>NC_134095.1:41314555-41975905 GCF_000715075.1 Nicotiana tabacum
TATTGCCAACACGGCCTTTCAGCACCTCGGTGACGAAGATTTTAAGGCTGTGTGGGTCAACGGGATCAAACCTTGAAAAATGACTCAAAGGTGGCCGTTTATGCAAAGTCAGCCTTCCGGCGTCCCTTTCGGGAACATTCGGCTATTTATGACAAAACAGCATCACCTGACTTATTTATGACTCTTTTTTTTAAAATTTGACACGTCTTTTTCTTTTTTTTTATTTATTTATTGATTTTGGCTATTTTAGCAAAAATGGGGTTGAACCCGACGAGGGTTGCCTACGTATCTCACATCCGGTGAGAATCAAACCGGCGTAGTTCGGCCCATCATGAATAGAGGGAATCAATTAAACCCAGAAAGCAAGAATATTTTTTATTATTATTATTATTATTTTTTTGAAAAGAGGTAAAGACTAAAGAAAATATTTATTATATATATATATATATTTTTATATTTTTTTTTAAGGAAATATTTAGACTATTAGTCTGAATTTAGAAAGGAGGTACTACGAAAGAAATAGCATTTTTTTTTGAATTATGAATTTCCGTTTTTTTTTCTTTTGCTTTTAAATAAATACCCTTTTTTTATTTTGAAAGTGATAAAAAAGAATTTTTTTTATATGTTTTTTTTAATAAATCAAACTAGAAGAATTTTTTTTTTTTTTTAGGAAAACTCCGGTGAGGTTTTGACACTACTTGGGCATTGGTTTTATTTTTCCAAAATAAGTAATTATCTCCCCACACTGCTATTTTCCCCATTTTTTAGAAACCGGTCAGCATGCGGAATCGAAGCAAATAGATGCGCAAAACAAATAGGATGCAGCAGAGTGGTCTTTTCACTTCAGGTTGCCTGTCCTAGACGGACCCAACCCCTGTGTTGAGCCCCCTAAGTCAAATGCAACGTGATGCAAATAAACGTTCCTACTAGGGATCCGGCATGAAGTTTCGTTATACTAGGTTTATACCCTGGGTATTTGTTCTAGACTGTGTACCCGAGCGGACAACTCGAGTCGAGGAGGGGGCTACGTACCGGGGACCAGCGAGATCGTCCGGCTTTGTAACTTGTCCGACCTCTTTCTTATTTCAGGTATTGACACTAACAGAATAGGGAGTCTCGACCAGCGAGCTTCTCCCCGGAGGTAAGAAGAGAAAGGTTTCGGCACAGTTTATATACAGTTCAGATAATATCAAAGCGGTAAAAGACAAAATTTAGCACGTTATGCAAAAACATGTAATAAAGATCAGATAATAAAGCCAAATATAACAATTATTCTAAGCTCGAATTCTTGAACCCTGAACCAGTGGTTCTGGGTTAAACAATCCCCAGCAGAGTCGCCAGAGCTGTCACACCTCCTTCTTGCGCGCCCGCCCCCGAAGGGTTAAATGCGCGAAGGGAGTTTTTTCCAATTTAAGTGACAATATTCGAAATAGGATTATTTATTTAATTCAGAGTCGCCACTTGGGAAAGGTTTGGCTTTTGGTGTCCCAAGTCACCAGTTTATCTTGAATCCCAAATCGAGGAAATTTTCGACTTTTCCAAATGAAGTCTGCGAACCAGAAATTCTAAGTAAGGAATTCTGTTGACCCGAGGGAAGGTGTTAGGCACCCTCGAATCCCGTGGTTCTAGCACGGTCGCTTAAATTGTTATAATGGCTAAATATCTGATTTAAATACATGTTGTGACTTATGTGCTTTTATTAAGTTTAAACCGCTTTTATTATCATTTATTTTTTATAGAATTGCAACGTCGTGAAAATGTATCTCGAGCCACGTCGCAATCAATGCACCCGTAGTTGTTAACACATTTCGACTCCGTTGAGATTTGGATTCGGGTCACATCAATGTGCACCCGAGTTTAAGAATGTAATTTAATTGAGCCGCGCCTAAAAAGTCTAAACGCGTTATTATTTTTGAGGAAGGCCATGAAATTCACTAAACGGCCTGTCCTGAATTCTAAATATTTATTATGGTTAGTTATTGAGGGCCCCGCAATTTTCATTTTTATTTGGCGAGGCTCGTCTCGATTTTATTTAAGAGGATAAACCTATAGCGACTACATTTCTATTGTGTTCGTCTCTGATAAAATGAAAGAAAAAGGATTACGTGCTAATTACATGCTTGACCAGCTTCGGATCCTTATTTGATTATCTGATTTTATGAGGCGTGAATTGTTTTGTGCCTTATTTCATGGATGAACATGTTGTTAAGTTGTCAGGGGAAATTAATATACAAGATCAATAGAACTGCTAAAAGCTTATGATAAATGTTCTTCAGATTCGAGTTCGAAACTCGCCTATTTAAACCAGATCAGTGGAATTAACTTATCGCAAACTATTACTAATAGAGTTTGAACAGGGTCATGTGAACTACCTACAACGATTCAATAAAACTAACATCATATCTGGCAAGATTAAGGCATTCTGTTCTATACATGCAGAATATTAGTTGAAAGGTTACCTAATTATCTGTGTGCCAAAACACTCATACATTCCTTATCAGACAACTCATTAAGCAAACGAAATCACAATTTAGGAAGAACTAAGCTGCGATTAAGTACAAGGCTACCTAATGTGTTTCTTTATTGGATTACAAACTAAATGAATTACACAAATCTAATAACATTCGTAAAAACTGTAACTGCAGCAAACGAATGATTAAACTCCTGCATATCTTTGATTTCATGTTTTCATTGTTACATCAGATGCAAAGTCTTAGTATGTACCTGGATGTTGGATACAACAGAAGAAGCAAGGGGTCAGTAGAGCAATAGAAGCAATACCAAACAGCAGCAGTAACAGCAGGCACAAATAGGACAGCTCCCAGTGCAAGATACAGTTAGAGCCGATGAAAAAATGGCAGAAAGACAACAACAAACAATGCAGTAGGAACAAAACTCCAAGGCAGACCAAATCCAGGAGAAACAAACAATGTGAATCAACCAATGAACTCAGCTGATACTTGAAAGAAAACAGAGTTGATTGAACAGGTTGAACAAACTGAGAAATCACACAAACAAGGAAGAAACAGTTGCTGATTTTCTGTATATTTTCCTCTCGAATGTGTATCTGTATAAGCCCCTCTATTTTCTCTCACTATCTCTTTTCTCTTCAAAATCCAGTGCCAATTTTCAGTTTTGAAATTTTACTTGAGTTGTCAAGAAGAATTCTTTCCAGTTTTCTGTTTTTCAGAACCCAGCTCTCAAATATTCAGTATGAGTTTTCTATCTGTATCTTTTTTATTCTCCCCCTCCTCCTGAAGTTTTTTCTCCCTTTTATACACCTAAAATCAGCCCTTTAACAGCCTGTTAGACAATCAGAACACCCCTCCCATGTGCTATCCTCTTTTCAGTTTCCACTCAAACATTTAAGTATAAAAACCTTCCCATCATATTCCAGACAGTACCCTTTAATATTTAAACTAAACAGGCCAGACAGGGCAGCAAGAATATAATCTGACAAACATGCTGTCAAATTATTTTCATCAGAATGGCTTTTATGCACATGTTGTGCACTAATGCACATGCCCTCCAATTCAGGCTGTAACTAACAGACCAAACCTTAGATTTCTGAAATCAAATTAACAACTATAAGTTACTAAACCCAGTCCCTAATTGATTCAGGCAATGCTTAACAGAAGCAGGTCAATTGGTTATTGTTCGGACAACTAAAACTAATTGACGACATATGTCGACTCGGCTATACTAATCATAACACGTACAATCGTAGCCAAAAATCAGAAATCTAAGAGTATCACACAAGGGGTTCAGATTGCAATGTTAACACAAAAAAGACCTCGGGAGCTAATTGAATGACCAATTACGAATTCAATTGAACATACAGTTTACACACATACATTACGAAGAAAGACTTGACCGAATACAGAGGTCCGGTCAAGGTGGACAATAACAGTTCAAAAACACAAACTAAAACAAAACGTTTGGCCATACGGACGGACCTTTAACAACACACAAACACACGAACTGAAATAGAGAAAAGAAAATTAACTCACCTTAAAGCTTTGAAAGAAAAAAAATCAGAAAAAATCCACTTGTGTTTTGAACAGATCCTCCTCAAGGTTGAACGGACTTTAATCGAAGTGTTTCTCATTTCATTAGACCCTAATCTCTTGGCTTGAACAGACACGGACCAGGCTTGGGGTTTCTAGGGTTCGTAGATGGTAGATTTGGGACTTGGGTTTCCTTTGTTAGATTCGGACCAAACCAAGCATGGTTTGGTCACGAGGGAGGTCCAGGGACTGTCTAGTATGAATTTAGGGCAGATCGGTGTAGATCGAGTTTCGACTCGAATCTTCAAATGAAGATTCAAGAAGGTGGGATGGGATTCGAGATGTGTAGTTGGTGGATTTGGGTTCAGGACAGTGAGGAGCATCTATGGTGTTAAGGAGGGGTTCACCGGCGTCCATGCCGCCGGCTTTAATGGTGGGGAATAAGGGGGCGGCTAGGGTTTCGTGGGAAAGGGGATGAGGACGAAGGCTGGGGTCTTGGATAGGGGGGCAGGGTATGGTAGGAGGTTTATATATGGAATGGGTGGGCTGATCTCGGCCGTTGGATGAAGTACGATGAAGGGCTAGGATCCTTCAACTAACAGGAAACGGTGTCGTTTTAGACCTAAGGGGGTTGGGTCGGTCCGGGCGGAATGGATCGGGTTTGTTCATGGGTTAATGGGGAAGTGATCTTGGCCGTTGATCAATCTGAGATCAACGGCCCAGATCAGACCAGATTAAAACGGTGTCGTTTGGAAGTTCTTGAAGTAGGCTGGTCTGGACCGGGGCAAGCACAGGTTTTGGGTTGGGTTGTTTTGTTTGGGCCTCAGATTTTGCAATGGGAATCGGCCCAAATTTAATTAAAACAAGTTTCACCCTTTTTTTTATTTCTAATTTTTTAAACACACAACCTAATTAAACTAAAAACTAAACACCATTAATCAACACTTAATGTATTTATTACACGCATATATATATATATATATAAAAATGTTAAAAGTAGGTAAAATTAAACAAGGCAACAAATCAGGACAAAAAATGCGTATTTTATGATTTTCTATTTAACAACCGGATTACGGTTCAAATTACGCATGACACACACAATTTTTGTATTTTATTTTAATAAAAATAAAAATGGGCAAAAATCATAAATAATTAACAAAGTGTCACGTAAAAATCCAAAAATTGTACCGCAGGACCATTTGTTATTATTTTTTATTTCTTTTTGGAGCGATTGTCGCGTAAGACAAAAATCACGTGCTCACACCCATATCATTACCCGAAGAACTAGGACCATGAGATGGAAATGGTGATGGATTGTTCGGTTGTTGGTACATTAGGGGCCTTTGAAAGCCTTGCCCCCGGTTTCCTTGGTTTCCATTGTTCCTTCCTCCTTGATTATTATTGCCACCCCAATTATTGTTATTACCATTCCAATTCCTTTGGTTGCCTTGATTGTTGTTCTGATTGCCCCAGTTGTTGTTTTGGTTGTTGTTCCCCCAATTTCCATTGTTTTGTTGTTGATTGCCCCAATTGCCTTGAGGTCTCCACTGTTATTGGTTGGAAGATTTGCCCCGTTGGCCTTGATAGTTCTTTATATATTGAACCTCTTCACTTTGGTCATCATAACCATCATTTTGAAAACCATCACATGCATCATCAAATTGCTCAGAATTTCCTTGGTTTTGTTGCCTTCTTTGCCTTCTCTTGTTGACAAGCATATTAACACCCTCCATGGCATTCACTTGGCATGGATTTTAGACTTGTTGCAACTGTGCCTTAGCCAATTGATTCATAGTAGTTGTCAACTCCGATATAGCTTGGCCATGGTCATGTAATTCCTTGTGCAAATGAATAACCGTAGGGTCGCCTTGAGGTACATTGGCTCTACTTTTCCATGCAGAAGAAGTATCGGTCATCTCATCAAGTACATCAAATGCCTCATCATATGAAAGCTTCATAAAGTTGCCCCCGGCAAGTTGGTTTACTATGCATTGATTTTTTGTATTGATGCCCCGATAGAGAGTTTGTTGGATCATAGTGGGTCATATCATTATTGGGGCATTCCTTCACCATCGTTCTATACTGCTCCCAAATTGAGAAAAGGTTCTGTGGGCTCTTTCTTGAAAGCCAATATCTCATCTTGAAGTGCCGCCATATGCCCGGGTGAAAAGAATTTAGAAATGAATTTATCCGCCAACTCATCCCAAGTTGTGATGGAATGGTTGGGGAGTCTCTCGAGCCAATCTAATGCCTTCCCCCAAAGTGAGAATGGGAAAAGTCTCAACCTAAGAGCATCCTCGGACACATTCGTCTGTTTGCTCCCCCAGTATGTATCCACAAACCCCTTGATATATTTGTAGGCATTTTGATCCGCAGCGCCCGTAAAGTACCCACGCTGCTCAAGTAAGGTCAACATCACATTGGTTATCTGAAAGTTGTCCGCCCGGATTCTGGGTGGGACAATAGCACTTGCATAACCCTAGTTTGGAAGCACTCTGGGAGCCACACTTGGAGGTGGCGGAGGAGGGTCTGGAATATTATCATTTGGATTAGCATTGGCATTGTGGCCTCTACATTGTCCTTGAGGTACAAGAGGCACCTCATCTTCCTCAACATCATCTACCTCCTCCCCCGCAATCACGTTTCCAAGAGGTTCATTAGCGTTGTTCAAAGCCATATTGGTACCTGAGTAGTGACACAAACAAGTAAGTAACAAAGACGGAAATAAGAACAATACACAAATCTAACTAAATAGATAGCCAAAACCGTTAGCTCCCCGGCAATGGCGCCAAAAAGTGATCACCACCTACTCCGCACCACTAAAAAGTAACAAGAGAGGGTCGTAATAGCTTTTACTCGATTTTGGGTCGGGATCGATTTCCACAGAGAGCTAGAAAGGGAGTTGAGTATCTATTTAGGTTGGGATTGCGTATTGGTTCCAAATTACACTTCTATTCATTTTTGGGTGTTCTTTTATAATTCTACTATTATCAAACTACAAATTATAATTGAAACAAGATTAAGCTAAGAGTAAAATTTTACAAGTTGTTCAAATATTCTAAAAGGCACTAGGGTAGTGACTTTCACCTAGGTGGCCAATTGACGGGTAATTGCGTCTAAGACACGATTGACTTGATTGGGGAATATGTTATAATCGTTGCTCGGTATTACCCATTCTCACACCTCTCTGTAGAAAGAATGATTTTGACCAATTGACTTTCTCAAGACCAATTGGGTATGCATATTTGCTCAAGCAACTAAGGTTCAAGTCGGGTATTACTCTCTCGAGGTTTAACCCTTTTATTGAGACTATCAATTCTCTTGAGTCCATTCCAATTCCTTGTTGAATCAATTTCGGAGACTTAGGCTCTCTTCCTCAAGAAGAGCCCAGTCAACTTAGCACAAACTAGTGTTCGCAACCACTAATTCAGTAATTAAATCATGAAATTGACCTAAATAACAAACACGCATAGTCAATCTAGCCCTAAATTGCAACACCCATCAATTAACCACACTAGGATTGAGCCATAACCCTAGCTAATGGGTCTAGCTACTCATACTTCAAGAGAAAAACGGAGAAATAGATGAAGATGAACACATATTAATTAATTGCTAAGCTAAATACAAAGATTCATTGATAAAAAGTAAGTAAAAATGCCAAAATGGCTACAAGATATGTTCTCACGAGCGCAACAGCTGTTCTAAAATGTTTGATACCCTAAAAATGGAAAAAGGATCTATTTATACTTAGCTGGAAAAACTGGACAAAAATGCCCCTGTGGGGTTAGTGCGGACCGCACAAAATGGTGTGCGGCCACACTAGGCTCTTGAACTTGAAAACTTGGCTCTCTGAACTCAGGCTCCGTGGACCGCATAGAATGGACTGCGGCCGCGGTGGCTTCTAGTGGGGTCCGCACAAACTGGACCGCGGACCGCATAGGCTTGAAAGTATTGACTTCACCCTCTCTGAACCTTAACTCTGCGGACCGCACATAATGGTAGTGTGGCCACATTGCCTTCAGTGCAGATCGCACGAAACCTTCTGGGGTCGCACTACCTTGATGCCTGAAGTACCAACTCTCTGAGTCTCCCTAGTGCGGACCGCACAAAGTGTAGTGTGGCCGCACTAGGCCTGTTTTTCCTGAGTTTGTCTTGTCTTTGGTACTTGTGCAAGTTTCACTCCTTTTAAGCTGATCTTTGACATCTTGTCACTTTATTGATCAAACCTGCAATCAAGCACAACTTATGAGCCTTTTGGGACTATTTTGTATGAATTTATAATCAAAGTGTAAGCAATAAGGAGTATAAAATGCGTCAAAATTCCTAGTTATCACATACTAGGGCTCAACATGGCAGTCGACATGAACATTCAGGAATTATTGGTGATTAGTGATTCAAATTTACTTGTGCACCAGGTACAAGGAGAGTGGGCCACCAAGAATTCCAAGATATTGCCATATTTGCACCATGTGCAGGAATTGAGAAAGAGGTTCACAAAGATAGAATTCCGATATGTGCCCAAAATTCATAATGAGTTTGCCGATGCATTAGCCACATTGTCGTCCATGATACAACATCCAGATATGAACTACATTGATCCCATCCTGGTGAGGATCCATAATCAGCCGGCATATTATGCTCATGTCGAAGAAGAAGCAGATGGAAAGACTTGGTTCCATGACATCAAGGAATACTTATCAAAAGGAGAATATCTGGAGCATGCAAATCACACTTAGAAATGCACACTCCAGAGATTGTCAAATCACTTCTTCCATAGCGGAGGGAACTTGTACAGGAGAACTTCGGATTTGGGTTTATTAAGGTGTATCGATGCAAAGGAAACTTCTAAGCTACTTGAGGATGTGCATGTTGGGACATGCGGTCCACACATGAATGGTTTTGTTCTGGCCAAGAAGATACTCAGGGCAAGTTACTTTTCGATGACCATGGAGACGGACTGTATTCAGTATTTCTACAAATGCTTTCAAAGTCAAGTGCATGCCGACATGATAAAAGTGTCGCCGAATGAGCTCAATGCAACATGATCACCTTGGCCATTCACCGGCTGGGGAATGGATGTTATCGGTCCTATTGAGCCCACTGAGTCGAACGGACACCGGTTTATTCTCATAGCCATTGATTACTTCACAAAATGGGTAGAAGCTACATCTTACAAAGCTGTAACTAAGAAAGTCGTCGCAGATTTTGTCAAGGATCGTATTATCTGCCAAATTGGAGCTCCTAAGTGATAGCATCACTGATAAGGAGATCACTGATTATGAGGATAGAGTTTTGGAAGCTCCAAGAAGGCCATTTACAAGATCTCAAGCTAAAGAATTGCAGACTAAGGTTGCTGGACTTCAATGGCAAATAAAGAAGCTTCTAACTATAGAGTAAGAGCTCAAGCCCAAAGGAGAAGAATTACCTAAGTTTTACAATTATTTGGTGGCTCAAATTAAAGTCCAAGATAAGGAAGATTGGGTCACTCAAATCAGCCCTTGAAGTCCACTAAATGGGCTCAAAATGAGCTTAAAAGAGGTCCAAAAGGAGGGGTTACAAAAGGAGCCTAATTGGAGTCCAAACCAATGGCCCAAACTAGTTTTTTTAAGGCCCAAATCTGCCCCAAAGGGTCTTGGCCGCCCCCACCTAATTATAATGACTTTTCTTAAGCAACCACCCTACCTAAATGTAATGACTTTGTATGCCTTATCAACCACCCTACCTAATTTTAAGGACTTTTATGCCTTAGTACTCCTATAAATAGAGAGTTCTTCTCATTCATAAGACAGTACATTATTGATTAAGTATATCATACTTTGAGAGTTCTTTTGAACCTTTGTTACTTGTGCTTTGAGATTTATCTTTCAACATTTACTAGTTCATAGTTCAAGGTAGTAAGATTACTTCTCTTTTGTGATATCTTTGATTCCTTTGTGGTATTCTTAGAAGGCGATTAGTACTAGTTATTAATTGTTGTCTCAAGTTACTCGTAAAGAAGTCAAGATCTGAATCTATTGTTTTGATTTGCTTTTAAGTAAAGGCATTTGATTTCTTCCATAAATCAAGACGTTGTTACTTTTATCTTGTCAAGGCTATAGAACTTGCGTTCTTGGAAGTTCTTGGAAATTCTTTCCTTGACTTTTCCCATATCATTTATTTTCATCTCTTTAATTCTAGTTGTTCAATTCCTTGTTATTGCTTCCGCATTTACTTCTCAAATTCTTACTATAGTTTGGATTCCCGACCTAGTTGCTATCAAGTGGTATCAGAGCGGTTCTATCAAGATTTCGTTCTTGGTAAGTCTTGGGATTTCTTGTATACTAAGAGCAAAGAAAAGAAAAGAAAAATTTAAAAAACAGAAAAAAAAATGAAAATCAGTAGAATTGCTTGCTCTCCAAAAATAAATTTCTTTTGTATCTAATTTGTTTCCAAAAGTTAGCAAAGGAAATAAGAAAAGGGGATCCTAGATTTTCTTACTCTTTTAGTCTACATATTTATCCTTTTTTTTGTTCGTGTCTTGTTTCAACCAAGCCTAATAGTTCTAGGATTTGGTTCTTTTTTTTTTGGTTCCCAAAGAAATATCTGGATTTTACTACTAAGAACTTCATACAAGTTGGGCTTAACTATAAATCTACAAAGTATTTTGTTCAAAGGTTATTCCGAGAGAAAAAAAGAAGAAGATAATTTTTGTGATACAGTTTATACTTTCTTTAAAGATGTCGCGTACAGGTAGTGATGATGAACGAAGGGTTCTCCAAGAAGATGAAATCAAAGCAAGAAATGATTTTACCTTGCAAGCTATGCATCAACAATTTGAAAGGTTGAATTTGCAACTCCAAGAGATGAGGGATATCATTGCTGATCAAAATGATACAATAGCTGAACTTAGGAGGGAAAATAATGTTAGGCCCCAAGCTAGGAGAAATGTACCCCATGCTACCATTGTAAATCAAGAAAACCCTATAGATGATTTTAATGATATTGATTTTGATAGGGTGGGAAGAGATAGGAGGGGACAAAAAGGTAGAGTAGAAGATGACAATAAAAGTAGTATAGAGATGAAGATGGCATCATTCAAGGGAACAAGGGACCCAAACTTGTACCTTGATTGGGAGAGAAAGGTTGAAGCCATCTTTGATTGTCACAACTACTCTGAGGGTAAGAAAGTTAAACTTTTTGTTGTTGAGTTTTTTGACTATGCTGCTATTTGGTGGAAAAAGCTTATTAGGAACAAATTGCAAGAAGGACAAGCACCAGTTGCTACTTGGGCTGAGATGAAGAGGGTGATGAGGAAGAGATTCGTGCCATCACACTTTCAAAGAGAGCTACAATAACGTCTTCAAACATTGAAGCAAGGGTCCATGTCTGTGGATGAGTACTTTAAGGCTATGAATATGGCTATGATCCAAGCTAATTGTATAGAGGAAGAAGAGGCTATAATGGCTAGGTTTTTAAATGGTTTAAATAAGGAAATAGCTGATGTAGTAGAATTACAACAATATGTAACAATAGATGAGTTAGTTGATTTGTGTGTAAAGGTAGAAAATCAAAATAAAAGAAAACAGACTAGCTTGTGGAAAGGTCAGACAAGCACCATCTCCAAGAAGCCATGGCCACATCATGAGATGAAGAGTTCTTCTAGACCTCAATAAGACAAGGGTAAAGGTAAATTTGAGAACAAAGAGGGAGGTAAAACCTTTAACCCTAAACCTTTTACACCTTCTACTTCTATTCAATGTCATAAATGTAAAGGAAGGGGACATATGATGCATGAATGTCCAAGTAGAAGAAACATCATTCTTAGAGAAGATGGAGGATATGAGAGTGAAAAAAGTGAGGGAGAAGAAGAGGGAGATGTGAGTGATGAAGATGATGTAGAACTACCTAATGAGGGCATGATTGAGGTAGTTAGAAGGATTATGACTATCAATTTGCAAGCAATAGTGAAGAACAAAGGGAGAATATATTCCATACTAGGTGTGGGATAAAGGGAAAAACTTGCTCTATGATCATTGATAGTGGTGGTTGTGCTAATGTGATGAGTTCATACTTTGTGGAAAAATTAGGACAATGGTTAAATGATAGTGGTGAACTAAAGGTAAACAAACAGTACATGATTTCATTGAATGTTGATAGATATGAGGATGATATTCTTTGTGACATAATACCTATGCAACTTGTCATATCTTACTGGGTCGTCCTTGGCAGTATGACAGGAGTGTTTTTCATGATGGAAGAAAGAATAGATATTCTCTTAAACTAAATGGCAGAAAATTTACTCTTGCACCTTTATCTCCTTCTCAAGTGGTTGAAGATCAAAAGAGATTAAGGGAAACAACGGGAAAATCAAGGGAGGGATAAAAAGTGAGCTTGAGGAAAAAAAAAAAAGAAAGGAGGCCAAGAATTAGAAAAAAAAAAGATGGCCGAGAGAAAGAGAGAGGGCAACAATTTGAGAGAAGAGATAAAAAAGGGTTTGAATGAAAAAATAGACAGTCTTGGTGAGAGGAAAGAGGTTAAGGAAAGAAAAAAGAGTTTCTATATAAAAGCCAAAGAGTGTTTAAATGCAAGAAAAGAGGGGCTGCCCATAATACTACTTACTTACAAAGAGACTTTGATTAATTCTGAGTTGCTAACTTCTTCTTTGCCAAGTAGTATTTCTTCTCTTTTGCAGGATTTTGAAGATGTCTTTTCAGAAGATATTCCTAATGGATTGCCACCTTTACGTGGCATTGAGCATCAAATTGATTTTGTACCTGGATCACAAATCCCAAATAGGCCAGCCTATAGGAGTAATCCAAAAGAGACAAAAGAACTTCAAAGGCAAGTTGAGGAGTTGTTTGAGAAAGGCTTTGTGAGAGAGAGCATAAGCCCTTGCTCTGTTCCCGTCCTATTGGTACCAAAAAAAGGATGGAACTTGGAGAATGTGCGTGGATTGTAGAGCAATCAACAAGATTACGGTAAAGTATCGCCACTCTATTCCTCGTCTTGATGACATGTTGGATCAATTACATGGATCCAAAATCTTTTCTAAAATTGACCTAAAAAGTGGTTACCGTCAGATTCGAATGAATCCTGGAGATGAATGGAAAACTGCTTTTAAGACCAAATATGGGCTTTATGAGTGGTTAGTTATGCCTTTCGGCTTGACTAATGCACCTAGCACTTCATGAGATTAATGAATCATGTTTTTAAGGATTTTCATGAAAAATTTGTTGTGGTGTACTTCGATGATATCTTGGTCTTTTCTAACACTTTAGAAGATCATGTAGAACACCTAAAACAAGTTTTTGAAGTTCTTAGAAAGCAATTTTTATTTGCTAATCTTAAAAAAGTGTACTTTTTATGTGGATCGTGTGATTTTCTTGGGTTTTGTAGTTAGTTCTAAAGGAGTTGAGGTTGATGAAGAGAAAATCAAAGCAATAAAAGAATGGCCTAAACCTAAGAGTGTAACTGAAGTTAGGAGTTTTCATGGACTTGCTAGTTTTTATAGGAGGTTTGTGAGAGACTTTAGCACCATTGCTTCTCCTTTAACTGACGTTATTAAAAAGGATAAGACTTTTAAATGGGGAAAAGAACAAGATGATGCTTTTAACTTGTTGAAAGAAAAGTTATGTTCTGCTCCGTTGTTACAATTGCCTGATTTTTCTAAATCTTTTGAAATTGAATGTGATGCTTCTGGCAAAGGAATAGGTGTTGCTTTGATGCAAGATTCTAAACCTATTGCCTACTTTAGTGAGACGTTGAGTGGAGCCACATTGAACTATTCCACTTATGACAAAGAGCTATATGCTTTGGTAAGGGCTTTAGCCACATGGCAACATTACTTGTGGCCAAGAGAGTTTGTCATTAAAACTGACCATGAATCCTTGAAATACTTGAAGAGTCAAGGTAAGCTTAGTAGAAGACATGCTAAGTGGGTTGAATTCATTGAAACTTTTCCTTATGCAATTTCTTAGAAACAAGGGAAAGAGAATGTTGTTGTTGATGCACTTTCAAGAAGGTATGTCTTAGTTTCTACCCTGACTTCTAAATTGATAGGTTTTGATCAAATCAAGGAACTTTATGCTAATGATGTTGATTTTGGAAAATTTTTTGTAGATTGTAAGTTAGGTCCTTTTGAGAGGTTTAACCTACAAGATGGGTTTCTCTTTAAGGAAAATAAGTTGTGTATCCCTAATTGCTCTTTACGTGAAGTATTTGTAAGGGCAACACATTGTGGAGGACTTATGGGACACTTTGGAGTCCTAAAGACATTAGACATACTTGCTGAAAATTTCTTTTGGCCTGGAATGAGAAAAGACGTTGAAAGAATGTGCACACAGTGTTTGGAATGTAAACAAACTAAATCTAAAGTGTTACCACATGGTCTTTACACGCCATTACCTGTTCCTACTTCACCTTGGATTGATATTTCTATGGATTTTGTGTTAGGTCTGCCTAGAACAAGTAAGGATAGTATATTTGTTGTGGTAAATAGGTTCTCTAAGATGGCTCGTTTTATTCCTTGTTTAAAGACTAATGACGCTTCACATGTTGCTGATATTTTTGTAAAAGAGGTTGTCAAATTGCATGGTATAATTAGAATTATTATTAGTGATAGATATGCTAAGTTTTTGAGCCATTTGGCGTGTATTTTGGGGGAAGTTAGGCACTAAATTCTTGCTTTCTACTTCTTGTCACCCACAAACTGATGGACAAACTGAAGTAGTTAATAGAACCTTAGGAAACATGTTGAGGGCTGTTTTGAAAGGTAAATTAACTTTATGGGAATATCACTTGCCTATGGTTGAATTTGCTTATAATAGAACAATTCATTCTTCTATAGGTATGTCTCCTTTTGAGGTTGTTTATGGCTTTAATCCCTTTACTCCACTTAATTTATTACCATTACCTACTAATAATATTGCTAATCTTGATGGTAGGACAAAGGCTTAGATGATGAAAAAACTTCATGAGCAAACAACGCTTGCAAATGAGAAGAAAAATAAGCAAACTTCCTTGAGAGAGAATAAGGGTCGAAAACAAGTTATTTTTAAACTTGGAGATTTAGTTTGGGTTAACTTTAGAAAGGAGAGATTTCCTTCCAAAAGGAAGTCAAAGCTGCATCCTAGAGGAGATGGTCCATTTCAAGTACTTGAAAGGATTGGAGAAAATACTTACAAGCTGGACCTTCCTGGTGAGTTTCAAGTAATGCTACATTCAATGGTGCTGACTTGTCTTTGTTTGACGTAGGATCGAATTCGGGGATGAATTCTTTTCAAGAAGAGGGGAATGATAGCATCACTGATAAGGAGATCACTGATAAGGAGGATAGAGTTTTGGAAGCTCCAAGAAGGCCATTTACAAGATCTCAAGCTAAAGAATTGCAGACTAAGGTTGCTGGACTTCAATGGCAAATAAAGAAGCTTCTAACTATAGAGGAAGAGCTCAATCCCAAAGGAGAAGAATTACCTAAGTTTTACAATTATTTGGTGGCTCAAACTGAAGTCCAAGAGAAGGAAGATTGGGTCACTCAAATCAGCCCTTGAAGTCCACCAAATGGGCTCAAAATGAGCTTAAAAGAGGTCCAAAAGGAGGGGTTACAAAAGGAGCCCAATTAGAGTCCAAACCAATGGCCCAAACTAGTTTTTTTAATGCCCAAATCTGCCCCAAAGGGTCTTGGTCGCCCCCACCTAATTTTAATGACTTTTCTTACTCTTTAGCAATCATCCTACCTAATTTTAATGACTTTGTATGCCTTAGCAACCACCCTACCTAATTTTAAGGACTTTTATGCCTTAGTACTCCTATAAATAGGGAGTTCTTCTCATTCATAAGACAGTACATTATTGATTAAGTATATCATACTTTGAGAGTTCTTTTGAACCTTTGTTACTTGTGCTTTGAGATTTATCTTTCAACCTTTACTAGTTCATAGTTCAAGGTAGTAAGTTTACTTCTCTTTTGCGATATCTTTGATTCCTTTGTTGTATTCTTAGAAGGCGATTAGTACTAGTTATTAATTGTTGTCTCAAGTTACTCGTAAAGCGGTCAAGATTCGAATCTATTGTTTTGATTTGCTTTTAAGTAAAGGCGTTTGATTTCTTCCATAAATCAAGACGTTGCTACTTTGATCTTGTCAAGTCTATAGAACTTGCGTTCTTGGAAGTTCTTGGAAATTCTTTCCTTGAATTTTCCCATATCCTTTATTTTCATCTTTTTAATTATAGTTGTTCAATTCCTCATTGTTATTGCTTCCGTATTTACTTCTCAAATTCTTACTATAGTTTGGATTCCCGACCTAGTTGTTATCACTGAGTCCATTATTACTGACAATTCCGCCAACCTCAACAGTGATCTGATGAAAGCTATAAGTGAAACTTTTAAAATCAAGGACAAGAATTCCACCACCTACAGACCCTCAGATGAATGGAGCCGTAGAAGCCGCCAACAAGAACATTAAGAAGATACTAAGGAAAATGGTAGAGAATCACAAGCAGTGGCATGAGAAGTTACCCTTTGCCCTGTTAGGGTACTGCACCATAGTTTGCACGTCAACCGGGGCAACCCCCTACATGCCGGTTTATGGTACAGAGGCTGTCCTCCCAGCTGAGGTAAAGATTCCTTCTTTAAGAGTCATACAGGAAGCTGAGCTCAGCGATGCAGAATGGATAAGGAGCCGCTATGAACAATTGGCCCTTATCGATGGAAAGAGAATGAACGCAGTGTGTCACGACCAACTTTATCAGAACAGAATGTCCAAAGCTTTCAACAAAAGAGTCAAACCAAGACAGTCCGCACCATGGTAGTTGGTATTGAAGAAAATCTTCCCGCATCAAGATGAAGCCAAAGGAAAATTCTCTCCCAACTAGCAAGGACCGTACATGGTTCACAGGGTCCTAATAGGAGGAGCACTCATACTTGCAGAAATGGATGGAGAAATCTGGCCGAAACCAATCAATTCAGACGCAATCAAGAGATATTATGCCTAGATTATTTCACATTTTCTTTTCTGATGTAATTGAATTACGCTTGACCCGATTCCCGTTTAAGATGGGATACGTAGGCAGCCTTATGGGTTCGGTCATATCATAATAAAATTTTCATTTTCCTCAAAATCAGAAATTGGGGCAGAATTTTGTGGAGGGTCCTCAAAATTCCGGAGCAAGTCCAGCCAGCGCCATCACATGCCAGGAAGTTAGTAATCAGTCAAGAACTGGGGCAGAATTTTGAGAAGGATTCTCATAATTCTAAAGATGATTCAGCAGGGTCCGTCATCCGCAAACAGTTAAAATCATCTACCAAACTGGGGCAGAATTTTGAGGAGGACCCTCAAAATTCCAACATAAGAGAGTTGCAATGCCTTTGAAATGTGTCACAGTCGCTAGTTCATCAAAAGTTACTTAATATATCAATACGCTTCCAATACGATTCTATTTTATCAATGAATGCATATTTTTCGAAAATTTTATTTTTTATAACGGTCAGGTGCTACCTAGGGGAACTCGAAGGGGGGCTTCCAGAGCGGAGTAGAGCAAGACCGGCAGACGAAGCAAGAACCAACCTCCCCTCATAAAACTTATGATTATTCTTTGAACGCAGGCACATTCGATGTAATGGTAGCACTCGCGAAATATATATATACACAAAGCAAATTCCCCATCCATCCAGCTATCAGACACTAAACATATCCTAGCTAAGACATACTCTACCCTTATCTGCTATTTTCTCTTTGCATGAGTCTAACCCCTGACTCCACATTTGCATGAGTCTAATCCTTGACTATATATTTGCATGAGTCTAACCTCTGACTCCATATTTGCATGAGTCTAATCTCTGACTCCACATTTGCACGAGTCTAACCTCTGACTCCACATTTGCATGAGTCTAATCCTTGACTCCATATTTGCATGAGTCTAACCTCTGACTCCACATTTGCATGAGTCTAATCTCTGACTCCACATTTGCACGAGTCTAACCTTTGACTCCACATTTGCATGAGTCTAATCCTTGACTCCATATTTGCATGAGTCTGACCTCCGACTCTATATTTGCATGAGTCTAATCTCTGACTCCACATTTGTATGAGTCTAATCTCTGACTCTACATTTGCATGAGTCTAATCATTGACTCCATATTTGCATTAGTCTAACCTCTGACTCCATATTTGCATGAGTCTAATCTCTGACTCCATATTTGCATGAGACTAAGCCCTTTCTCCAATATTGCATGTGTCTATTCCCTGACTCCATATTTGCATAAGGATAAGCACTGCCTTCTCCCTGCATGAGACTAAGCTCTGTCTCCAATCTTGTATGAGTCTAATCCCGGACTCCATATTTGCATAAGGCTAAGCACTGTCTTCTCTTTGCATGAGGTTAAGCTCTACCTCCATATTTGCATAAGGCTAAGCACTCTGTTCTCTTTGCATGAGACTAAGACCTGTCTCCAATCTTGCATGAGTCTAATCACTGACTCCATATCTGCATAAGGCTAAACATTGCCTTCCATTTGCATGGGACTAAGCCCTGTCCCGAATCTTGCATGAGGTTAAGCTCTACCTCCATATTTGCATGAGGCTAATCCTTGCCTCCCCACTTGCACGTGACTAAGCATTGTCCTTCTCTGCACAAATATTGCTCTATTTTCCACTACTATCTACTTGCTTTTCAATCGAGCTAAGCTTTGCCCTCCATTTCACAAGACTAAGCCTTGTCTTGTTACATCATATTTTTGCATCTCATGGGCTAAAATATCGCCAATCTTTCCAAAGGCGTCATAGTCCTAAGGCACCATCCTCATAGTCGGAAGACACCATGCCATGGCCTGAGGATCTCTCGAACTTGCATATCATTATCTAAAAGCGTCATGGTTCGGAGGCACCATTATCATGGCCCGAGAACACCATTTCATGGCCTGCAAATCCCTCACTAAACAAATCATGGCCCAGGACGTCATGGTCCAAGGATGTCATCTTTAACCGTACGAAGATAACCTTCATAGTCCAAAGGGAATTTGCATCATGTTTAAATTTTCGCAACGTTTGTAGCATCTTTTATCTGCAGGTAACCAGTAAGCAACCGCTATCCTAGCAACAGCGATCTCGCTCCAGTTCCCTCCAACTGTCCCGAATCTTAACCGCTCATCATAGCCACTTCCGCATCTCATGACCGTTCTTGCAATCATTTCATCGGCATACTCCGCGGGTGAATCCAGAACTACACATGGCCTGATTCATGTAAAACCAGGGATATGTAGGCAACTCGAAAAACTGAAGCTCGGCCTCTGTCTTTCAAAACATCCCATCTGGTCAAAATTGGCCATCATTTCTTTATTCGAAAACTCTT
Source organism: Nicotiana tabacum (assembly GCF_000715075.1). Classification (NCBI taxonomy): domain Eukaryota; kingdom Viridiplantae; phylum Streptophyta; class Magnoliopsida; order Solanales; family Solanaceae; genus Nicotiana; species Nicotiana tabacum. The sequence continues at coordinate 41,333,889 of NC_134095.1, forward strand.
TCATCCTTTCCGGGTAAAGAGGGGCAGCTGTTGATACCCAATTTTTCCCTATATATTTTAAATATGCATAAATACCTTCAAAATAGCATATATATATATATAAGCATACAAAAGGTTTTTATAATTTTTCCCATAATTTTAAGGGTTTAAATTGATTTATGTTCTCCCTCTTTTAGTCATAAAATCCCCAATAATTATTTCTAATGATATTGTTATGATGATTTACTCGTTTAATTTCTATACTTATGCTAAAATATGGCTAATATAGTTTTCATGCATTTTTATAATTACATTTAGTATTTTTTTAAGCTAAATTACATATAATTGCAATGTTAGCCCATTTTTATGTATAATTATATTTTATATGCGTGAAATGTCTCCCTATATTTTTAAAATGATAATTACATATTTTAAATCATTTTGGTATAGAAAATTATTTTCAGATAACTATTTATTATTTATTATAGATTTAAATAGGGAAATTGCCTATTTAATTTTTAACCAGATTTGGCATTCAACTTTTGCCAAATTGGACCCAATCCCCAGCCCAACTTCAGATTAAAATACCTGACCCAAGCCCCAATTACTCCTACCCGACCGAAAGCCATATTAAATCCTGGCCGTTGATCTTTTAGATCCAAGCCCCATTCTTTCCGTTTTAATTCTAAAAGACCCCCTAACTCTAATCACTTTTCCAAACTCGCCGCCTTTGAATCCTCTGGTATTCTCTCTTCTCTCAACCTAACCCTAGCTTTCTTCAACCACCGCCTCCCTCTCCGGTCATCCCCGGCGACCACCTTTCAATCCCAAGCCTCCAATGGATCCTCCATCGCTTGCTCATCATCTCTGAGGACTTCAAGGGCCCTGGACCATGCCGATTTGTATCTAGGGTTTCTGTTTTGGTTGTTCATGGCTTCTCCGGTGTGATTTTACGCAAAACCATGCTATATTGTTACGATCTTTGAAGTTTATAGCAGGTTCTTTCGTTTCTATTTGGGTTTCTTGAAACCCAACCTTTCATTTGTATCTCTCAGATATGTGCTCTTTTTAACGATTTAAGTCTGTTTCTTTGTATGTTTTACACTATTCTCAAACTTCTTTTGAAAGATCGTCAACTTTAAGCCGTTTTTACTTTTTTTAAAGTTATGATTTCTCGGAGTTTCTTCTACACTTGTTTAAACTGATTTTTCTTTAGGTTTAAACCTTTTTCCTTGCATATCTTCACTGATTTTATGTTCTTACTGATTTTTCAACTCACCTCTGTTAAAAGCCCTAATTTTTTTAGATCTTCTTTGCTTTGGTTCTGTGTGTTAGCATTACTACTCGGCGTTGTTAAGTTTCGGTGGTTACCATGCTTCGAATGGGTTTTTAGTGAGTCCTTAGCCTACTTGTATCAGCTCTGTGTGATTGTATTCATCTTGATTTGTTCATCGCTTGCCTCTTTCTGTCAATATTGCTGACCTTGCCTGCTACATCTGTTGGTCCTTCTCTATTTATATGTTGAAATATAGAATCATAACCCTGTCTTGATTTGATTCTGATTTCCTTAATTGATGGTTTGATTGAAAGATTTTCTTTTAAAACCCTAAAATTCTACCTCATCTGTTTAAATTGACTGATTCCCTACCTTATTTGCTGTGGTATTTTATTATGACTGAATCCTTTCCTTAATTGGAATTTGCTGAACTTAGTCTTAATTGGCTATCCTATGCTTATTGAACCTTGATTCTTTCCTTATTAGTCTTGTACTGCTTTTTCTTTCCTTATATGATACCGGTTCTTACCGTTTGATTTGATCCCCTTAACTTAAGGAGTACTTGTCTTGATTACTATGATTCTTACCTTATTTTACTACCTATTTTCAAACTATAAATACTCCAGTCGTTCATTAACATAGACGAACACTTGGTTTCAAAAACTATCTCTCTTACTAAAAAATCTCTGCTCTCTCTTGTGTTATTTGCTACTGTCTAATCATTCTGCTTACTCTTATCTTTACTGGTATGTCCTAGTTCCAATTTAAAGTTCCAACAACAACATGTTTCTCCTACTGTGAAATTTGTAGTTAAGAGTTACATTATCAACATGTTATTATGTCTTCCCCTTCCTTTAGATTAGTACATTCCCCTTATGTGTGTTTCTGAGCATGCCTTACCAATTGTCTCTTACTTATTGTATACTTACCATCCTATATCCCATGAATCCCCAAATCCCTATCACCCCTCTATATGGTTGTGTTCTTCATGTCTGGTTTGTGACTATGCCAGTGTTAGCTGTTTTTGAGCATGTCTAAACCAGTCCTAAGACCTTTGCTGGGTTATGTGTTTGCAGCCAAATGTTCTATGTGTCCCAAACCCCTTGACCCCTGTGTGACAATTGAATTCACTTGGTTATGTGAACTAGCTGTGTATGATCCTATCCTAAGGTGTTTGAGCTTTGTTAACTAATTCAATCTCTTTTCAAAAAAACTTTGTTGCTTTACTGAATTACTGTCAAAAGGGACTTTTGTTAAGTATAGTCTTACTAAAACCTTTTCAACTTGTGTCCTTCACTTCTCACTCTACTCTTAGTCAATAAGTTTTGCCCCCTCTAGTATGTGTACTGCCTTGGGATCCTTTGAGAACCCTCTGAACTCTGGCATACTGAGGCTGGCCTTTCCACACTGCACTTGTTCAACTCTTGGTTGCTAAGTCTAGGTGTAAGCACTGCCCGGGATCCTTGAAATCCTTAGGGAACTTTGATGCACCTAGACTCTAATTTTGTCTATGGAACTGAGGCATATGAGGCCATTGAAGGCTGTGGGAAATCTGGGCCTAATTGAAGGCTCCCTATAGAATAGCTTCTTGATTTTCTATTTTACTTATGTAATTCACTCATTGGCCTGTAATAATTTGTAAACAGATATTTGGGGTGTCACACCTCCTTTTTACACCCCGAGGGGTATATAAGGGAGTTTTTCCAATTAAAGTGACATTATTCGAAATGAGATTATTTATTTAATTAGAGTCGCCACTTGGAATAGTTTATTTGGTATCCCAAGTCACCGGTTTATTTTAAATCCCAAATCGAGGAAATTTCAACTTTATTTAAAAGTCTTCGAACCAGAAATTCTAAGTAAGGAATTCTGTTAACCCGGGAGAAGGTGTTAGGCATTTCCGGATTCCGTGGTTCGAGCACGGTCGCTTAACTATTAATAATTGGCCAAATTATCTGATTAATTACATGTTTTAACCTATTGTGCATTTTTAGCTTTATAACCGCTTTTAATTATTTTTAGGAGGATTCAATGCTATTTAAAACGCGTCATAAACCATGCTACATGAAATGCACCCGTGGTTCGCAACACGCTTTATTTAACATTGTTGAAGATTGAAATTGGGTCACATGAAATGTACACCCGGATTTTAATAATTAAAAATCACAACTATATCACGGGAACTGTACCCATAGCTATGATGAATTATTTAAAGAATGCACCTAAATTAACTACGGAGGTTCAATTTAAGCAACAACTTTTGTGAGGGCCATGGATGATTTAATTTATGGAACACCTCGAATCTTTTTCTATAAGGGTTAGCTCTGTCAAACTTTTTTGAGGGCCACGGATCATAGATTGGTTTGGCATAGCATGCCTCAATTTATTTTAACTAAGGGAGTTGTATTTTAGTTAAATAAAGCTAAAGGTCCTAGTTGAAGTTCAAATTAAAAAAAAACTTTCCTTTATTTAAGGCTAAGCTCTTGAATTACTCTTGAACAATTGCCTTGGGCCAACACTGGCTCACTACTTAAATAATTCAGCTTTGAAAGCTGTAATTGGGCTCACGATTTGGCCCAGAAGTCAAAAGACTTCAGGATATCATGCTGAATCTAAACCAAACGGCCCACATTGGGCTTAAATCTAGGCAGGCCCAGTTGCTATGTGTTTTCTAGCTGGGCCTATCTGCCTTTGCATTTTTAACCAGTTGTACACTTATAACAATTATTTATCAGTTTGCTTCTAAGTAAAATAAGTATTCAAAAATCAAACACAATTCTAATTTGAAAATTAACCACATGAATTGCAATAACAACACGTATTTACTCTATGAACTATAATGAGGACTTCTACAACTGGATCCAAATTTTGGGCTTAGGGCTCAGGCCTAACAGCCTAAGCCCATATTCATTTGGCTTTTATATGGGCCTCAGATTCAGCCCACGTTAAACGAATAACAGCCTTGTCGTCTTTACAGAGTGGGCTCATAACTTGGCTCATTGCATCACTACTGTTTAAAATATAACAACAATATAATCAGACTCCTAATGTAGCTATTTTGAATCCCAGTATATGAATAAAAAAAACCTAGTTAATTACATTCTTACAAAATTAATACCTTACATCAGGACTTAATACATAACGTAATTATATTTAAGGCTAAAACTATTACAACTTCCATCTCATGAATGATCCGAGCCTCTGTTGAACATGATTTGTCCACAACAGCCTAATCCCATTTCTAAGCTTTTGAACTTGTTGATTGGCCAATTAGTAACCAAATCCGCAGGCATCAGCTTACAACCAAACAGATAAAAGAAAAAATAAAAGGATTTAGATAAAGGGGAAGTTGTCTACTCAAATAAGGATAAGAAATCTGACTTCAAAACCTCACAATCAGTCTTAATGACTAGAAGATCTGGCTATGGGCATAAATGAGGCTAACTTTGCAGAACTGAAACTTATAAGGCATTCAAATATGGACTAGGTTGTTCATGCTCAAAGTTTAAACTCACATATTCAAAGCTTAACTACATTCATGTCATTATAGGCTAAATACTATCATAAAGAGACATTCACTTGCACAAACACCATTTATATATAATTGATCTCATATCATTTAACAAAAAAATATTACATGAAGAAAGGTGAAGTTCAGTACCTTGCACAAACAGCAACACAAACCAGCAACTAAAAGGCACAAAAGCTGGCTGAAACTTTAAACGAAAATGGAGCAGCAACAGGACAGAAACAACAACAACCAAAACCCCAAAATTTCAGACCCAAGACCAGCAACTTGAAACAATAAATAACCAGCTAAATAACCCAAGAAAACTCTCTATTTCAAACCATTTTCAGCTTGTAAGCCAAAAGAGGAAAGTTTTTGGAAATCTTTCTAAGGTTTTCTAAAATGTGGAAACAGAATTTTTTTTTGCAGAGAATAATGCTAATGAGTGCTAATGATTGTCAATGATTGTGTGTCTAAAATCAGAATGAGAGAGACTATATATATATAGGCTGCATTGGGAGGGTATCTTTTGGGCATATTCCTTATCCTAGGGTAAAAATAGTACTATCCTTTTACAGCCCTTGGTACAGTTGTCCTAAATTTTAGCATCTTTTATAATAGCTAGGACAGCTGTACATTTTCTAGGAAGCTTCTAATTTTTTAGCCTAAGTGGAAATCCATTTTTACCCTTTGAATTACCACATATTTCAGTTCTATCCTAAACTTTAAGGTTTAATTAAGTCCCTAAAGTTTAAATTGATATACAAATCAAGGCAAACAAGGACAAACCTAGATTGGATCAGCAGTTCGAATCAAAAATGCCCAAGAGAAACAAATGGCTACGATCTAAAACCTTAAACAAATTAATATGCCTAAACAGTAATCCAAACAAAGTAACAATACAATTTGCAAAGGAGACCTAGAATTTACCCTCAATTAGTTTGTAAACTCAAGCAAATAAAACAACAAACAGCCTAAGAACTTGTTAATTCAACCAAAATAAAACTGACTGTAAACAGAAGAGAAAAATGACATCATGGAAAAATAGAGTAGATAACAAACTAAACTAAAAAAAACGATCCCTAAACTATTGATTAGTTCCTAATGACCAAATGCGTAAGGAGACAACAAAAAATCTAAAACATGCAATTACAAACAAAACAAACACAATGAAGAATGAATCAATGAAAAAAAAAAAGAAAAAGAGATGGGCAAGAAAAGAGAAGAAAAGAAAAAGATAGACAGCAATCCAAAAATTACCTATACCGGAGCGAGAAACAAATTGGAATCGAAGAAACTGGTCGGAGCTTGAACTGGTTAGGGCAAACTTGAAAGAATAGGTCAAACTCACATGAATCAACTGCTCTCATCAAAAGCAGTTGACTCATGTGGATTTGAGCCATTAAAACTTCCGGAATCGACTTGGTAGAGGTTTTTAGGTCTTCAGACTATTGATCTGAAGTTGCCCGATTTTGAGGGGCTTTTTGGGCAAACCAGTAGGGTATTAGGGGTGAAGAGAGTGAGGGGACAACCTGGTGGAGTTTTGGGTTGATTTGGGGAGATTAGGGTTTTGGTATTGAAACTTAGATTTGAGATTTGAAGCGTTTGGGAGTGATTCGAAAGAAATGGATTGGGGATTTGGAATGAGGAGGTTACGTGGGTTCTGTGGTGTTGATTTGGAGCCATTTGGTACAGTTAAGGTTTTGGTCGTGAATTCGATCCAAGATTCGAACAACTCAGCACTGATTTGAAGGAAAAGGATTGGAGATTTGGAATGAGGAGGTTATGGGAGTTTCAGGGAGTAAATTTGGGGGAGATTGGTGGTAGTCCGCCGCCATGAGGAAATTTCCAGCCGGCGGAATAGGGCGGAGCCGGCGAGAGGTGAGAGGGCAGCTAGGGTTTAGTATTTGGGAGAGATGAGAGACAGGGATGATTCTTTGGGGTTAGGGGGAATCTGTTCGGACAATTAAATATAAATTGACTGGCCAGTTCTAAGCCGTTGGATCATAAGGATCCAACGGTTGTGATTTGTGGCCTATGAAACGGGGTCGTTTGGTTAATGGAAGTGCTGGACCGGGTATGGTTATTTGGACCTAGGTTAAATTGGACGGGTTTTGGGTAATTTTTGGGCTGGTTTGGGTATTAAGATCAGTCTAATTTCAAAACAAAAATCCAATCTTTAAATTAACCCCTTTTTATTTCCTTTTCTTTTCTTTTTCTTTTCCTCTTTTTTTTTTAATTAAAAGAAACCCTAAAAAAAGAATTAAAATCCTAAATTATCTAAATTGTAAAATTAAATCAATTTCTTAATTACAAAAATTGTAGAAGTCACTTAATTCTATATTAAAAGAGAAAAATCAATAATCTAAAAAAATATAAAAACAGGCCATTTTTTATGATTTTCATTTTTAAGAAGGCAAATAATTAATTAATTAATCCTAAAAAATGTAAAAACAAGCCTAGTGCGATGCATGGTATTTTTGGCATCTTTTCATAATTTTCGGGCAAAGATAAAATGAGCAACTACGAGGGATTTTTGCCCATTTGAAACTCCATGAGAAGCATCTTTTGAAAAAGTCTGACCGAACCTTGCTTCGGAGGTTGCCTACATATCCTTGTCTATAAAGGAATCAGGTCAGTGTAGTTCTGGAAGTTTTGGTAGCTAGGACTACCAGTAAACTGTGATTTCACTGTTGTTGCTGTTGTTTCTGCTTGCTGAGCTCCTTATTACACCAAGATGAAAGATGAAAAGCTAAACTAGCTAAATCTATCAACTACGAGTTACAAGATTCCTATCTATATACCTTCAAAAGCTTGATCTTGAGTCTTGGTCAGCTATTCCTGCAGACTCTGATCTGAATCTTGATGCTCGTTAGCTGCAACCACTGGTTCAATCTTCTTCATCTTTTCGGATCAAAACGGGACATGCAAAGTTTGCAACTTTAATCAAATTTTGAGTAGTCCGCATCTTTTCTCTGCTTCTATACTCAGAGTTCAACTTTTTTTTATTGTTTCTTCTTTTCTTTTATTTGGATTGAGACTTCTCCTTTTGGTCATCTCAAACCTTGTGCCTCACAATGAAAACTTGTTTAGGCCCCAAAGCAAACAAACGAACAAACTTTTCTTCCCCAGTTTTCACTAGGGAAATTTCGTGAGTTATTGTAACCAAATCTAAACTATCTCTTTATTGAAAGCAAGAAGATCAGGATTGTGTATCCTTGGGAAAAGGCGATTAAGGAGTGGAGACCCTATATCTAAAATGCAATCAAATGGGGATCAGAGGCCCCAAGTTGGGAAGATTACCAGGTTATGTTGGAAAAAATGACCGGGTTATACCGGAAAGGTCCTCGGGTTATGCCGAGAAAGGTCATCAGGTTATGCCGGAAAAGAAAAGGTCCTTGGGTTATGCCGGAGAGGTACATGGGTTATGCCAAGAAAGTCATCGGGTTATACCGGAAAAGCAAAAGGTTCTCGGGTTATGCCGGGGAGGTCCACGAGTTATGCCGGAAAAGAAAAAGGTCCTCGGGTTATGTCGGGGTAGGTCATCAGGTTATGCCGGAAAAAAGGTCCTCGGGTTATGTCGGAAAAGAAAAAAAGGTCCTCGCGTTATGCCGGGGAGGTCCACAGGTTATGCCGGGAATTGATTAGGGAGTGGAGCCCTGTAATGGAAATGACTACCAGGTTATGTTGGGAGTGACTATGGAATGGGACCCTATGTTGAGAAAACGTAGCTAGAGATTGGGGACCCTAGGCTACCATGATTTTTAATCTTTTCTTCTTCCTCTCTTTTACTTCACTTTTTATTTTATGAATGAAGAGTTTTTAGAAGGACTTCCCTTTTTCGTGTCCACCTTTGTTGCAAAAATGTTTTGGTTTCTGCGTAACTTGCTTTTATTGCTCCTGCTTCTTGCAAAGTTGTCTTAGATTGCACCTGTTTTCAAATAAAAGAACAATTTGTCAGTTTGAAATGGTGGTTGGTTTTGTGGCCTTGATTGTTTGTGTCACTTGATCTCGGCTGAACTCTTTTGATGAAATAATCTATTGCTCGCTGGCTTTCTGGAGAACGATCTCTCTTCTAAAACCAGGGATCTTGACTTTTCCAAAATTTCACATGTTGGTTAACCCGTGTTGGGCTTTGGCCTTTTTTATTTTGACTTTGGATTTCTTTCCTGTTCAATAATTTTGACTCTGGATCATTGGCCATCATGGCCAGTCAAGATCGACTTGATGCACCCGCAGGGGCTGGGCGCCTTTCCTTGAATTTGGATTTTGTTAAGCGGAAACATGTACAACCAATATTGCCATCTTTTATTTGTATTAGTTTCGGAGGAGGATTAAACCGAAAGGGATTCAAAGAAAAGTAAACAAAGGACAGGATAATGAATTTTAACGAGAAGGGTCCCTTTCGGGGGGAGAAAGAAGGACTTATCTGGAGTGTATTCAGACATCAATATACATGACAGGCTTCTTGGACTGGATACCCGATCTGCGTAACTGTCCAATCTCCCATAAAACTATCATGACTCATGTTTTAGAACCGAGAAACCTCGCCAGGACTCTATCAATGCCAATGATTGTAAGGTATTCCGTCTTTTTCGATCAATGGCGCCCTTTGCGGGTTTTCGCCAATTGACCTCTCTCATTTATCTTCTCATCGTCGCCTTATAGAGCTCTTTGCGAGTTTTCATTAACAAGACTCTCTCATTTTAATTTTTCTGCTCACCATCGCCCTACAGTGCCCATGCGGGTTTTCACTAATAAGACTCTCTCCTTCTATTTCTCTCATCTTGTTGCATCAGATCCAAGTGACCCTTGAACATTCTCATCAATTGATCAGATGGACTTTGAACAGGATTTGGGGTAAAAAGAATTTGGATTGAATTACAGCTTTGGAACCATTTAGGCGGGATCATCGCCTAACCATTACAACGTTTGCCCCAGTTTCACTTTTGGGGAAATTTGGATTTTTAATTTGGTGTGAATGAACCCCAGAGAGAGGCCGCCTACGTATCCTTTAGGAATCAAGTCGAACGTAGTTCAGGGAAACTTTGTTGTTTTTTATTACAAATGTTTTCAGGTTCCAAAGAGGGTAATCAAATAAGGGTAACCGGCGCAAAGGGTTAGCAAAGGATTGGAGTGTTTGGGGTAGCGAGAATGAAAGCCTTTATCAGCCTAAATCGGATAATATTGGTACTACAAAAGGGTTAAACGTAATACATTTTGACCGCGTCTGCATTTACAATTATTTTAGGATCATTTCCTTCAATGTCTCCCAAGTACAATGCCCCTTTCTGCAACAATTTTCTTATAATGTACGGACCTTTCCAGTTTGGGGCGAACTTTCCTTTTGCTTCCTTGTGATGAGGGAGAATACGTCTCAAAACGAGTTGCCCCACTTCAAAGTTCCTAGGCCGCACTTTCTTGTTGTAGGCACGGGCCATTGTTTGTTGATACAACTGCCCGTGGAAAACTGCGGCCATCCGCTTTTCATCAATCAATGTTAACTTTTCTAGACGGGTCTTGACCCACTCGCTATCCTCAATTTCAGCCTCAACGATGATTCAGAGAGTAGGAATTTCAACTTCTGCAGGTATTACGGCTTCTGTGCCATAAACCAATAGATAGAGTGTTGCCCCGGCTGATGTGCGCACAGTTGTGCGATATCCTAATAGTGCAAACGGCAACTTTTCATGCCATTATCTCGAACTTTGAATCATCTTTCTAAGAATCTTCTTGATGTTCTTATTTGCTGCTTCAACAGCACCATTAGCTTTGGGCCGATAAGGGGTCGAATTCCGATGCGTGATCTTAAATTTCTCACATATCTCTCTCATCAAGTGGCTATTCAAGTTTGCAGCATTGTCCATAATGATAGTCGTAGGGATACTAAAATGGCAGATGATGTTGGAGTGCACGAAGTCTACCACTACTTTCTTAGTGACAGCTTTAAGAGTGACTACTTCAACCCATTTTGTGAAGTAATCAATGGCAACCAATATGAATCTATGACCATTTGAAGCTTTTGGCTCGATTGACCCAATGACATCCATACCCCAAGCAACGAACGGCCACGATGCTGACATATGATGCAGTTCTGTGGGTGGTGCATGAATCAGGTCACCATGTACCTGACACTAGTGACATTTTTGGACAAACCTGAAGCAATCTTTTTCCATAGTCATCCAGTAATAGCCTGTATGAAGGATTTTCTTTGCCAGGACATATCCATCCATATGAGGTCCACACACTCTTGCGTGTACTTCATGCATGATTTTTCCGGCCTCTTGGGCATCCACATATCTTAACAGGTTGAGATCTGGAGTCCTTTTGTACAAAACTTCCCCGCTCAAGAAGAAACCGCTGGCAAGCCTTCTAATGGTTACTCTTTTGGTCTCCATTGGCTTTCTCGGGATATTCATTTGTTTTCAGAAATCTCTTGATATCATGATACCATGGCTGAACATTTGGCTCCACCTCAACCGCATTGCAGTAACCATGCCTTTCTCGGATTTGGATTTCCAACGGGTCAATGTGGACATTGCCTGGATGTGGCAATATTGAGGCCAAAGTAGCGAGTGCATTGGCTAACTCATTGTGAAAACGAGGAATGTACCTGAACTCGACTGACTTGAACCGCTTGCTAAGATCTTCCACATGTTGCCTGTATGGAATAAGCTTGACATCCCGAGTTTCCCATTCTCCCCGAGCTTGTCGGATAATCAGATCTGAATCTCCCATGATTATCAATTCTTCCACATCCTAGTCGATTGCCATATTCATACCCATAATGAAGGCTTCATACTCGGCAGTGTTGTTTGTGCAGAAAAATCGAAGTCGGGCTGTGGCTGGATAGTGTTGACCAGTGGGTGAGATCAAAGTTGCCCCAATCCCGACACCTTTTGCGTTCACAGCTCCATCGAAAAACATTTTTCCAAGCATTGGTGTCTTCTGATGTTACCTCAACTGAATTTACTTCCTCATCCGGGAAGTAAGTACTCAAAGGATGATATTCATCATCAACAGGGTTTTCATCCAGGTGATCTGCTAAAGCTTGGGCTTTCATTGCTGTGTGGGTGACATAGACTATGTCAAACTCAGTGAGCAGGATTTGCCATTTTGCTAACCTCCCCGTGGGCATCGACTTTTGGAATATGTACTTCAAAGTGTCGAGCTTGGTGATGAGATAAGTGGTGTAGGCCAATAGGTAATGCCAAAGCTTTTGAGCGACCCAAGTTAGGGCACTGCAAGTCCTTTCTAACAAAGTGGCTTCGTAGCTAGTGAACTTTTTGCTCAGATAGTATATTGCCTTCTCTTTCCTCCCGGTCACATCATGTTGCCCGAGGACACATCCGAAGGAATTCTCCAAGACTGTGAAATACAAAAACAAAGGCCTCCCAGGTTCGGGTGGGACCAAGACTGGCGGATTCGACAGATATTCTTTGATTTTGTCGAAGGCTTCTTGACACTCATCTGTCCATTTAATCGCCGCATCTTTTTTTAACATTCTTAAATATGGGCTCACATGTGGAAGTCAACTGAGTGATGAACCGGTTGATGTAATTAAACCTTCCCAGCAGGCTCATAACTTCTTTTTTAGTTCTTGGAGGAGGCAAATCTCAAATAGACTTTATCTTTTTTGGATCTAGCTCGATGCCCCTTCGACTGACTATAAATCCCAAGAGTTTGCTAGACGGAACTCCAAATTCACACTTAGTTGGATTTAGCTTCAATTCATACTTACACAGACGCTCAAAGAACTTTCTCAGGTCCTGAACATGGTTGTCCTGCATTTTGGATTTGATGATCACATCGTCCACATACACCTCGATTTCTTGGCGCATCATGTCATGAAAGATGACAGTCATAGCCCTCATATAAGTTGCCCCAGCATTCTTCAAACCAAAAGGAATGACCCTGTAGCAATAGTTGCCCCAGGGTGTGGTGAAGGATGTCTTTTCCGCATCTTCTTCATCAAGACCTGATGGTACCCAGCATAACAATCCACAAAAGATTGTATCTTGTGTTTGGCACAATTGTCAACAAGGATGTGGATAACGGCAAAGGGAAGTTGTATTTGGGACTTACTTTATTCAGATCTCGATAGTCAACACACACTCGAGTTTTTCCATCTTTCTTTGGAACGGGAACCACATTAGCCAACCATGTGGTGTATCGGATCACTCACATCACCCCCGCCTTCAACTATTTTGTAACCTCTTCTTTGATCTTGTCACTGATACTAGTTTTGAACTTCCTTTGTTTTTGCTGGTCAGGAGGATAGTCGGGGTAAGTTGGCAATTTGTGTACCACTAAATCAACACTTAGTCCTGACATATCATCATAGGACCAAGAAAACACATCTTTGAATTCGATCAAAAGTTGCATCAATCCATCTCTGGTTCTTTCATCTATGTGAATTCTTATCATTGTTTCTTGGACCTCTTCTGAACTACCCAAATTAACTAGCTCGGTTTCATTTAAGTTTGCTTAGGTTTATTCTCAAATTGTTCCAGTTCTCGGTTTATTTCCCTAAAAGCCTCATCTTCATCATATTCCGGTTCTTGATTCATTATTTCACAATTAGACAGCATGCTATGATTCGGGCGTGAAGTCGGCAAGCTTGTCATGTTATTTAAGTCCGCATTATTAGAATTGAAAGGAAGAAATAAGAAAAGTAACAAAAATCAGAAAGAATAAAGAAAGAGATTCATAGACAATGAAATATTGATTTCATTTCATTGAATTTGAAGATAGCAGGATTTACATTGGAATTTAAATGACAATAAACTAAAAGAAACATTCGAGTTACACCCTGGAATAACTCGGAATGCAGAAAAGGTGGCAAGACTGGACTACCGGGATTCCCGCCTGACTGGGAACGGAGTAGCCTTCCAATTTTGCAACTTGGAATCGGGCCCCATAAATTGCATCTCAGCAGTGCTCGAGCCTTCACCAGGATGGACCATATGGGCTTCATATAACAATTGCCTCATGGCTCCACATATGTCCTCAATTTCCTCAGTCGTGAAGGCCTCATCTTCTTCTTCTTCTTCTACGTACTTGGGCTTGACGAATGTTTTTTGTAGAGATGCAGGATTGGCTGAGGTAGAACCCAACCATTGCTCTTTCATTCATTTGCCCATGTCACATCAGTTTTTGTGGCGTGAGAACCCACACCGAAGAACTTCTCACTGGCAGCTAAAGTGATAGGTTCTGTGATACCTTACAATGATGCCCCGAGTCCCTTCCCAAGCTTATAACCATACTTGATCATTTTAGTAGCGACCATGATGGACGCATTTGACAGAAAGGGCTGAGGACACGGACTTCCCTCCTCACATTGATCTGCGACCAAAACCTCAAAAGCTTGATAGACTATATGCTCGCTACCTTCCCTAGCTTTGAGACATGGGACTGGCAGGTCCTGGTAAATTGACTACGTGTCTTCTCCATGAACCACAATTTCCTGATCTTCGTATTCAAACTTCACCATTTGGTGGAGGGTAGAAGGTACGGCCCCCGCAGCATGAATCCAAGGCCTTCCTAAACGAAAATTATATGAGGTATCCATGTCCAAGACTTGAAACGTCACTTTGAAATCGACATGATCGATAGTCAAGATCAAATCAATTTCCCCTATTGTGTCCCTCTTGATGCCATCGAAAGCACGCACACAAACATTATTAGGCCTGATCCTCTCAGTCCTAATTTCAATTCTTTGCAAAGTTGAGAGAGGGCCTATGTCGACCCCTGATCCGTCATCCACCATGACGCTTTTTACATAGTACCCTTCATACTTAACTGTCAGATGAAGAGATTTGTTATGGGCGGCCCCTTCCGGGGCAAGTCATTCTTGCTAAATGAAATCTGGTTGACTGTGAAGAATCTTTCTGCCATCCTTTCCTGTTGCTCCACAATGGTTTCAATCGGAACATAGGGTTCACTGAGGGTCTTTATCAGCACTTTCTGATGCTCATTCGAGCTTATTAGTAAAGACAATAGCGAGACCTAAGTGGGAGACTTCCGGAGTTGGTCAATTACCTCGTAATCCGCAGTTTTCATTCTTCGGAAGAATTCCTCTGCTTCTTCGGCACTAACTAGCGTTTTGAGCGGGAAGCGCTTCTGCTTAGCATTGTTCACTTCCTCCAGATTGAGGTACCTCCCAGGTGCGTTGGTTTCATTTACTTCCCCTGAAATTTCTTTTCCTTTGTACGTTACTACCGCTCTGTTGTAATTCCAGGGGACGGTAGTGGTATCCTTCACGGGCTTCTGTGGTGCGCGGTTGATAACCATGAACTCATTCAGCCTTGGTGAAATTACCGGTCCCATGCCACATAAGTCCCTCTTGGTACGTACATCTTAGGTCCCATGTTCAACTTGAACCTGCTAGGGGGACTCAACACCAATTGTTCTTTTCTGGAAGCCCGGGGAACATAAAGAATGGCGTCTTTAGGGGGTGATGCCCCTGTTTTGGTTTCCACCATCTTTTCTGCACTTTGAGGGGCAGAGTTGCTCTTTTTCTCCCCTTGCCTTGTTTTGCAATCACCCTTGTCTTCTTTTCAACATAGGCAATGGCAATGATGGCTTTTAGAGCTGGATCAAACTCTTTATAATCACAAATCATCCCGATAACTGGCCCATTATTGTGAGCCGGCAACGGGTTAGTGGTCACATTAGGGATCTCTTCATCTTTCAGCAGTACCCTCTTTTGCTCAATTAAGTTTCAATTGCCCTTTTGAGAGTCCAATAGTCTTCAGTGTCATGCCCTTCTACCCCAGAATTATAAGCACATCGGGTGCCGGGTCGGTAAGAATGTGACTCTAGGTTTTATCTGTTCAGGGGTACGGGTTGCAACAAACCCATTTGGACCAGTTTTGGGAAAAAACTAGAGTATGATTCACCAATAAGCGTGAAATTTATTCTTCTGGGTGGTTCCCGAGCTCGGGCATTATATGGAAAATTATTTTGAGGGGGACGAGGGTTATATGGGACTTGGTGAGGAGGGTTATTTTGGTTAAATTGTTGTTGTGGCCGAGCGTATGGCTAGGCATTAATTACTGAGTACAGCTGAGGAGACATAGCATAGGCCACATCCTGATGAGGATAATAATGTTGTGGGATGCCTGGAGGGAAGTAACCTCTGGGTGGACGGGGGCTTCTCAGACATGAGGCTGCCATCGCCACCTCTTCTTTCTTCTTTCTGTTTGCTACACCACCTGACCCACTTTGGATTGCTTGGGACATAGCTCTTATAGCCTCAGAAAACGGCGTTTCTATTGTAGACATCATATTCTGAAGTAGTCAGCTTCTTGGGATTGTAGAAAAACATTGACCATTTAAGTCCATCCATCGGGGTCTTGACCCTGGCCGCTTGTTCGTGCCGTTTAACAGCATATTCTGGAAAACTTTCTGACAACTTCTTTTTGAGATTTGATAGGGAATTCCTGTCGGGAGCTATGTTTATGTTGTACTGAAACTGCTTGACAAAATCTCGAGCCAAATCGTCCCATATGTGCCAGGGAGATATGTCTTGATCCATGTACCACTCAGATGCAATGCCAACTAGACTCTCTCCGAAATAAGCCATTAAGAGTTCTTCTTTTTCGCCTTCCCCTCTTAATTGATTGCAATATCTCATGGGGTGGGCTATGGGATCCTCGTGCCCGTCATACTTTTTGAACTTGGGGGTCTTGAAGCCGAGGTCAAATGCACATGCGGGAACATACATAGATCAGCGTAGAATACGCTCTTTTGGCCGCTTAAGCCTTGTATATTCTTGAGGCTCTATTCCATGCTCCTCATTTTCCAAGTGATTTCCTCTTGCTCGGGGTTCTTTGCAGCCTTCTCTTGTCCCGCGGTAAACTCGTACCGGGGTTGTTAAGGGTAAGAATTGGTGGTGAACTGGGTAGGGTCTGGTGGAAAAGATGGTACTTGGAAAGTGAAGGATGATGGATCAAAACTTGTCCTGGGCATAGTTGGATGTACCGGAGTCGAGTTTGGTGGTGCGGTAAATATGTTAGAGGCCACTCCAGAAACCACCTTGGGGCGAACCTCAGAAGGTGTTCCGACGAAGTGAGCTGAGATGGTGGGGTATCCAAGTGGGGTATTCGGGTAACTTATTGGGACGTTGGAATTTCAACTTGCTCTAGGAAGTAGCTCGGAAACTAGGTATGGAACTTGGCGGCACTCTATCGTTGGACCAGGCGTCCCACATTTCTAGCACGTGGAGGCGTAGTGCCATGTTCTCTTCAGCAGCCGCTGACTCTAAGGTTGGGATAACCGATAGCGGGTTATCCTCTGGGATAGAAATTGTTAGTGGATGACCTTCTGATGACATTTCTACATTGCCCTTTAGATCTTGTAAAGTACGGGTGTGAAGCCAGGTTACCACAAACCAACCACCTTAAAACAGAACTTATACTCAACAGTAGACAGCAAACCGGTTGGTTTGAAGCAATTAACACATAGGGAATCGCACATTGGGGGTGTGATGCACCTATACAGTTAAATGTGTTTCCACATGTTTTGCAACGATTGCATGTCTCATCCCATCTTTTGTTTATCTCCCCGATCTTTCTCTTGGTCTCTTTTGCATTCTTATTTTCCTTCTTGTTCTCATTCTCTTTTCCTTGTTTTCTCTCTTTTCTTTTTTTTTTTTTTTGGTTTTCTCTTTTCCATATTTTCTCTTTTATTTGAGTTATTTACAAAAATCATGATCGGATCCGATGAGGATTGCCTACATATCACGACGCCGCATGAATTAGATCATCACGTAGTTCAAGGAATAAATGCATTAAATAAATAAACACAATTTTTGGTTTTTCCTCAAATTTCATAAAAACTCCCAATCTTTTCTATTACAAATGACTCTATCATACTTTTCTAGGAATTGAAAAAAGACAGACTCGAAACAGACTCTAAAACTGGAATTTGAAATGCAGACTCAAAATGAATATCAAGAATACATAAGTGCTTCTACTCCAGGGGCCTGTGGGACATCAGTCAGTCTCGCCGCGGGCCTATGTGCAAGATCCCCTTGGAGACGATCCAGGTCACTCATTATTTGGCGAACAAAGGTCATCACTGCGGCGAAGAAGGTGGTTCTAGTCATGTCTTCACATTCATGGCATTTCATGACAATGTAGTTAGCAATTGCTCTAACCCTTTCCCTAATAATACCCTTCTCTTGGAGCAAGCATCCGATTTGTTGAGACCTAGCTTCTAGTACTTGGGTGTCGTGATGGCTTTGGCCCTGCAACTGTTGCATATCTTCCTCTAGCTGTGACATTAAGTCATAACAATGTTCCCTCTCTATTTTAAAGCTCTTTTTTTGTTTGGACATCTCATTCTCGAGGGTGGTTAGCTTTTTCTTCAAGTTTGTGACTTCTCCATCATATTTTCTTTTTCAATTGTCGGACAAACTCCGTTCGTCCCTCTGCATTTTTTGCCAACTGTGCTCGGGCTCTTACCAAACTACCCTCAGATTTTTCCAAATCATCCTCGCACTTAGATATTTTCCTCCTAAGACCATTTATGAGTCTTTCATCCGTTCGGCTCCTTTCCTGATTCTCAGCAGCTATCTTCATTTTTTTGGATCTGGGCTCAAAGGGCTTTGTTTTCTTGGGCTAACTTCTTCTTTTCCTCTTCATCGGCAGCAACCTGTAAACTACTATCAAATTTGAGATCCCTAATTTGTCCCTCCAATTTTCTTATCTTGGCCCTGTAGCTTGCCTCTTTTGCCAACCAATCCCATTGCTCTTACGCTCCATCAGTGAATTGCTGGACATGGGCCTCTTGGCGGGCCGTTCAGGCTCTTGATGAACTGGAAACCTTTTACCGTACCAAGCCGTGTAACTAGGCTCTAATTCACCTTTGGACAAATCTTCATCATGGGGGATAGTTTGGTACCGGCCTAGCTAGCGCAGAATCCTGTGTGGGGCATATGGTTGAATACTCCAAAGACCCATCAATAGAAGAAAACACACCTCGGTTGACACGTAAATGACTTCAGTGACTAGGAGCCAACCGAATGTCCACTCGATTTTGCTTGATGTCGGGGAACTCAAATGTCGAACCACGCCTCTGTACCTTCCAGAAACTCATGACCCATCACCCGGTTTTCATGTTCTTTAATGCAGTTAAGACCGATCATACCATAGTTCATGTATCCCAAACGATGGCAAAGGTGTTCTTCCATCCAAAGCTATAGAAGCATGTTACAACCCTCAAAGAATTTTGCACCCGCTCGGCAAACGGTTAGAGCTCGATAAATCTCCGACAGGATCATTGGTACAATGGTGCCATTAGCCTTTTTAGTCATGAAGTCGGCTATTCCCACGAGTCCCAACTCTATATTTCCGTCCTTTCTTGGGCAGATTAAGACACCCAGGAATGCCACTATAAAAGCCAGTCCTTGACGTGCTTCCCATTTATTGTGTTCAATGAATGAGTTAAGCCAGTATCTGGGGTCTCAAAACCGTGGGGATACCCATAATGCCTGTACAAGAAGTAGAATGTGCAAAATCCCTCAGATAGATTTCCATCTTTAATCTCCCGAATGATACTGAGAAGGTCCAGAAGGAGTCACCGCTCTTGGTGCCACTGGGTACCGACTTCTGAGATTCCCACTAAGACCGGCATAGCCCGCTATTTCTTCAAGCGTTGGGGTTAGCTCAAAATCAAAAAAATGGAACACGTTATGTGTCGGGTCCCAAAAAGGTATTAGAGCCTCAATTATATCCAACCTCGTTTAATTTTCACAAGACCAACAAGACCACCCAAAGCGTTTACCACAGTATCTCTGCTGACTTTCCCTAAGTCATTCCACCACATATGGAATTCTAATGGGATTTCTTCGAGGACTGTGAAAGGTTCATTTTCAATAGTGCTCATCCTACACATTTATTTAGAGTGATTGGTTAAAAGACCACGATTTATTTTGACTCAAAAGAAAATTATCAGTTTTTCAAAGATTTTCATTCCAAAACAAAAAAAACTACCTTTGCAAATACGTCCCTTTAGCACCTCAGGAAAGAAGATTTTAGGGTTGTATTTGCTAATCGGCCAAAATTTGAAAAAGGAGCCATAGGTGGCTATTCTTGCAAAAACAGCCTTTCGGCGCCCTTTTGTGGATATTTTGGCTATTTAGCCAAGAACGACACTACCTAACTTATTTATGACAAAACAACAACATTTGTTTGGTTATTGTTTGCAAAAATAGAGTTGGACCCGGTCAGGGTTGCTTACGTATCCCACATCCGGTGAGAATCAAACTTGCGTAGTTCGGACAGTGTTGACATAATAAAAAGACACGAAATGTTTTGAAACCATTTTCCCTTCCTTTTTTTTTCAAAATATTTGGCAGAGTTTTGGTATATTTTGGGCACTAGATTCTCTAAAGACGGGTAATTATCTCTCTCATACCTCAATTTGACTTTTCTAATTTTTCTCCCTTATTCTATAAGCCGGTCAACATGCAATCCAAAGCAAATAAATGTACAAGTAGCAAGTAAAATCCATTAGGATGGTCTTTTGAGTTCGGGTGCACCTGTCCTAGACGGACCCAACCCCTGTGTTGAGTCCCCAAATTCAAATGCATGTGATGCAAACAAGCGTTCCTACTAGAGATCCGGTATGAGGCTATGTTATACTAGGTTTAAAAACCTGGGTGTGTTGTTCTAGACCCGACTTACCTGAGCGGACAGCTCGATCCAGGAGGGCAGGGTACCGGGAATATAGAAGCTTCACCGGTTTTGCAACTTGTCTGAACTTTGTTCTAAAATTGGGATATGACTCTAACAGAAAAGAAGTTACACGAAGTGCACACTTCCCAGATGATTTAGAAGACTCGGAGGGAAGAGGGTTTCGTAACAATTTATATATACAATTCAATCAATATCAAAGCGGTAAAAAGCAACATTTAGCACATTAGGCTCAAACATGTAATAATCAGATATTAAATAAAGCCAAATATAACAGTCATCCTAAGCTCGAATTCTTAAAGCCAGAACCAAAACTTCTGGGATTGTTTTCCCCAGCGGAGTCGCCAGAGCTGTAACACCTCCTTTTTACACCTCAATGGGTATATAAGGGAGTTTTTCCAAATAAAGTGACATTATTCAAAATGAGATTATTTATTTAATATTAGAGTCGCCACTTGGAATAGTTTATTTGGTGTCCCAAGTCACAGGTTTATTTTAAATCCCAAATCGAGGAAATTTTGACTTTATTTAAAAGTCTGTGAACCAGAAATTCTACGTAAGAAATTTTGTTAACCCGGGAGAAGGTGTTAGGCATTCCCGGGATCCGTGGTTCAAGCACGGTCACTTAACTATTAATAATTGGCCAAATTATCTGATTAATTACATGTTTTAACCTATGGTACATTTTTAGCTTTATAACCGCTTTTAATTGTTTTTAGGAGGATTCAATGCTATTTAAAACGCGTCATAAACCACGCTACATGAAATGCACCCGTGGTTTGCAACACGATTTATTTAACATTGTTAAAGATTGAAATTGGGTCACATGAAATGTACACCTGAATTTTAATAATTAAAAATTACAACTACGTTACCGGAACCGTACCCGTAGTTATGATGAATTATTTAAAGAACACGCCTAAAGTAACTACGGAGGTTCAATTTAAATAGAAACTTTTGTGAGGGCCATGGATGATTTAATTTATGGCACACCGCGAATCTTTTTCTATAAGGGTTAGCTCTTGGTCTAACTTTTTTTAGGGCCACGATCACGGTTGGTTTGGCATGACACGACTCAATTTATTTTAACTAAGAGAGTTGCATTTTAGTTAAATAAAGCTAAAGGTCCTAGTTAAAGTTCAAACTAAGAAAACTTTCCTTAATTTAAAGCTAAGCTCTCGAATTACTCTTGAACAATTGCCTTGGGCCAATACTGGCTCACTACTTAAACAATCCAGCTTTGAAAGCTGTAATTGGGCTCACGATTTGGCCCAGAAGTCAAAAGACTTCAGGATATCATGATGAATCTGAACCAAACGGCCCACATTGGGCTAAAATCTAGGCGGGCCCAGTTGCTATGTGTTTTCTAGCTAGACTTATCTGCCTTTGCATTTTTAACTAGTTGTACGTTTAAAAATTATATCTCAGTTTGCTTCTAAGCAAAATAAGTATTCAAAAGTCAAACACAATTCTAATTTGAAAATTAACCACATGAATTGCAACAACAACATGTATTTACTCTATGAACTATAATTAAAGAGGACTTCTACAACTGGATCCAAATTTTGGGCTTAGGGTTCAGGCCTAACAGCCTAAGCCCAGATTCATTTGGCTTTTATATGGGCCTCAGATTCAGCCCACGTTAAACGAATAATAGCCCTGTCGTTTTTACAGAGTGGGCTCATAACTTGGTCCATTGCATCACTACTATTTAAAATATAACAACAATATAATCAGACTCCTAACATAGCTGTTTTGAATCCCAGTATATGAATCAAAAATACCTAGTTAATTACAATCTTCCAAAAATAAACATCTTCCAAAATCAATACCTTACATCAGGACTTAATACATAACCTAACTATATTTAAGGCTAAAACTATTACATCTTCCATCTTATGAAGGATCTGAGCCTCTTTTGAACATGATTTGTCCACAGCTGCCTTATCCCATTTCCAAGCTTTTGAACCTGCTGATTTGGCCAATTAGTAGCCAAATCTGTAGGCATCAGCTTACAACCAAATAGATAAAAGAAAAAATAAAAGGAATTAGATAAATTGGAAGTTGTTTACTCAAATAAGGGCAAGAAACCTGACATCAAAACCTCACAATCAGTTTTAATGACTAGAAGATCTGGCTATGGGCATAAACGAGGATAACTTTGCAGAAATGAAACTTATAAGGCATTCAAATATGGACTAGGTTGTTCACGCTCAAAGTTTAAACTGACATATTCAAAGCTTAACCACATTCATGTCATACATGCTAAAAACTATCATGAAAGAGACATTCATTTGCACAAACACCAATTATATATAATTGATCTCATATCTTTTAACAAAAAAATATTACATGAAGAAAGGTGAAGTTCAGTACTTTGCACAAATAACAACACAAACCAGCAACTAAAAGGTGCAAAAGCTGGCTAAAACTTTAAACAAAAATGGAGCAGCAACAGGAGAGAAACAACAACAACCAAAACCCAAGAATTTTAGACCCAAGACCAGCAACTTGAAACCAGAAATAACCAGCTAAATAACCAAGAAAACTTTCTATTTCAAACCATTTTCATCTTGTGAACCAAAAGAGGAAAGTTTTTGGATATCTTTCTAAGGTTTTCTAAAATCTGGAAATGGAACTTTTTTTGCAGAGAATAATGCTAATGAGTGCTAGGATTGCTGTACATTTTCTAGGAAGCTTCTGATTTTTTAGCCTAAGTGGAAATCCATTTTTACCCTTTGAATTACCACCAATTTCAGTTCTATCCTAAACTTTTAGGTTCAATTAAGTCCCTAAAGTTTCAATTGATATACAAATCAAGGCAAACAAGGACAAACCTAGAAAGGATCAGCAGTTCGAATCAAAAATACCCAAGATAAACAAATGGCTACAATCTAAAACCTTAAACAAATTAATATGCCTAAACAGTAATCCAAACAAAGTAAAGATGCAATTTGCAAAGGAGACCTAGAATTTACCCTAAATTAGTTTGTAAACTTAGATTTGAGATTCTAGGTGTTTGAGAGTGATTCGAAAGAAATAGATTGGGGATTTGGAATGAGGAGGTTACGGGGGTTATGTGGTGTTAATTTGGAGCCATTTGGAATAGATAGGGTTTTGGCCGTGATTTCGATCCAAGATTCGAACAACTCGGCAGTGATTCGAAGGAAAAGGATTGGAGATTTGGAATGAGGAGGTTGTAGGGGTTACAGGGTGTTAATTTGGAGGAGATTGGTGGTGGTTCGCCGCTGTGAGGCAATTTCCGGTCGGCGGATCATGGCGGAATAGGGCGGAGCCGGCGAGGGGTGAGAGGGCGGCTAGGGTTTAGTATTCGGGAGAGATGAGAGATAGTGATGATTCTTTGGTGTTAGGGGCAATCTGTTTGGACAATTAAATATAAATTGACTAGCCAGTTCTGAGCCATTGGATCATAAAGATCCAACGGTTGTGATTTGTGGCCTATGAAACAGGGTCGTTTGGTTAATGGGGGGCTGGACCGGTGATAGCAACTTGGTCGGGAATCCAAACTATACTAAGAATTTGAGAAGTAAATACGGAAGCAATAACAACAAGGAATTGAACAACTAGAATTAAAGAGATGAAAATAAAGGATATGGGAAAATTCAAGGAAAGAATTTCCAAGAACTTCCAAGAACGCAAGTTCTATAGCCTTGACAAGATCAAAGTAACAACGTCTTGATTTGTAGAAGAAATCAAACGCCTTTACTTAAAAGCAAATCAAAACAATAGATTCGGATCTTGACCGTTTTTCGAGTAACTTGAGACAATAATTAATAACTAGTATTAATCGCATTCTAAGAATACCACAAAGGAATCAAAATCACAAAAGAGAAGTAATATTACTATCTTGAACTATGTACTAGTAAAGGTTGATAGATAAATCTCAAAGCACAAGTAACAAAGGTTCAAAAGAACTCTCAAAGTATGATATACTTAATCAATAATGTAGTGTCTTATGAATGAGAAGAACTCCCTATTTATAGGAGTACTAAGGCATAAAAGTCCTTAAAATTAGGTAGGGTGGTTGCTAAGGCATACAAAGTCATTACAATTAGGTAGGGTGGTTGTTAAAGAGTAAGAAAAGTCATTAAAATTAGGTGGGGGCGGCCAAGACCCTTTGGGGTAGATTTAGGCCTTAAAAACTAGTTTGGTCCATTGGTTTGGACTCCAATTGGGCTCCTTTTGTAACCCCTCCTTTTGGACCTCTTTTAAGCTCATTTTGACCCCATTTGGTGGACTTCAAGGGCTGATTTGAGTGACCCAATCTTCCTTCTCTTGGACTTCAATTTGAGCCACCAAATAATTGTAAAACTTAGGTAATTTTTCTCCTTTGGGCTTGAACTCTTCCTCTATAGTTAGAAGCTTCTTTATTTGCCATTGAAGTCCAGCAACCTTAGTCTGCAATTCTTTAGCTTGAGATCTTGTAAATGGCCTTCTTGGAGCTTCCAAAACTCTATCCTCCTTATCAGTGATCTCCTTATCAGTGATGTTATCATTCCCCTCTTCTTGAAAAGAATTCGTCCCCGAATTCGATCCTACGTCAAATAAAGACAAGTCAGCAACATTGAATGTAGAACTTACTTAAAACTCACCAGGAAGGTCCAGCTTGTAAGCATTGTCTCCAATCCTTTCAAGGACTTGAAATGGACCATCTCCTCTAGGATGCAGCTTTGACATCCTTTTGGAAGGAAATCTCTCCTTTCTAACGTGAACCCAAACTAAATCTCCAGGTTTAAAAATAACTTGTTTTCGACCCTTATTCTTTCTCAAGGAAGTTTGCTTATTTTTCTTCTCAATTGCAAGCCTTGTTTGCTCGTGAATTTTTTTCATCATCTCAGCCTTTGTCCTGCCATCAAGATTAACAATATTATTAGTAGGTAATGGTAATAAATCAAGTGGATTAAAGGGATTAAAGCTATAAACAACCTCAAAAGGAGACATACCTATAGAAGAATAATTATTCTATTGTAAGCAAATTCAATCATAGGCAAGTGATCTTCCCATGAAGATAATTTACCTTTCAAAACAGCCCTCAACATGTTTCCTAAGGTTCTATTAACTACTTCAGTTTGTCCATCAGTTTGTGGGTGACAAGAAGTAGAAAACAATAATTTAGTGCCTAAATTCCCCCAAAATACATGCCAAAAGTGGCTCAAAAACTTAGCATCTCTATCATTAATAATAGTTCTAGGTATACCATGCAATTTGACAACCTCTTTTACAAAAAGATCAGCAACATGTGAAGCATCATTAGTCTTTAAACAAGGAATAAAACAAGCCATCTTGGAGAACCTATCTACCACAACAAATATACTATCCTTACCATACCCTGTTCTAGGCAGACCTAACACAAAATCCATAGAAATATCAATCCAAGGTGAAGTAGGAACAGGTAATGGCGTGTAAAGACCATGTGGTAACACTTTAGATTTAGCTTGTTTACATTCCAAACACTGTGTGCACATTCTTTCAACGTCTTTTCTCATTCCAAGCCAAAAGAAATTTTCAGCAAGTATGTCTAATGTCTTTGGGACTCCAAAGTATCCCATAAGTCCTCCACAATATGCTTCCCTTACAAATACTTCACGTATAGAGCAATTAGGGATACACAACTTATTTTCCTTAAACAGAAACCCATCTTGTAGGTTAAACCTCTCAAAAGGACCTAACTTACAATCTGCAAATATTTTGCCAAAATCAACATCATTAGCATAAAGTTCCTTGATTTGATCAAAACCCATCAATTTAGAAGTCAGGGTAGAAACTAAGACATACCTTCTTGAAAGTGCATCAGCAACAACATTCTCTTTCCCTTGTTTGTAAGAAATTACATAAGGAAAAGTTTCAATGAATTCAACCCACTTAGCATGCCTCCTACTAAGCTTACCTTGACTCTTCAAGTATTTCAAGGATTTATGGTCAGTTTTAAGGACAAACTCTCTTGGCCACAAGTAATGTTGCCATGTGGCTAAAACCCTTACCAAAGCATATAGCTCTTTGTCATAAGTGGAATAGTTCAATGTGGCTCCACTCAACTTCTCACTAAAGTAGGCAATAGGTTTAGAATCTTGCATCAAAACAGCACCTATTCCTTTGCCAGAAGCATCACATTCAATTTCAAAAGATTTAGAAAAATCAGGCAATTGAAACAATGGAGCAGAACATAACTTTTCTTTCAACAAGTTAAAAGCATCATCTTGTTCTTTTCCCCATTTAAAAATCTTATCCTTTTTAATAACTTCAGTTAAAGGAGAAGCAATGGTGCTAAAGTCTCTCACAAACCTCTTATAAAACTAGCAAGTCCATGAAAACTCCTAACTTCAGTTACACTCTTAGGTTTAGGCCATTCTTTTATTGTTTTGATTTTCTCTTCATCAACCTCAACTCCTTTAGAACTAACTACAAAACCCAAGAAAATCACACGATCCACATAAAAAGTACACTTTTTAAGATTAGCAAATAAAAATTGCTTTCTAAGAACTTCAAAAACTTGTTTTAGGTGTTTTACATGATCTTCTAAAGTGTTAGAAAAGACCAAGATATCATCGAAGTACACCACAATAAATTTTCCATGAAAATCCTTAAAAATATGATTCATCAATCTCATGAAAGTGCTAGGTGCATTAGTCAAGCCGAAAGGCATAACTAATCACTCATAAAGCCCATATTTGGTCTTAAAAGCAGTTTTCCATTCATCTCCAGGATTCATTCGAATCTGATGGTAACCACTTTTTAGATCAATTTTAGAAAAGATTTTGGATCCATGTAATTGATCTAACATGTCGTCAAGACGAGGAATAGGGTGGCGATACTTTACCGTAATCTTGTTGATTGCTCTACAATCCACGCACATCCTCCAAGTTCCATCCTTTTTTGGTACCAATAGGACGGGAACAGAGCAAGGGCTCATTCTTTCTCTCACAAAGCCTTTCTCAAGCAACTCCTCAACTTGCCTTTGAAGTTCTTTTATCTCTTCTGGATTACTCCTATAGGCTGGCCTATTTGGGATTTGTGATCCAGGTACAAAATCAATTTGATGCTTAATGCCACGTAAAGGTGGCAATCCATTAGGAATATCTTCTGGAAAGACATCTTCAAAATTCTGCAAAAGAGAAGAAATACTACTTGGCAAAGAAGAAGTTAGCAACTCAGAATTAATCAAAGCCTCTTTGTAAGTAAGTAGTATTATGGGAAGCCCCTCTTTTCTTGCATTTAAATACTCTTTGTCTTTTATATAGAAACTCTCTTTTTTTTCTTTCCTTAACCTCTTTCCTATCACCAAGACTGTCTATTTTTTCATTCAAACCCTTTTTTATCTCTTCTCTCGAATTGCTGCCCTCTCTCTCTTTCTCTCGGCCATCTCTTTTTTTTTTATAATTCTTGGCTCCTTTCTTTTCTTTTTCCTCAAGCTCACTTTTTATCCCTCCCCTTGGTTTTCCCATTGTTTCCCTTAATCTCTTTTGATCTTCAAACACTTGAGAAGGAGATAAAGGTCCAAGAGTAAATTTCCTGCCATTTATTTAAAGAGAATATCTATTCTTTCTTCCATTATGAAAACATTCCTGTCATACTGCGAAGGACGACCCAGTAAGATATGACAAGCTTGCATAGGTATTATGTCACAAAGAATATCATCCTCATATCTACCAACATTAAATGAAATCATGCATTGTTTGTAAAATTAAACCAAATACCTAATTACAAAAATTATAAAAGTCACTTAATTCTAATTTAAAAGAGAAAAATCAATAATTCAAAAAAATGTAAAAATGGGCCATTTTGTGTCTTTTATTGTTAAGAAAGAAAATAATTAACTAATTAATCTTAAAAATGTAAAAACAAGCCTAAGTGCGATGCATGATATTTTGGCATTTTTTCATGATTTTTAATAAAATTAAACATGCACAGAAATGCAAACAATTAATAAAATTCTACAAAAATTCCTAAAAATGGCAAATAATTAAGAAAAAATCTATTTTCTTGGGATTTTATAGGAGTATTTCGTATAGAGCAAAAATCACATGCTCACATGGTGTATTTAGTAAAAAGGGGGGTAGATACATACTTTATGGGGTAAAACGGTTAGAAATCCTGCTCTTAGGACCTTGCTTTTAAAGTCTATCTGCTCTATTCAATAGAAAACATGTTCATAGGACTTTACTCTTTTGAATCTGATTGCTTTACCTAATAGAAATCATGCCAATAGGATTTCACTTTTAAATTTGTTTGCTCTTCAAGTAAAAACCATGTCTATAAGGTTTTACATTCTGTCATGTTTAGAAACCATGCATATAGGTTCCAAATAATCAGGTCTTAAATCAGTTTAATAATAAACACCATGCCTATAGGACTTAATTCCAATTTCAGTTATAACGAGTATTTATGTATGTTTTTTATGCCTGCAAATCGTTAACCATCAGTAATACGCCTAGATATCATGCCTATAAATATCTCTACTCGCAATTCTGTCTAATTTAGTCTAATAATCAGCTTAATCACGCCTAGTTCATTTCTGAGTTAGTCTTATCAAGCATTAAGCGTTTTCTGAAACAAGTTCTTTCAAACAGCCTCAATCTTATTATATATCATGCCTATAGGTTAAGGAGTATATTTCAAAATCTGTTTGTTTCTGCATTAATACAAACACCAGTATTCTGCATATAGGCAAGCCTTTAGGGCATTTTCAAAAATTGCATTTCTTTGAAACTGGCTCTGTCGCTTATCGTTTCTGATCCTAACAGGCTTTTAAAAAGATTCCCTAGGCAACTACTAGGGTGTAACTTCTGAGTCTAAAAAGTTTTGTCTATTTCTGCATATTCATTTAGATATCCTGCTTTAGGACATCGATTAATAAAAGACCTTAACTATGTTTAAGTCGTGTTGCTTGTGTGTTTGTTTGAGGAGGAAACTCTGAGCCTCTTAATTGCTCCCATTATGTGTGAAAGTCCGAAATATTTTGACTGTCGCCTTAGAATTTTCACCTTTCTAAACCTTAGGGGTACGCCAAGAACTACCTATAGGTAAAGGTCCTAACTCCCTCCAGGACCATTAAGAAGGGACGGATAGCACACGCAATATGAATCATTAACCAAACACTCGCTTTGCATGACCAATAAGGGTATGGGAAGGGTAGATATGGGATATGATGACTACGCATTAATGTCACGTGTAGCCCCTCATTTAGGACTGTTTACCGGACATTGCGTGGGGTGATCCTATAGGATAACCAACCTAGGAACCCTCTTTACCAAAACCTCTCTTTAAACCTTTGTTTTACAACTTGTTCAAACCTTTACTTGCAATGTGCTTTACTCGCAACTTATTTGATTCAACTGCTTATATGGACTAATTTGTGAATATAAGTTCGGTCGGGACCCACAGTTGTGGACCAAGAGGGGTGCCTAACACCTTTCCCTCGAGTTTACTTCGATCCTTTACCCTAATCTCTGGTAATGCAAACCAACCCAAGAGTTAATCGCTCTAGGTTCCCTAAAGCACCATAATTCGTTAGGTGGCGACTCTTCAAATACCCAATTCCCAAAAGGAATGAGTCATTACACCCCGTGAATATCGAAACCCGGACCTCTTCCCCAATCAAAAAGGGGAGGGAAAAGGGGGTGTGACATTTCTTATGACCAACTGATTATCTGTTGTTTTGGCACTCTTCTCAAACTGTCTTTTACCACTAAGTTGTTCTTGTTTCTGAAAAACTTTTCTACTTTTGAAGTCATCTCTGTACTATTTTCAAAACAAAACTATGTCAAGTACTCTCACACTACTCCTAGAATGTTAGGTTCTGCCCCTCTAGCATGTGTACTGCCTTGAGATCCTTGAGATTTCTCTGAACTCTAGCATGTTAGAGTTGGCCTTTCCAAACTGCACTTATATCAGTTCTTGTTTTGAGAAAAGTCTAGGTGTGAGCACTGCCTAAGATCGTTGAGGTCTTTAGGGAACTCTGACACACCTAGACATGATACTGTCTATGGAGCTTTCGCATTTGAGGCTATTGGAGGCTTGGGAAGTCATTTGGGGCCTGCTTCAGGCTCCCTATAGTTAACTTCTTCTTTTTCTTTATCTGTTTATGTAATTTATTCAGGTGGTCTATAATAATTATTTGTAAACAACATTAGGGTGATTAGTAAAAAAGGAGTGGGTAGTTATATCTGTTGGGTAATTTGGGTAGATACCATGCCTATAGGATTGTGTTAATACACTTGCTATATTTGCTTTACTTTTCACAATAATAGAAATCATGTCTATAGGATTTAAATGGCGTTATAATTAGAAATCATGCCTATAGGATCTAAATGGCTTTATAATTAGATATCATGCTTATAGAGTGTAAAGTGATTAAGTTCAGTTTCTGTTATAACGTGTATTTACATTCGTTTCACTAGAAATCATGCCCATAAGTTCCAACATCACCTCTTAATAATTAGATACCATGCTTATATGAATTAAAATCAGAAATCCTGCCTATAGAACATAAAATCAATTTAGTTAAACAAATCAGTTTAATCCATGTTAGTTCCCTTTAAATCAAACATTGTCTTAATTTATTACCACTAGAAAATATGTCTATAGAATCTCAAGTATCCGTTTAAAACTGTTCGTTGTTTTACTGCATCAATGTAGATGTCATGCTCTTAGGGCATCACTGTTCTGCGTTTAGGCAAGCCTATAGGGCGATTTAAATTTTGCAACTCTGAAACTGTTCCTTGGTTATTAAAACTATCCAGATTTAACAGGTTTAAATCAATAGGCAAGACAAATAGGATTTTGACACTTTGTCCTATGTCAATACTGCATAATCCTTGCTCACCTAGATATCATGTTCTAGGATTTTCTCTTAAATACTGACTGTTGTTTGAAGACATGCATTTACTTGTTCTATTTGTGGAGGTGACTATGAGCCTATAATTTGTTCTCTTTAAATGCAATCCTACTTATTCTTGATTGACGCCTAGATTTTTATCCTTTTAAAACTTTAGGAAGGTCTAGAACTGTCCAAAAGTAGAGGTCCTAAAATACCTCCAGGGCCACAAGGAAGGGACGGGTAGTGCACACATAGGACATTTTCAAGGTTGCTAGAACGCTTTAGGCTATGACCAAGGGGAGGGATTTGGGTAGAAAAGGATGTGATGACTATGCGCTAATATCACGTGTAGCCCCTCATTGAAGAGTGTTTACCGGGCATTATGTGGGGTGATCCTATAGGCTAACCAACCTAGGACCCCTCTTTCCCAATTCCCGATGTTTAAACCCTATTCCTTTATATGCAACTTGTTCAAATTCTTCGAGTCATACAATGTCCAAAAAATGCCCTTATTTGCAAGTATGTGTTTAACTATTTATTTGATAAAGGACTAATTCATAAGCATAAGTTCGGCTGGGACCCACCATTGTGGACAGAGAGGGGTGCCTAACACCTTCCCCTCAAGGTTATTTCGAGCCCTTACCCTAAATCTCTGGTAATGCAAACTAGTCTAAGAGTTAATCGCTCTAGGTGCCCTAACGCACCATAATCCGTTAGGTGACGACTCTTCAAAATACCCAAAATGAGTTATTACCCCCCATAAATGTCGAAACCCGGACTTCTCTCTCTCCTCGCGGAG
Organism: Nicotiana tabacum; assembly: GCF_000715075.1. Lineage (NCBI taxonomy): Eukaryota > Viridiplantae > Streptophyta > Magnoliopsida > Solanales > Solanaceae > Nicotiana > Nicotiana tabacum. The sequence continues at coordinate 41,365,989 of NC_134095.1, forward strand.
GGAAAGGAAAAGGGGGCGTGACAGCATGGTGACTCTGCTGGGGATACCTTTAGGCTCTTACCATAACGAACTTGTCTTTTGTGAATTAGTCCAAACATGTTTTATCCCGTACCTTTCCCCTTATTTGGATTTAGCTGTCTATTTTCTTTTAAGCATTTATGATTCTTTTATTCCCGAAACTGACTTGTCTCTTTGTTTTCCTTTTCCGTAACTATATTTCAATTATTTAAATATTGTATTTATTTTTTCCTACGTGCAAATACTTCACTACATGCTATTTATTGCTGTATATATCATGCTCCACATCATATTCCACTCGTGCGTATTAAATCCTATAGCAACGCTTGATGAGTGGTTGCGCTCTTCTATTTATTACCCTTAAATTCAGAAAGGCTTATTTGCGGTAAAACCAGTCGATCAATGGTGCAGTCGATGGTTCCGTGCCTTTTCCCCTCAAGTTATCTGCTCGAGGGTACCAGTCTAAACCCCCATAGTAACCTTACTCTGATCGAAATTGTGCGTGCATCATGGTCAGACCTAGTCGGATCAATTATGTTGTCTACATAATGATCCTTTAAGATAAGCCTTATCCAAAGTCCACCGGGGTTTCCATAATTCCAACGGACACAACCACGTTCTGTGTATTAATTTGGAGAACTAAATGCCAATATGCTAATCATGAATGTATAAATAGTCGAGTCTAGTGGGAGAGAAAGGCCTAACCCTTTTGTTTTGCAAAAAATGAAGCACAAGGTCCGTAGTTTCGGTATGGCTAGGAACATTCCACCATTGCTGCTAGATTGGTGGGGGGGCCTTTCCTCAAGTGACAAGAAACATGTAAGAAAGTACCTGGGTAACTTGCCTTCCCTGTTAGACATTGAGCCAAAAACAAGTTGATCGAGGCTGCCACTTTGTTCTGGGACAGTGAGAGGGTTGTGTTCCGTTTCGGTGACATAGAAATGACACCACTTCTAGAAGAAATTGGAGGGCTTGCGGGGTTGACTTGGGATAGTCCTGGGTTATTGGTGCCAAAGAACCGTACTAGTAAATGGTTCTTAAAGATGATGGGGTTGAAGAAGAATGCTGACCTGGTATGCCTGAAGGAATCTTACATACCCTTCAAATATTTGTATGAGAGGTATGGCCATAGCAAGTCCTACCGTACCTACCATGATGAGATCTCGCTCACTTCTCTAGGCCACATCCACCGCAGAGTGTTCGTGTTCATTGTATGCTTCTTGGGCCTGATAGTATTCCCAATAAAAAGGGAAAAAATCCACACTAGGTTGGCCATGGTCGCCAAGACTTTTATGGAAGGGATCAATGGACAGACATAGTCCTCATGATCATAGTCGACATCCACAAGGCTCTGGAGCACTATGAAAGAGGGGTCAAGCATTTCGAGGGTTGTAACTTATTGCTGCAATTGTGGTTGTTAGAACATTTTCAAAAGGGTGACTATCGTCAAGAATTTCTGCGAAGGGCTTGGAACGACCATATTGCCTTCCATCACCCCAAGCGGATGACTTACATTCCAGACAGGTTTGCTCAGCCAGAAAGTGCCAAAGAATAGGTAGAGTTCTTTGACAATCTGGCCAAGGAACAAGTGCAATGGATGTTTGAATGGTTCCCAACAGACGAATTAATCATCAGATCCAAGGACGTTCCACACCTGGTGCTGATTGGGTTAAGAGGAATATACCTTACGTCCCTATTCGAGTTATGAGGTAAGAAGGCAGGAAACAGGTTATACCAAGGGTTGCCAAGATAAGTCATTTCAGGGCAGACTTTCAAGACGACGACATCCCTTACAAGTGCCAAGCTCAGCACATGTGGCACTGCAAAATCATTGTGGCAAAGAACATCGTTGAGCCATACAGGTATCATGCAGGGTGTGAGCCTCTCTACCCAGCATGGTTGGAGGACAATCTGAAAGAAATGGTGATGCCAGGAGCCGATCGAAGGAATAGGATTATAGACGAATAAGCTGAAACTTAAGTCAAATACAACAGGTTGCGCAAGAGGGTCCACGACTTTGCGAATGAGCATCGGGAAATACATGAGAGGAATGTGAGGTATATTGAAGAATAGAAAAAGATGGAAGTCACTTCCAACAGGAAACTGGAATATCTAGAGCAAGGAATAGTGGAGCTGGAAGGTAAATCATAAAGAGGATCGAGGATTGCCAGAACGTTGAAGGAGCTGAAGGAGGACATCTGGCCAGAGCCTACTTGTTGTTGGGTCTGCGCGAGCTAGGGGACCTATATGATGGAGTCAGGAAGATCAAATCTGGGGAAGGTCCTTTCGGGACCAAATAGGCTAGATTTATTTGCTTTCCTAAAATGTAATAAGGCCAAGTGCCAGTAATGACTTATTATCTTAGTGTCATTTTAGGATTCGTCTATTTTGTTTATATTATGAAATGAAGCATTTATTAGCATTTAAAGTTCTCCAAATTTATTTGTTGCTAGGCCTACCTCGGGCACAACGAGACTCCCAAATTAAGACACGAATTTACATTTCCGCAATATGTGTTTAAATACTGCAAACATTTCAGAATCTTCACTCACTTGTTACCTTTTTGTCTTTGCTTATTTTGATTATTCTCATCCCTTTAGGTTGGTTCACTCATACTAGCCTCATCAGCGTATCATACCAGATCTAGAGGCCCTCTACCTCCTCCTCCTCCAAGCAGCACAAAAGGCATAGGAAAAACAAAAAATGGACGACTTAAGTGGTATCCGAAAGGAGAATGTTGAGAACGCAAAAACCTCAGATGGCCGTAGTACTCCGGCCCCAAATGATCTAGTCTTGGACTGGAACAAAAGATACTAGAACTGCAAGGAGAACTTGAGTAGGTTCGCAACTTGGCAAACTTATCACTCACCCTAAATGTCCCCGACATCAACCAACAGAACACAAAGAACCTGACACCTCCCCGAAACACACAAAGCCTACAACCACAAAATCCACCCGCGCCAAATCAATATGCAACTCCACCACAAAATCTCAATCCATTGCCAATACCAACTCCGCCACAACATCACCATCAACCAATTCAGTACCCACCAACCACCATTTACCACACTCCCTAAACCACACCAGAACCCATTCCTAATCCCCAAAACTCCACCAATGACCATCATTACACCCAAGTCCCTGGCACCATCAAAGCAACCCCATAAATGTGGAAAATGTACCTTACTCCATCCAACCCATCTCCTATACTCCGGAATCCTCTGAAAAAGACCTGCTCATTAAAAGCATAGCTGAAGAACTCAAGAAGTTGACAAGCCGAGATCAGGGTGTTGAAGGCGACAAAGGAATAGAAGGTTTGAACTATGAAGACCTATGCATACAGGCTGGTGTAGAACTGCCAGAGGGATACAAACCTCCCAAGTTTGAGATGTTTGACGGCACAGGTGACCCCAGAGTCCATCTGAGCACCTATTGTGACAAACTTGTTGGGGTCGGAAAAGATGAAAAGATCTGAATGAGAGTCTTTATGAGGAGTCTTACTGGGATGCTTTGTCCTGGTACATCAGCCAAGATCCCAAGAAATAATCCAATTGGGTAAGTATGGCATTGGATTTCATTGATCGGTTCAGGTTCAATACAGAGAATGCACCGGATGTTTTCTACATTCAGAATCTTAAGAAGAAACCTACTGAAACTTTCCATGAGTATGCTACTCGTTGGAGGTCGGAAGCAGCCAAGGTCAGGACATCTTTGGATGAGGAACAGATGAACAAGTTCTTCGTCAGAGGACATGATCCGCAATATTATGAATGGTTGATAGTCATCAAAAATCATAAATTCTCTGATATCATCAAACTCGGAGAAAGAATCGAAGAAGGAATCAAGAGCGGGATTTTCACGAATTTTGAGTCACTACAGGAATCAACCTTTGCTTACAGATGGGACCAACTTGGTTCGACGTTGATTTTTAGGTACTCGACATACCAGCCTCATATAATCTTCTGTTGGGCCGGCCATGGATCTATGCTACTGGAGTCGTGCCCTCCACACTACATCAAGCCGTAAAGTTCGAATGGAATCGTCAGGAGGTGATCATCGACGGAGATGGAAGCAACTCCATCTACACCAGTCAAACCATCCTGGTCATTAGACATAGGAGAAGGCTAGGAGGGGAAACCTATCATCACATTGAATATGTCAACGCCGTCGAAAAGGATAAATGGTGGAGTAGTAAAATAGAAAGCATATTGGCTTGGTCTGGATATGAACCTGGCAAAGGGTTGGGAAAAACATCCAAGGTATCACTAAACCGATACAGCTGAGAAATCATGGTACCACCTTTGGGATCAGATACCAGAACACATGGCAAGAGTATAGAAATTGGTCGCCTTCATGGCATGGACCGTATTACCCTCTCGAGCAACCAGTGCCACGCTTAGAACAAGCTTTTCACCAAGCTGATACGATATGGGGGACTGCAGAAGAAGAAGCACTAGCTAGGTTGAAGAATTTGTTCTTGGAGGATGAAAACATAGATTGCGGTGCCATAATTGAGGAGGAGGAGGAGGAAGAAGGCCTCACCATTCAGACCATAAAGAAGGGAGCTATTCTCAGGAATTGGACTGCTATACCATCCCGAGCCAGTCGGGTCCCTGGGTAGCTTGGCAGATTTTACTTCAATAACCATTCTAGGCATTTAAAATTTCCAATAATTTTGTTTTAATATTTACTTGTTTCAAATTAAATGCTCGATTCATCGAGCCATACTTGTCTGGATGATTTTTCAGTCTTAATCAAATGCATTTGCTCTTTATTATTTATTACTATTTTTACACTTTTTCTTTCTACAGCGTTATTATTACTTTTCCTGATGAACTAGTGATTGTGACAAGTAATGAGGCAACGCAACATGAGAATAGTGATTCAGTTGAAGAAGATAAGATACTCGAGGAAATTGTCAGGGAGGTTGAAAATTTTGAGAGTAAGCCTAAGTCCAATGTGGACGAAACCGAAGCAGTAAATTTGGGAGACGTCGAGACCGTCAAGGAAACTCGCATCAGCATTCACTTATCACCAACAGAGAAGGAAGAGTACATTCGGTTCCTATAAGAGTATGAGGACATTGTCGCATGGTCATATGATGACATGAATGGTTTGAGCACGTCCATAGTGGCTCACAAGTTGCCTACTAATCCCATGTGTCCACCAATCAAGCAGAAACTCTAAAAGTTCAAACCAGATATGAGCATGAAAATCAAGGAGAAAGTTACCAAGTAGATCAAATCCAAAGTTCTCAGGGTGGTTGAGTACCCAACTTGGTTAGCTAACATCGTGCCAGTTCCGAAGAAGGATGGGAAAGTCAGAGTATGTGTTGACTATTAGGATTCAAATAGAGCAAGTCCCAAGGACGACTTCCCACTACCAAATATACACATCTTGATCGATAATTGCGCCAAGCATGAACTCCAATCCTTTGTAGATTGCTTTGCGGGTTATCACCAGATCTGGGTGGACGAAGAAGATGCATAGAAAACAGCTTTTATTACACCTTGGGGTGTATACTATTACAAGATGATGTCATTCGGTCTGAAGAATGTTGGGGCTAATTACATGAGAGCCATGACAACTATATTCCATGATATGATACACAAGGAAATAGATGTGTATGTGGATGATGTCATTATCAAATCCAAGAGGGCCGCAGATCACATAGCGAACCTGAGAAAGTTCTTTGACAGACTAAGGAGGTACAATTTGAAACTGAATCCCGCAAAGTGTACATTCGGGGTTCCCGCAGGAAAATTATTGGGATTCACCGTCAGTCATCGAGGGATCGAGCTAGATCCATCTAAAGTCAAGGCTATTCAGGAGTTACCACCCCCTAAGAGCAAAAAAGGACGTGATGAGCTTCCTAGGACGTCTCAACTATATCAGTCTCTTCATAGCACAGTCCACAGTCATATGTGAACCCATCTTCAAGATGCTGAGGAAAGATGCCGAAACAAGCTGGACCGAGGATTGTCAGAAAGCTTTTAACAAGATCAAGGAGTACATATCCACACCACCAGTTCTGGTCCCCCAGAACCAGGACGGCCTTTGTTACCTATCTATCTGTATTGGATGGAGCCTTCGGATGTGTTTTGGGACAACATGATGAGACAGGAAGGAAGGAGCAGGCCATATACTACCTGAGTAAAAAGTTCACATCTTACGAAGCACGATACTCTCTACTAGAACGCACTTGTTGTGCTTTGACCTGGACAACTCAGAAATTGAGGCATTACTTCTGTGCCTATACTACATACCTCATCCAGGATGGACCCTCTGAAGTATATATTCCAGAAACCCATGCCGACTGGAAAGTTGGCCAAATGGCAGATACTATTAAATGAGTTTGATATCATCTACGTAAACCAAAAGGTGGTCAAAGGACAAGCATTGGCAAATCACCTTGCTGAAAATTCGATGGGAGGAGCATACAAACCTTTGAAAACATATTTTCCTGATGAAGAAGTGTCGTTCATAGGGGAAGACATCACCGAAGCATACGATGGTTAGAGGATGTTCTTTGACGGAGCAGCAAATTTCAGAGGAGTAGGTATTGGAGCAGTTTTGGTATCAGAAACGGTTCAACATTATCTAGTATCTGCTAAACTTAAATTTCCCTGCACCAACAACATGGCGGAGTATGAAGGCCTGTATACTAGGGCTCAACATGGCAATCGACATGAACATCTAGGAGCTGTTGGTAATCAGTGATTCAGATTTGCTTGTGCACCAGGTATAAGAAGAGTGGGCCACCAATAATTCCAAGATATTTTCATATCTGCACCATATGTAGGAATTGAGAAAGAGGTTCACGAAGATAGAATTCCGACATGTGCCCAGAATTCAGAATGAGTTTGCCGATGTATTGGCCACCTTGTCATCTATGATACAACATTCAGATAAGAATTATATTGATCCTATTCCGGTGAAAATCCATAATTAGCCAGCATATTATGCTCATGTTGAAGAAGAAACAGAGGGAAAGCCTTGGTTCCATGATATCAAGGAGTATTTGTCAAAGGGAGAACATCTGGAGCATGCAAATCACACTCAAAAACGCACACTCTGGAGATTGTCCAATCACTTCTTCCACAGCAGAGGAAACGTGTACAGAAGAACTCCTGATTTGGGTTTACTAAGATGTGTCGATGCAAAGGAAGCTTCAAAGCTACTTAGGGATGTTCATGTCGGGACCTATGGCCCACACATGAATGGTTTCATCTTGGCTAAGAAGATACTCAGGGCCGGTTACTTTTGGATGACCATGGAGACGGATTGCATCTAGTATGTTCACAAATGCTTTCAATGCCAGGTGCATGCCGATATGATAAAAGTGCCGCCAAACGAGCTCAATGCAACAAGCTCACTTTGGCTATTTGCCGCCTAGGGAATGGATGTTATTGGTCCGATTGAGCCTACTGCTTCAAACGGTCAAAGGTTTATTCTGGTAGTCATTGATTACTTCACAAAATGGGTAGAGGCTACATCTTACAAAGCTGTAACCAAGAAAGTCGTCACAAATTTTGTCAAAGATCGTATTGTCTGCCGATTCGGAGTCCACAATTCCATTGTTACTAATAATGCCGCCAATCTCAACAGAGATCTGATGAAAGCTATGTGTGAAGCTTTCAAAATCAAGCACAAAATTTCCACAGCCTACAGACCTCAGATGAATGGAGCCATAGAATCCACCAACAAAAACATGAAGAAGATACTAAGAAAGATGGTAGAAAACCACAAACAAGGGCACGAGGAGCTCTCTTTTGCTTTATTGGGATACCGCACTACGGTTCACACATCAACCGGGCAACTCCTTACATGTTGGTTTATGGTACCGAGGCTATCATCCTAGCCGAGGTAGAGATTCCTTCTTTAAGAGTCATACAGGAAGCTGAACTCAGCGATACAGAGTGGATAAAGGACCTTATAGATGGAAAGAGGATGAACGCAGTGTGTCACGGCCAACTTTATCAGAAAAGAATGTCGAGAGCTTTCAACAAAGGGTCAAACCAAGGCAATTTGCACCAGGTCAGTTGGTGTTGAAGAAGATCTTCCCACATCAAGATGAACCAAAGGGAAATTCTCTCCCAACTGGCAAGGTCCGTACATGGTTCACAGGGTGCTGACAGGAGGAGCACTCATACTTGCAGAAATGGATGGAGAAATCTGGCCAAAACCAATCAATTAAAACGCATTCAAGAGATACTATGCTTAGATTATTTACATTTCCTCATCTGATATAATTGAAATACGATTGACCTGATTCCCATTTAAGAGGGGATACGTAGGCAGCCTTATGGGTTCGGTCATATCATAATAAAATTTCCATTTCCCCCAAGATTAGAAACTGGGGCAGAATTTTGAGGAGGGTCTTCAAAATTCTGGAGCAAGTCCAGCCAATGCCATCGCATGCCAGAAAGTCAGAAATTGGTTAAGAAACTGGGGCAGAATTTTGAGATGGATTCTCAAAATTCCGAAGAAGGTTCAGCAAGATCCATTATCCGCAAACGGTCAAAAGATTATCTACCAAACTGGGGCAAAATTTTGAGGAGGACCCTAAAATTTCCAACACAAGAGAGTTGCAATGCCTTTGAGATGTGTTACAGTCACTAGTTCATCTAAATTACTTAATGTATCAATATATTTCTAGAATAACTCTTTTTTAACAACAATTGCATATTTTTCGAAAAACTCTATTTCCATAACAGTTAGGTGTTACCTAGGGGAACTCAAAAGGGCTTTTAGAATGGAGCAAAGCAAGGTTGGCAAACGAAGGCACGAACCAACCTCCCCTCACAAAACTTACAATTTTTCTTTGAATGCAGGTACATCTAACGTAGCAATAGCGTCCGCAAATATATACACATAACAAGATCACTATCAATCAGTCCATTAGACACGGAATATATCTCCAGCTAAGAAATATACTATTTTTATTTGCTGCTCTCCATTTGCATGAGGCTAATCTCTGCCTTCATATTTGCATGAGGCTAATCCTTGCCTCCATATCTGATGAGGCTAATCCTTGCCTCCCTATCTGCATGAGGCTAATCCTTGCCTCCATATTTGCACGAGGCTAATCCCTGCCTCCACACCTGCATGAGGCTAATCCCTTCCTCCATATCTGCATGAGGCTAATCCCTGCCTCCCTATCTGCATGAGGCTAATCTATGCCTCCATATTTGCATGAGACTAATCCTTGCCTCCATATCTGCATGAGGCTAATCCCTGCTTCCATATTTGCATGAGGCTAATCCTTGCCTCCCTATCTGCATGAGACTAATCCTTGCCTCCCTATTTGCATTAGGCTAATCCTTACCTCCACACCTATATGAGGCTAATCCCTGCCTCCATATCTGCATAAGGCTAATCTCTGCCACCCTATCTGCATGACACTAATCCCTGCCTCCATATTTGCATGAGACTAATCCTTGCCTCCATATCTGTATGAGGCTAATCCCCGCCTCCATATTTGCATGAGGCTAATCCTTGCCTTCATATCTGCATGAGGCTAATCCTTGCCTCCCTATTTGCATGAGGTTAATCCTTGCCTCCACACCGACATGAGGCTAATCCTAGCCTCCATATCTGCATAATGCTAATCCTTGCCTCCTTATCTGCATGAGGCTAATCCTTGCCTCCCTATTTGTATGAGGCTAATCCCTGCCTCCCTATTTGAATGAGGCTAATCACTGCCTCCACACCTGCATGAGGCTAATCCCTACCTCCACATATGCATGACCCTAATCCTTGCCTCTCTATCTGCATGAGGATAATCCTTGCCTCCCTATTTGCATGAGGCTAATCCCTGCCTCCCTATTTGCACGAGGCTAATCCCTGCCTCCCTATTTACAGGAGGCTAATCCTTGCCTCCATACTTGCATGAGGCTAATCCTTCCCTCCCTATCTTGCATGAGGCTAATCCCTTCCTCCAATATCCGCATTAGGCTAATCTCTGTCTCCCTGTTTGCATGGGGCTTATCCTTGCCTCCCTATTTGCATGAGGCTAATCCTTGCCCCCATATTTGCATGAGACTAATCTCTGCCTCCCTATTTGCATAAGGCTAATCCTTGCCTCCCCATTTGCATGAGGCTAATCCTTGCCTCTATATTTGCAAGAGGCTAATCCCTGCCTCACTATTTGCACGAGGCTAATCACTGCCTCCCTATTTGCATGAGGCTAATCCTTGCCTCCATACTTGCATGAGGCTAATCTCTGCCTCTCTATACTTGCATGAGGCTAATCCCTGCCTCCCTATCTTACATGAGGCTAATCTTTACCTCCAATATCCACATGAGGCTAATCCCTGCCTCCCTGTTTGCATGAGGCTAATCCTTTCCTCCCCATTTGCATGAGACTAATCCTTGCCTCCATATATGCATGAGACTAATCCCTACCTCCCTATTTGCATAAGGCTAATCCTTGCCTCCCCATTTGCATGAGGCTAATCCTTGCCTCCCTATTTGCATGAGGCTAATCCTTGACTCCCTATTTGCATGAGGCTAATCCTTGCCTACCTATTTGCATGAGGCTAATCCTTGCCTCCACACCTGCATGAGGCTAATCCTAAGTAATGTCCCTCTTCGCACAAATATGGCTCTATTTCTAGTACTATCTACTCGCTTTTCAATCGGGCTAAGCTTTGCCCTTCATTTCACAAGATTACGTCTTGTATTGTTAACATCATATTACTGCATATCATGGGCTAAAATATCGCCAATCTATCTAAAGGCGTCATAGTCTAAAAGGCATCATCCTCATAGCCGGAAGACACCATGCCATGGCCTAAGGATCCCTCAAATTTGTATATCATTATTCAAAGGCACCATGGTTCGGAGGCACCATTGTCATGGCCCGAGAACATCATTTCATGGCCTGCAAATTCCTCACTAAACAATTCATGGCCCAGGACCTCATAGTCTAAGGACGTCATCTTTAACCGTCCAAAGACAACCTTCATGGTCAAAAAGGGAATCTACGTCATGTTTAAATTTTTGCAAATACATGTTTGTAGCATCTTTATCTGCAGGAAACTAGTAAGCAACCTCTATCCTAGCAGGAGCGATCTCGTTCTAGTTTCTTCAACTATCTGAAACCTTAACCGCTCACCATGGCCGCATCCGCATCTCGTGTCCATTCTTGCAATGACTTCATCGGTATATTCCACCGATGAATTCGGAACTACACATGGCCTGATTCCTGTAAGACCAGGGATATGTAGGCAACTCGAAGACCTGAGTCCGGCCTCTGTCTTACAAAGCATCCCGCCCGGTCAAAATTGGCCATCATTCTTTTACCCGAAAACTCTTTCATCCTTCCCGGGCAAAGAGGGGCAGCTATTGATACCCAATTTTTCCCTATATATTTTTAATATATATATATATATACTTTCAAAATAGCATATATGCATATATAAGAATGAATAAGCATTTTTATAATTTTAAAGGCTTTAAATTGATTTATTTCTTCCCTCTTTAATCATAAAATTTTTAATAATTATCCTTTAAATTATTTTTGTGGTATTTAGCCATCTAAATTCTATATTTATACCAAAATACTGCTTAAATATTTTTAGTACATTTTCTATAATTGCATTTACATTTTTTTAGTTAATTTTGCATATATTTGCAATACTAGACCTATTAGTGCATAATTACGTTATTAATACATAAAATGGTCTTTTATATTTTAAAATGTTAAACAATTGTTTTTAATTATTTTAGTACACGAAATATTTTTTTGGAAATCATTTTATTATTTTTATAAATTATATAGTTCTGAAAATGGCTATTTAAAATATAGCCTAATTTTATTTCAATTTTAGCCCAAACCCAACCCCAAAATCAGCCCAATTTTTAAACCTAAATCTACCCAAGCCCAATACCCATCTACCCAACCCAAATACCGGACAAATCTTGGTCGTTGATCATTTTGATCAACGGTCCAGGTTTCCTCTTTCCTAATTAAACTAACCTATATACCCCCCCCCCCCCAAACCTAATTCATTTCACAACCTACCCCGCCGCCATGAAATCCTCTCTGCTCTCAAACACTCTCAACCTAAACCCTAATCACCAATCTCACTGTCAGCCATCTATGGTTATCTCTGGTGACCTCTCACCATCTCTCAAGCCTCTAATGGCCTCTCTCTTGTCATTCTTGCCATCTCTAAGGCCCTCAAGGGACCAGGGCTATGTTGACTTGCATCTAGGGTTCATCTCTCACCTGTTCCGGGCCATTCCAATTTGATTTTGAGTGAGATCGTCCTGTATTAGCTACGATCTAAGGGTTTTTCAGTATGTTTCTTCATCTCTGTATAGTCCTCTTCGAAACCCTTATTTCTTTTCTAAACCTCCTAGATATGTACAGATCTAAGATGATTTGAGTTTGTTTCTTGTGTGTTTTACAATAGCCTTGAGATTCTTTAGTCTTTACAATAATCATATGATTTCAAGTAATTTTTCATCTTTTCCTAAAACTAGGGTTTCCGGAATTTCTTTTAAAAATTGTTTGATGATTTTTTGTGTTTAAACTTTTGCTTCTCACATATTTTGACTGATTTTATGATTCTACTACAACCTTAACTCGCCTGTGCTGAAAGCCCTAATTTTTAGGGTTCTTTATTTGGTTTCTGAGTATTAGTATATCTGACTGGTTCTTGCTTTGAGTTCCTGTAATTTCTCGTAACTTTCTTGCCTTAATATGCTTCTACTGAGTTCTTAGTTTGAGCTTTCACTAATTTTATGTGCTTGTGTTCATCTTGACTATTCACATCAAGACCTGTATCTTTCTCATTGAATCAGTATTGTTTAACTTTTGTTTTGTTAAAATTATATGTCGATTCCTGACTATCCATGTTTTACCTTATTTATATGCTAAACATGTTGACTCTTTTCATGACTTTCTCTTTGATTGAACCATTGAATATTCTGAATTTCTTATTTCTTGGGTTGATTTGAACACTTTCTCTTAAAGTTTTGATTCTTACCTTTCTACTCGATTTGATTGACTTGCTTGCCTTAATTAATTTTTCCTTACCTTGTCTGCATTATTACTTGATTCTTACTGTTATTTCCTTAAATAGAACTTTATGTATCTACCCCTAATTGCCTATTCTGTACCTGAGTCTTTGAACCCTTTCCTTATTTGGTACATGTTCTTTACCGTCTGAAATGACTCTCTTAATTAAGGGAAGACTTGGACTGATTTTACTTTAATTGATTCCGAGATTCTCCAATTATTGAACAATTTGATTCTTACCTTATTTACCTAGCTTTCAAACTACTATTTATATGCTTTCTTCTACTCTCATTAGACAAAACTTTGAGTTCACACAAAGCGCACTTACACTTTAAAAGTTCTCTTTCTCTTCTACTATTTGTGATACTTGCTGATCTAGCAGGCTGAAAGCCAAGGTTAGATATTGGAACTTTATTTGCTTCATATTCTGCATCTTTCTTCAACAGGTAAGTCTCTAATTAAGTTTTGAGATTCAAACCCTATGTGTTTTCATTCTTGCACTAGTTCATCAGTTGTGAGTTCAATTTCCTGCCTATTTCTATACTCAGCATGTCTAAAATCTGCATGTTCAATGTATTCTTTACATTCTGCACTCTTTCTTGCTTACTTCCTTGCTTAGTATGTCTAAATTTCTGCCTTGTTTAATGTATGCACTTTCCCGCTTATTTTTTTGCCTAGGATGACTAACCTGTTAAAGTCCCCAAGATCCTAAGTGTTGTATGCAGTTTGTGAGTACATGTTTCCTTTATCCCTATCCATGTACCCTAATATGATTCTTATGTACCACCATTCTCATGTGAAATCTTTTTGTTAAGTGTTCCTTTCCTGAATCTGAATGTCTTTTATGACCAACTGATTGTCTGTTATTTTGGCACTCTTCTCAAACTATCTTTTACCACTAAGTTGTTCCTGTTTCTAAAAAAAACTTTTCTACTTCTGAAGTCATCTCTATAGTATTTTCAAAATAAAACTATTTCAAGCCCTTTCACACTACTCCTAGAATGTTAGGTTCTGCCCCTCTGGCATGTGTAGTGCCTTGAGATCCTTGAGATTTCTCTGAACTCTGGCATGTTAGAGCTGGCCTTTCCACACTGCACTTAAATTAGTTCTTGTTTTGAGAAAAGTCTAGGTGTGAGCACTGCCCGGGATCCTTGAGGTCCTTAGGGAACTCTGACACACCTAGACATGATACTGTCTATGGAGCTTTGGCATTTGAGGTTACTGGAGGCTTGGGAAGTCATTTGGGCCTGCTTCAGGCTCCCTATTGTTAACTTCTTCTTTTTCTTTATCTATTTATGTAATGTATTCAGTTTGTCTGTAATAATTATTTGTAAACAACATTGGGGTAATTAGTGAAAAAGGAATGGGTAGTTATATCTGTTGGGTAATTCGGGTAGATACAATGCCTATAGGATTGTGTTAATACACTTGCTATATTTGCTTTACTTTCACAATAATAGAAATCATGTCTGTAGGATTTAAATGGCTTTATAATTAGAAATCATGCCTATAGGATCTAACTGGCTTTATAATTAGATATCATGCTTATAGAGTGTAAAGTGATTAAGTTCAGTTTATGTTACAACGTGTATTTACATTCGTTTCACTAGAAATCATGCCCATAAGTTCCAACATCAGCTCGTAATAATTAGATACCATGCCTATAGGAATTAAAATCAGAAATCATGCCTATAGAACTTAAAATCAATTTAGTGAAACAAATCAGTTTAATCCATGTTAGTTCTCTTTGAACTGGTTTAATCAACTGTCCGCTTCTTTAATGAGGTTTCAAACACTGCCTTAATTTATTACCGCTAGAAAACATGTCTATAGGATCTCAAGTGTCTGTTTAAAACTGTTCATTGTTTTACTGCATCAATGTAGATGTCATGCTCTTAGGGCATCACTGTTCTGCGTTTAGGCAAGCCTATAGGGCGATTTAAATTCTGCAACTCTGAAGTTGTGCTTTGGTTATTTAAAATTGTCAAAATTTAATAGGTTTAAATCAGTAGGTGAGCCAAATAGGAATTTGACACTTTGTCCTAAGTCAATACTGCATAATCCTTGCTCACCTAGATATAATGTTCTAGGAATTTCTCTTAAATACCTGACTGTTGTTTGAAGACGTGCATTTACTTATTCTATTTGTGGAGGTGACTATGAGCCTATAATCTATTCTCTTAAAATACAGTCCTACTTGTTCTTGATTGATGCCTAGATTTTTATCCTTTTAAAACTTTAGGAAGGTCTAGAACTGTCCAAAAGTAGAGGTCCTAAAATACCTCCAGGGCCACAAGGAAGGGACGGGCAGTGCATGCATAGGACATTTTCAAGGTTGCTAGAACGCTTTAGGCTATGACCAAGGGGAGGGATTTGGGTAGAAAAGGATATGATGACTACGCGCTAATATCACGTGTAGCCCCTCATTGAGGAGTGTTTACCGGGCATTATGTGGGGTTATCCTATAGGCTAACCAACCTAGGACCCCTCTTTCCTAATTCCCGATGTTTAAACTTTATTCCTTTATAACTTGTTCAAATTCTTTGAGTCATACAATGTTCAAAACATGCCCTTATTTACAAGTATGTGTTTGACTATTTATTTGATAAAGGACTAATTCATAAGTATAAGTTCGGTCGGGACCCACCATCGTGGACCGAGAGGGATGCCTAACACCTTCCCCTTAAGGTTATTTCGAGCCTTTACCCTAAATCTCTGGTAATGCAAACTAGTCTAAGAGTTAATCGCTCTAGGTGCCCTAACACACCATAATCCCTTAGGTGGCGACTCTTCAAAATACCCAAAATGAGTTATTACCCCCCATGAATGTCGAAACCCGGACTTCTCTCTCTCCCCGCGGAGGAAAGGAAAAAGGAGGTGCGATAACTCATGATATTTCGGACTTTGGGAGTACCTATGTTCAGTTTAAGAGTGTTTATTGTTTATGCCGAGCGGCATCTAAACTTCTTAATTAAATTTACCTTTTAAACATTTAGTTTTCATGTTTTCGTTTCATTTCCGCAAATTGCTAGGCTTACCTAGTCGTAGAGACTAGGTGTCGTCACGACAGTTCATGGAGGGAGAACTTTGGTCGTGACAAGTTGGTATTAGATCTCTAAGTTTATAGGAGTTGTGAGTCACAAGCCGGTTTATTAGAGTCTCGCGGATCGGTACGGAGACGTCTATACTTATCTTCGAGAGGCTATGGAACTGTTAGGAAAATTCCACTTCATTCAATTCCTTGTCGTGCGAGATTATTGACTTTGAAATCCTAAACTTCTGTATTCTATTCTCTCACAGATGGTGAGAACACGTGCTACCAGGGATGACCAGGCACCCGTGCTCCCTGCTAGAGCCACCAGAGGTCGGGGCCGGGGTAGAGGCTGAGGATGCACTCGTAGTACAGCTAGAGCACCCACGCGTGCTGCTACAGAGTAGCCACCAGTAGCTCTAGTTGGAGATCAGGCACCTGATTCGCCTACTACTACTACTACTCCAGCTCTCCATGAGACCCTTGCACAGTTCATGAGCATGTACAACACTTTAGCTTAGGTAGGGTTGATTCCCCTTGCTGAAGCCACATCTCAGGTTGGGGAAGAAGCATAGACTCCCGCCGCCCGCACCCCAGAGCAGTGAGTTCAGGTTGATCAGATCCCAGAGGTTATACCGATACCGCCTGTAGCCCCAGCTTGGCCCGAGGGTAGTGCAGCAGTTTCAAAGGAGGAGCCGCGGAGGCTTGAGAGGTACAAGAAGTAAGAACCTCCTACATTCTGTGGTCTAACCTTAGAGGATTCTCAGGGATTTCTAGAGGAGTGTCACCGTATCCTCTGCACTATGGGCATAGCAGAGTCGAGTGGGGTTTCTTTCACTTCCTTCCAGCTTCGAGGGGAAGCCTGTCATGCCCCAACCTCAGGGAGCGCGACCGGCGCTCAACCGAGTGAATCCGGTCGAGAAAGCCTATTAGACACTTTCTACCCAACTCACTTATGACCGAGCGAAGATGTACTTTCATTAATTAGACAATAGGAGGTTATATATATGCACAATTACTAAGCCATTTCGTTAGTTACATCACTGTTAAGTTCCCAAAATGATAACAATATGATAGGTGATTCAAGAATTACTAAAGAAAAACAAGAAAATCAAGAAACATGCGGAAGCTAAAAGAAAATAAAGAAGCGAAAAAATACGGAAAATTAAAGATGGAAATCAAGAAGTCTATTCTTGAAATTGAATCCTAACAACAACAATTAGCTAACAAAGAACTAATCGCCTTTGATAGAGAATTAAAAAATAAGAGATAGATTGTGAAACCCGACCATTTAGAATAACAATAAGCCTAAACTTATCACCTTTCTTGAATACCTAGAAGTGATCTAAGATTTCGAAAGAGTTTAATCTTACCACCTTAAGTTGAGTCTTGAAGGTTGAAGAATAAATCCAAGAGTAGCCACACACAAGAGTGCAAGAAAAATCTCACAATTTTTATTGATAATAATCTGAATAATCTATCTCTAAAAACAAAGAAGACACCCCTTATATAGGTAGGAGGGGGTCACTAAATTAAGGCTAAAAAAACAAGGAAATAAAGTCCTAAACTACTTTGGACAACAAGTCCAACTATGTTAGGAAAAGGAAAATACTAGGAAGCAAAAACCAATTCATTCTTTGAAAGTAATTCCAAAAATATTAGGAAAAGGAAAACATAACCTTAACTAACTAGGAAATCAATAAATATAGTCCCATAATATATGGAAATAAGTCCCAAACCAATCTTGGATAGAATCTTGAAAATCTTGGAAATCTTGAAGGAAATGTGCAAGCAACTTGGCACCAACTTGCATTCAACATCTAGCACGACTATTGTACCATTCTTGGACATCAAGTAAGTCCTTTTTATGCTATAAAAATGTGGCTTTATGTAGGACTTCAGGGGCTGCACATTTTAGATGCCAAATTGGTCCAACAGTGGCCTAATTTGGACCTTCTTCAGAGAATGTTTCTTAGGATCTAATCACCTTTTCTTGGACATGAATTTGGGCCATAAATAATTATAACACCTAGATAACTCATATCCTCTATCCTTAAGCTCTTCCTCCCAACTAATAACTTCTTTGGTCGCTCCTGAAGTCCAATAACCTTGTTTTGTAACGTTTTAGCTTGAGATCTTGTTAAAGGCCCTCTTGGAGATTCTAAAGTTTTATCCTTGTCCTTGAATTGATTTGAGCTTTCTATGATGCTATCACAAAATACATATACTTTAAGATCTTGTGGAACACGAGTCCAAAACACAATAGATAGTCTGCTGACCTTCCCAATACCCCTTTACAACCCACACAATGTCTACGGAGCCTCTAAGTAGATACAAAAGGGAAGTGCTATGAAAGTGCCGACAATAAGGCCCCAGCTATACCTCAAAACGTGGAAATCATATAAGCAAAAGGTGCATTACATGGCCCCGGGATGAAATGGGGCTTACCAAAACTGCTGGGAAGGTGAAGGCAAAGCACCGCTAGCTGCGATCAACATTGTCGACTTTAGAACCACCTACATCCATTAAAAGATGTAGCGCCCCCAGCAAAAGGGACGTTAGTACTATCGAATAGTACTAGTATATAAAGCTGAAACACCATCTTAATAGAATGAACAATTAAACGCGAGAAAAACATCAAGTAAGGATTACAAAGTCTCCGATTAAATTTCCATCTTATTAAGTTGACAATCTCAGTTCCATGTGCCACAATCCACAATACCACCGTATTCCTACACAAAGTCCGATCTCGACCCGATCGGCTAGGTCATCTCTTTTGAGACGTCAACCAAATCCACAATTCCAAATCAATCATTTCCAGCATAGTCACCACCATGTGTGCGGCATGGCATCCGATCACGGCCCGATCGACTAGGCCATCTCCCTTGAGACATCAACCAAAACCACAATTCCATATTTCAATACATTGGCACGAGTTGCTTTACTTATTAAGTCATTCTTGGCACTTGGCCGCATTTCATAATTCAAGTTTCTTTTTTTTACATATTCAATAACATTATCACCAGCAACAATAAGGCCTATCATGTAAGGCATTTTCACACACCGAGGAAATGCTTGGAAATTCATAGCACATAGAGGCTTTTCATACAAATTGGCACAACAATCTTTATTCAATTTCTTTGACATTAATTCTTAGCCTTTATCGATACATATTCCACATTTGTAGACATATTTACAAAGGAAATTATGGCATAACAAGCATTTAGTACAAATATTGCCCATATGTCATTCCACATGACACATTTGTGATAGGGAATTCTAGTATGATCAATTTGGGGACTTACACCGATTACACGAACACTAGGGGGATTTCGATTCCAAGAAGAAATAGGTTTAGCCATACATACCTCAATTGAGCCTCTTAAAACTTTTAGATGTTTCAGAATTAGCAATCTCAATCTATTTTAGCAATATAGCAAAATTGAACCCAAAATTAGGAGAATGACCATAATTTCTAGCCTACTAGAGCAATCTATCAAACACTATGCGTGTAGTAAGGTTTTAAGGCCCTTTTTATGAAAGATTCTACCATCCCTCAACCCATTCCTAGCTCACAACCTCCCCACATTCTTTAAGAACATATGCATGTAAGATATCCACCCTATACCCAAGATTTGTCTTTCTAATTATCCTTTTTTTACTAAATTTTTGAAACTAAGAGTTAGGGCATAGATTCTTACCAGTGATGTGAGAACCTTCTTGATAATCTTCAAGGATTTAGCAAGAATTGATGGGGTAGCTTGATCAAGATCACCCTCTCACTCTAAGACCCCTTTCTCTCACTCTAAGATACCAGAAATGTGCTTAAAATGAGCTATAACGTATGTTTTAACGATCTGGGGTCGGGTTTAAAAATTAGAAATTTGGAGCCCCGACTTGGATCTGCGGTCACATATGCGACCACATAATGGACATGCTGCTCACAAAGTGATCGCAAAACAGCCCTCAAGGGTTGGAATTTTTCTGTCTAGGTATGCGACCAGTATGCGATCGCATAATGCACTGCAGAACTTCCCTTTAAAAAGTCCAAAGTGATTATGCGATGGATATGCGGCCCGCAAAGCGATTATGTGATCGCATAATTTGGCCCCATAACTGGCCTTAAATTGGCCAAGTTTTCTGCTTCACTCTACGACCAATATGTGGTCCGTAGAGTGATTTTGTAGCCTTACATAGACTATCAGTGGTGGTGTACTATTGAGTTGGATAGTCCGTTTGAGGCAACTTCCCTTACATGGACCCAATTTTTTAGAGAGTATGTCCCTCAGAGCCTTAGGGGCGCATAGCACACGGAGTTTGAGCATTTGCGCCAGGGTACTATGGCTATTTCGAAGTATGTTGTCCGTTTCAGTGACTTGTAGGTATGCACCGGCCTTGGTTTCCACAGCTCATGGGAGAGTTTGCCGGTTTATTGAGGGGCTCATTTCCAGCATCAGGTCTAGCATGGACCGAGAGTTAGAGATAGATATCACCTATCGTCAGGTGGTGAGTATTGCTAGGAGAGCAGAGGGCATGCTTGCTCGGGATAGGGAGGATAGAGAGACCAAGAGGTCTCGAGAGTTGGGCCATTATTCTTGTGCCCTTGCCCCAGCTGCAGTTCGTCATGGTAGGGGTTATATGAGTTGCCCCGTTCATTTATCTCTTCCAGCAGCCAGTGGTATTCCAGCTCCCCCTAGACCCCGGGAGCCTTATTATGCACTTCCAGTATCTAGTGCGCCTCCTATACGGGGTACTTTCAGTGGTCAGTCCAGCAAACCTGGACCGAGCCACTCACAGCCTCTATGCCCTCCTAGAGCTTGTTTTGAGTGTGGCGACACATGCCATATGGTGAGGGATTTCCATAGACTTAGGAGGGGTACACCTCCATAGACTTCTCAGTGGCAACGTGCTCTATAGGATTCCCAGGCTATGATTACAGCACCAGTTACAACCCAACCTGCTCAGCCAGCTAGAGGTGGAGATCGGGGAGGTAGAGGTCGTCCTAGAGGGGGAGGCTAGGCCAGATACTATGCCCTCCCTGCCCGTACAGAGGTTGTTGCTTTCGATTCTACCATTTCAGGTATTGTTGTCGTCTGTCATAGAGATGCATCAGTTATATTCGATCCAGGCTCCACTTATTCCTATGTGTCCTCTTATTTTGCCCCACTTTTGGGCATATCTCAGGATTCTTTGAGTTCCCATGTTTATGTTTCTACTCATGTAGGAGATTTTCTTGTTGTGGATCGCGTTTATCAGTCGTGTTTGATTGCTCTTAGCGGTTTTGAGACCAGAGTCGATTTATTATTTCTTAGTATAGTAGATTTTGATGTTATCATGGGCATGGACTAGTTGTCACCCCATTTTACTATTTTTGATTGTCATGTCAAGATCGCGATGCTGGCTATGCTAGGTTTATCGCGATTAGAGTGGAGGGGTACTTTAGATTACACTCCCAGTAAAGTTATTTCTTTTCATAAAGCTCAGCGAATGGTTGAGAAGGGGTGTGACGCGTATCTAGCTTATGTGAGAGATGCTAGTATTGATACCCCTACACTTGAGTCAGTTCCAGTAGTGTGGGATTTCCCTGATATGTTTCCAATTGACCTTCCGGGCATGCTGCCCGACAGAAATATTGATTTTAGCATTGATTTGTTGTTGGGCACTCAGCTCATCTCTATTCCTCCTTATCGTATGGCTCCTCCTGAGTTGATGGAGTTGAAGGAACAATTACAGGAATTGCTTGGCAATAGCTTTATCTGGCCCAATGTATCACCTTGAGGTGCTCCTGTCTTGTTTTTGAAGAAAAAGGATGGTTCTATGCGTATCTGCATTGATTATCGCTATACAGTGAAGAACCGGTATCATTCGCCTCGTATTGATGACATGTTTGATCAATTACAGGGTTCTCCAGTGTTTTCTAAGACTGATTTGCGTTTAGGTTATCATCAGTTGAAGATTCGGGAGCCAGATATCCTGAAGACTGC
Organism: Nicotiana tabacum; assembly: GCF_000715075.1. NCBI lineage: Eukaryota > Viridiplantae > Streptophyta > Magnoliopsida > Solanales > Solanaceae > Nicotiana > Nicotiana tabacum. Next base: position 41,388,052 of record NC_134095.1, read on the forward strand.
TTTCAGGACTCGGTATGGTTATTACTAGTTCCTTGTTATGTTCTTTGGGTTGACCAATGCCCCAGCGGCATTTATGAATTTGATGCACAGTGTATCCTAGCCATATCTTGATTCATTCATCATTGTGTTTATTGATGACATTCTGGTGTACTCCCGGAGCCGGGAGGATCATGAGCAGCACCTGAGGACTGTGCTTCAGGCCTTGAGAGAAAAGAAATTATCTGCAAAATTCTCAAAATATGAGTTCTATTTGATTTTGTTGCACTCTTAGGTCACATAGTATCCAGTGAAGGGATCAAGGTGGATCCAAAGAAAGTGAAAGCAGTGCAGAGTTGGCCCAGACCATCCTCAGCTACAGATATTCGTTGTTTTCTTGGTTTGGTGGGTTATTACCATCAATTTGTTGAGGGATTCTCATCAATAGCAGCACCTATGACCAGGTTGACCCAGAAGGGTGCTCCGTTCAGGTGGACGGAAGAGTGTGAGGAGAGCTTTTAAAAGCTCAAGACAGCTTTGACTACAGCCCCAGTATTGATATTGCCTACAGGTTCGGGGTCTTATACAGTCTATTGTGACACCTCGAGATTGGCCTCAGAATGGTGTTGATGCAGGACGATAGGGTGATTGCCTACGCATCCAGACAGTTGAAGGTGCATGAAAAGAACTATCTTGTCCACGACCTTGAGTTAGCTGCTATTGTTCATGCCTTGAAGATTTGGAGGCATTATTTGTACGGTGTCCCTTGTGAGATCTACACTGATCACCGGAGTTTGCAGCATCTGTTAAAGCAGAAGGACCTTAATTTGCGTCAGATGAGGTGGTTAGAGCTGCTTAAGGATTATGATATCATTATTTTATACCACCCGGGGAAGGCCAATGTGGTGGCCGGTGTCTTGAGCCGCCGGGCTGAGAGTTTGGGGAGTTTGGCTTATCTACCAGCAGCAGAGAAACCCATGGCAATAGATGTTCAGGCCTTAGCTAGCCAGTTTGTGAGGTTGGATATTTCGGAGCCCGGTCGGGTCCTAGCTTGTGTGATTTCTCGGTCTTCCTTGTTTGATCGTATCAGAGAGTGCCAATATGATGATCCTCATTTGCTTGTCCTCAAGGACAAGGTTCTTGTTAGTTTGTATGAGTCCACCAAACCATAGAGTACCTGGTCCTCTACAAGATTGTGCTGAGAATGGTGATAAAACAGTATGTAAATAAGGCAGAGAATTTTTACGTGGAAAAATCCCACACAAGGGGATCAAAAAACCAAGACCTGCACCTGTAGGCTTTTTACTTCACTAACTTGTAAAGAACCAATTACAAGCCACTTTTCAATGACTCCTATTGCAAAGGATTTACTCAACTAACTTGTGGTACTCTTACCACAAGCCACTTTGTGACTTCCTAGTTACAAAGGCTTTTTCTAACTTGTGATGCTCTCACCACAAACCACTTTGTAACTCTAAAATTACAAATACTTTTGCTTATGACTATATCTAGTCACAACATAAACTCAAGGAGTTTACAGATTTATAAGAGGATTCCTAATCAAACGCTTCTAGATAAGCAGTTTAGGAGATACAATAAGTGCAATAACAAAGTTACAACTCAACTAGGACAACAACAAGCTAACTTTTAGGAACTGGTCCGTAGTTGCGCTCAACCTTGTTCTTCAAGCTTGTGAGGATTGATTTCTCTATTTTTGCAAGAAGCTTGAATGAGAAACAGAAACCTTCAAGTGATGTTTTGTATAAAACTCATTGTAGATACATCTTGATCACATCACTTGAAATGATGTGAGTACTTTATTTGGTTAGAGAATGAGTGGACGCTGGAGACAGTGCAGTGCGGTAGAAATAGTACCGTCAGTCACTTCATTTCCAGTTGTGTCCAATTGACTTTGTACTGCTATGAGGAAATCACAAGAGTATCAGGTCCTTGTGTGGGTTCCTAGCTCCTAAAGCTGTAGCAGTTCACCTTTAGCTGAAATCCGTTAAAGCTTGCAGTGGTCCAAGTAGGTCAGGTTCCCTATCTGGTTCTTAACAGTGTTGTTAGATCATCAAAACATAAGGCAAGAATACTTAAAATCTATCAATTTCCCCATTTTTGATGATGACAAACTAAACATTTATAGAGTAGTAAGAACCAGTTTAAGTGTCAGAGGAACACAGAGTTCCCCCTGAGACTATGCTTTATCATACTCAATAGGTCCCCCATGTGTTCCTCCTGAGTATTAGTTTTCCCCCTTTTGGCATCATTAAAAAGAATAATAGCACAAAGAAGTCCAGCTAAGCTAACTCGTGTCATATGTGTGCACACAATCATGATAGAGAGTAGAACACAGAAAGAGAGTAATGACATAATAAAATGAGGATTGATATTAATAAAGATTTAATATGCCTCTGCTTTTGAAAAAGTGAGAGGCAAGATTGGACTTGTTAACGGGAGCAGTAGTGTTTCATCCCAACCACAAAAAAGAAAACAAAAACATCCACCAAACTATCAACAAAGAAGAAAAAACATAACAAACATATCCAAAAAACTGGTCACTGAGGGGGTACTTAGGGGGCACTAGGAGTAAAAGGCTTGGTTGCTGCAGCAAGTGTTTGGAGAATGAGGTCTATTCGGGCATTTGCCGACTTTTGCTCATTGAGCAGTTCTGCTTTTAGGTTCTCTACTTGCGCCCTGAGATCAATATTCTACTATGTCAAATGAGCCACTTTATCATTCGACATCGGAACCCCTCGGGCTTGCTGACCTTCCAGGATAGCATTCCTGGCCTTCAACTTACGAATTTCCTCAGCTGCACTGTTCTGAGCATTGATAAGCTGTGAAACGGTTGATGTACTGCCTACCCCCCATACTTTCCACACACTCGCACTCTTCCAAAATTGTATGTGAGAAACTCTGCTTTCGAGTCCCCACTTTGCCCGTCCCTAGTAGGACTTTAAAGAATTTGAACACTGGAGTAAGCAAGAATCCATGGGGAAGACCATGATTACCATCCTTGAAGGTGGCAACCATTTGCATGTGTTCAATCATAATAGCAGGCAGACTCATAGGAGTGAAACCATCCAGTTGCTCCATTAGGAATAGTTCAAACTTAGAAGTCACTGACCTCCTCTCAGCTCGAAGCAATAGGACTTTGTTAACCAATTCAAACAGCAACTGGTAAACAAGAAGTAGTGCTTTCTTATGGATCTGGTCCCCTTTCTGGTTAGCATTGTCTTTTACCACTGCATTTCTGAAGTTATACTGACACACATCTCTTACACTGGACACACCAGCTGTAGGAACTTTTAAGATCTCTCCAAGCAATTTTACATCAAAGACGATGTCCACCCGATTGACCAAAGCACGAACATGGTCGGTATCAACTGGAAAGAGGCTAGCAAAGAAACTTTGTACCTCCTCCTTATACACCTTAGGTGCACCAATTTGAAATAGATGCACCCAACGTTGAAACTTGACCATTTCCATAATTTGGCGCATTCCAGCCATCTCAAAGATTGCTGGGTCAAACGTACGACCCAGCAGAACTTTTTGATGCCTCAGGCGCTCAGAGACAAGGCTGACTTCACTTCTCATTTTCTTCACAGAACTAGGTTCTTCAAAAGATTCAGACTTGCGTTTCCCAAACTTATCTCCACTGACTTTGCCTTTTCCCTTGGATTTGACTAGGACATCCTCATCAGACATGGAAAACTCACTCACTACCTCGATGTTCACTCTTTCTCTATTGAAATAGGCTTTGTCATTTTAGAAGACCGCCTAACAAGTGAACCAGGTTCCTCTGGGGTTCCCTCTTCCACCTCGACTACAGGGATCGCCTCATCACATACAGGTACACCATCTTTCACCAACTTTCTTCTTTTCTTCTTACTAATCTTCTTGCTTTTTTGGAGAGAAGAACCGTAGGCCACTTTAACTTGAAGCCTGGTAGTAGGTCGTTTGATTTCAGACTCAAGGGTGGACACAACCCTCCGCTTACTTATGAATGCATCAAGAGCCACATTATCTAGGTCTTCTTCGTCACTGAATCTCATTTCAGGTGCTTGAATTTCCTGGGGCACATCATCGAATGCAGGAACAGCACTGTCCTGCGGATGAGAGCCCTGACCTGGGTCCTCCGGAGAGGGATCAGGTTCCTCATGTGATGCCCCAGTAGTATCTACTACTGCATCCCCTTCAACAGCTACAATGGCCCCTTCCTCCTCCACACTTTGTGTCTTATTTTTTTGGGATATAATCTCATGCAATACACTATCAGCGGATACTAAAAACACGGTTACAACATTTTTCTTTTTCTCGACCGGTGCTTCCACAACCATGGAATCTGTGGCTACGATGACAGAACCTTTTGTGACCTCAGTATTTTGACCTTGTTCTCCACTTAGGGTTTGACTGGTGGGAACATCAGACGATAGGGAGAACGGAGCAGTAGTTTCAAGGGTTTCTGAATTGGGAAGAGATTGCGAAACTGGGGAAGGTATGATTGTAGCAGCCAGAGTAATAAAGGGTGAGGAAGGCTCAATGGGAACGGAAGGTCCCATAGATTGATCAGTGGTAATTACAACTGAGCCAAGGAGATCGGAATTCTTCTAAGCCATTGAAAGAAGTGGTGTGACGATCCTCCTTTTTGGGTGATTCTAGTGTAAGACTTATGGTTAAGAAGAGCAGAAGAGAGGGTTTTTAAAGGAGAGGATATTTATGAAGAGAGAGGAATAGGCATCGATTCTGAAATGGCGGTTGGGCGTAGAGAATTGCAATGTTTCAGAGGGAGATAGAACATTTTGAAATAAAGAGATGTGACAGTAGGATCTGAAAAGTTGATGACATGGCAGTTGTATTTTGTAACCTTTGACGTGTATTAAAGGATGCACAGAACTACTAACCTTTGGTACAAGAACTAGGTTCGTGATTTTTTTTTTTTGAAAAGAATCAATCCTCTTTTATCATTTATGTACTGCATCTATCGCCTCTATGCTCATCATACGTGTTTACCTGCAATGGTATTGAAGTGAGTTAGACATGGCCAGAAAACACTTTGAGCTAGTTATTTCTTAAGGGTAAAAGCCAGCTAAAGAGGAATCGGGTTCTCAATTTAGCTTCAACAGCCCCAGCTCCATTCTGTTTCTTTCAAATTGTTCCCTACTTAGCGCTTTGGTGAAAATGTATGCAATTTGATCTTCCGTGCTGCAGAATTTCATACATATCAACCCTTTCTCCACATTGTCTCTCGGAAAATGATGCCTCACATCAATATGTTTTGTCCTTTTATGTTGAACTGGATTCTTGGCCATGTTGAGTGCACTGGTGTTGTCACATAGAAGGGTCACACTCTCAATAAGTACTCCAAAGTCCTCCAGTTGTTGTTTGATCCATAGAAGTTGAGCACAACAGGATGCTGTAGCTACATATTCAGCTTTAGCTGTTAAAAGAGCCACTGAATTTTGCTTCCTTGTACCCCAAGAGATAAGACATGAACCTAAGAAGTGAGCCATTCCAAAAGTGCTTTTTCTGTCCACAAGATAACTTGCATAGTCTGTATCAGCATACCCAATCAGATTAAAACTGTCACCTGATGGATAATACAGTACCGGTCCTGTGTTCCTTTGAGATATCTCAGTATTCTTTTGACAGCCTTCAATTGAGATTCCTTGGGATTTGATTGAAACCTCGAACATAGCCTTACACTGAAAACAATATCAGGTCAACTGGCAGTGAGATAGAGGAGAGACCCAATAATGCCTCTATACATGGTTTGATTCATAGGAGATCCAGTTTCATCCATGTCCAATTGAGTGGCAGTTGCAATAGGAGTGTCTATCACCTTTGATGCTTCCATGTCAAACCTCTTCAAGAGCTCCCTAATGTATTTTTGCTGACAAATGGATATATCCTTTGGGGACTGTTTTACTTGAAGACCCAAGAAGAAGTTTAATTCCCCCATCATGCTCATTTCAAATTCACTTCCCATGAGTTTTGCAAACTCTTCACACAGAGAGTCAACGGTTGCTTCAAAAATGATATCATCAACATAAACCTGAACAATGAGCAGGTTCCTTTCTCGTTTCTTTAAGAAAAGAGTGTTGTCAATTTTTCCTCTCTTAAAACCATTTTCTAAGAGGAATTTTAACAATCTTTCATACCACGCTCGAGGAGCCTGCTTTAGCCCATACAGAGCTTTGTCCAATTTGAACACATATTCAGGGTGCTCATAACATTCAAACCTACGGGGTTGCTTCACATAGACTTCTTCCTTAAGCAGTCCATTCAAAAATGCACCTTTGACATCCATTTGGAACAAAGTGAATTCCATATGAGAAGCAAAGGCGATCAAAATTCTGATGGCTTCCATGCAAGCCACTAGAGCAAATGTTTCATCATAGTCAATCCCTTCCTCCTGATTGTAGCCTTGGACCACTAGCCTGGCCTTGTTCCTTGTGGTAATTCCATGTTCATCGAGCTTGTTTCTGAATACCCACCCGGTTTCTATAATGGTTCTATTTGGGGGTCTGGGTACTAGGTGCTACACATTATTTCTCTCAAACTGATGCAGTTCGTCTTGCATGGCTGTAATCCAATCTAGATCTTTCAAGGCTTCCTTGATGTTCTTGGGTTCTATCTAAGAGAGAAAGGCTGAGAAGGCAAGTGAATTTCTAGCTCTTGACCTGGTTTGAACTCCGGAATCTAGAGGAGTGATTATGTTGTCTATAGGGTGAGAGCTTTGATGTGTCCAGTTAGATGTCTGGGGTTCATTCTGAGAGGAAGAAGATATGTTTGGCTAATTCTCCTCTATCCTTCTCTTAGATGCCAGTGGAGTTCCCTGAACTGCATCAACCACTCTTTCTTCAACTTCAGTTATTGTAATTGAAGTGTTTGGTTCTGTTGATGATGAGGCAGTGTTGTCTTCATTTGGCTCCTTCACTTGACTCATCATATCTGCTTTTCCGTTTGTCATGTTAATGACTTCACCAGGAACAAGTAAGGGTTCTCCATCTTGATCTTCCTCAGCACTCTTCTCAAATGATGGATGAGATTCATCAAAAATAACATGGACGCTTTCTTCAACACATTAAGTCCGCTTGTTATATATCTTGTAATACTTGCTTTGAGAAGAGTAGCCAAGAAATATTCCTTCGTCACTTTTGGAATCGAACTTACCAAGCTGATCCTTTCCATTGTTGAGAACATAGCATTTGCATCCAAATGGTCTTAGGTGAGTCAGCGTGGGTCTTCTTCCATTCAGCAATTCATACATGGTCTTGTTCAGAAGTGATCTAATCATGCACCTGTTCACTAAGTAGCATGCAGTGTTGACAGCTTCAGCCCAGAAGTTCTTTGCAAGTCCACTGTCAATCAGCATTGTTCTTGCCATTTCTTCCAGAGTTCTGTTCTTTCTTTCTACTACTCCATTTTACTGGGGAGTTCTGGGAGCTGAGAAGTTGTGAGTGATGCCATTTTCATTACAGAATTCATCAAATTTGACATTGTCAAATTTTGTCCCATGATCTGATCTAATGCATACAACTCTAGACTCCATTTTCACCTGGATTTTCTTCACAAAGGCCACAAAAACTTCAACAATTTCATCTTTTGTTCTGAGAAACAGAGTCCATGTGAATCTGGAATAGTCATCCACGATTACGAAAATGTATCTTTTTCCTCCTCTGCTTTGAACTCTCATAGGTCCACACAGATCCATATGCAGAAGCTCTAGTGGCTTTGAGGTGCTCACATCTCTTTTAGACTTAAAAGAGGACTTCACATGTTTTCCTCTAGCATAGGCATCACAGTTTTTTTGCATCTTGAATTGTGACATAGGCAGACCATGAACCAGGTCCTTCTGAATTAGTTTGTTCAGAAGGGAGAAGCTTGCATGGCCCAGTCTTCTATGCCATAATTCAGCATCATCATCAACAACCTTCAGATAACTCATATCACCACTCTGTAAGGATTCAAAATTAGCAACATAGATGTTCTTGTATCTTTTGGCCACCGGTACTATTTCACCGGTCACAAGGTCAGTGACTATACATATTTTTGGACAAGAATTCCACCTTGTTTCCTTTATCACAGATTTGAGAAACACTCAGGAGACTGTATTTAAGCCCATTGACATAGTACACATTTTCAATAGAATGAGTGAGTGACTTCCCAACTTTTACAACTCCAAGAATGTACCCATATTTACCATTGCCAAAGGATACACTCCCTCCTTGCAGGGCTTTTAGTGAAAGAAAGTCTGTGGTGTTCCAGTCATGTGTTTTGAACACCCACTATCCATGAACCATTGTTGATCGCTTCATTTCACTGTTCCCTGCACAAGAGATTAGGAGTTAGTTTTAGTTCCCTTGTAGTAAGCAAGAGGATGAATAAGAGTTCTCTTAGTCCATGCAGGTAATGTGCGTTTTTGTGAGTGGAACCTGGTCCCTCTTTTGTAGTCACTGTTTCAGCAAACACTTTGTCTTTCTGAACTGATTGATTCTTGTCCTGGACACCTTCCTTGAAGTGTCAAGTGTTCCCACATCGGGTATGAGGCCAGTTATCAGAGACAGTGACGTACTTATTGTGAGGGTTATGATGAGTTTTCTCCCTTTGGAACCCTGCTCCCTGCCTTTTTTCACAATCATTAGTAAGCAAGGGAGTGGTAGCTTCTGAGGACCAGGTCCACTTTAGGGACTTTTCAAGATCATTCTTTACTCTTTCTAGATTAGTTTGAAGAAGCTCGTTTTTCTCAATTTCAACACACATCCTAAATCTCAGAGCTTCACCTCATTTTCAAGCCTAATGTGTTCCTCACTTGCTATCTCCTTTCCCTTTTCAGAACTTTGAGGTTTTGACTTAGTCCATGGTTTCACTATTATTTTCCTTTGGTCTGCAATTTCTGTCAACATATCACTCTTTTCTTTTCTGAGGATTTCAAAGGTTTTCTTATGGTCAGTAACTACAGCCACTAAGTCATCTCTAATATGTTCAGGTTCTCCTAATTCTAAGATCAAAGAATCCCTATCCTCCACAAGACTATGAAAGGCAGTGATTAATACATCAGTTAAAGACATGAGTTTTTTTGGAGAATAGAATTTTAGATTTCTTTGAACATCCCAGAAATTTACCTCTTTGTTGTCATTGTCTTCATCATCATCTGATTGAGCCATCAAAGCAAAAGTTAAGTCATATCCAATTTCCTCGCCTTCAACTGCCATCATGGAACTATCACCAGTATTAGGTTCATCTTCAGACTATTTTACTTGTGTAGTTCCCTCATGAGCTGTTTGCAAAGCTTCCCATATATCCTTGGCAGTGTCGCAGGTAGAGATTCTATTGTACTCTTTAGGTCCCATTCCACATACTAGAATTTTCTTGGCACGAAAATTCTTCTCTATAGCTTTCTTGTCTGCTTCAGTGTATTCCTTACTGGTTTTTTCCATTGAAAATGGAAATTCCTCAAGTACCTTGGTTGGAACATAAGGACTATCGCAAATGATATCACATAGCTCACAATCCTCAGCCATGATGAAATCGTGCATTCTAGCTTTCCACCACCAATAGCATTGTCCATTAAACTTGGGGGTCGGTATATGGATTGACCTTCTTCAAAATTTGATGGAGTCTCCATGAGGATCCTTCCTAGGTGTTAGCCTGATAGGAAGAACCTACTCTGATACCAATTGTTAGTTTGTATGAGTCCACCAAACCGTAGAGTACCTGGTCCTCTACAAGATTTTGCTGAGAATGCTGATAAAATAGTATGTAAATAAGGCAAAGAATTTTTACGTGGAAAAATCCCACAAAAGGGGATCAAAAAATCACGACCTACACCTGTAAGATTTTTACTTCACTAACTTGTAAAGAACTAATTACAAGCCATTTTGAAATGACCCCTATTGCAAAGGATTTACTCAACTAACTTGTGGTACTCTTACCACAAGCCACTTTGTGACTTCCTAGTTACAAAGGCTTTTTCTAACTTGTGATGCTCTTACCACAAGCTACTTTGTAACTCTACAATTACAAAGACTTTTGCTTATGACTAAATCTAGTCACAACATAAACTCAAGGAGTTTACGGATTTACAAGAGGATTCCTAATAAAACGCTTCTAGGTAAGCAGTTTAGGAGATACAATAAGTGCAATAACAAAGTTACAACTCTACTAGGACAACAACAAGCTATCTTTTAGGAACTGGTCCGTAGTTGCGTTCAACATTGTTCTTCAAGCTTGTAGGGATTGATTTCTCTGTTTTTGCAAAAAGCTTGAATGCGAAACAGAACCTTCAAGTGATGTTTTGTATAAAACTCATTGTAGGTACATCTTGATCACATCACTTGAAATGATGTAAGTACTTTATTTGGTTAGAGAATGAGTGGGCGTTGGAGACAGTGCAGTGCGGCAGAAATAGTGCCGTTAGTCACTTCATTTCCAGCTGTGTCCAATTGACTTTATACTACTATGAGGAAACCACAAAACTATCAGGTCCCTATGTGGGTTCCCAGCGCCTGAAGTTGTAGCAGTTCACCTTTAGCTGAAATCCGTTAAAGCTTGCAGTAGTCCATGTAGGTCAGGTTCCCTATCTGGTTCTTAACAGTAAGTTTGTTAGATCATTAAAACATAAGGCAAGAATATTTAAAATCTATCAGTTCTGCATGATGATGCCAGTATTTGAGGCAGCACTATTAGTGGAGGAGGATGAAGAAAGATATAGTTAGGTTTGTAGCTCGGTGCCTCAATTGTCAGCAGGTGAAATATGAACATCAGAGACTAGGTGGCTTGCTTCAACAGATAGAGATTCCGGAGTGGAAGTAGGAGCGGATCACCGTGGATTTCGTAGTTGAACTCCCACGAACTTTGAGGAAGTTCGATTGTGGATCGGCTGATTGTATGATTGTGGATCGGCTGATGAAGTCCCCGCACTTCATTCCTATGTGTAGTACCTATTCTTCAGAGCGGTTGGCTGAGATTTATATCCGAGAGATTGTTTGCCTGCATGGTATTCCAGTTTCTATCATTTCAGATAGAGGTAATCAGTTCACATCGTGGTTCTGGAGGGCCATACAGCATGAGTTAGGTACTCGGGTGGAGTTGAGCACAACCTTTCACCCCCAGACGGACAGACAGTCCGAGTGCACTATTCAGATTCTTGAGGATATGCTCTGTACGTGTGTTATGGAGTTTGGAGGTTCTTGGGATCAGTTTTGCCACTTGCGAAGTTTGCCTACAACAACAGTTATCAGTCCACACAAAAGAGTTATGCGGACTGGAAGGTTCGTGATGTTTCATTTATGGTTAGAGAGCATGTCTTACTTCGGGTTTCGCCTATGAAGGGCGTTATGAGATTCGGAAAAGGGACAATTTGAGCCCAAGGTTTATTAACCCCTTTGAGTGTTGCGGCGTGTTGGGGAGGTCGCATATGAGCTTGCCTTACCTCCCAGCTTGGCAAGAGTTCATCCAGTATTTCATGTTTCGATGCACCGGAGATATCACGGCGATCCGCCTCATGTGTTGGATTCCAGTTCAGTCCAGTTGGACAAGGATCTATCTTATATTGAGGTGCCAGTGGCTATATTGAACAGGCAGGTTTGTAAGCTGAGGCCAAAGAGCATTGCGTCAGTAAAGGTTCAGTGGCGGGGTTAGCCGGTCGAAAAGGCGACTTGGTAGACCGAGCAAGATATGCGCGGCCATTATCCTCATCTTTTCACCTCTTCAGGTATGTCTCTATGCTCGTTCGAAGATGAACGAATGTTTTAAGAGGGGGAGGATGTGACGACTCAACCGGTCGTTTTGAGACTTAACGCCCTGATCCCCTATTAACTGCTTTCCCCGTGTCTGTTTCTACTATTATGATTTGTCGGGATGATTCATTTTGAGTTTCAGAGTGTTCTGGGACACTTAGTCCCTAAATGAGAGTTTAAGTCTTATAACTTGGACTATATTCAGAACAGTGTGAAGATGGCTCCGGAATAGAATTTTGTCAATTCTGTTAGCTCCATTGGATGATTTTGGGCTAAAGGGTATGTCCAGATTGTGTTTTTGAGGTTAGTAGCTCATTTAGGCTTGAAATGGCGAAAGTTGAATTTTTGTTTGGGCCGATAGTGAAATTTTTGATATCGAGGTCGGAATCAAATTCCGGAAGTTGGAGTAGGTCCGTAGTGTTGAGTATGACTTGTGTACAAAATTTGGGGTCAATCGGACGTGGTTTGGTTAGTGTCGGCATCGGTTGTAGAAATTTTGAAATTTTAAGTTCATTAAGTTTGGATTGGAGGGTGATTCGTGGTTAAAGCGTTGTTTGATGTGATTTGAGGGCTCGACTAAGTTTGTATGTTGTTTTAGGATTGGTTGGTATGTTTGGTTGAGGTCCCCGGGGACCCCGGGTGAGTTCGGGTGCTTGACGGATGAAAATTTAGACTTGAGCAAAATCTGAAGTTGGCTGGTTCTGGTGTTTTCGCACCTACAATGGGAAGCTCGCAGGTGCGGCCCCGTAGAAGCGAGGAAGGGATCACAGGTGCGGTTTGAGTCATGAGGGCCAGTGGTCGCAGCTGCGACGCAAAAGCTGCAGAAGCGGAGCCGCAACTGCGGTGTCTTTAGCGCAGGTGCAGTGTTTGGGGAGTTAATGAATTTCCGCAGATGCGGAGCTCTAGCAACAGAAGCGGAACCGCAGGTGCGGTCCTGGGAGCGCAGAAGTGGGAATCGCTAGTCAAAAAAAGGGATTTCGAGAGTTTGAAATATCATAACACAAAATTCAATTTGGAGCTCGGTGGAAGGCGATTTTTCAAGGGATATTGAAGGAGAGCTATTGAGTAATTAATCCTAACTTGATTTTGATCATATTATGTCAATCTATTGTTGTATTCTTCATCTAACTAAGGAATTTGAGGGTGGAAGTTTGGAAAATGAGGGAAAAGTTTCCCAATCAAAAATCTAAGGTTTGAATGGGAATAAGGCGTCGGTTTTGGATGATTTTTGTACGAGTGAACTCGTGAGTGAATGGGTGTTCATAATTTGTGACTTTTACCCGATTTCGAGACCTGTGCTCGGGGAGGATTTTTGGGTGTTTTCTTATTTTCTTGCCTTAGCTTTAAATTTATTAGCTAAATTAGTTACTTGTAGCTATATTTACGTTTTGTAATTGATTTGATTAGATTTGGGCCACTCAGAGTTGGATACTCATGGCAAGAGCGTGATTTCAGATTGATTTGAGCTTGGTTCGAGGTAAGTGGCTTACCTAACCTTGTGGGGGAACTCCCCTTGGAATTTGGTACTGTTTGATATATGAATGTTGTGTACGTGAGGTGATGAGTGCGTACATGAGATAATTGTTGAAAATCCATTTTCATTAAGTAAATATCTATATTTTCCTTAAATTGAGAAATTTTAGTATATGTAGCCATCCTGTTTAGCTAGGAAAGCATGATTGCGTGTCTTAACTGCCTACCTGGACTCTGTGCTACTTGTTTAGAGTAAAAATTTCCTATCTTCTTTGATACGAACTTAATTAGAACTGTGGATTTTCCTTGCTGAACTGTTGTTATATTGAATGCGCTGTGTATTTACTTTGGGACTACGGGACGGTGCGGGAGATCCCCATACACGTTTATGTTTGGGACTACGGGACGGTATCCCAGGAGATCCCCCTGTATTGGATATTTATTTTGGGACTACGGAACGGTATTTAGTGAAATTCCCTTGCACATTTATATTTAGGATTACGGGACAGTATCCCAGGCGATCCTCTATACATTTACGTTTGGGACTACGGGACGGTAGTTGTTGTTTTTCTATGATATCATTTTCGTGAACTATTAGCATTTATCTCCATTGCGATATTTCATATTGTTTTTATCTTATTATATATATAAACCAGTAGGGACCTGACCTGACCTCATCACTACTCGACCGAGGTTAGGCTTGGCACTTACAAGGTACCGATGTGGTGTACTCATGCCCTTTCCTGCACATATTTTTTCATGTGCAGATCCGGGTTCCTCTTCCCAGCCATATTTTCGGTGAGGTGAGGCGATCTTTGATACTTCGAGGTATATTTGTCGCGTCTACAAACCTAGAAGTCTCTCTCTACTCTCCCTTAAGTTAAAGACTTCCTGTATTTTCTTCGTTGATAGTTTATGGAGTTTAGAAACACTATTTTCTTCTGTAGCTTGTGACTCATGATATTCTAGGTTTTGGGAGTACTTATGTTCAGTTTGAGAGTGTTTATTGTTTATGTCGAGCGGCATCTAAACTTCTTAATTAAATTTACCTGTTAAATTGTTAGTTTTCAAGTTTTCGTTTTATTTTCACAAATTGTTAGGCTTACCTAGTCATAAAGACTAGGTGCCATTATGACAGTTCACGGAGGGAGAACTTGGGTCGTGACATGTTAACCATGTTAGCTCTTTTCATAATTTCCCTAATCCCTGTTATTTGCTTAGTTTGACCTATTTGTACCTTCTAACTGTAAATTGCTGGTTTAGTCTCGCTGTGTAGTATTATTTGTGTAGATTCTATATTGAATAAGGTTCTCTTTTCTTGGTTTAGTTTGGTATTTATTTATCGTAAAGGCCTTGTAATTTAGCCTATTGATTTGACTGTGTACATTGACTGTTTGGAACTGATATTGTGGGATCGGGGTGCATGCAGCAGCAGGTGTAATAAGGTAGGATTTGATATGGTGGAATAAGGGTGTATGTATGTACGGTGAGTTCGGGTTGCACACCGCAACAAGTGGAATAATGGTGTATTAATATGGTGAATTATGATATATATATATGGTGGGATCGGGTTGCGCACCGCAACAAGTATATATATTATTTACTGTTATTGATATTGTTATGATGGAATAAGGGAGGATTATGTGTTTTCTGGTGGGATCGGGTTGCGCGTCGCAACAATCTATATGTTCTATTTTCTTGAATTGCGTTGTTTTTTGGTATTTTTATTTGAGCCGATAGAGATTGGTAATTTTGGACAACACTAGTTTATTTTCGGGGTTGTTGTTATCATTTTTAGTTGGCTGTTTAATTCCATATTGAATTTCAATTATTCTGTCATTATTATAGACTGTGTATAGGTTTTAGCATAGGTGACCCGCCTTAGCCTCGTCACTACTTCGTCGAGGTTAGGCTCGACACTTATCAGTATGTAGGGTCGGTTGTACTGATACTGCACTCTACACACTGTACAGATTTTGGAGGCGGTCCCAGCGGCGATTACTAGTGAGCTCGGATCGGATATTTGTGGAGACTTGATGTACGGTTGTTCAGCGCCCGCAGCTCCTGGAGTCCTCATCCTCTTTTCTTTTAGCTGTACAAATTTATTCAGACAGCTTTGTACTTATTTCAAACCTTTAGTGTATTACTTTAGAATCTCGTGCACTTGTAATACCGGGTTCAGGGAATTATAATAGACATTGGCTATTTAGCTTTCGCATTTATACTTAGAACATATCTGTTATTTCAGTTCGTTATTAATGTCATCATTTAAGCTGCTAAAAGAAGTAAATCGTTCTAGCGTTGGCTTGCCTAGCAAGTGAAATGTTAGGTGTCATAACAATCCCGACGGTGAAAATTCCGGATCGTGACATCATCACTTGACGGTTGTTAGTCTTTTAAAGTTTAAAGAAAATTGATCTCTTTATTTGAACATTTTATCATATATTTAGTATTTTAATATATGTATATAAATATTTATCTCTTTTCCTTTATTATTGAGTTAAATTTTAATACTTTCATAATTGTTCAGGTGTTTACATCAAACAAACTAATTTAACTTTTGCAATTAACAAACTAAAGAGTCGATACACATTATTTAGCTATAGTTTAGTGGTAAATGTGTATAGAAAAGATATATTATATTTATTATTTGATAACACTGATTGCGTGTATGTTTTTACCAAAATTACATTCCCCTCAACTTGTATTATATATTGTCAAGAAATGATGAAAAATGATTCATGTTTCTGCCAAATATAGCATCTAATTAGGACAATAAAAAACTTTTAAAATACTCGTATTGAGAAACAGAAGCCACAAGTTAGTATATAGGTAGCAATGTATAAGGAAAAATGCTATTTGAAAAAAAAAAATCAATAAAACTCAAAAAAGAATGCTGAAAATAGTAACCTACATACTATTAAAGCCTGGATATTAAAACTCAATGTCCGCAAAAGTCATGTCTCTAACCATAAGCCTAGATATTGAAACTCTTCGTCCGTGAAAGCCATATATGATACAACAAAGTACAAACACAATAAACCATAACAAAAATGAAATAGTACAATATTCCAAATCATACTTCTTTTTAAAGTAGAAGCTAAATCATTCACTCACTCCTCTACATTTGCCAACAGAAATTACCTAAACACTATATAAAATATTCATGAAATTGAATGTAAAGCTGGATGTATTAGTAAGTGTTTTTGTTACGGGTATGCACACACATTATAACAATCTAAAAAACTAAAAAACTTACATACAGAAATTGTTGGAATTGTAGGGATGGAAAAATCGAAGAAACCATAGTCTTTTAGGGAGCAAAGTCTAACTTCTCTGAGTTTTTCGTTTATTGACTTAGAACCCTTCCAAACCCTACCTAAAATGATATCCAAAGGACTACTCCATGTTATATATTTTCATATCATTCTTTTTCACCTAGGGAATATGAAAGGTTGGGCAGTAAATATTTTTAGAATTTAAATTTTTTTGCAATAAAGAATAAAAATGAGTGGAGTAGTAAATATTGAAATTATAACGTTTTCTTACAATAAAGAATAGAAAAGACAGGAGTAGTAAATGTTGAGATTGTAACGTCTTTTTTACAGTAAAGAATAGGAATGAGTGGACTAGTAAATATTTCCACATTTACTCTTACAATATGATAAATAGAAAACTAAGAGGAAAAAGCAAAAATTTGAGAAAAAAGATAAATAGGATCCTTGGGCAAAGAGAAATGTCAAATCATCTTGTCTATGCTCGGAAGAAATAAGAAATTAAATTTTGAAATAAATATATAATGTAAAACATTCACAAGGAAAAAATAAAAATAAAACAAATGTATAAGGAAAAAAATACATGTGAATAGATAACAGAAAATAAATCCAAGATAAGAAAAATCATACACCTTTTTGTCGAATTACAATAATAAAGTTCTGGAGGTAAAGTCCTTTCAATTGAGAAAGATAAGCCAACGCTTAACTTGTAAATAATTAATATTTATAAGTGATTTTATTTAGAAGTAAATAGTATTTATAATTAAAGAGTTATGATCTTCTCTCATATATAATTATAATACATATGTGTACACGGAATTTATAATTATTATTCATATATAATTTTGTAAGTGGTATTTATTTGTAACTATATTTGAGATATTTGGAAAATATTTCTTAAAGAAAAAGTAAATGAAAAATGAAAAAAAAAAAGAGAGAAATCAGTTAGATTAAATCGTATAGGGATTTCAAAATTAAGATGTGGGTAGAGTGCAATAAGTTATTTAAAAAAAAAATCGAAGCATGTCAACATAAAACAAAAATATAGAAGATACATATATAATTCCGTAAGTGGTATTTATTTGTAATTATATTTGAGACATTTGGAAAATATTTCTTAAGGAAAAGTAAATGAAAAATGAAAAAAAAAAGACGGAAATCAGTTAGATTAAAATTGTAGAGAGATTTTAGAATTAAGA
The DNA here is from genome assembly GCF_000715075.1 of Nicotiana tabacum. Lineage (NCBI taxonomy): Eukaryota > Viridiplantae > Streptophyta > Magnoliopsida > Solanales > Solanaceae > Nicotiana > Nicotiana tabacum. The sequence continues at coordinate 41,405,722 of NC_134095.1, forward strand.
TGTGGGTAGAGTTCAATGAGTCATTTCAAAACCAAAAAAATTTCCTAAACATGTCAACATAGAATAAAAATATAGAAGATAAATACTATTGATGATCAAAGAGATAGGTGTACTTCTAATTAAATTTTTTTTTTTTTTGTAATTACTTTACTTTTAGAACTGCCCAAATAAATAAATATTGTCCTCAATTTAAGTAATATGTTTATCAATATGATTTATAAACATATTACATCAAAAAATGGAAAAAAAAAAGAGATGTAAATATTCTGATAACTTTAACTAATGATGTTGCTAAATCTTAATTATATCGATTATATATATCGTGCTCATCGTGATTTCAGAACAAATATTATATTGACACTACAATATGGAATTTATGCCTCATTGGAAGAAAACAATGACAAAATAATCAACTGCTTGTGTCCAAAAAAAGAATCAGACAGACATACCCGATAAAATAAATCAAGCGGCCATCTTATTCTCTTCTCCGCCTTTTCTGCCGCCCATGACCATACGTGAATCCACCTAATTCCATCTCTGTCTATCAACTATGGGTGAATTGTCACTAACCATTTTCACATAGAAGGTTCTATATATATAGAGTGACAGGAGTTTTTAAGTTTAAAACATATTGTAACTCATACGTTACAACCTCTTGGTGTGGCCAAAATAATGAGGAAAGAAATTAATGAAACACATTTAAGGAAGACATAAGTAGGGTGTTTTTATTTGTAACGACCCGACCATTCATTTGAGCTATAGCACGTTGTTCGGCAGTTTGAGGTCATGAACAGCTTCACTTCAGGTATTATGACTTGTACGCATGGTCGAAATTAAATTTCGGGAAGTTTGGAGTTGATTTGGAAAGAAAATTCTCATTTCAGAAACTTTAAGTTTGAAGAATTGACTAAGGATTGATTTTTGAGTAAATAACCTCGGCATCGGGATTTGAAGGTTCCAGCAGGTTCGTATAATGATTTTGGACTTGGGCGTATATCCGGATCAGGTTTTGGATAACCAAGGAGAGTTTCGGTGCCTGTTGTGCAAGTTAGCATTTTTAGAAGAATTCCATAAGTTTGGGTTCAAGTGCATTTTAGTGTTATCAATGTCCGTTTGGGATTTCGAGACCGGGAATAGCTCCATATGGTAATTTTGGTATTGGGAGCGCGAACGGAAATGGATTTGGAGGTCGGCATATCATTTTGGAGTCGTTTGGCTAAAGTTAGAAATTTGATGGTTTTTGAGAGGTTCGACCGGAAGTGGACTTTTTGATATCGGGATAGGATTCTGGTTGCGAAAGTTGGAGTAGGTCTGTAATGTCGAATATGACTTGTGTGCAAAATTTGAGGTCAATCAGACGTGATTTGAGAGGTTTCGGCATCGAATGTAGAAGTTTGAAGTTCTAAAGTTCATAAAGCTTGAATTGGGGTGCGATTCGTAATTCTGATGTTGTTTGATGTGATTTGAGGCCTGAAGCAGGTCCGCATTATGTTTTGGAAATGGTTGGTGTGATTGGACAGGGTCCCCGGGGCCTCGGATGGATTTCGGATGGTTAAAGGATCAATTTTAGAATTTGAAAAAGGAGGGGAGCCACTGTCTTCTGGTGTAACCGCACCTGCGGGGCTTGGGCCGCAGGTGCGGAGCCGCAGAAGTGGCCATGAGGGCCGCAGATGCGGTTTTGGGCTGGAAGTGTAGAGACCGCAGATGCGATCATCTCGGCGCAGAAGCGGGATGATAACTAGGGATTCTAACCTATTTTATGCTCCTTTTTGTTTAGATTTTGGATTAAAGTGTGTACAAGTATTCTCGAAAGCTAACTTATTGTGCTTGTTTGCAGTGTTTGGTCAAAAAGAGACAAGAAAGTCATAACCAGCTCATAAAGGAGTGAAACTTGCACAAGTTCAAAGCTGAGTCAAAGGCGCTGGCAGCAAAGGATTAGAGCGGACGCGGAGGGTCCACCGCTGAGGCGTTCTTAATTACGCTCTCAGCGTTAGTAAGGTTCAGAGAGTCACTTTTGGGCTTAACATTCACCGTTGTCCACGGTAAAATTGCGCGGCAACGGAATCATCGGGCGCGACCGCGATCCAAATCTCGCCCTCAGCGAAATTGAGAATCAGAGGACTATAGATTGGAGCTCAAATTTAAAAGCGTGGTCCGCAAACATATTTCACGGCCGCGGTTAAAGATAGAGCTAAGGCGGTGGCTTTTCTGCTCCCAGCGGAATCAAATCCAGATCCAGCTCAGAAGAGAAGAATCGCGGTCCGCGCTTGCTTTTGCACGACCGCAAAAGTCCAAGCGCTGAGGCGACCAGTTTTTCGCTGTAGCGGAATCTCCGAAGGTGAAATTTTGTCCGAAAAATTTAGTTATGTATAAATAGTTCTTTTTCAAATTTCTATGGTGTCTGTTATTTTGTGGAGCACGTGAAATGCCGCTTTTTGCTTTTTAGAGTAATTTTAGAACATCTTTAGCAATTAATTTTAGAATTTACTCTTATAATTACTTTTTATGGCTTATATTTCATCTCCATTTTTGATTTCTTCCATGATTATGAGTAGCTAAATCCATTAGCTAGGGTTATGACCCAACCCTAGTGTGGGTATTTAATGGGTCTTCAATTTTAGGGTTTAAATATTTATGGGTTAATGATATTTAGCTTGATTCATGTTTTAATTGTTGAATTGGTGGTTGCAAACACTGATTTGTGCCTTTTTGACTTAGACTCTTCTTGAGAAAGAGAGACTAAGTCTAGAAAATTCAGGCTAACAAGGAATTGGAGTGCATTCAAGAGATTGATAGCCCCAATTAAAGGGTTAAACCTAGAGATAGTAATACCCGACTTGAGCCAATTTTGCTTGTATTGTTTGAACACCCAATTGGGCTTGAGAAAGCCAATTAGGGCAAAGTCGCTCAAACTACCGAGAGGTATAGAGTGGGTAATTATGTGCAATGGTTATATCATGACCCCAATTATAATAAGTTTGCCCTAAGTTTTAGACCCCGTTAGATATTCACCAAGGTGTAAGCCACTTCCCTAGTGCCTTTTTACCAATTGAGAAAACCCTTACAAAAATATCATACGTAGCTTATTTTCATTTTTAATTTATGTTAAAAGTAGAATAGTAACCAAAACAAAGCATGATTGGAAGTGCAATTAAGAATTATATATGTCATGAGGTGCATTGGGAGCATCAGATCCGTGGAATTTTGGCTACTGTTATCAAAGGATGTTGTTATGGTCATGTGCATTATATAGTGCATAGGGTGAATTCAGCAAAGGTATGCAATCATGTATCGGTGCATTGTGTAGTGATTGATACGGTATTCTGGATGTTGGGATTGGGCTCTAATCTTATTTGTTGGAATAGGAGAGAATATCTTCAGATTTTCTCGAGCTAATGTGCTCAATTGAGTGGTGGTAGCAGGGTAGGTGCATGAAGTGTTAACTAGTGATTTCAGATAACTCCAGCACAGTTCTCAGCATGTTTGTCACGACCCAAACCGAAGGGCCGCGACGGGCACCCGGTGCTTTACTCAATCGAGTACTAACGTAACATATCTTTCTTATCATGTTATCAAGAGTAAATGAGCTAGAAAACCCATCATGAGATAACAAGAATAAAACATAAGGGAATACTTAACATATGAAGACCCAACATGATATACAAACTAATATATGTGACATACGGGCCTATAAGGCCGACATGACCATTAGTAAACTCGAAACATAGGCCAACAAGGCCATACAAGTATCCATACACCTGACATCTGTCTACAAGCCTCTAAGAGTACATAAAATCATAAAGGTCGGGACAGGGCCCCGCCATACCAATCAATACATATCCAAAGCATACTGACCAAATAGGCAACTCAGGAGAAAGTGGAGTGCACCAACACCTTCGCTGAGCTGATAGCCTACTGGAGGACTGTCAATCTATCAATCGAGACCTGTGGGCATGAAATGCAGCGTCCCCAGGAAAAAGGGACGTCAGTACGAATAAAGTACCGAGTATGTTAGGCAGGAAAGCATAAACAAGAACAGTAATGTAAAGAGAGAGATAGAGGAGATACAAAATGTAACATCAGACTGCCTCTGGGGGTTACTGATATGAAATGCATAATACATATATATGCATAAACTTTTTAAAATGTTCGCCTCTGTGGGCATCATCATCATCATATCGTACCCGGCCTCAAAGAGGACTCGGTAAAAGCGTACCCGACCATTATAAGGTTCGGTAGAATCGTACCCGGCCACGTGGAGCTCGGTAAACCCAACTGATCAGTGGTTGCAAAATAGGTGCCGTACCCGGCCGACTATAGAGCGGCTCGGTAGAGTAAAATAGATACTATATATAATGCATGCTAGACTCATGGAATCACCTTCTAAACCTTTTGGAGTGACCTAAGAGCACTATGGACATCCATACCCTCAATATGAACCTTAGTAGGATTCAAGGATCATACACACTTGCTTAGAATAATTTTATAAGGGAAGAACAACATGGACAACCTTAGTTGCTAGGAGTAGATCCGTTAGAAGTAGCGTATTCATTTCACTTTAGATCATGCCAAAAGAAAGAAGAAAGTGCCTTAACATACCTTGAACTCGTTGAGTCCTTAATCCCTTCCAAGCAACTCTTCAAACAAGTCAACTCAATCTATCATAGTATAAGGAGATTCAAAATCAGTGCTGAGCAAAGGCTAAGTCTATAACTTAAGCTAGTAGCTCGTTTACGTAAATTTGGGCAGCATCTCTCTTGTAACAAGGGCCTCCTCCAATACCATATACCAACAACAATGACCAGAGCAATCCATCAATACATAATTATCAATATCAAGACACCATATAACCACAACAAGTCACAACTACATTACGACGAGCGGCAAGCTCCGATTGGAATCCGTATACCCCTTATCAATCCTTATAGACTTCTTACTTCAACATAAAAGTATCATTAACTTGATAATGAAGTCATTAATCAATGATTCCAGCCTTATACCATATATTTATAACAACGAAAATAATCCACAACTTCAACTATCCCCAACTAGCAACTTTATTCACTAGTTCATGTCTAGCCCATCCATTTAACTTAATCAATATCAAGATAACCTTAGGAACAAGCAAGAACACAATATACATACCTCCTACAGTAACTTCAAGTCAAAATCCAAGTTATATTCATTTTACAACAACCCTTAATAGCAATACAACACCATAGAAGTGACTTAAGCTAGTCCAAGTATTATCTTGTAGTTTATCATCCTAACAACTTAACCAACATACAAGCAAGATTAAGCACAATTAGTAGGCTGTTATACTCACCTTAGACAGCAGCAACAACTTGGAATTTCATCCAAATACAGCCCACAACAATCCTCAATGACAACACAACCTCAAAGAGGTGTTGTTCTTCACTAGAACTAAGTTTTGATGTTGAAATATGGTGTAATCACTTTGGAATCACTTCAAACCCTTGTGGTATATGTTTAGGAGGCTTAGGAGAAGTTTGGAGACGAATATTAGTTGAAAAATGAGCAAAAATAGGCGTCCAAATCGTTTATAAATTGAAGTAGGTCAACCACCGCCTAAGTGGGTCCCATTGGGAGCTGCTTGCGCGGTCTCGCGAAAACACGAATATCTCTCTACTACGATGTCATATTGACAAATGGTTTAATGCGTTAGAAACTAGACTCGTAGATATTCAATTTGGTAGGTAGAACACCCCATGATTCCAAGTATATTTGGAGAAATTCTCAGATACATTTGACCTAAATTTCAGCAAATTTATGAATGTAACTTGTGATGACCTTTGCCAACTCTTGTTCCACAACTTGCTTGCCTTCAAAATGTAGAAAATGAATATCATACGACTAAAATAACTCATAGAATAACCTCCTTATCATGTAAGAACCCTAGTCTCACCCCAAAGTACATGTTATAACATTCCAAACTTGTCGACTTTTGACGAAACTTATTTTCTTCAATTGGTTTAGCTTCTAAGATTTCCAACCCTCTTGGTACTCGTTATTCATGATCTTAAATATTTGTAACCTCCAAGGTAACATGATTAACTTACTTTATTTGCTTCCAAATAGAATCTCATTTCCGAGCTTACATCAATGACTTACGACGTACTCTCACGTATGAAAACTTGAGGTGTAACATTATTCCCCCCTTTGGAACATTCGTCCTCAAATGTTGACTGATGCGCTTATCAGTTTCATAAACTATGGCTCTTACGAATACTTTAATGCTCATCTTTCCATCTAAGCAACTGTTTTGTGAATAAATCCAAATACTTGGGCATTCCTCCCTTTTAGGCCTCTTTGTCACACCATAACATATGGTTGGAATTCTTCCAACATCTTAACATTTGATACCTTATTTCATGAGTATGTACGACTGTTTCCTTGTATGAGCGCCTAGCGACTCGTCTTCTCTTTTTCCTCCATCATTTAGCCAATCTCTAAGCCTCACTTTATGAACATATACAGAATTATGACAAGCTGTCCCTCTAGGCATCTATAGGTGTACTGATGTCTTTCGCTTGGTACTTTATCGAACTTAAGACTATTTCTATCTCTTGTTTCATAGCCTTGTATATCTATCCTTATGGATTTACTACATCTAGGTAGGTTATACTATACCATAAAACTTACTTCGGTTTATTATTACTGAGGTTTGCTACCCAACTCCAGGTTACTCTCTCGCTGCTTATCCTATATGTATAAATCTAAGTCCTTTAGTGCTTCCTCATTATTATTCATCTAAGAATAACAAACAAATATCATCTCGAACTTTGGAACTTGTACCCATCTATTGTTTATTCACCTTAATGTTGATCTATAATCTATCACTGATAACTTGCAACCTCTTACGTAATACACTGTCACTAGGGCTCACATCTTATCGGGGAACATATGAAGTGATTTTCCTGATCCACCTAGGGATAATACTATACTTCAATAACCGTATTTCATTGCATCCAAACGCGATTCATCTTATGGGGGTATTCTAATCTCGTGCAATTAATGAAATCCCATTCTCGTTAAATCATTACTCAATCAAAGGCCTAAGAATCATCCTCTTATCTATCACAATTACACCCTTATTCTACCGCCAGGGCAGCATTCCATCTCTTCTAAATGCACCTAGTCTCAGACTCCTCTGTGTTCATTCAGGTTGTACCGAGCTTTTTATTACATATGGAAATCATCAGCTCCCTTGTTTTGATGGGTTTAATCCCGAGGACATACATATTCTCGTCACCTTCTCACTCACCTTTTCATATCCTTACTCCTATCTACCTAAAACCTTGTTGCTCTACAATACTTTACCTTAGGACCTACACCGATCTATTTATACTACTCGCAACCTTCCTTCAACTTGCTAGCACCATAAATTTCCTTTCGTGCCTTCTCAATTGTCCTTAAATGTAAGCAATTACTTTTGTTGGTCGTTCTATCACTTGTTGCATGAATACTTGGCTTGTCATTTTTCCCACGAATACTATAATTTCCTGTACCTCATATGATTTCAAACATCACCTTTGATGGCTTTTTTTTACCATTCATTAGCCATGATAGGTGCCACTTTCTTATGGAGTGTATACAATATTGTAGTGAGACTGTTGTTACAGGATCATTTACTCTTTAGCTCACTATGCTTAGGTGGAAACCTTCTTCCTTATTTCCTCAACTAGCCTTTCATTATAGTACTTAGGGAGACCTTCTGGCTCTCGTAAATTTGCGAGCTTGATATATCGTACACCCGAAGGTAATTTTCATTATTCTTACTCGCCTATAATAATCCTTAGTTACATAAATTTATGCCTTTGTGCTCGTAGGGTTACTTCTAAGCTCAAATTTTTATTGTCTCCTTAGTGGCACTCTCTCTTATTTTCATAAACCTTAAAAATGGTACCTTTAACTGCCTCAACTCCTATCTGAAATTTTTTCAAATGATTGTGATCTCGTATCTGCGAGACTGAATTCACTATGCTGCGATTCACTACATTTATCTTGCATGATCTATTGATTTATCTGTGACCTCTTGTCTAGCCATAACTGGGCTCTTCCTGAATCAACTACTAATTACTCGTTGGTCCATTCTGCATAATCCCTCTTGAGATATATCCTTTGTCTTAACTTATCTCTCACCACTAGCTCCTGATGTATCAAGTGTCCATTCACACTTATTTATCAATAACATCCTGGCCGGAAACTTTTATTGCCTCTCCCCGGTGTCGTGCTTGTATAATGTTCTGGAGTCGCAACATATCTGCAGGAACTGAATAAATGCAACATCATCCCTTTCTCCTTTTTACCACATTCTACCTTTACCATTCCATAGTTAACTGAACCGCTTAACTCCGACTTAATATCATATCACATCATATTCCCCCTTTAGGGGAGTACTAAGATTTAGTACTACGACGATCTACCTATAGTTGTTTTACCTTTTCATATTTAGTGTATTTTCACATTATCAATGAACCTTAATCACCTTATAGTAACCTTCTGAACTAGGGATAACTAAATTTCTTACGCACGAAGGTGACACCTACGGTAACTGGCACACTTAGTCCCTTAAGATTAACTCTGCTCAGAGTGCTTGCTTTAGGTAAGCGACTTCCTAAATAACCTTTAAAGGTTATTCGTCTGTTGTCTATTCTATTATTGTTTGGAGCACGATCTTTGAAATTCTCACGATGTCGACCATTATCAAATCCTCCGGTCCCTAATTCATGTTCGGTTTTATCTTGTTCACCAGCCCATACTGATTTTTATTACTCTGGGGTCTAACCTTTCCTCCTGGTAATCACGTTGAAGTCACCAACTCATTTCTCGAAATAAGAATATGACTTTATGGCTTATACTCTTTTATTGCCTTAAGGCTTGTCACCTCTTGTATTTTCCTTCACTTTGACTATAGACTCTGTCATCGTGTCATATTTTGATTTACTGTTATCACCCCTATATCACATCTTACTCATGATCCTTCATTTATTTTCTTCTTATTCTCCGGATAATATTTTTTTTGTCTATCACTTTATTCTGAAAACTTCAACAAAAAGTTCTTTCCCTATAAGCTCCCCTAGCTTCATCTCACTGGCTCTTGGGAATGCCTAACATTCTTTTTTTTTACTCGGGGCTAGAGTCATATTAAGGTAAATATTTGTCCCTTCTAGGATCCCACTGCCTATCTTCTGAAATTTTTGAATATTCCAGTATTCGTATCTGATTGTACTACTCTAGAGTTCACCATCTGGGTGTATTAGAAGGAGATCTATTACCATATTTGCACCATCTTTCAGAAACGTTAGTTAATGATAACAACCTATCCACAATTTTTGGGTTACTCTAACTCCAACTGGATCCTGATATCCCATCTTTCTCTTAAATAATATATGTTAGCTCCCATAGAACATAACTGAGATGGGTGTGGCCAATTGTACTTACCTCTGTCATTGATGGAGGTACCAAAATGCTTATATTTCTCTGCCTGTTTTGAAAATATTGATAATCTTCATTATCTGGGTGCCTCGTACCCCTTCACTTTACTTCTTTTACTTGTTAAAACTTGTATCTAGCTTTTGAATTCCTCATAGATTTTCACCATATTCGTGAATAGATATCTGTGCCTTAAGGCTCCTTATTAAGAAGCATACACATCTTAGTACACACATGATCTGTTGAAGACCTCATATTTACTCATCATAAGCATGATGTGAAATCGAGTTCCTCTGACTCAACTCTTCCACATCCACATGCAATCTCTAACCAACTGTCTTTGTGGATGTAGGTATCGTTGTATTACGACTAAAGTCGAATTTAGGAGTTTGAATTCTTACAACTGAGCTCTACTGCACGATCTAGAGTAAGAAGAAAGAGTGACAGACCTAAATGCCCTATAGCCTCCTGCTTATAAGTGTGGTTAACAACACACCCATAAACAAGACTCTACTAGACACGGCTTGTAGACTCCCTAGGACAGAACTGCTCTGATACCACTTCTGTCACGACCCGAATCAGAGGGCCGCGATGGGCACCCAGTGCTTTACTCAACCGAGTACCAACGTAACATATCTTTCTTATCATGTTATCATGAGTAAATGAGCCAGAAAACCATCATGAGATAACAAGAATGAAACATAAGGGAACACTCAACATATGAAGACCCAACATGATATACAAACTAATATATGTGACATACGGGCCTATAAGGATGACATGACCATTAGTAAACTCGAAACATAGGCCGCCAAGGCCATACAAGTATCCATACACCTGACATCTGGCTACAAGCCTCTAAGAGTACATAAAATCATAAAGGTCGGGACAGGGCCCCGCCATACCAATCAATACATACCCAAAGCATACTGACCAAATAGGCAAATCCGGAGCAAGTGGAGTGCACCAACACCTTCGCTGGTAGCCTACTGGAGGACTGTCAACCTATCAATCGAGACCTGCGGGCATGAAATGCAGCGTCCCCAGGCAAAAGGGACGTCAGTACGAATAAAGTACTGAGTATGTTAGGCAGGAAAGCATAACCAAGAACAGTAGTAAAGAGAGATATAGAGGAGATACAACCTGTAACATCAGAGTGCCTCTGGGGGTTACTAATATGAAATGCATAATACATATATATACATAAACTTTTTAAAACATTCGCCTCTGTGGGCATCATCATCATCATATTGTACCCGGCCTCAAAGAGGACTCGGTAAAAGCGTACCCGACCATCATAAGGTTCGATAGAATCATACCCGGCCACGTGGAGCTCGGTAAACCCAACTGATCAGTGGTTGCACAATAGGTGTCGTACCCGGCCGACTATAGAGCGGCTCGATAGAGTAAAATAGATACTATATATAATGCATGCTAAACTCATGGAGTTACCTTCTAAACCTTTTGGAGTGACTTAAGATCACTATGGACATCCATACCCTCAATATGAACCTTAATAGGATTCAAGGATCATACACACTTGCTAGAATAATTTTATAAGGAAAGAACAACATGGACAACCTTAGTTGCTAGGAGTAGATCCGTTATGAAGTAGCGTATTCATTTCACTTTAGATCATGCCAAAAGAAAGAAGAAAGTGCCTTAACATACCTTAAACCCGTTGAGTCCTTATTCCCTTCCAAGCAACTCTTCAAATAAGTCAACTCAATCTATCATAGTATAAGGAGATTCAAAATCAGTGCTGAGCAAAGGCTAAGTCTATAACTTAAGCTAGTAGCTCGTTTACGTAAATTTGGGCAGCATATCCCTTGTAACAAGGGCCTCCTCCAATACCATATACCAACAACAATGACCAGAGCAATCCATCAATACATAATTATCAATATCAAGACACCATATAACCACAACAAGTCACAACTACATTACGACGAGCGGCAAGCTCCGATTGGAATCTGTATACCCCTTATCAATCCTTATAGACTTCTTACTTCAACATAAAAGTATCATTAACTTGATAATGAAGTCATTAATCAATGATTCCAGCCTTATACCATATATTTATAACAACGAAAATAATCCACAACTTCAACTATCCCCAACTAGCAACTTTATTCACTAGTTCATGTGTAGCCCATCCATTTAACTTAATCAACATCAAGATAAACTTAGGCACAAGCAAGAACACAATATACATACCTCCTACAGTAACTTCACGTCAAAATCCAAGTTATATTCATTTTACAACAACCCTTAATAGCAATACAACACCATAGAAGTGACTTAAGCTAGTCCAAGTATTATCTTGTAGTTTATCATCCTAACAACTTAACCAACATACAAGCAAGATTAAGCACAATTAGTAGGCTGTTATACTCACCTTAGACAGCAGCAACAACTTGGAATTTCATCCAAATACAGCCCACAACAATCCTCAATGACAACACAACCTCAAAGAGGTGTTGTTCTTCACTAGAACTAAGTTTTGATGTTGAAATATGGTGTAATCACTTTGGAATCACTTCAAACCCTTGTGGTATATGTTTAGGAGGCTTAGGAGAAGTTTGGAGACGAATATTAGTTGAAAAATGAGCAAAAATAGGCGTCCAAATCGTTTATAAATTGAAGTAGGTCAACCACCGCCTAAGTGGGTCCCATTGAGAGCTGCTTGCGCGGTCTCGCAAAAACACGAATATCTCTCTACTCCGATGTTGTATTGACAAACGGTTTAATGTGTTAGAAACTAGACTCGTAGATCTTCAATATGGTAGGTAGAACACCCCGTTATTCAAAGTATATTTGGAGAAATTCTCAGATACATTTTGACCTAAATTTCAGCAAATTTATGAATGTAACTTGTGATGACCTTTGCCAACTCTTGTTCCACAACTTGCTTGCCTTCAAAATGTAGAAAATGAATATCATACGACTAAAATAACACATATAATAACCTCCTTATCATGTAAGAACCCTAGTCTCACCCCGAAGTACATGTTATAACATTCCAAACTTGTCGACTTTTGACGAAACTTATTTTCTTCAATTGGTTTAGCTTCTAAGATTTCCAACCCTCTTGGTACTCGTTATTCATGATCTTAAATATTTGTAACCTCCAAGGTAACATGATTAACTTACTTTATTTGCTTCCAAATAGAATCTCATTTCCGAGCTTACATCAATGACTTACGACGTACTCTCACACATGAAAACTTGGGGTGTAACAATGTTCGAGGATGAACGTATGTTTAAGTGGGAGAGAATGTAACGACCCGACCGGTCGTTTTGAGCTCTAGCACGTCGTTCGGCGGTTTGAGACCATGAGCAGCTTCACTTTAGGTATTATAACTTGTACGCATGGTCGGAACTGAATTTCGAGAAGTTTGGAGTTGATTTGGAAGAAAATTCTTATTTCGGAAGCTTTAAGTTGGAAGAATTGATTAAGGATTGATTTTTTAGTAAACGACCTCAAAATTAGGATTTGAAGGTATCAGCATGTTCGTATGATGATTTTGGACTTGGGCGTATGTCCTGATCGGGTTTTGGTTAACCCGGGAGCATTTTGCCGCCTATTGTAGAGGTTAGCATTTTTGGAAGAATTCCACAAATTTGGGTTGAAGTACATTTTAGTGTTATCAATGTCTGTTTGAGATTTTGAATCCGAGAATAGCTCTGTATGGTGATTCTAGTATTGGGAGCGCGAACAGAAGTGGATTTAGAGGTCCGCAGATCATTTTGGAGTCATTTGGCTAAAGTTAGAAATTTGAAGGTTTTTGAGAAATTTGACCGGAAGTGGACTTTTTTGATATCGAAGTCGGATTCCGGTTGCAAAAGTTGGAATAGGTCCGTAATGTGAATATGACTTGTGTGTAAAATTTGAGATCAATCGGACGTGATTTGAGAGGTTTCAGCATCAAATATAAAAGTTTGAAGTTCTAAAGTTCATAAAGCTCGAATTGGGATGTGATTCATGATTTAGACATTGTTTGATGTGATTTGAGGCCTGGAGCAGGTCCGCATTATGTTTTGGGATTGGTTGGTGTGATTGGACGGGGTTTTGGGGGCCTTGGGTAGATTTCGGATGGTTAATGGATCAATTTTGGAATTTGAGAAGAAGTGGAGCAGCTGCCTTCTGTTGTAACCGCACCTGCGGGACTTGGGCCGCATGTGCGAAGCCGCAGAAGCGGCCATGAGGGCCGCAGATGCGATTTTGGGCTGGAAGAAGTGCAGAGACCGCAGGTGCGGTCATCTCGCCGCAGAAGCGGGACCGCACCTGCGGAAGGGGAAGCGCGGAAGCGAAAACGGGGCAGCTTGTAGAGGATTGCAGAAGTAGTACTGAGGCCGCACCTGCGGAAACGCAGAAGCGGTCAAGTGACCGCAGGTGCGAAAATGCTGGAGGCAGTGAGGTTTCTTTAAAATCGAGGTTTGAGCTCATTTTCACTCCATTTCTTTCATGATAGACGATCTTGGAGCAACTTTTGGGTGCTATTTTCATCACCAAACATGAGGTAAGTAATTTATTCTAGTTTTGAGTTAAATACATGATTTAGATACGGATTAAAGTATGGAAATTAGTGAAAATTTGGCATTTTGAGGAAAAACCTAGAAATTGGTATTCTTGAATTTTGACCACGATTTTGGACATAAAATTGAGAGTAAATTATATATTTGAGTTCGTGGGGTAATGCATAAATTTTATCTTCAAAAAATTTCAGAATCCGGGCATGTGAGCCCGAGGGCGATTTTGTCAACTTTTTGATCGGGGTTAGAAATTGTTATAAATTGGATTATAATGAGTGTTTGAGCATATATTAATGGGTTTGCATAATTATTGGCTATTTTTGGAGCGTTGTGCATCGATTTAAGTCTTTGGAAGAGCGTGGAATGCCGGTTATGAAACTTCGGAGCGAGGTGGGCCTTCTTTCTAACCTTGTAAGAGGGAATTAACCCCATAGGTGAAATAATTAAATATGTGCTCCTATCTGTGGGGGCTACGTATGCGCGAGGTGACGAGAGTCCGTGCATAGCTACTATCATGCTTAAGTCCGGATAGTTTAGGACCCAAAAGCATGCCTTACTTGTAATATTTGAAATCTTGTTGCCAATTAAAAGACTTAAAACATATCGAAAGTGTATATAAATTTCCAAAAGGCTAGATATCGTTTTCTTGGTTTTTAAAAGAGAAATTTCCTAATCTTAAATAATTGCTCCTTGGTGAATTCTTGATTGACTATTTGAATGTGTTTATCTATTGTGGGACAGGCCAAACGCCTCGGTAGATTAAATAGATGCATCTATGTTTCGTGTCATTCGACCCTCTATCAGTGCACATTTTAATATTATATTGGATCGGACCGTACGACTTCGGCATGATTTGCGCATGCTTGTATTTGCTCAACTTGCAAATTTATAAATGATGATATTGCCTTCCTGGCTTGAGATAATTGTATAAATGATGAAAATGAATTTGAAAATTCCCTATTAATAAAAGAATTGTTTACTTCCTTCATGCTATTGAGTTACATCCATTTTTATAAAAATCCTCGATTTACTATATTATCGGTATATTATTGGACCACTAGTAAGTGTCGAAGTCGACCTCTCGTTACTACTTCTTCGAGATTAGACGGGATACTTACTGGGTACGCGTTATTTTCGTACTCATACTACACTTGTTGTGCATTTTTGTTACACAGGCACATGTATCTCTAGTGGCCTAGTGGGCATAGTAGCATGGTTGATACGGAGACTTAGGTGAGCTACATCTCTCGAGACGACCTCCAGCCAGCAGAGTCTCTTTTAGAATATTGTATTTACTGTCTGTCCAAATTTGTATTCCGGACAGTTATTGTACTTCATTTGATTTCCTAGTGATAGCTCATGCACTTGTGACACCGGGTTCTGGGGTGATTACGGGATATTCAGTATTGAAAATTGTAAATACTTTTATTTATTTTGTGAATATTACTTTTACTAGTTAAATTAAAGAAAATTTATGATTTCAAAAATATTAAAATGAGAGTTTAATTAATTATTAAGTGTTGGCTTGTCTGACAATGGTGTCCGGCGCCATCACGACCCTTAGTGGATTTTGGGTCGTGACATTATTTTTCTGCCATTTTTTAAGGAAAAACCAAGCAAGTAAAACTCTATGTTGCCTCTTTTCATTCTTGTCCTCTTGTAATTTCATTTTTCTTGTTCTCGTATTCGGAACCAGAATAAGAGCAAGAGTAGCCCGTGTTGTAGCTGGTTGAAGTGTGGCAAGGAGAGAATACTTTGAATAAATATTGGATTTTAACCGGGATAGAAACTGCTAATGTCGTATATTTGCCTAGAATCGAAGTTGGCCTTTAGGGGATCTTGAGCAGGTTTTTCTTGTATATTTCTCGTGTCGAGAGCTACTTCCTCGAATATCAACATAGGGAACTGCAAGGTGAGGACTTCCAAGGTTCGATATACGGTTGCGTACTGTCATTTGGTAGAATAGACACTTTCAAGAACAGTCTACACACACATCCAATCTTATTTTCTAAGGGTTAATGGTGATACTATGTTTAAATTAACTTCCCCTCCCCTTCGGCTTAAGTACAAAAATAAAGTGAAAGGCATCTATGTTCAAGACAAAACCTTTTTCCCAAATGACAAGAGCTGCTAACTAGCATGATTGGTCATGCTATATGTAAAAACACATTCAAGCATCTTTGGAAAAAGAGGCTTCTTTTAGAGCTACAATAAGTTAGATGTATGTCAGAATTAGAAAGTTAGTTTGATTCAATCTACCTAGAATTTGTTTTGGTCAATAAGAGTCAAATAACAATCGTCATAACTTAAGTCTTCCCTCTCTCTTTTTTTGGTGCTTTTTGAAAAAGCTTAAATTATTACATTAAAGTGCTTTATCCTTAATGTTTACCTTTCAAAGTAAGTCTTCTTAATGCGAATCTGAATTAACAAACAAAAAAATTATCACCATAAGTTCTTCTAAATTTACATAATTTTCAATCTCCAACTTTAATTTTGTATATTTTGTATTTGTTACATGTTGACCCATTGAATTATATTATGAAGAATTAATCTAAAAAGAGTCTATCTTATATCTAAATTAAAAATAGCTCATGAATGTTTAATAAATGTATAATGAGCACCCCGATTTTCCGATGGGTCAAACGAAGCAAGGACGTAACTACATGGAATCGAATCCAAAGCTGGAGCCTCTCGTATCAAGGCCCAAACAAAACACCTGCACTCGGAGCCATCGAAACCATGCCCCCCGAATCCGTTTTGAGCTCCAAGACATCGGAAAGTATTACCAAACATCCACACACGATTAATAAAGGGTTGTGATATCCGTGCCCGACCGGGTATCTAGGCGTGAATCTCGGCCTGTATCGACAGCAGATCTGTGATTAACAAAAATGAAGATTTTTACCTTTCTTAGAATTGTAATAGGCGTGGAACTTTCTTACTATATAAAGGAGATAATTTTATTCAGGGGATATGTAACACGCAGACCAAGGCAAAGTAATATACATTTGTTTTCTCTGCTTCCAAAAGTTATTCAAAGTTCTTATTTTTTCTCATAGTTCTTCATAAATATGTGGCTCCGAACCGAGGACAGAACAATTACTAAGCTCATACTTGAGCTCGGACTTAACAACACTACTACTAGTTTGTATCTTTAATTTGCTCATGTAACATTATTAATTACTTGTATTGAATTAGTCCACAAATCCTTAAAAGCGCGTATAAATTCAATTCTTATCCATTTTTAAGGGTAAACAATTTGGCTCCCACCATGGGGCTAAGGATAATAGTGGTAGCTAGATACAAATTTCCATAACATACTCTATTTTACGCTTGTTCTTTGAGATTTAATTTCAGATTTACTAAGAATGTCAAACTCTCAGTCTGCTCACTTGAACGTTGATGCTGAGTCTGTCCATCATGGAAAAAACAATTATATAGTACCTAGCAACGAGGTGCCCTCTGTTGATCCCAACAGAATCCCAGTTGCAGACCCAATCGATGCCAACCTGCCGACCGACCCTGAGAACATCATTCGCGGAGGAGCTAGGCCAACGACTTGAGGAACGCTCGAAAGAGAAGGTGACGGGATCAATTGCGGATGATATTCGGAATGTAAAGCCCAATAGGCGGTGATAGCACAGCTCCAGAATCAAAGCCACGCCACCACTAAGGTTGAGCTCGAACCATCCAGAGAAAACACCAGAAGAAATGAGCAAGTCAAAGAAAGGTCTGGTGAAAATGAGCCAGGGACCAACCCTGAAATAATAAAAATTCTCGAGGAACTGACAAAGCAAGTGGAATCGGGGGAGGAGAAGATTGAGGCCAACGACAAAAAAGTGGAGACCTATAACTCCAGAGTTGATCAAATCCCATAAGCGCCCCCGATATTGAAAGGACTGGACTCCATAAAATTTGTCCAAAAGCCTTTTCCTTTGAGTGCGGCACCAAAGCTAATCCCGAAGAAGTTTTTTATTCCCGATATTCTGAAGTATAATGTAACCACGGATCAAAATGAGCATGTGACCTCGTACATGTGTGCTATCAAGGGAAACGACTTTGAAGAAGATGAAATCGAGTCGATTTCGTTAAAAAGTTCAGAGAAACCCTATCAAAGGAAGCAATGATATGGTATCCAACTTACCCCCAAATTCAGTTAATTCATTTGCTATGCTTGAAGATGCCTTTATGAAAGCGCATGCCGGAGCCATCAAGGTTGAGACTAGAAAATTAGACCTTTTCAAGGTAAAATAAAGAGACAACGAAATGCTCGGGGAATTTGTATCGAGGTTTCAAATATAACAGATGGACCTGCCTCCGGCAATAGATGATTGGGTCGTTTAGGCGTTCACTTAAGGACTTAACCCCCGAAGCTCCTTGGCTTCATAGTAGTTGAAACAAAATTTGATAGAGAACCCAGAGGTAACTTGGGTCGACGTCCATAACAGGTACCAGTCAAAAATCCGATTCGAGGGCGATCAGCTCGGGGGCCCCTCCGGGTCCATTTATCCCATCAAAACTAATGACAGGTCTAAGAGAGTAATCGATCATGAACCAAGACCGAATAGAGACCGGTACCAACCGTATAGCGGAGAACGGAGGGATAGCAGATCTGGGTGTAACCCTACAAGGAATGAGAAGTGGAACGATCGCAGCCACAGTAACCGGGGACTCATGAGCAAAAATGGTTTCGACAGACAACTCGGGACTAGGGATGCACCAAGGCAATCGGAATATCTTCAATGTTGATGTTTCCAGCATCGGATCTGCCATCGGGTGCATTAAGGATACCAAGTGGCCTCGACCATTGCAGTCTGACACAGAAAGACCTTAAGTAATTAGCATGGCATTCATGGCCATAGAACCGAGGACTGCCGATAGTTAAGAGAAGAAGTTGCCCAGTTATTTAATAACGGGCATCTCTAGGAATTTCTGAGTGATCGAGCCAAAATTACATCAGGAACAGAGACTCCAATAAACAAACTGAACAAGAGAACCTCAGCACGTCATCAACATAATCGTTGGAGTAGTCGATGTCCCCCAGGGACCAGTGCTAAAGCATACTAAGGTGTCTATATCACAAGGAAAAAATGAACATGAGATTATATTCCATAAGGAACCATTTCATTCAACAATGAGGATGCTGAAGGCATCATACAACCGCATAATGATGCACTAATAATATCTGTACTTTTAAATAAATTTCGAGTTAAATGTCTGTTGATTGATCTAGCTAGCTCGGCCAACATCATTAGATCGTGGGTCATGGAGCAGTTGGGTCTACAAAACCAGATAGTGCCAGTCGTTCAGGTGTTGAATCGATTTAACATGGCATGTGAAATTACTAAAGGGGAGATAACCCTATCGGTGAACACTGCCAGAACCATCTAGGAAACAAATGATCAAGGGGATATGAGATATAATGCTCTATTCGGAAGACCATGGGTTCACAACATGAGGGAAGCACCTTCAACCTTGCACCAGGCATTAAAGTTCCTTACATCGGGAGGGATCAAGACAGTGTACGGAGAGTAGCCGGCCACAAAGGAAATGTTCGCAGTCGATGAAGTACTCCTAGTACCCACTGTTTCGATGTTAAAAAGTAGGGAGCCGGCTAGTAAGGCCAAAGTTAAATAGCAATCATCATTGTCGGTCCCGACCAGATCGGAGGGACGAGAAGTTGATGAGGAAGATGATTATAGAGTTCCTAGATCGTTCATAGCTCCTGATGATACTGACGCCACCAAATCTATAGTCGAAGAACCGAGAGCAAGTTATATTGACCGAACACCTGCCGGATCGAAAGGTATACCTTTGCAAGTGGTTGACCCCCGGGCTCAGGAAAGAACTCATTAGTTTCCTTAAAATTAACATATTTTATTTTGCATGGTCCCGTCTTGATATGACAGGGATCCTGCCGGAGATAACCACTCACAAGCTAAGTTTAGATCTGAAGTTCCACCCGATTAAACAGAAGAAGAGGCCTCAGTACGAAATCAAGCATGCATTTATCATAGACGAGGTATCTAAACTCCTTAAAATAAGTTTCATTCGGAAAGTTAAATACCCAGACTGGTTAGCTAATGTAGTGGTAGTGCCTAAAAAGGGAAATAAATTAAGAATGTGCGTAGATTATAAAGACCTGAACAAGGCATGCCCTAAGGACTTTTTTCCTTTTCCTAACATCGATCTCATGATCGATGCGACGGTCGGGCGCGAGATACTCAGCTTTCTCGATGCCTATTCGGGATACAACCAAATTTGGATAGATCCGAGCGATCAAGAAAAAATTTCCTTTATCAATAACTTTGGTACCTATTGTTATAACGTAATGTCGTTCGTACTAAAGAATGTTGGTGCCACTTATCAACGCCTAGTAAACCGGATGTTCGAAGAACAGATAAGAAAATCAATGGAAGTTTATATTAACGACATGTTAGTTAAGTCCTTACGAGCAGATGACCATTTGAAACATTTGCAGGAAACCTTGACATGTTCAAGAGACACAATATGAAGTTGAACCTCGAAAAATGTGCATTCGGGGTCATATCTGGAAAATTCCTTGGGTTCATGGTGTCCAATCGAGATCAATCCCGATAAAATCAAAGCTATAGAAGACATCACCGTAGTGGGTAGTGTCAAGGCCATTCAGAGGCTAACCGGGCACATTGCCGCACTAGGCCGGTTCATATTGAGGTCCTCAAACAAGAGCCATCGGTTCTTCTCGCTATTGAAGAAGAAAAATAACTTTTCTTGGATTTCGGAGTGCCAACAAGCTTTTAAAGAACTCAAACGGTACCTTTTGAATCCACCCCTGCTATATACTCTGAAAGCGAATGAGCAGCTGTATTTACTTGGCGGTATCCAAGGTGGCGGTAAGTGGAGCCTTAGTCCGAGAAGAGGAAGGTACGCAATTTCCTATTTACTATGTTAGTAGAACTCTAGGCGATGCGAAACGAGGCATCCTCAATTGGAAAAATGGCTCTCTCTTTTGCTAAGCGCTTCCAGAAAGTTGAAACCGTACTTTCAATACCACCCAATATGTGTCGTAACCTCTTACCCACTAAGGAACAGTATGCACAAACTCGAGCTCTCAGTTTGGTTGGCCAAATGGGCCGTCGAAATTAGCGGGTACGATATCATATATAGATCTCAAACCGCCATCAAATCACAAAGTTTGGCACTGACCAACTTTACATTGGCCTTAATACCCGAAGTCGAAAAGGAATTATTGTTAACCTCAGGGACTTCCTGGGGAATCTAGACCCTCGTTACTTACGGTGCTTCGAACGCAAAGGGGTCCGGACTCGGCATCATGTTGAAGCCATCTACGAGAAACATAGTTGGGCAGTCTATTAGAACCGTGAAATTGACTAACAATGAGGCCGGGTATGACGCCATGATTGCAGGTCGTGAATTGGCTAAAAGCCTTGGGGACGAGGTGGTCAAAGCTAAGTGCGATTCCCTCCTTGTGGTAAATCAAGCCGATGGAATGTTCGAAGTAAAAAAGGAACAAATGTGAAGGTATTTGGACAAATTGCAGGTAACACTGCATCAATTCAAGGAATGGACCCTACAGCACGTGCCCCGAGATCAAAATAGCGAGGTCGATGCTCTGGCTAACTTGGGATCAATCGTTGATGATGATGAATTCAGTTCAGGAACAGTCGTACAGCTCATAAAATTGGTGGTAGAAGAAGGCCATGCCGAAATAAACTCAACAAGTTTAACTTGGGATTGGAGGAACAAAAACATAGATTATTTGAAGACTGGAAATTTGCCCTTGGATCCTAAAGAATCAAGAGCTCTGTGCACAAAGGCGGCCAGGTTTAGCCTGTCCGGAGGGACTCTCTTCAGAAGAACATTCGATGTCTCGCTCACCATTTACTTAGGGAAAGGAGATATCAAATATGTCTTAAGAGAAGTTCACGAAGGCACTTGCGGAAATCATTCGGGGGCGGAATCTTTGGTTCAGAAGATAATCAGGGTTGGATATATCTAGATTGACATGGAGAAAGATGCGAAAGACTTTGTATGAAGATGCGATGGCTTTCAGAAACACGCACCGATGATCCATCAACCAGGATAGCTACTACATTTGATCTTGTCCCCATGATCGTTCATGAAGTGGGGAATGGACATCGTTGATCCCCTGCCATTGGCACCTTGTAAGGCCTAATCCATACTATTTATGATCGACTATTTTTCTAAATGGGTCAAAGCTCAAGCGTTCGAGAAAGTCCAGGAAAAAGAAGTCATTGACTTCATTTGGAACCATATAATATGCCGGTTTGGGGTACCGGCCGAGATAGTGTGTGATAATGGGAACCAATTCATCGGTAACAAGGTAAACAAGTTTTTCAAAAATCACAAGATTAAAATGATCTTATCAACACCCTATCACCCTAATGAAAACGGATAGGAGGAATCAACAAACAAGACCATACTTCAAAACCTAAAGAAGAGATTGACCGATGTGTCATGCCCCGAACCTGGGCCTGGACGTAACACGGCACTCGGTGCCTGACTACATGTAACCGAGCGAACCAACTGGTTGGCTGAATCAACATGTGATATCATAACATACTGAATGCGGAAGATAAACTAACACATGCTGATATACTGAAAGTCTGGATGATATAAATCAAAGTGCAGAAATACTAATACAATTTTGAAACATATTTGCAGCCAACATGACTTAACATGAAAAGTCTGAGACTTTGTCTAACTGTTACTCTAGTCTATGAAGCCTCTATTGACGCACTGAAAACATTGACTGTCTGAAAATACCAAAGAACTGTAAAGTAATGATAATGCCCCGAAAGAACTGGGATCACCAAATAGCTGGTACGAGAATCCTAGCGCTCGGAATCATCAACCTGTAAATCATTACCTATATTGTGAGATGCAAGCCCCAGGCAAAAAGGGACGTCGGTACATTTGAATTGTACTGGTATGTAAAGCAACTGAAAGAAAGAATTATAAATGCTGAAACTGAAACTAAGCTGATAACTGAGATTTGATAATTGATAACTGAAATGATAACTATTGAAACTAAAACTAAAATGATAACTGATAACTGAACCGATAACTGATAACTGAACTGATAATTGGCTACTGAAATGGTAACTGATAATTCAACTGAACAAAGGAAGTAAAGATATGAATACTCCCTCGTCTAAATGATGAACAACCTGTTTATCTGAATATTAAACTGCAGCCTCAAGCCCATATATATATATACGTGTGTGTGTGTGTGTGTGCACAAACTGCGGCCTCGGGCCCAAGTATACGTATACATAACTACGACCTCAGATCCAAAATGCATAAAGCATAAACTGCGGCCTCAGGCCCAAAGATGCATAAAGCATAAACTGCGGCCTCAGGCCCAAATACAGGTGTTCGACATTCAGGGATTTAAAATTAGGAATTGAGAATCATACTGCAATACATAATAGTGAAATACTAAATCACGCTGAGTTACATGATACTGGAATACTGGATCACCTGGAATATTGAGTCATACTGAGTTACATAATACTGGAATACTGAATAGGACTAGAATGAGACATGTATTCTTGAACTGATTATGAACACTGAAACTCCAACTGTTTATGACATGTTGAGTAAGCTATACTGAGACTTAGGGACATCAAATCCAAGTCTATATTAAATACGAACTGAGCTCACAACGTTCAGAATGAAAGTCATGAACAAATTATGAAGCTAAAGAATAGAAGTTCTACAACTATTCAAGGAACTAGGATAAATTAAATTTCTGAGGCAATTAGTAACGTCGTAAAAGAAACGTAGTGTAGGGAGAATCCTTAACATTCCCAAACATAGAGAGTTAGCCTCACATACCTGAATTTCGCCCCTTAGTGATAATAAAATGATCCACAATACTAAGAAACTTCAATCTACAATAGCAACATCCAATGGAACCAATATTAGTAACAAATTCCATAACTTAAGCCATTTAGGCATATTATCAAACACCTTGTAGGCATAAATCTCTACATCTCATCACATAGTTAGTTCATCTAAATACCACCATTCATCAACAATTTATCCCACCATCATGATTAACCAATTTATAACTTCCAACATCACATGTATGACAATCCATCTACACCCAACCAACAAAATTCCATCAAATAATCACCTTCCAATCTCTACAATAATTATGTATTTATATTGGGAACTTATGGCTTCTAATCACCACACCAAGAGTCCCAATACTTAATTCACACTCATATACCCATAATAAATTCATACATGTAAGTCTAAGGGTGTAGGATTAACTTTTGGAAGAAATCTTGCAAAACCCTCCTTTGAGTTCTTGAAGGAATTTCTTGAAGATCTATGTGTTTTATGAGTAGATTTCATCAATACTAGTGTAAGAATGATGGAATTTCACAGCAAGTTAATGGAGATTGCTTACCTTGAAGATGGTAGGAGTTGGTGCTCTTGAGAGGGTGAAGGAAGACCCCAAAGTTCGGCCAAGATAAATGGGTAAAAATGAACCCCGAATTGAGTATATAGTGTATCAGGCGCCACAGGTGGCGCTGATTCCAGTATCTCAAAAATTTCGGGCGCCACGGCTAGTGCCCGGCACTACCTAGGGCGCTGGCGATGGAAGGTACACGAAAATGGGCATAACTTTTTGTATACACCTCCAAATGATGAACGGTTTGATGCGTTGGAAACTAGACTCAAAGAGCTTTAATTTGATAGGTTGTGCATCCCACAGATCCTTATATAAATGTAGATATGCTCGTCCAATGTGAGGTCTCGTGCGTACTCATTTGGAATTTTTAGTCTATCATGTAATTTCCAACTTGGCTTAGACTTAGGTCTCTCCTTGGACCCCAAATCACTTATTATATGTTTAGTACAATTATTATCATAACCAATCAATTACCATCACTCTAATACTCATTTAATGCATCCACAACTTATTCAAATTTACGGGGTGTTACATTATCTCCCTCTTGGGATCATTCATCCTCGAATGATTTTCCTGGCTGTATATTCGGCTAACTCCGGACCTTAAATGGGTCTGGTGGGAACTTGAACTTTCATTAACACTTGCATACTAAATTGAATGAATAGACAGTTACTGAACTGATGAGGTACTAGACTTAATGGCTACTAAACTGACTAAATACTGAAATACATGGAGATTGTAATATAAGGCCTGAATGAGAAGGTTAGATACCTTCGGCATTTCTCCAAAATACCTTTCAGGTAATCGAGCATAACACTAGCTTTATAGGGCATAATAATACGCATAACACGATACATATACATGAACACTTGTCTGTTATGGATACGTGAATTCTGAACTAATGTGGGTATATGAATACTGAACTGGCACGAATAATCAAGTGCTGAACTAGATGATCACTGAACTCACATCAATATTTAAGTACTAAGCTGGTATGAATATCTGAGTACTGGACTGACATGAGTATCTGAGTACTGAACTGACTTGAATATTTTAACATGAGATTTGAATAATGGAAACTTGAATGTTATAATATGACACGTGAAATACTGGTGTACAACCTCCAATTCTGGTGAAAACTCTAACTCATAAGCTACTTGCATGATCCTTCATAGGATCCTATATGGCCCAATGTATTTGGGATTGAGCTTTCCTTTCTTCCCAGATCTTATAACACCTTTCATAGGCGAAACTTTTTGAAACACCCAATCATCAACTTGAAACTCTAGGTCTCTATGTTGCATGTTCAAATAGGACTTCTGGCAACTCTGAGTTGTCTACAAATGCTCTTGAATCAACTTGACTATCTCCATAGACTAATTGACCAAATCTGGTCCCCGCAACTCCGCTTCGCCAACTTCGAACCAACTAAATGGCAATATACACCTTCGTCCATAAAAAATCATGCTTTCAAAATGAGCGAGATAATCCTATTATAAGGTCCTTATTTACCATCTCCACTAAAGGATGTGTGTGTTCTGAGATTAACACTTGAGTTTCTGCTGCTCGACTTTCACTTGCTAACAATTCAAACACTTGGCCACAAAGTCTGCAACTTTCTTTTTCATGTCGTTCCACCAATAAATCTCCTTAAGATCATGATACATCTTTAGGACACCCGGGTAGATAGGATACCTGTAGTTGTGGGCTTCTGACATACTTTGCTCTCTGAGCCCGTCTACATCTGGAACGCATAGTCTGCCTTTGTATCTCAAAGTACCATCATCTTCCCCTTTTTCAAAAGCCATCGTCTTATGCGTGTGAATTACCTCTTTCAGCTACACCAAGTAGGGATCATCAAATCGTTTCTCCTTCACTTCGGCTTCTAAGGAGGAACATGTCTTGTTCTACACAACAACTCCGCTATCTTTGGTGTCCGAAAGTTGAACTCTTACCTTGGCTAAGCAGTGGACTTCTTTCAACATAGTTCTCTTATCTACCTTTTTCATGAGCTATACTTCCCACACTTGATTATCTTTTTAAGTACTTCATGAAAACACTTACAGTATTGTTGTGAGCTAAGTCACTGACCACTACTCAGAATATTAGAGTCTCGTGCAATGGCAATACATAACTAGGCATGATTTTATAGCTTTTCTGTGACCACTTTATTATCAATAACTAAGCTCGGTGATCATTCTACTCACTTTGTGTTTCTTAAACATGCTAGACATATTTCTTGTGGTAATTATACAATTCCCTCATTATTGAACTGATTTTCTTTTTTCATAGCCCATGCTAACTATTCGGGTTTCTAATCTCTAACTGGACTTACTGAAAATTTTCACATCACCCTTTAGACCAAAGATCTTATACATGTGGATCCTTCTCTTTTTGTTGGATCCAAATAACTCTCCTTATTTTCTGCAATTCTTTGCACTCTATGTCAATGACGGCTCATCTTCCAACTTACTTCTGAGCTAGGAAAACTAAATTGTTCATATATCGGAAAGCTAATGTATTCACAACTATTATACACAATCTTAATAATTTAAATATGCTCACACTGTCAGTCTTGGAGAAACCACATTTCGATAATTCCTGAAGGCTATTCTTCTATAGCTTGCTCTCTCACTGTTAGCTAATTCTCTTTTTTCCCACTGTCACTGTACTTCGGGTTTAACTTAAACTCTTTGGGTTCTAACACATGTTCAATATTTCAAACTGTCATCCACTCACTAGAGTTAACCTGGCTAAGTGAATCAAATCTTACCTCTACTAGCTCTGCTGAAATTGCTAATTCACTGTATTTGCTCGAAACTTATTTATTATTCCTTTACTAACCACCTGCTAGCATCATGTTTTCTTGCTCTGCTTTGAATAACTAAAGTGAAATATAAGGTTTATCCTAACTTCCTTCATTATCTGACCATATTCTTTTGCTGTACACTATTATTCTTTTTGAACTATGCACATGGATCACACTTAGGGAAATTTCATCTATCTTAAACAAAATTGAGATTTCTAACCCCGAACTTTCTATACACTTCAAAATCACTTAAGACTATAAACTTCCGGCCTAAACACATATTCACATCATGTGAAGGGGAACTGTCATATCCTTTATCTCACAATAATACCTAATTCTTGTAGTAACTTACTATGGTGGTACTTTCTAGTTCTAATACGAATAAATATGAACAACTTAAAATTATTCCCTCAAATTCAATATCGCCTGTTCTTGGTTCTCATTTTATACATCATATTATTCTTAGCTATATTTATCTTAGGCTATTTTCTGTCCAAAACTATAGTGATCAATTCTATGCCTGTTGCGGTTGAATTCTTAACCTGTTATACCGTGAGGTCTGACATGCGGATACACTTTCCATACATACCTGATAATCACTTCATGCACCATCCAGTGAGTCTTGGGTCTTAATCCCTAAAACATGCGAAGATTTCGCTATAATCAGTGTTACTTACATTTTTTTGAGCATCCATATGCATCACTGTATACTCACAAGTCTCCATAAATTTTGATACACTAAAAATTGAGATTTGGTAAACATATAACTGAATATTGGCGTACTGAATAACCATAAACTTGCTAACTGAAAGACTGTATAACTGGTAACTGAGGTAAACTGATAACCATAAGACATGATAACTGCTTTTGTACTTTCTGATGAGGTTATGCTGTAATCTACATTACTATCCATTGCATCCCACTTTTAACATCCTCTCAAGTCTCATACTTACCAACCTATACTCCATAATTGTACCCTAATGGGAAATTATCCTCTCTAGGACCTTAGGTTTCTCCTGCGCGTCGCTTGGGCATCCAATATGTTTGGAATTCGATAGGAAAAGAAGGTTAACTATTGCTCTAAGCTTCATGGCACAATCTAGAGTAGAAAGAAATGAGACAATCCTGGATGTCTTGGTAGTTAACCATTTATATGAGTGGTCGGCACACACATATAAAGGAAACTCCACTAGACATGGCTTCATAGACTCCCTAGGACACTTGAACCTAGTGCTCTGATACCAAGCTTTGTCACGCCCCGAACTTGGGCCTAGACATAACACGGCACTCGGTGCCTGACTACATGTGACCGAGCGAACCAACTGGCTAGCTGAATCAACATGTGATATCATAACATACTGAATAGGGAAGATAAACTAACACATTCTGATATACTAAAAGTCCGGATGTTATAAATCAAAGTGCGGAAGTACTAATACCATTCTGAAACATATATGCAACCAACATTGCTTAACATGAAAAGTCTGAGACTTTGTCTAACTGTTACTCTAGTCTATGAAGCCTCTAAAAAGTACTGAAAACACTGACTGTAACAAAAAAATACTGAAGACTGTAAGGTAATGATAATGCCCCGAAAGAACTGGGATCACCAAATAGCTAGTACGAGAATCCTAGCGCTCGGAATCATCAACCTATAAATCATTACCTGCATTGTGAGAGCAGGCCTCGGGAAAAAAGGGACATCAGTACATTTGAATTGTACTGGTATGTAAAGCAACTGAAAGAAAGAATTATAAATGCTGAAACTGAAACTAAGCTAATAACTGAAATGATAACTATTGAAACTGAAACTGAAACTGAAATGATAACTGATAACTGAACCGATAATTGATAACTAAACTGATAACTGGCAACTGAAATGGTAACTGATAATTGAACTGAACAAAGGAAGTAAGGATATGAATACTCCCTCTTCTGAATGATGAACAACCTATTTATCTAAATATTAAACTGCGGCCTCAAGCCGAATATATACATGTGCACAAACTGCGGCCTCGGGCCCAAGTATACGTATACATAACTGCGATCTCAGGTCCAAAATGCATAAAGCATAAACTGTGGCCTCAGGTCCAAAGATGCATAAAGCATAAACTGCAGCCTCAGGCCCAAAGATGCATAAAGCATAAACTGCGGCCTCAGGCCCAAATACAGGTGTTCAACATTCAGGGATTTAAAATTAGGAATTGAGAATCATACTGCAATACATAATAGTGAAATACTGAATCACGCTGAGTTACATGATACTGGAATACTGGATCACACTGAGTACATAATACTGGAATACTGAATCATACTGAGTTACATAATACTGGAATACTAAATAGGACTAGAATGAGACATGTATTCTTGAACTGATTATGAACACTGAAACTCCAACTGTTTATGACATGCTGAGTAAGCTATACTGAGACTTGGGGACATCAAACCCAAGTCTATATTGAATACGAACTTAGCTAACAACGTTCAGAATGAAAGTCATGAACGAATTATGAAGCTAAAGAATAGAAGTTCTACAACTATTCAAGGAACTAGGCTAAATTATATTCTGAGGCAATTAGTAACGTCGTAAAAGAAACGTAGTGTAGGGAGAATCCTTAACATTCCCAAACATAAAGAGTTAGCCTCACATACCTGAATTTTGCCCCTTAGTGATAATAAAATGATCCACAATACTAAGAAACTTCAATCTACAATAGCAACATCCAATGGAACCAATATTAGTAACAAATTCCATAACTTAAGTCATTTAGGCATATTATCAAACACCTTGTAGGCATAAATCTCGACATCTCATCACCATATAGTTAGTTCATCTAACTACCACCATTCATCAACAATTTATCCCACCATCATGATTAACCAATTTATAACTTCCAACATCACATGTATGACAATCCATCTATACCCAACCAATAAAATTCCATCAAATAATCACCTTCCAATATCTACAATAATTATGTATTTATATTGGGAACTTATGGCTTCTAATCACCACACCAAGAGTCCCAATACTTAATTCACACTCATATACCCATAATAAATTCATACATGTAAGTCTAAGGGTGTAGGATTACCTTTTGGAAGAAATCTTGCAAAACCCTCCTTTGAGTTCTTGAAGGAATTTCTTGAAGATCTATGTGTTTTATGAGTAGATTTCATCAATACTAGTGTAAGAATGATGTCACACCAAGTTAATGGAGATTGCTTACCTTGAAGATGGTAGGAGTTGGTGCTCTTGAGAGGGTAAAGGAAGACCCCAAAGTTCGGTCAAGATAAATGGGTAAAAATGAACCCCGAATTGAGTATATAGTGTTTCGGGCGCCACAGGTGGTGCTGGGCGCTGCCTGTGGCGCTGATTCTAGTATCTCAAAAATTCTGGACGCCACGGCTAGCGCCCGGCGCTACCCAGTACGCTGGCGATGGAAGGTACACGAAAATGGGCATAACTTTCTGTATACACCTCCAAATGACAAACGGTTTGATGCGTTGGAAACTAGACTCAAAGAGCTTTAATTTGATATGTTGTGAATCCCACAAGCCCTTATATAAATGTATATATGCTCGTCCAAAGTGAGGTCTTGTGCGTACTCATTTGAAATTCTTAGTCTATCATGTAATTTCCAACTTGGCTTAGACTTAGGTCTCTCCTTGGACCCCAAATCACTTATTATATGCCTAGTAAAATTATTATTATAACCAATCAATTACCATCAAACTAATACTCATTTTTAATGCATCCACAACTGATTCAAATTTACGGGTTGTTACACGATGCCAAAGGGAAATGGATGGAAATTCTATCCGAAGTCTTGGGGGAATACCGTACAACTTCGAAGTCTAGTACCTGGGCCACCCCGTTTTCGTTAGTCTATGGTTCTGAAGCATTGATACCGGTCTAAATGGGGGAACTAATCTCAAGTCCCGATATGCGACCGAAGAATTGAACGGTGTGGCCATGTGAACGAGTTTCGAACTATTGGATGAAAGGCGTGAGACCGCCCTAGTTCGGTTGGCCGCCCAGAAACAGCGGATAGAAAGATATTACAATTGAAGAGCCAATCTCTGGAACTTCAAGATAGGGGACTTGGTGTTAAGTAAAGTAACACTGCATACTCAAAATCTGAACGAAGGGAAGTTGGGATCAAATTGGGAAGGACCACAAAGGCTCGTACAAACTCGATGCAGGAAATGGTGTATGGCTACCGAAATTGGAACGTGAAGCACTTAAAGTGGTACTACTTCTAAGGTACGATCTCATTTACTTATTTATAATATTATGAATCGGACTAACACTTGAAGGCCGCCAAGGGTGAATGTGACTATTAGGTCTTAAATCATGCGTTGCGCTCTTTTTTCCTTGAACCGATTTTTCCCAAATGGGTTTTTCGGCAAGGTTTTTAACGAGGTAACAGTAAGTCGTGCTAACTTAGATTCGAAGGCCGGTCTTAATTCAAAGTCAATGGGCACATCAACAGTATCTAATCCCCCTCAAGATCGACCTCGAATACTAGGGGCCATCATCCTCGAGTTAAGGTTCTTACTAAGGAAAGAAGGAAACTTTATACTTGAATAGCTTAGGCTCGGTGGTTAGGACTTATTGTAAGGGCCAACTGGTCAAGTGAACCATGCCTACATAGTCCACCTTAGCCGTGATACAAACTTTTTCACGCTTTCGATCATGTACTTTACACACATAAATGAAAGAAGGTTCCACCTTTCTATCACACATTTTTGCCTCTTAAAAACGTAAGTCATATCCCTATTCGAGGACTATTGGGCCCAAGGGATACCCCTATTGTGGGACTAACGAGCCCAAGGGCTACCCCTACTCGGGGACTGTCGTCCGAAAAAAGTTCGGGCAACTCGGGATACCAAATCCCGGAGGCAAAAAAACTATTAGGTAGTGCCTAAACAAAAAAGGCTACGGCCACCCTAAAAAATAGCTCAGAGACGTCTGAAGCTCATGATCAAAACATAAGGCCTTCATAAAAATTCAAAACTTACTAAAAGGTTACCCTCGACAAAAGCATCATCTAAAATCACTTAAGCATCTTGGGAAAAACTTCCAGTCACTTCGAGTTTTCAAAGTCTTGAGGAAATAAAGTTGCATCGAAGTTAGGCTCTGTTTGGACCTCCGAAAAACGAACAACTTATTAATACATTTGATTCTACGCTAGAAATATTTGCAAGAATAGAAATTATGAGAAGATGCTAAAAAAGTAGAGATTCAAAATTGCCGGTGTTACAATACATATTCGCGTACGTTAGTTCATGCCATAAGGTAGTCGACGTAAATC
This sequence comes from Nicotiana tabacum, assembly GCF_000715075.1. Classification (NCBI taxonomy): domain Eukaryota; kingdom Viridiplantae; phylum Streptophyta; class Magnoliopsida; order Solanales; family Solanaceae; genus Nicotiana; species Nicotiana tabacum. The sequence continues at coordinate 41,438,291 of NC_134095.1, forward strand.
CATGAAGAGATTATCTTTAAGATGATAAGAAGTTAATCCTATTGGTCTTAAATGATACAAAGGTGTATAAGGGTGGTTAACAAATATTAGAAGTTAAACGAATCAAGGATGTTGTCAGCCGTATTTTCGGGTAAACCTAGAGGTGCTTAATACACTCAAGAGATTGTATTTTAAAGTTATTTTAATCATATAATATCCATATCATAAGTCTTGAAGTGAAACGAGTTATGAAACAAAAGTCGACAAAAGTTGTCGCAACTTAGGTTCATAGTTTTACTTAAATATTAGGTCAAATGTTACTAAGCTTTTCTCCCAATTTACACAGAATTACGGGGTGATATACCCTCCAAATTAAAGATCTATGAGTCTAGTTTCTAATGCATTAAATAGTTTGTGGATACGACATTGGAGTAGAGAGATATAGGCATTTTTGCGAGACTGCACAAGCTGCTAAGTGACAAGTAGGTGTGTCACCTACTTGGTTAAATGATAGCCCAAAAATAGGAAATTTTGGGTCGGCCAAAGAGCCCATTTAAAGGGTTATCTCCTGTAATATATCCCTCATTATATATTACAAATAACCAGACCTAAACCCCTGCAAACTTCCTCCCAAAAATTATCCACAAACCATAATCGGATTTCCCTCTCTTTCAAGTTCTAATTGGGAGGTAAAACCTAGAGTTTGAGGAACCGAGGGAAGGGATGAGTTATCCAAAAAGTAAAGTAAGTTTACTGCTCTCTTTCATACATTTTTTCTGATGTGAATTCATGGTAATTCGTTCTATACATGTAAGAACTCACGGGAAGGTGATCGGAAGCCATGAGTTCGAGTTATTCACTTGTAGCGGACTCTTTTGTGGATTGTTTTGTGTTGTTGTCGGGCTGCATGTTTTACTACTATTTTGTGGATTTTTGGAGGAGGAAGGGTGTGGAGAAACACCATATAGATGTAGGGTTGTGGGCTGGTAGTTCTTCATAATATTTCCGGGTCGTTTGACACGACTACGGTGGACGTCGTATGTATGAAGTGATTAGGTTGTGCGTGGACTGTTTTGGGAGGCTCAATATGATTATTATTGATGTTTTTTGGGTTGTTTGGTGATTTTTTGGAATTGTGTGAAATCTCATATATAGGGTAGGTGATGTCCGTTTCATCGTAAAATAGGCTGTGGTCGATACATAATAGTTATGACGCTTGAATGATAACGATAGTATCGTTTCTCTTATTGTAGATTAAGGAGTCGTGATAATTGCATAGCTTGAGATTGGGGAAGTTTATACAATGTATGTGAGGCTATCCCTTTTCTTCTTTTGCACGACCCCGATTGTACATAATGTAATGAACGAGCTTCCAAAGATACTCTACTCTTAGAAGCTAGCAGTACTTACATTGTTTCCCTTCTTATGGAGGGATTGATGTGGATGTTGCTTCTCTTATTCTTATGTTATCAATGTTGTTGATACTTCCTGATTCTTATAAGATTCATGATGAAGAGTTAATCCTAATAAGTGTACAGAGGATACCGACCTTAATCACTCCAGAAGGTTCAAAATATTATTCGAATGAGTCCAGCATGCATTGTATATATGTATCTATTTTAATCTATCGAGCCGCGCTATAGACAGCAGGGTACGGCACCTATTGTGCAACCACTGATCAGTTGGGTTTTACTGAGCTCCACGTGGTCGGGTACGATTCTACCAAGCCTTATGATGGCCGGGTATGATTTTACCGAGTCCTTTCTAAGGCCGGGTATGATATGATGATGATGCCCACAAAGGTGTGTGTTTTAAAAGTATATGTATATATATATATTTGTATCATGCATTTCATGTCAGTAGCCACAGAGGTACCCAGATGTTACAGGTTGTGTATTTTCTATCCTTATTCATATTACTATTCATACTTATGCTTTTCTGCCTTGCATACTCAGTACTTTATTCGTACTAACATCTTTTTTATTTGTGGACGCTGCATATCGTGTTGCAGGTCCTGATAGACGGGTAGATGCAGCTCCCCCACCACAGTAGGCTGCCCAGTTCAGCGATTATTGGTGAGATCCCTTTTCCGGACTTGTCGTGGTCTTGGTATGCATTTTTGTTATAGACATTATGGGTATGTCGGGGCCCTGTTCCGGCTATGTTGCAGCACTTATGTTCCTTTAGAGGCTCATAGATAGGTGTCGACACATGTATAGTTTGGTATGCCTTGTCGGCTGGATTTTTGTTGTATTGTCTTTCATGGCAGCGTGGTAGCTCGTATCTTATATATAGTTTCTTGATTGTCTGGTCATCCCATGTTATGTATGTTCATGCCATCATATTTTATTATTAGTTGTCCATGATCCATGTCTACCATTCACATTTATCTCGCAGCCCTAAAAGATAATAAAGAAAGTTAGATAAAATGTACATTGGTGCTCGGTAAGTATAGTCGGGTGATAGTCATGGCCCTCCAGTTTGGGTCGTGACAGCCAGAAAGGGAAAATTTATATATTCTAGCATGTATTTACAAAGGCCTAACAAAAATGGCCTCAAAATAAACAAAAAATATACACAAGACAAAAACTAAAAAGGCTCTAAGGCATTCATGTCTAGTCTTCACCGGGGCCTGATTCGTCGCCAGAACCCTCGGAGCCTTCTGCACCTTCAGGCTCAAAAGGTTTCTTCGCCTCGGCGTCAAACTTTTTTTCTTCCTCGATCTCGGCTGACAGGTCGAAGCCTCGGGCGTAGATCTCTTCAAGGGTCTCTCTTTGAAACAATCGCCTCATATATTTGGCATTGGACTTCATGTGGGCCTTGGCTGCTTCGACATTGTCCTTCTACTAGGCCACCATCTTTTCGGCATCGGGCCCGATTCGTCGCCAGAACCCTCTGAGCCTTCTACACCTTCAGGCTTAAAAAGTTTCTTCACCTCGGCGTCAAACTTTTTTGCTTCCTCGATCTCGGTTGATAGGTCAAAGCCTCGGGCGTAGATCTCTTCAAGGGTCTCCCTTCGAAACAGCCGCCTCATATATTTGGCATTGGACTTCAGGTGGGCCTTGGCTACTTCGACATTGTCCTTGTACTAGGCCACCATCTTTTCGGCATCGGTGGAGGTTGTGTCCAACTTGGACTTTATTGTTTCGTATTATCTAGCAAGGGCGTCCCGATCTGCTAGAGTCGAGCTCAGTTGTGCTCAAGGATCGCTATTCAACTGGGATCGCTTGTCGGTTTTCTTCTTCGCCAACCGAAGTTAAACCTCTACCGATGCCAGCTTTTCCTGGGCGGTTTCCTTCTCAGAAGCCAGTAGGTCCATTTTGCTCTTCCATCCGCCATACATGGCTTAGACCTCATTCATCTCGATTCGGAGTTGGTCGATCTAGTCGATCTTCTATTGGACCTGCGAGGTTTTGTCGTTAGCCACTACGACTAGTTCCTCATTTCTAACCTCGAATACCTTTACCTTTTTGACCAGGTCAGCATGTTCCCACCTCAGGGTCGAAGTTTTCCTCTAAGCCCAATACAGCTCGGTAGTCCATGACGGCCCTGTCTTGTTGCTCGCTAAGGAGCTTGTATGTATCCTTCTTTTGAACATGCTCCTTAAGCATGGCCTCGAGCTAATTGACGTCGACACGGTACTGAAGGAATCTCTCGTGGTGAAGTACCGAGGCCTGCAAAACAATGAAAGTCGTGAGAGATATCAAAACCTAAGTAAAATTCAAGAAGATGTAATAATGCCTTACTCGGTTCAGCGCCTTCTGCGCCTCATTGAAAAGATAAGGCACGTCCAACTCGTTCATTTTCGCATGGTCCTCCTCGGTCAACAGGCATCGAAGGTAGCTGGCTACACCCACTGGAGCAGATAGAACCCAGGTATCCTCAGGGACAGTAAGAATAACCTCTCTCTTACGACCAGGGTCCACGCTCGGAGCGGAAAATTGGTTAACCAACTTTGGGCTTGAACTCGACCCACCAGCTTCCGAGATACGACCTTCTTCGGAACTTCTAGGTTGCCCAGCCTGGAAAAATCTTCCAAAGCAGACGAATCACACCGTCGAAGAAGGAATGAAGGGGGTCGTTCGCACCGTGGACTCCTTCACTTGATTTATCTTTTCCTGCTAAGGCCTCCTCGAGCATGGAATTAATGTAAGATGGTTGTGTAAGAGGGCATTCCCATAATTTTTATTATATTGGTTGCTTCCTTCGGTGCAGAACCGGCTTCATGGGGGGTCTCAGCTCCCATCTCCATCTCGACCTCTTGAGTCTGAAGGAGGTCGGTCTCACAGCCTGCCCCCTCGGTTGTTACCTTCTCCCAACCGAGGGTCGGTCTATGGGCAACAATATTATCGTCTTCTTCGGATTCATCCCTGAGCCGAAGAAGCGAATCAGAATCCGGCCCCTGAAAGCTGGAGCTCTTCTTGAGCATGAGCCACTTTTTTCTTTGGCTTCATCTCGGAGCTCGGGGAGCCCTTTTTTTCTTCTTCTTCTTCTTTTCCCCCGTGGTAGCCCTGGGTTGTCCCGTAGTGGAGGGATCAATAGATAAGGACACTCTTCGTCCACTTCCAAAGGCCTAAGTTCGGTGGCCTTGCAAACCTGCAAAAGAAAGAAGAAAGGTCAATATGATGTGAGTTAAGAACAAGGCAATAGTTATTCAAAGGAGAACCTTACCATGAGAACGGGCCTCTCATCGGCCCTTCAAAAGCTTGCGCCATGAGCACTCAAAGTTTGATATCTGCTTGCAGATGCCCTCGATCCACTCCTTAAGCCAGGGGACCGCATTTGGATGACGGGCAACATCTCCACAACCACAAATATGAACGATGAGAAAGAAAATGAAGAAAAATTGACACTTGAGGAAAGGCTGCACTTACGAGATGCATTCCACTTCTCGGGGAATGGCATAAACTATGGAGGGATCAGATCTTCGGTCTTCACCCGAACGAAGCGTTCCTAACAGCCTCGGTCCCGATCCTCGTCAATGCTCGAAAAAGGGGCCTTGTTGGACCATGGAGTAAGCTTGATTAGTCCCCCTCAAAAAATTTGGGGACTGTATAGACGGAGCAGGTAGTCGAGGGTGAACTGAGGAGACTCGGTTTTATCCACAAAATAACGAAGAAGGATCACGATCCTCCGAAGAGATGGGTGGATTTGCCCCAGGCACACCTTGTATCTCTTATAAAAATCTAAAATGACTGGGTCCACCGGGCCCAGCGTGAAGGGGTAAGTGTAAACACTTAAATACCCCTTCACATGGGTAGTGATATCGTCTTCAGGCCTGGGGCTACCACGTCCTTATCTCCCCATTTACAGTCCTCTCGGATAGTGGGGAGAGTATCTTCAGTGATAGAGCATATATATCTCGATGCCCATTCACCTTGGTCTTGTTTGGACGAGGCCTTCTCGGCCTTGAAGTCATCTGCAATTGAACAGCCCCCGGGAATAAACATTTTCAAGGGGTGCTCAGGGGCCGGTTCGGTGGCCGCCGACCTGGTGGCATCCACTTCGGGAGCAACCGTCTTGACAACTATTTCAGGAGCGATCGCCTCGGTATCGACGGTCGGTTGGGAAGATTAAGAGGCAGCCTGTTAAGGAACTGATTTAGACGTTTTAGCCATTTCTATCTGGAAAATTTGAAAATTTAAAGAAAAAATACGAAAATTTGAAGGGTGAAGAGCTGAGTATGAAGATTTGAAGAAAATCTGGGTAAGAACCAAATAACAACTATGAGAATTTGAAGATTAAGGATGAAGATATAAAGATTTGAGAGAAGTTGGTGATAGCTAGAAAACTCGAAGTTGGAAGTTTGATCGGAAAGTGGAAAAAGAACAGAGGATGGAAGCTTTTATAGAGGAAGTATGCAACACTTCGCATTCGAAGACAACCAGTCGATGGTTGACACGTGCCCGAAGTCAGAATGACGCGACTGATGGGACGCTTCGACTTCTTCGTTATTTCGATTGTAACGTACAGAGAAAGGAATCGGAGAACATCTATCATTTCTCATCGTTTTGGCAAACCTACTCAGAATGAGGGGACTATTTGTATACGGGTAAAACCGAGGCTAATGAGCACCCCGATTTCCCGGTGGGTCAAATGAAGCAAGGATGTAACTACAAGGAATCGAAATCAAAGTTGGAGCCTCTCGTATCAAGGCCCGAACAAAACACCTACCCTCGAAGCCATCGAAACCATGCCCCCGAATTCGGTTCGAGCTCCAAGACCTCGAAAAGCATTACCAAACCTCCGCACACGATTAACAAAGGGTCATGATATCCGTGTCTGACTGGGTATCCCGGCGTGAATCTTGGCCCGTATCGACAGCAGATCTGTGATTAATGAAAAAGAAGATTTTTACATTTCTTAGAATTGTACTAGGGGTGGAACTCTCCTACTATATAAAGGAGATACTCCCTCTGTTCCAGTTTATGTGAACCTATTTCCTTTTTGGTCCGTTCCAAAAAGAATGAACCCTTTCTAAATTTGGTAACAATTTAGCTTAAATTTACAACTCTACCCTAAATGAGAAGCTTTTATAACCACACAAATACTCTGGGCCCCATTTGGACTTGTTTAGGACCACAAATTCCAAAGTCTTCATTTTTTTCTTAAACTCCGTGCCCAGTCAAATAGGTTCACATCAATTGGAACGGAAGGAGTAATTTTTATTCAGGGGCGATTAGGTAACACGCAGAGTAAGGCAATATGCATTTGTTTTCTCTGCTTCCAAAAGTTATTCAAAGTTCTTACTTTTGCTCATAGTTCTTCATAAATTTTTGGCTCTGAACCGAGGGCAGAACAATCACTAAGCTCACTACTACTGGTTTGGCACTTTATTCTATCTTTAATTTGCTCATCTAACGTTATTAATCACTTGTATTGAATTAGTCCATACATCCTTAAAACCACGTATAAATTTAATTGTTATCCGTTTTTAAGGGTAAACACATATAATTTATATATATCAACTAGAAAAGATAATAGTGAATCCAACCACCTTTGAAACTCCACAATCCATGGGAAATCAGCAATCCCTCATCCTCTATTGTTCTTATAGGTTCGAGGTATTGATTATTACTGAATTGTTCTATTTTATTTTTCCCTTTTGTGCAACTGCCAAATATATACTAAGAAATGAACTCCCTCTAAATTATAACTTCCATAAACACTCATAATTACGAAATGGTTTTTAGCCTTTGCAAAATTCACTTTATGATCACGATGTTTTATTCCTGTCTTGTGCCAAATAAAACCAATCAGCAAATCCACTAAATGTTCTTTCCATCAACAAATTAATCTCAAGTCACTAATACAAACTTACTTTCACTAAATGACGTCTTCTTTTGCCTTCACTAAGATTAAGCAAAATATATAGATTGCTACTTGAACTATGAAATAAATTTCTGTTATACACGTTCTAAAAATGGAAATTATTTTATACTCTCAATATTTTAAAAGTGTGTCTATGACACACCAATTTTAAAGTTGACCAATTTCACAAAATATGTCTATGTCATGCACCAATGGGGTTGCAACATGTGTTGCTACCCTATAAAAACTTAGAATTACAAATCTACCGTTGTCTTCTTCCTCCTCAGGTTTTTGTACGTTTATCTAGAATTCTACTTCTCTTTTAGTTGCTTCTTTTTAATTCAAAACACCCCTAATCAATTTCAATTAATTCCAAACATCAACTTTTGCTTTGTGCAAGTGTTTTTACTTGAATTAGAACATAAAATTTCATATTCAAATGTAATTTCGACTTCAACCTTCGAAGCATTGCCGTCAATGGTGATATGAACTTTAATCCACCCAAATCTCATCCCAAACAGTGATTACAATTCATTTTCAATCTCAAACCACACATTTTTAAAAAGAATTGTTGGTTTTAAAATAATTGACTTAAGGTTTGGTTTCCATTGTTCGAGCCACAAATAAAATTCAATTTCTAACTCGAATTTGTAGTGGACATCAATGGATAATAATTGTTTGGGTTGAATTTTCAAATCAACCGCTAATTTCAAAGACTTCATTGATGAGCAGAATGCAAAAATAATTTACTAAGTTGTGGGTTGATTTAAATCTAAGATCTATAACTTATGTGGATTGTTTGTTGTTTGGAATTGGTTAAGAACTTATTCTTTGAGCTTAGAAACATTTGAACGAATTGATTTGAGGAGGAATTTTTTGAATCCACTAATCAAAGTGGTATGTCATAGACATACTTTTAAAGGACTGAGTATGTAAAATAATTTTTGTTGTCAATAAATGTGTCATAGCAATTTAGTCTGTAGTTTAGATGGTAACTTATTTCACCACAGGACTACAAAATATTCTATATCCAAAGAACTAGTAAATTAAATTGGTTTGGTACAAAGTACAAACATCTAGTATGAATAAATATTTATTGGTAAGGTAAAAATTAACTCGAATTGATGTTTATATCAAAGCAATAAAAACATGACATACATTCGCACATAGATTATATTAATTAATCATATTTAAGTAATGTATATTTTCAATTTTTATATAAATTAATCATGATAAATTAAATAAGTTTGATTTTATAGTAAATTAAATTATATTTAACTAATATAGATATATTTTTAATTTATTACACTAGTTAACTATGGTAAATTAAATTTGTTTGATGTAAACATCAAGTGCAAATAAATATTTACCAATAAGTACTTACCTGCAACCAATATTTATATCAAATTAATTTAATTTATTATAACAAATTAGTATAATTTATTTAACAAATACATTAATTAATTTCTAATATAGAAGAAGAAAAAAAATCAAAGAAAAGGATCTAATTAAGAGAGAAATATACCAAGACGAAGGAACCCAGAAAAAGAAAGGAAACAAAAACTGGGCAAAAAGAAACCCTCGAATTGAAATTAAATATATGCCCCCAGAACAAAGCCACAAGAAATCGATCCTCAGATCTCTGCCCTTGTAGCTGAAAGAAGAGGCATTCTAATTACACACCAAAAAAAACATTTTTAACTTACACAATCGCATTTTTTCAAAATCTATACCCAAAAATAATAAGAAAAAAAACAAACAGTAAAAAATGAAAGAAGAATAAGAATAAAAATCTATTTCAAATGGATATTGATCCCACTGCTTCGCAACAAGTTAGCAGCTGCTTTCATCTAAACAGAGAAGAAGCCCTTATTTATAAGGTGGGGCTAGGGTTTCTATGGATCAGCTTTGATAGAGAGCATCCTCAGTTGTTGCTGTAATAGCAAACTATTCCCTCAAGTTTCTATAATGTCAGAAATGTACATCACTTAATAATCATGGTGTTATTCTCAAGGAGAATGACAAAATGGTCCCTTATGTTTGGAGGTAGGTATAAAATAGTAAAGTAATTTTATGTTAATTTATGGGAAACTACCAGTTATGTCTTTATAAGTAGTTTATTATAAAAATTGGTCAATTCATAAAATATTACTAATATTAGCCAAATATTATTAATATTAGCCAATTTAGTTATTTGTAGCCAAATAAGGTCAATTTTTTGAATGATTGTTATTAGAATAGATTCGGTACATTTTAAGGAGCTTGAATCTCAATTTTTGGGATGATTTGATGGAGTTTTGAGGTGGTTTGAATTAAAAATTTGAAATAGAAGATGAACATAAAAAAAAAAGTTAATAAAAAAAGACATGTATATCATATTGTGTATCATTTATGTATCACATATGTATCATATTTGTATCAAATGTGTATCACATGTATATCTGCGTGATGCATATTTAATACATGTATCGCAGAAGAATTTTTTAAACTCGATTTTAACTACAAATTTCGATATCAAATCAATCCAAATCACCTCCAATCTTTCTCAAATTTTGTATACTGATTCATCTATATGTTTTCAATAAATTTCAACCATACCCATTGAAAAAGATCATTTTTTGCATATATATATTCCACTTAAAAAATAAATAACCAATGGGTTTAACTTCTATATTTACAAAGACTCAATTTGGAAATTGCTCAAATTTGTGAGACTAAAAATCCTCCCAAAAATGATAATATTCAAGAAGTCATGGATAATATAATATTCATATTACAGTTAATTCATTTTCTATCCGTATTAAATATGGGCCGAATAGGATATTTTACTCGTTTTTTATCCGACCATATCCGATCTGACTCGCTCCTTTGCCACTCCTAGCCAAAGATTTCCATAAAAACAATACTATCAAAGATACCTTCACACCTGTGACTAGTACCAGAGGCATAAACGAAAAAGAAAATAAACAAAGATCGTGAGTATCACACGCGCATTCATTACTCAGGCAGCTAATTACAGCAATGAAAACGGCAAAAGCTAATTTGAAGGTTGTTTCAGTTGTCTAGAAACAAGCACCAGATGTACAAACCCAGAGAATATGGTCTGATGAAGTTAAAAAAATATGTACTTCAAACGGTCTGCTAACATAGCTGTATACTTTTAACTTTGACAAATATATCATACAATGTAAATATCCACTCAGATTGTTCAAACGAACAATGTGACCAGATGCCCTTTCTTTATGTCTTATGGTACTGTCATTCAATTCCACCAGCCTTTTCGCAAGCTTTACTCTAAGCTGTCACAAATTTAATATCCTTTGTACATTTCTAGATTACACGGCGTGGAAAACACACTTGTTTCTCCGAAACTAGGAACATATGGTATGAGAAGCTTATCACCTAAATCTGACGACGACACAAGATATATCATCTTTGCTGTCTCTCTTCAATGCTTCCGCTGTTAATTGCTTGGCTGCTTTCTGGGGATCTTTAACTCTTCTGGCTATATCGACTGCCTCTTGATTAGACATCACCTGAATTAATCAAGTCAAAAGATGCAACTCGTGATCACCAGGGGCGGATGCACGTGGAACGAAACAGTGTCACGCAACACCGCTTCGTTGGGAAGTTTTACAAAACATATGTATTAATATTGTGCGGAAACGAATAACAGAAAGAAAATAACACCACTTAACACAGATTGTTGCTTGGCACGGTGGTTATATTCTTGATTTTGCTCTTAGAGGTTGGAGGTTAGAATTGAACTTTAGACCTCTTCTAACTTAAGACTCAACAAAATCAATGGTTTAAGGCTACTTCTTGTCTATAAATGTGATAAATAATGTTATTTAATTCCCACTCTTTTATAAATATAAATATCGACACCGCTTACGAAAAATCATGCGTACGATTATGGTTCATGCAAACATAAATCTACGGAAAAGATGTGTACCTTCCAAAGACCATCACTTGCAAGGATAAGAACTTCACAATTGACATCAACGTAGATATCTAGAATATCAGGATCTGATCGCAAATGTGATTTAAGACTCTTATCTCCAAAAGCACGAGAAACAGCCAGCTGCCCATTCACTCTTGCAACATCCCCTGATAAAAAATGCAGCAAAATCATCAATACAAAATACATCAGGTTTTCCCGAAGAAACAGAACCCATTTTTGGTAATGGAACCTCCAACCTATTGATATATATCAAGATACATAAGCTTCACCTACACGCCCTTTGGCCATCATTATACAAAAAACAACCAACTACTACTACTAATAATAATAATAGCTAAAAAGAGCTCTGCACATAAGGTGAAATGGATCCACATGAAGCTACCTACTAATGGCAAGCAAGTGTAAGCAAATAGTTCAGAAACATAGGGCAACAAACACAAAGCTACTAATGGCAAGAAACTAAAGCAAAAAGGTCACAAGTATAGGGTACAATTATTAGCGATAAGTTTCTTCAAAAATGTTAAATGGTGCATCTGAAGTCCAAAGACAACAATCAACAATACTGGTGCAAATTTTAACCATAAGGACCTAGAGACAGATAGAAGTACTAGTGATTAAGCCAATAGGGATCGGAGTTGATGAAACCTGTTTGCCCATTGATATAGCCATATCCAGGATTTTAAGACAATGAATGCAAATTTTCCTAAAATCTCAGAAACATAGTCTAATGGAATTTTGATAAAGTTACAGACATGACATTGTGCAATTTATTGGCTCATGAACAACATCTCTTGGATTTAAAGTAAATTCTGAAAGCACCTAAACAAAGTAAAGGATAATATTAACTCAGAAAGATATCCTACCAGAAGCATGGTTCATGATTAAACAAAGCTATTATTTGGTAAATCTGATTTCATAGACATTTAAGCTTGACTATCAAGGTCAAACAAGGATGGTCAACTTAAAACACTAGCAATACTTAGCAGTGGAAATCATTAATAGCAGGGGCAAGATACAAGAAGAAAGGGGCAAAATATACAGAAAATGCTAACTGAAAACTGTTTACAAAAAAAAATATGAGGAACAAAGCACTTTCTCTGGAGTTACTTAAAATTTTCTGAAATATTGATAGATAACAATTAAAAAATGCAAATCTGCAGCGAGGGGGGTTGGCAGGAAGTGGCAACTCTGCCATTGGGAATCATGATATGATGATGAACGTTATTATGCGTCTTAAGATATCATAAATGAAAATGCAAAGTTGGTGCCAGAAAAATATAATTAATCTTTCCCTCGCTCAAGCATGTTGCTGAGGCACTCCATCCATGGAGACCATATATTTTGAATGCTTGGAATGCAGTTTCCATATTTTAAATCTCTGGGGTTTGAAAATTATAGTCCATAAGAATAGAATCAAACCGAGTAAGCATTCATCTGCACACTCTCAAAACTACAGGAGCTTGGGATTAATTATTCAGAGAAGGATAAAAGGTTTTACTCTAATCTCATGAAGCTTTTTCAAATAGTTGAAGGGACATTGTATGAGAGACAACTAAAAAGAGTAAATCCAGGGGTACTACAACTATACAAATAAAGACATAGATCCCCCGTTATCTAGGTGGGATAACCTACACGGTCATCCCGCTACAGCTAATATCGCATCCTGTCGAAAGTCAAAAGAAAAAGAAGAGAACTCTTTTGAAAATTGGTCGTGCTACAATCTAAAAGCCGAGTTCCTTATATTGGAGTCTTAGGTTACGTACAGTATAGTAAACAATTAGTTTGTACTCCTATCAAGGAAAGTAAATATTCTACAGTATCCCAAGGAATATTATGATATATTCTCCGGTATTCTACTACTTAAATTCAATGAATATACAGATGCTGCAAATTTAGACACTATTAACTTCATGAATTCTCTCGACTTTTAAAAGATCCTACTTTCCATTGACTGTAATTTAATTGGACAACGACATTGCAAGTTAATTGAGTTTGAAATGATATAAATCATTGGCGATAATTGTATGATGTTAGTTGATATTAGCTTTATGTAAATGGATTTGAAGTCATAAAACTTGTAGAAAGATGTATTGAATACTTTTGTTTATAGAAGCATGTCAAAAATTCTTTAATGTTACATAAGGAAATTTTCTCTCATAAAAGGAAGTTGAGAGAAGGCACAATACATCGACAGCTCCTTAAAGTTGTCAACACTTTTCACTTAGACATTCCATCTTAAGTTCATTCCATTTGAACACTCCAACCACATCTCAAATGTGTCATTTAGACACAAAATTGATAGGGAGTCAAACACCAAAGATGTGTGTAATTCACACGATTGACAAACAAAATGGAGACACGTGGATTTAACTTAAACAAATAAAAAAAATTGAAAAAAGAAAAGAATAAAAAGAAAAACAAGAACCCCACCCCACCCCTTTGTCATATTCCCCATGATCCCCCTCCTCTCCGTCTTCTAAAACAACAAAGGTACCCCATGTCGTCTTCTCCGCAAAATCACCACTTCCACCATTCTTTTCCTCCTAATCTCCACCCCCAACCATTTACAACATTAAGAACAAGCACGAAATATAGAAATTAACTAATATTTTCTCTGTCATCGAGGATTAACCTCAGATTGCCATAAAATAAATCCACCAACAACGAACATTAGTGGTTTGTTTCCAATGGCCAAATCTGGAGCTTCCAGTGATACCCATGTGCCCGAACAGGGCCTGTAATGAAGATTTTAGTGATACCTCAAGGTAAAAGCACTAATCCAGCAAGCTCGCCGGTGCCGGGACCTATGTGTGTTTCAGATCTGAAGAAGCTGTTCAAAAAAGTTTCTGCGAATATTGACCTCGTATCTGAAGGGAGAAGGGTCGGAATTGTGTGGGAAGCACGAATGGCCTGCAGATTGAATCATGGGCTTTAATTTCTGATAAATTTAGACAACGGGTCTTTAACAGTAGCTAATTGGAGAAAAAAGAATTTGAGTTGAGAAAAGAGGAGAGAACGAAGAAGAATAAATGTGTGAGATTTTTCCGGCAATGAAAACTTAAGCATACCATGATGCGTGAAAAAATAGAAGAAAAAAGAAGGAGAAAAAAGTTTAAAAAGGAAAAGTAAATCTTTCACGCTCTAAAAAATGGTGTAATACACGCACTATGCCACAACACTAAATTGTGTCTAAATGACACAGTAGATGCCTAGTTAAAACGTTCAAATGGAACATACTTAAGCTGGTTTGTCAAAGTGAAAAGTGTGGACAACTTTAAGGGGCTGTCGATGTATTTTGCCTGCCTTTTAGAAAATTTCCTTATCTTTCATAAAACTTGTAGAAAGATGTATTGAATTTATAGAAGCATGTCAAAAATTATTTTATGTCACATAAGGAAATTTTTTTCATAAAAGGAAGTTGAGATAAAAAGGCAATAGATATAGCAAGCATTTCCCTAATTGAAGTAATAGAATGGATAAGTTCAAATCACTGTAACCACAAGCAGCTATAGCATGGAAGCATGGGCAATTATGTATTTTGTGGTAGATTTTGGTTTCATGCTATCTCCACTCCATATTGAGTCGACTAATTTATTGTTTTTGCCATTTCCAATTCATGTAACTCTTGCTTAAGTAGAGTCTTCCACGTACAAAATCTGACACTAACCTTTTAGTTCCGAAAGAACCTCTCTTGAATGTTATTTAAATAATTAGTGATTATCTGAGCATCTCTATAACTCAGTCTAATTGAGTCACCTATTTAAACTTTCATTCTCTATCTCTGCATTGATCAATTGAAGTTATCAGTATCCTTCCCTTTCTTCTTAAGGAGACGCGATAGAAAATACAGCACAAAAAGTACAAAGATTACTACCACATCAAATTGTGTAACTTTTTTGCACTGAACTAGAGGCACATTTCAAATCCAGCAAACTACTGAGAGAAACAAAAGAAATGACCCGGAAAAAGATTAAAAAAGAAAAAGACGAAAAGGACCGAATAATGTTGATAAGCAGGTTAAATAATTCCCCAATCCAATTTTACATGACACAATTATTATCTGGGAGTCACACAACTTTTTCTTGGACTGTGACTTGCTTGAACTTTTTAAGATATTTTTAGAACTCTAGTTTCTGATACTTTTTCTACAGTTTCCGAATATAGAACTCATATTTGATTTTACTAAATGAATTGATGTCCACAAACCCAAGATTGGACTATTTCACCCTCAAGCTTTGAATAGTGTCAGTCATTTCAGGATGGATAGTGTACCTATACGTAACAAAACTTTGACTCCGTACGCTCTAATATAAAAGAAATTGACAGCCCAACAGTTGTAAGGATGCTATAGTAATATGATTACTGGAACGATACTGAAAACCAATTGGCGTGATGGAAGCTAAAAACAAAGAAAGGTTCAAAATCATAACGAAAAGTTAATCCGATCGTATTTCTTTCAAAGTTTGACTTATCGAGCATGACCTAGCTCTAATAGATCCGCCCGCCTGAGTATGACCAGCTATCCAGTGCCAAAGGAGGAAATAGAGTTTGAATGATGTACCAAAAAGAGAGGAATTTTCCCCCTTTGTTCTTTTTGCTGCTGGAGTTATCTATTGATAACTACTTTTGGTGGATGATTAATTCTCGGTATTTACAAAAAGAAGTAGGAATATATTTCCTTTTTCAGATGGAAAATTGTGATAATATTTCATGAAACTTTTAGCATAAACTGATTACCTTCAGTCTGAAAGAGAGGGCCAGAGAGAGGAAACCAAGGTAGCTAAGAGAAGAAAGAAGCAGACATCCAATGAACAGGCAACAGTTTAGTTCATCGCCATAGTATTAAACCCTCAGGTACTAAAATTTCCATTCCACCAAGGGTCAAAACCAAAGGAATTAAAAATCGCAAAAAGATTATTGATTATTGTAATGTAGCTTTCAGAAATTTAAATAAAAACTGCAAGTGGTTCGACAAGCACAAAAGGTGGTGGCAGTGCAGTACATGAGTTCATCCAAAGCATCTACGCAGCGGAGTAAATTAATACAACAGCTTTATTGGATGATACAAGTCTTCTCAGTACTCCTGGAAACACAATACAAGACAGACAAAACAATAAACCCTGCCCACTATAAAACAATAAATCAATGAGTTTTACATGTTAATTATTAGGAATGTCAATCACACCAAATAGTATCTTGGACAGACATATTTCAATCACTGACTACATTGCTCAGATTTCAGGAAAGCACCTGGCATATTTGAGACAAAACCTCCTCTATCCTCAATGCTGGCTCGTTCTGTATTTGGCTCATGTTCTATCGTCATCTGAATAGCTTGACCACCCCGAGAAAGAACAGCTCGTGAATCTCCCACATTAGCTACCCACAATCTTAGGCTATTTATCAGAATAGCGGTGACAGCAGTGGACCCACCTCGGCCCAAATTAGAACTATTTGAAAGTATTGCCTGGTCAGTTTTTTCGTAGGCTTTTGTGATTGCTCTGCGTGGATCTACCCAAAACTCATCCTAGTAAAAGACGAATCCAAAGATGAGATGCCAACTGCTCTAATTTTTTCACTATATTATATGTTTCAATGCAGCATTGCAAATTCAGGATGCATAGAAAACCTACCTCCTTTAAGATATTGGCAAACAGATGTTTCTGCAGATAAGAAGGAACCTCATCCCCCAAATGACCATCATAAATAGCAAATAAGCCAAGCTCATGTCCTTCTATCTGTACAAATTTAGCGACATGGTAATCTTCCATCCGATGATCAGCCTTCCCCTTCACTAGGCTGACACCATACTTAGTATTACCCTCATGGCTTCTTCCTCTACCAGAGCTAGAAGAAGACTCTCCACCTACGCACTATGGTAGTAAAAAAGTTAATAGAAACAAATCCATAATGGTGTTAAGAATAATGAAGATTAAAGAAGATTAGCAGGTATATAACCTAGAAAGTACAAGACTGGAGCGCGAAATAATCAACTTCTAAGGAGCGAATTCAACCAAAAATATTTTATAACTCCGTTTAGTTCCAATTAAGCAAGGCTGCATCATCCATTCACACATCATATCGATATAGTTGACCAGCATAGTTCAACTTCCCATCAGAAGTTCTGTGGCATGCAAATTAAGAAAAAACCTTCTACAAACTTTTTCCTTCTCTAAGAAGAAACCTTATAGGAAACTTTAGTCATTGCACTCAAGTAATTCACTAACTAGACATTAATGAGGGACAACTTTCTCAGAATTGTCAATTACAATTAGTATAGGGAAATGAATAAGTATGAGGCAATAACTCTCAAATTCATTTGCAACATCAACTGAGTGTTGCTTCTGAGTTCTGCAGGATCTCTCTCCAAAACTCACTTCTTTTTAAATCAGTGTAAAGGAACACAGGAAAACACCACCAAACAATATCAACAAAAAAACAAGAAAAATAAAAATTGAAACAAAAGAATAATATTACCTGGCCACAATTAGCATTAAAACAGCTTAGCTTAACCATCCTTAAAAATCTGCCACCAAAGTTAAAAATCGAGTCTTGAGAATTTGTAAGAAACAACCATAAACCTCATGAAAATCACATCTTAAAAGGCCAGAATTTTAACCACTCATCACAAGCCATAAACCAAGAAAAGGGAGAACAAACATATATCAAGAATTCAAGCAAACCTACCTATTTTAAAGATAAAATAAAAACAAAGGATGGATTAACTGGCTGATTGCATCACCAAGAATTTATCTCTTCTGTGTTGGCTGAAGCAATTATTAGGCTAAAGAATAACAGTGAAGAACAAGGAAGCTAAGCTAGCACTTAAATCCCTCTTGGCTTCCCACTCACTCAGAAAGGTAAAAAATTCATCTCAATTTTTATGCTAAGAAAATGAATTATTGATTTGGAAAATTCTTTGTGAATCCTTTTTTCTCTTTCCCCTAACTGTCTTGAGGACAAAGTCGGGGAGTATTTTTGGCTTGTTTAGGAAGAGACAAGCAAGTGCAAAATGGGAAGATTAATAGTAATAGTAAAATGTTTACTTCCCCGGTTTGAACATGTCAAGGTTTGTCCCCTCCTTTACGGTTTTATATATACCACAAGGCACAAGTCTCTGCCATTTCTCTTTGAAGCATTCATAACAAATCCCATAAAAATTTTGGCAATTATGTTCTGCATTTTATAACTTCAAGTACCAAATTTATATATTTTTGGAGCATCTATCTAATTTTAAAATATACTTTCTCTGTTTCAATTTAAATGACATATCTTTTTTATTAGTACATTTTAAAAAGAATTAACATATTTTTATATTTAGAAATAAATTAAATCTATACTTTTTATTTTACCTATTTCTTAATGAGAAGCTTTTATAGTCACACAAATATTATGGTCCAACAAAGCTTTTGCCCCTTAAACTTCTAAGGTCACGTATATCGAATGTTTTTTGTTTTCCTTAAATTCTTTGTCAAGTCAAATTACATCATCTAGATACGAAATCACCGACTAAAAAATCACAATTCAAATCGCAGTATACAAGTTTGAACGTCAATAATATCATGGTTATTACGGTCCAGTTAACTCCTTGATTTTCTATATTATAATATTAATTATTTGTGAAATTCTATTTGGTGTTCAAAACTCATCGACCCAATTAATTAAGATTCAATATAAAACTACTAAACGTTAATCTACTAATGAGGCAACATGTGAGAAATAAAAATGCGAGCAAGCAAAGTTAAAAGATCATAGTACTCGGAGATTCAAAGGTCATTCAACTATTCGAAATTATCTAGTAAAATTATTTTTTTTTGTATGTAATAAAAAAATTATTTAGCTATGTCTATAGCACTTAAAAAGTTATTCACCAAATTTTACAAACTTTCGATGGCTAAATACGTATTTAATAATCTAAATTGTCAATCATTGTCTTCTTCTTTTTTTACTTTTTAAATAGTATAGAATCATTTTTTGAACTTGTTTATATAAAAAATAAATCTTATTTATAAAGTAAAAAAGCGCAAAAAATAATTTTTAATTATATATAATGTTGAAATAACAAAATAATGAATTTTTTTTTTTGTGAAAGAGTAACTATTCATGTCTTATTTGGAACCGAAACTTCTTCACTTACACATCTGATGTCCCATTGCAGGAGAAATTGCTGCAGCCAGTCCGTGCTGTTTCTTGGATAAATAAAAACTTTTTTTTTGGATCCAATAAATAAAAACTTCAAAAAATACGGATATATGCTTATGTACTCCACACAAGGATCCGTGTTATAAATAGAATTCTATTTAAAGTGAATGTCTATATTTCAGAGAGATTTAGAGTTTGTTACTTGTGGCTAAGTCACTTTTCCCCTATAAATAGAGGGTTCTATTCCATTGTAATTCATCCAGATCAATAAGAATTCTCTCTCCCTACTTTTCTCTGCAATATTCTTCTTCTTTTATTGTTTAATAACACGTTATCAGCACGAGACTCTAACCAATTGAGTAGAAGCTTTGGGATTAAACATAATGATTGTCAATTGTTCTATGAACTTCCTTCATAATTAAATTTTGGATTTAAGTAAATATTTTATTTTTCGCTTTTATTCTGTAATTTAATTTTAAATGCAAGCAAAGACAATAATTTTAATTATCTTTAACGGAGTTAGTAAGAAATTATATCCACTCGAAGTGGTAAAATTTCTATGTCTTGCCATGATCAAATTCATACATGATTGTGAGCACAATAAGTGGAAACTCGTCCCATTGAATTTGCTTCATTCTCATTCCATTAAGAGAATGTGATAGCAGTATGTGATAAGTCTAAAAGAAGATAAAATTATTACTATGAATGTATAAATGGATGTGGACGTGGCGATAGACGAAATTATAATCGTCATCACTGTGGTAATGGGAATTAATAAGGATTCTTAAAATAATCCTTCACTCTGTGAAAGTAATGTTTGTCATCGATTTGACATGAAATTTTGTAAAGCACATATAGATGATTATAATCTATTCATGGTGTGAATGTGATAACATGTGATTTATGAATACATATTCACTCTTGAAAGAATATGAATGTGCTAGTGGTAGTGAATATACCACACTCGCATCTAAAAGGAGGTTTGAGATGAAATAAGAAAATAATTTCATTATTATGGCATAAATGGTCATTGATCACATACCTATTGTGATTATGCCAAAATATTATGGCAATGTGATTATTACAGGGCAAAAGTAATAGAAGCAACATATCTTGCCTATAATAATTTTGACCATGACCATAATTATATAACTTTCTCCTTGAAAGAGATATTCACTGTATGGATGCTGATGAATATTTGACAATACAAAATTAATTGAAAGCTCTAGAAGAGCCAATTATACTATTTTGGAGAAACACAATTGATTACCAATAAGATATTGTGTTGTAGTAAGTCTCAAAGAAACTTATTCAGTTTCCAAAGTATACGCGAAAGCAATTGGTTATATTGAGACTATAAATAAAGGAAAGATTTAATATCTTTTAGGATAAAGGGCAAGATATATAGCCCTCTACTTTTAAAAATTATTCATATTTAACCTCCGTTATACTTTACGGACAAAGATACCCCTGACGTTAGTAAAGCTGATAAAAATATCCCTAAGGGGTCGTTTGGTAGGATGCATTAGATAAAATAATGCATGCATTAGTTTTGTGAATAATGCCATGTTTGGTAGACATTTTGAACCTATGCATTAGTTATGCAAGCATTACTTATACATCCTATTTGGTATTATCTTATGCATAACTAAGCATAGAAAACCATGGTATTAGCAATGCAATGAGTTTTAATGCATGCATTAGCTTAGTTAAAGACAAAATTTTCCTTCAAAATTTATGCTTGATTAAAATATGCTAGTTATTATATTAAATGCAAGTTTAAAATAATCCAAGTAGTGAGAAATAAAATTATAGCTCTAGTAAATAAATAAATACTTAACATATTCCTTTTATTATAAATAAATATTTAGTTCTATATTACAATATATGTAGACAAATCAAATAATTTTTTAAAAACTTTTTCATATAAAAACATTTCTCAAAATATGTTTCTTTTAAAAAGTTAGAGTGATGAACTGGTTTTGAGGACATTTTTGTAAACAAGCAACTCTTTTCGAAATTGTGCAATACTTTAATACATCAAATCAAATAATGGATAAGAAATATGTCAGCATAACTAATACTAGCATTACTAATACACCTTATTCAGCATTATTCTCATGCACCCTACCAAACGTCCCCTAATTGTTAACGGAGGTCCACCATGGCAAACTAAAATACACGTGTCATCTTCTAATTGTTAGTCTTTATTTAAAAATATTTCTTTTTCATTTGAGATTTTTATTCTATTTCCTTTTCTTCTTTTCTTTTTTCCTTGCTCTTTCTTTCTTTCTTTCTTTTTTTCTTTCTTCCTTTCTTTTTTTTTTAAGTGTTTCACTGGTTGTTCCATTCCGCCATTTTTCTTTACAGGTTGAAGTAAGTTAAATGTTGAGAGAAAATTTGGTTGGTCGGAAAGCTTAAGGTCCGGCGATACCATTTTTTCCGGAAAGATTTAAAGTGTTAAACATAGATTTTTTTCTCATTTTCAAAAGAAACAAGATTTCAAGTATTAAATGGCATTCGTTAACACCCAATAAAAATATCTAGCAAAATGTATTAACACTTGTCTTTGACCAAGAGTTTAACTTGTAAATTGCAGCAATTGCTCATAAAGTGCGAGCCCCAACTTGGTTAATGCCATGTTTTTTCAACCGTACTTCTGATATCATAGTTGAGATAGAGAAAAAAAGATAAAAAGAATGAAAGAAGAAAAGAAAAAAAATGGTGGAAGGAGAAATGGCAGTGACAAAGGACTTGGAAAAGAAAGAAAGAGAGAGAAAAGGAAAAAAAAAAAAAGAGAAGAAAAGGAAATAGAATAAAATTTTCAAACGAAAAAGGAATATTTTTAAATAATAGCTAAATATAAATATCAAATTAGAAGATGACACTTGTATAGTTTGAGCTTAAAATTTCTCTCAGCTTGCCACGGTCGATCTCCGTTGGAAAATAAGGGTATTTTTGATAATTTTACTAACGCCGAGGGTATTTTTGTCTGTAAAGTATAACGAAGGTTAAATATGAACAATTTTTAAAAGTAGAGGGATATATTTGGCCATTTCCTGTGACGACCCAAAGGGTCATCACCTGTTTTTTAATTGCATTCTATGCTTCCGAGGCCTTGAAAACCTCATTTAGAGTCGCCTTGATTTGCGTGCGCAGTCTGGGCGCGTAGCCAGAAAGCTTAAATATGAAATTCTGTAAAAAATGATGAAATTTGAGTTTACAATGAATAAATTTGACTTCGGTCAACATTTTGGGTAAACGGACCCGGACCCGTGATTTGACGGTCCCGGAGGTCCGTAGGAAATATGATACGCTTGGAATCGAATTTCGAGGTCCCAAGCCCGAGAAATGAATTTTTAAGTAAAATTGTTTTCTGAAAATGTTTAAGGAATTTTGAAATGGAATCTGATTAGAAAGTGATGGTATCGGACCCGTATTTTGGTTCCGGCGCCCGGTACAGGTCTTATATATGGTTTAAGTCATTTATGTAAAATTTGGTTGAAAACGGAGTCCGTTTGACGTGATTCGGACCTAAATTGCTAAAGTTGAAGTTTTATGAAGTTTGAGAAAAACCCTTTGATTTTTAGGTTTGATTCATTGTTTTTGAGGTTATTTTGGCGATTTGATCGCATGGATAAGTTCGTATGAAATTGTTGAGTTAGTACATGTGTTTCGTTAAGAGCCCCGAGGGCTCGGGTGTGATTCGGATGTGTTTCGGAGGGTTTCGGACTTAGAAAATGTTGCAGGTTTGTCAGCTGTTGAGTTTCTGGTACTTCCTTCTTCGCGTTCGGGGGAGTACCCACGCGAACGCGATGGGTTAATTGTTGCTGAAGGAATTTCCTTCTACGCGAACACGTAGCTCAGGTTGCGAACGCGAGGCTTTGGGGGGGATAACCCTTCGCGAACGCGGTCCTGGCCACGCGAACGCGAAGGCCAAATGGGCCTGGGCAGGGGGTGGGGTAGTTGTCTTACGCGAACGCGAACCCTTGGACGCGAATGCGAGGGCTCGAGGAGATTACTCTCCGCGAATGCGAGCTCGTGTACGCGAATGCGAAGGCTCACCCAGCCTGACCATCGCGAACGCGAAGGGCATTTTCGCCCAGTGATTTTAAAAAGGCCATAAACAGAACACTTTCGGATTTTATAAAAATTTCACAAACCTCTTCTTCTCCAAAGCTCTTAGGCGATTTTTGAAGCTTCTCTTCACCATAATCTCTTAGGTAAGTAATCTTTAACTTGTTTTCTTCATTTTTCATCAACACCCACTAGATTTTTAGGCCTAAAACATGTAATTAAGGGTAGAAATTAGGGATTTGGGTAGAGTTAGGGCTTTTTGATTATTTATGTTTTAGACCTCGTTTTGGGGTCGGATTTGAAAATAAATTATATATTCGGGCTCGTGGGCGAATGGATGATCGGGTTTTGGTCCGAACCTCGTGTTTTGACCAAGCGGGCCCGAGGTCGATTTTTGGGATTTTGGGAAGAATGATTGGAAAGTTATAATTGAACGTTGGAATTGGATGTTTAGCACTTATTGATGATATTGAGTCAATTATGTATAGATTCGATTGGGTTGGAGCCGAATTTGAGAGGAAAAGCGGTGTTCGAGGCTTGAGTTGGCCGTGAAAGTTCGAGGTAAGTGTTCGGTCTAACCTCAGCTTGAGGGATTAGGAGTTGAGTCCTATTTGCTATTTGCTTCTTGTTGAGTGCGACGTATAGGCATGGTGACGAGTATCTGTACGTTGCTATCGAGCATGACCGTGAGTCTTAAATTTGAACGTTGTTGTGCTCTTAGATGGCACTTCAGATGCTTTAATTAATGATCTCCTATATTGAGTAAAGATTGATTTTATCCTCGTAGATCTTAGTTATGATTGAGTATTGTCATTAATTGAGCTGAGTAAAAAATGAGTTAGGATTTGGTTATAGCTGATTCTCTCTTGTCGGGATGACTGTTTCGATATTGTTGTTCCCTTGCCGGGAAGTTATTATATTATTTTTGTTCCCTTGCCGGGATTTCTTGTAATTTTGTGATGACTTGTAAATAGGAGCGGGTGGTATGCCTACCACAAGATATAATGGAATGGGAGCGGGTGGTACGCCTACCACAAGATATGATGAAATGGGAGCGGGTGGTACGCCTACCACAAGATCGATAAAATGGGAGCGGATAGTATACCTACCACGAGATATAATAAAATGGGAGCAGGTGGTACGCCTATCACAAGATATAATGAAATGGGAGCGGGTGGTACGCCTACCACAAGATATAATGAAATGGGAGCGGGTGGTACGCCTACCACAAGATATGAGAAATGGGATCGGGTTACACGCATGCAACAACATGAAACTGAAAGTGAAAGTTGCCATATTTCTTTTTATCCGTGGTAGAAGTTAAATTGTAGTTTCCTTATTATTCTTTGATATTCTGTTTTATCTGCTACCCCCGAAGCATGTTCCCCTTCCCCAGCTTTGATTGCTTATTACCTGTTTATTTTTTCTACTATCTATTATATATCTGCACAGGTTTATCTGGAGTCTGGTCCTAGCCTCGTCACTACCTCACCGGAGTTAGGCCAGACACTTACCAGCACATGGGGTCGGTTGTGCTGATGCTACACTCTGCACTTATGTGCAGATACCGGAGCAGCGTTTGAGCAGCAACATTAGCTCGGGAGCCAACCTTCAGTCCACCTGGACACCGAGGTAGCCTTGTAGGTGTCCGCAGGCCCGGCGTCTACTCTATCCTATTTTATATTTTGTTAGACAATGTTATCTATCTTTCAAACTGATGTATGTAGTATTCTTAGTAGTCCGTGGATGATGTGACACCATGTTCTGGGTAGAGACATGTATTGGTTTCTAGATATTTGGGTTTCATATTTATTTAAGACTTCCGCTAAATTTTATTTTTCGCTGTCATTTAAATGCTTAATCATTGATAATTTAACTGGCGAAACTTGTATAAAAACGAATGAGTTAGTGGTTTCTAAGTTCATGGCTTGCCTAACTTCTACGAGTATGCACCATCACGACTCCCGAGGGTGGGAATTCCGGGTCGTGACATTTCCCTATCTTTTAATACCAACTTGTAGGGAGTAATATGCATGTGAAAAGTTACCCGCTTTATTCTCCAGTTTGTACTACACAAACAAAAGAATGCCACAATAAAATGGATATTTGTTGATATAAAAATCCATATCATAATAAACTTGGAGTTTATTGATAATTCCACACGTCATGGTATAAATATGAACTTTATCAATATTGATAATTTATTCAGTTGGCATAATTGATTTAGCCATGTTAATTAAGTATGAAGTGCATAAATAAAAAAGAATTCACGTGGGTAAATATTAAAGAACTAGAAAGTTCTTTATGAATTCTCTTATGTTGCATGTTCTCATTATTTATTAATAGACCAACTAAAATTGAGATTGAATACTGGAAATATCAAAAGTGAATATGGGTCCATTCACCTGCCATGTATACCACATAAGATGCATCTATGAGATGATTACATGTGCGATTATTATTAGCCAACAACCTGATATTTGCGAGGTAACTTGCTCAATAATTCTATTTAGAGCATAACTTCCAGATTTTCTATTCAAGATAGTTTATCTTGATTAGTTGGTTTACATCACAACTGGTTTAACAAGATGAATTATTGAGTGTCTTCACTTAATAGTAAAACTATTGCTTATGAGAACAAAGTTATATACATATATATCAGTTTGATATACGTTATATACGAAAGTATATTATTTTCTCCCCTCACAAGTGGTTCAGGGTCAGGAACCAAATAATTTCATCTTATTATTATTGATGTGCGGTGTATATTTGATCAACACCATAACGCACAAAGGTGAGTTTTCAAAGTTGAGGAAGCAAGTTAGTTTTTCTAACATGAGGGGGAGACATAATAAATAGTTGAGAAAAAGTTACGTGGAATGAATTATCATTTGTACATCTAGATCCTCGAATAAGATAATATGAACTTAAAGTTCATAAAAAGATAATTTATTTGCAATATATTGCAAAGCATGACACTACATTTGCTGACCCAAAGAAAGTAATTATATATTCACCGTATATGCTCCTATTACATTAAGTTCTAGAAGGACAAAGTCTATGGTACACTTAAATCGTATAGACAAATCAGTTTCAAATAAACTTCTTGATAAAGAAGATGAGCAAATGATCATA
This sequence comes from Nicotiana tabacum, assembly GCF_000715075.1. NCBI lineage: Eukaryota > Viridiplantae > Streptophyta > Magnoliopsida > Solanales > Solanaceae > Nicotiana > Nicotiana tabacum. Next base: position 41,464,899 of record NC_134095.1, read on the forward strand.
ATAAGGAGGCAAGTGATCTAGAAGATCACATGACATAACACTTCATAAAATCTCAGGAGAGATTCAGGTACCTTAATATATGAATGAAGAAATCTCTATATTATTTCTATATGAAAATAAGGAGGTTAGAACCGATATAAAATGTTCGTTGACGACATTTATGATAGCGCTAAATATATATGAGGATCTTAAGTCTGGAGAAACAATTTGAATAGAATTAGTTTCATATGAAAGATATGTAGATTTGAACATGTAGTTCAAACACTTGAAAGTATAAAGTCAATGGTATGTACAATCAGTTTCGATATCTTATTTGGCTAGCATGACATGAAAACTTGATATGCATCTAACTAAAGTCTATTATATGACTTAACTTATATGACAATCCTTGAAGGATTTAAATCGCTTGAGGCATATACAATTCTTGGTCCTGAAGTACCATATCCTAAGTGCAATTTGTGCACATATGTATCTTGTTATAACTATAAGCATGACAATATGATAACGGGAATTTTTACCTCTATGGAGATATTGAAATGTCATTCCACAATATTATATGAAGACATTATGTATCTATCCAGAAGGATGCTTTCAAGGTGCAATATTTTCATTCAAGTTAATATGGCTCATTTGATTCTTAAATCTCTACAAACAATCTTTAGAAGATGTGCACAAGATTGGAATGCGAAGGTTGAAAGATGTGAATTGATGCTCTCATCAGGGGGAGTTAATACGCGTTGTACTCTTTTTTCCTTACAAGGTTTTGTCCCACTGGGTTTTCCTTGCATGATTTTTAACGAGGCAACCAAAAGGCGTATTGTTAGATATGTGTACTCTTTTTCCTTTACTAGAATTTTTTTCTACTGAGTTTTATTTTATTAAGGTTTTAATGAGGCATATTATCTGTTGAATAGACATTCAAGGGGGAATGTTATAAATAGAATTCTATTTAAGGTGAATGTCTATATTTCAGAGAGATTTTAGAGTTTGTTACTTGGTGGCTAAGTCACTTTTCCCCTATAAATAGAGGGTTCTATTCCATTGTAATTAATCCCAAATCAATAAGAATTGTCTTTCCCTACTTTTCTTTGCAATATTCTTCTTCTTCTTTTATTGTTTCATAACAGTCCCGAAATAGTTTATGAATGAAGATAAATTTAAGGGGTCATTTGGCAGGGTGTATAAGAATAATGCGAAATAAAGTGTATTAGTAATGCTGGGATAGTAATGCACATGAGCGAAGCCACGTGGTTAAAGGTGGTCACTTGACCACCATTCGTCGAAAAATTACAGTATGTATATAGGTACAATATTACGTATTAGAGGTATATAACACATATTGAACACCCTGTATCGAAAATTTTTTCACTTTTTTTTAAACTTGAACACTCTTGAAAAAATTCTTAGCTTCGCCACTGGTAATGCATGCATTAGTTATGTAGATATTATTTCTTATCTACTGTTTGGTATGGTGTATTAAAAATTATAATGCATTGCATAATTTTTAAGAAAAATAGTTGTTTATAAAAATGTCTTCCGTATTCTCTAGCTTTAAGGGACTTTAAATATAATTTTATCTTTAACCATATTAATGCATGCATTAATAGTCTTAGTATTACTAATATCATAGTTTTCTGTGCATTACTTATACATAAGTAATACTAAATATGATGTATAACTAATATAAGCAATAGTTATACACAAGAAATGTTCTATCACTAAACTCCCAATATTAATATATGCCTCCCATAACTCAAATAAACAAAGGAGTTGTTTATTTGGGATTATGAAGGCATTAAATCACTTGTCTAGGGACAAAAGCTAAGAAGTTAAGTTGCCTTACACATAATACTTATAAGTTATAACAAATACATACTTCATTTGATCCACTTTAATTGATTTTTCTGATTGTTTTCACACGTATTAAGTGATCCACCACTTTACATTAATTAACAATATAATTGACTATATCAATCTTAATTTATTTATTAAAAATATAACAAACTTTTTAGGCTCTTTATTCCAAGGACAACATTGGAAAAAAGAAGTTAACTTCTTCTTGATATCTGAAAAAAGTAAATATTGTGGACCACAAAGAAAATACTAAAAAATTAATTAAAATGCACCGAAAGAAATATCAAATTAAGTAGAGCTTTTGACAAAATTAGCCGCTCGGCAAAAACTATAAACAATCTCCGAGCCCACAATTGCACATTACAACTCGTAACCAAAAACAAATAAATTATGTTAACCACTATGCCGCCCCGAGCCTCAGCTTTCTTATACATAATTATAATTTAGTGTTAGGATAATTCCAGAGATTAACATCCTTTATAATAGTTTTTAATATTACATTTACTTTATTTATTATAATTTTTTGTGTAATAATTCTTTCAACTTATTTTTTAGTAATGTAGACAAATAGGAGTATAAGATAAATGGGTATTAAAAACATTTGTGGGTAGGGGCGGGTAATTTGTTTTTTGCCGCCTAGTTATTTGTAAAACATTCAACACTCAATATGTGCCACCCACCTACGATTACCCTGCCACCAAGAAAAAAGGAGAAAACAAAACCCAACAAACAAAAACATAAATTTATGGAACATAAAGATCTGAACTCGTGAATCTTTTTCCAGATAAGGGAGACAATTTATACGTATAATTATACAAAATAGATTGTCACTATACAATTCTATTTTTACTTACAATTTTTTTGATTGTTTATCTGATTTACCTAAATATCTTTCTTATATGCTGGATTGTTGACTGAGCAGAACATTTTAAAACAAAGAATTGTGAGCATCAAAGTGGTTTTACCCAAGATTTTCCTGATTTGACCATACATATGTTCTATCTAATGTGAGCTAGGCAAGCCAAACCTTTAACGACTTACCTCATTGTCCAATTATTTCTGGTTAACAATTATAAGGCGATAACGTGATAACAACGGAAATTCAAATTTAAGCGGAAGGCAACAATAAAATATATGAAAACTGTATCTATTACAAATACTTAAGCCTTAACCACCCAAAACCTGGTGTCACAGTGTCACAGACTGTCTAAGATTGCTACATACAAAGTCTGAAGAAATAACAGTACACTGTTTCTGAATAAAAAGAAAATGAAACAGGAAATAGGGATAGATGGAGACGCCAGGGTCTACGGACGGTTGCAGGTCTACCTTGGATCTCCGCGTGGACTGAAGGTAGCCTCCACACTACGGTCCAAAAGCTGCTCCGGGATCTGCACATAGTGCAGAGTGCAGTATCAGCACAACTGATCCCATGTGCTAGTAAGTGTGTAGCCTAACCTCGGCGAAGTAGTGACGAGGCTAGGACCAGACTACCAAATAAACCTGTGCAGTTCAAATATATACATCGGAAAAGAAGTACAGAAATAACCAGACAAAATGGGAGGGGGAGCATGCTGTGGGGGAGATAACAGTTCCGAATAGAAAGGTGTTGATACCCAATCTTTCCCTAAGTATTTTTTTACACTTAAAAATACTTTCAAAATAATATATATGTGCATACATAAGCATGCCCAAGTGTTTTGGTATTTTTCCCAAATTTTTAAAGACTTTCAAAACCAATTTATTGTCTATTTTAGCAGCGCAAAATCCATAATTATTCCCAAAATCATCATTTTGGTGAATAATTTTTTATTTCTCATATTTACACCAAAATATAATTAAAGGTGATTTTTTTGCATATTTTTACAAATTTATTTGGTATTTAAAGGCTAAATTGCATGTAATTGCAATTATAGCCTATTTTACAATTAACAGCATTTCATAATTATTAAATTATTTTTAGTATTTTTAAATTAATACTTATACCTTATTAATCAGTTCAGTGCTTTTAATTTGTTTTAAAAATCATTTTAACTATTTTATATAAAATAAAAAGGAAAAACTGGCTATTTGACATTTAGCCTCATCTCATTGCAATTATAGCCCATTCAGATTTCAATTTTAGCCCCCAATTTACCTAGTCCTAACCCCAATTAGACCGACCCATATTTTGAACCCGGCCCAGCTCCGATTTAATCTGAGCCATTGATCAAATGAGATCAACGGCCCAGATTTGCTTGCCTTAATTAAATCCAATTACCCCCAGACCCTTCATTTCCACGAGATTCTCTATCTCTCTTTATATCATCTCTCACTCTCCCTTCTCTCTAGAACCTTCTGGTTCTCTCTTCTTCTCCGATGAACTCACCGCCTCTCCGACCACCTCCAGCCTCACCCCTTTCGACCACCAGTCGCCGTGAAACCTTACCTCATTGATTCCCTCTATCGGTGAGACCCCAGAAGCCTCCTCCATACAATATGGTCACTGAAGGCTTGGTCTGGTTTGTCTCTGGCCTTTCTCCGATGGGTTTTGGTCCGATGGTGCTATGGACACCATTATTGTTGAGTTGCACAACCAGGTTTCTCTTATCTCTCACTGGTTTTTTACGAAACCCTAATCTCGACCCAAACCCTTAAATCTCTATATTTTTAACGATTTTTAACTCACACCTTTATGTTTTACACTACTCTCTACTCGATCTTTACGATTGTTCAAGTTTTAAACGTTTTCGTTCCCTTTTTCAAACTAGGGTTTCTGAACCCCTTTTCGAAATCACTTTATCTTTCTGATTTTGAGTACTATATGTTTGTGTTTGTATTATTTGCTGGTTTGTGGGATCTTCTAGGTTGTTCTCCGAGTTCTATGCTTTAATTTTTGTTATTAGGGTTCCAACCTTCTACTGTTTCTGTGATTTCTTGCTTAGGGTTCTCTGATTTTCATGTCTATTGTGTTTTATAGGTCTAATTGTTCATCGTTTACCAAATATTCTGCTGATTTTGTGCATCTTTTCGAATCCCCGATTTGTATATGTTTTCCTTAGAAGTTTTACACTGATTTTTTAAATCACTTCCTTATTCGTGAAAAGCTCTCCTTACTTAGTACTGATTCCCTGTGACTTTCAATTTCATCCGTGATTCTTTGAACTAATTTGTATGCACAATATGCTGTCCTTATACTTTCCTTACTTGAAATATTCTGTATTCAGTCCTTATCACATGCATCATACTCTTACTACTCCTATTATGGAAATACCAGTCTTGCAAATAATAATTTCCTTATTTGATACAATTTGTACCCGTTTGAGCTATGACTCCCTAATTGAAGGGAGTCCGAGGCTTTAATTGATTCTAATAGGCATTATTTCCATAACTATGATCAGTCTATACGTGTTACCTTATTTTCCACTTGTTTTCAAAAACTATAAATAGTCTACCCTCTCTTTGGCATAAGAGGGACAATCACTGCTCTGAACTCTCTCTTACACACATAAGCATCTTCACTGCTCTCTCTCTCTTATTTTTTCTACACATTCTCTCACTTCTACTGGTTACCCAGTCGGCTGAAAGCCAAGATTGAGTAACTTGTTACTCTACTGCTGAATTGCTCTGCTTCTCTTGGTCTGCATACACTCCTGCTCTACTTCCCTGCACACCACTGCTCTATATTATCTTACTCTTGACTGGTATGTCTCCTATTTGATTTACAGTTCCCAAAATAACATGTTTTATGTGTATTGCACTTCCTCTTGTTCCTTTTTATGCTTCTACTTATGGTTCTGCTGTTCTCATTGCAATTAACATGCCTCTGTGTTAATTGATGTGTCTATATTTCCCTTAATTCAGCATGCCTACTACTTCCTTTATTTGTCTAATGCATGTTTTTTCTTACCCCTGTACAATTATCAGCATGTAACCCTGAACCTCTTTGGTAAAAAATGTTGTGACTACCTAAGTTCTGAAATGCTTTTCTCTGATGACTATGTATGTGCAACTGTGCTCTTACATGTGAACTACTTGTCCCCATGCCCCCTTGTCCCCTATTTGTGTTTGTTTCCTTGAACTATGTGTGATGTTTTGATTCTGAGATTGTCTTACTCATCTCCTTACAAAAACTGTCATACTCTTCTATTTTTTTCAAGAACTGATCCTATATGGATCATGTTAAACTGTTTTCTCCTCTCAACTCAATTTCTTTAAAAACTCTATCACACACTCTCACTACTCTTAGAGATTAGGTCCTACCCCTTTCGTGTAAGCATTGCTTTGGGTATCTTTGAATACCCACTGAACTTTGATGCACAATGTCGCACCTCCTTTAAAAAAATTAGAAAAGTTCCATTAAAACTACTTTTGAATACTTTAAATCCTATTGAGTGCTATTATCCTGTTTTTCAGCAGCCCATTACCCTTTGTTTTCCACTATCCTATTAAATTAAAAACCATTAACAAACCACTTTCAGCCCACTACTATGTCACATTACCCTTACTGTTTTATCCCAGAAATGCCCCTGACTCCTACTGTTATTACTGAAAAAAAATCAGAACCTACTGCAAAACTGATTCTATAATTTGTATAAACTTGATTATTCTTCTGATTTACAGTTATAACCAATCCTATGAACCTCCTAACACAATTGTATTTGACCAACTTTTGTAAACTTGAATTCAAACTTAACATCACAACAATATTACACTGAGTTCAGTATAATAATTCAAACGAACTTTAACTTTGAACAAAATCAAACAAACACAGGAGCATTGTCAATATACTGACAATGCCCTGAAACTCAATGTTCAGAAATCAACATATACACACCATTGACAAACTTTCTGATTTATTAAACAAGAATCAATTAATTGGGAAGAACTAATTGATTAATTTCAATGATAATAATCAACTCCAAACAGATAAACAGGATATTACAAACAACATTTTCAGAAGCAAGATTCACAATACAACTAATCGACGAACTTAATCGAGTCGATTACACACATTGTACATAATCACAATTAACAGAAACAATTCACATTTAGAATCAAGTAGACGGGTAGGGGACAGTATAACAAAATTGACTAGAAAATTATGAAAATTTAGACAAACTAATGAAACGAACATAGAATATACGTAGAATACACACAAGAAACAGAAAATTACCTCTGAACCTTCAAATTCAACCGGACTCAACTCAATTTGAATTTGGACTTTGTTTGAAATCAAACAGACCTTAGTCGAAGTATTTTCTATTGAAAATACTTTGACTAAGGTCGATTAAACCTCAATCTTTCGTCTGAAGTGAACAGAATCCAAAAGTCTGGTATTTCTAGGGTTCTTGAAGGTTCGATTTGGGACTTAACCATTTCTGGTCAGATTCGAGGGGGACCAAATACGACACAAGGGTGAGGGTAGCCTAGGGGTCATTTGGTGTCAGTTTAGAACGGATCTGAGTTTGTTCTTGTTTGGTCCGAATCTTCAAAAGAAGATTCGAGAAGCTCGGAACTGATTCGAGCCAAACAAACTTCAGATCCATAACGAGGCATGCTAGGGGGTACTATGGTGTTATTTTGGAAGCCATTGGAAAGGTTTGAGTTTTCAGACCCACCTTCGATTTAGTATTCGAAGAGTTGGGGTCTGATTCGAAGGAAACTAAGGTCAGATTTGTGTAGAGGATGTTCAGGGGGTTCTAGGGTGTTATTTTGGTGACCGGCGGCGTTGATGCCACCGGGTTTCAGGCGGTGGGATTCTAGGGCGGCTAGGGTTAGGGGTGGGGTTTGGGGACGATGATGAACAGTGAGAGGAGGGGGGTGTTCAGTTAGGGGCCGGGGTAGGGGCTTGGGCCTTATATAGGGGTGAGGTGGATTGATCTCATCCGTTGGATCAATTAAGATGCATGGTTGAGATCAATCCACTTATCCAAACGACATCGTTTGATTTAAGTTGGGGAAAGGGGTCAACCCGGGGTTGAAATGGATCGGGTTTGGGTGAGTTTTTTAAGACCGTGGGATCAAGATGGATGAACGGTTCAGATCTAATTGCCCTTAAACGTCGTCGTTTCATTTATGCAGAAGCTGAACTGGACCGTTTGATTGCAATGAATCAACGGCTCAGATTTGAGGTATCTCATGCGGCGTCGTTTAGGCTTGTTCGAATTGGACCGGACAGGGGGATGTTGGATTGGGCTGTGGGGGGGGGTAATTTGATTTGGGCCTGGATTTTAATCCAGGATCCAATTTTTATTTTACAACTTATTATTTTTTTTATTCTATTATATTATTTATCAAAAAAAAATCCTAACAAAAATTATAAAACAATTTTTAACCTTACACAAAATATTAATCACTTCATAACAACTATTCAACATACAGATAAAACATTAATCACACAGTGGAATATAAAAAATAGAACAAAAATGCATATTTATCTTTCAAATACATAATTAAATCCTATATGCATGCAACATGTATTTTATTTTAATTTTCATTTTATTATGACAAAGTAAACATTTATGGACATACAACAAATATTTAACACCATGCAAATTCAAGAATTACACAGTAAAAGAAATTTATTTTATTTTTTGATTTATTTTGGAGTAGTTTTTGTAAGGCAAAAATTACGTGCTCACAGCTGCCCCTTTTTGTGCGGAAACTCGAAGAGTTTTTGTGCAAAGATAAAGTGAGCAGACACGAGCGATTTTTGCCCGTTCAAATACTCCGTGGGAAGCATTTTTTGAAAGATTTGACCGAACCTCTGCTTCAAAGGTTTCCTACATATCCTTGGCTATAAAGGAATCAGGTCAATGTAGTTCGGGAAGTTTTGGGTAGCTGGGACTACCGTGGGACTGTGATGTTACTGCTGCTTCGTGCTATTTTTACTGCTTGCTGACCTCCTTATTACACCTTACTTCAAAGGTAATACAAAAACTAAACTAGATTATGGTACAGGAATTAAAAAAAATCTTATCTAGATCATGCCCTTGCGTTTCTTGTTGTCTTGATATCTTGGTGACTCTTGGGCATTTGGCTTATTCCGTATTCTTTATCATTATGTCCCGTATTTTCTTTTGGGACTCTTGTTGTTTCTTGCTGGGGATTTTGTTGGACTCCTCTGCTTTATTGATTCTAAATATGCTCCTTTATCATATGAGCGGGCTTTTGATTTCAACACTTCAATTGCATTCCCTCGTTCTCCAGGTGGGTGCCTTGACTGCTTCTTTTCTTTCTTCATCCTCATTCTCCAGGTGGATGCCTGACTTCTTTAATTCTTATCCTCATTCTCCAGGTGGACGCCTGACTTCTTCTTTTCTCATCCTCATTCTCCAGGTGGATGCCTGATTTCTTTAATTCTTCATCCTCATTCTCCAGGTGGACGCCTGACTTCTTCAATTCTCATCCTCATTCTCCAGGTGGACGCCTGACTTCTTCAATTCTCATCCTCATTCTCTAGGTGGAAGCCTGACTTCTTTAATTCTCATCCTCATTCTCCAGGTGGACGCCTGACTTCTTTAATTCTCATCCTCATTCTCCAGGTGGACGCCTGACTTCTTTAATTCTTATCCTCATTCTCCAGGTGGACGCCTGACTTCTTCTTTTCTCATCCTCATTCTCCAGGTGGATGCCTGATTTCTTTAATTCTTCATCCTCATTCTCCAGGTGGACGCCTGACTTCTTCAATTCTCATCCTCATTCTCCAGGTGGACGCCTGACTTCTTCAATTCTCATCCTCATTCTCCAGGTGGACGCCTGACTTCTTTAATTCTCATCCTCATTCTCCAGGTGGACGCCTGACTTCTTTAATTCTCATCCTCATTCTCCAGGTGGACGCCTGACTTCTTCAATTCTCATCCTCATTCTCCAGGTGGACGCCTGACTTCTTCAATTCTCATCCTCATTCTCCAGGTGGACGCCTGACTTCTTTAATTCTTCATCCTCATTCTCCAGGTGGATGCCTGACTTCTTTAATTCTCATCCTCATTCTCCAGGTGGACGCCTGACTTCTTCAATTCTCATCCTCATTCTCCAGGTGGACGCCTGATTTCTTTAATTCTTCATCCTCATTCTCCAGGTGGACGCCTGACTTCTTTAATTCTCATCCTCATTCTCCAGGTGGACGCCTGACTTCTTTAATTCTCATCCTCATTCTCCAGGTGGACGCCTGACTTCTTTAATTCTCATCCTCATTCTCCAGGTGGACGCCTGACTTCTTTTTTCTTTACCAGGTATTTCCTGACACAAATATTGTCTTTGCCCCTGTTTTAAATCAAAGAAAACTTCGTTAGTTTAAAGCAGGGTGGTTAACTGGGGTATTCTTGCCGATGGTGAGGCTTCTCTTCATCTCTTTTTATTGCCTTGGAATGGTTGAAAAAGACTGTTTTGTCCTTGTAATTGATCCTTGACTATAGGATTCCCCTCTGTATGTTTTCCTTCGAACCCTTTTAACTGTAATTATATGTCCCTTCTGACTTTGCTGATCCACTTTTGATTTCACTTTTCTTACACCCATATCTTTTATCTCCCGCCTTTCATGGCCGTATTTTGCATCATGTAACCTTGAATCTTGGTAGTATACCTTGACATTCCTTCTTATTTGTTTGGAATAAAACTTATCTCAAAGCTTTAGAAAAGTAAGATTATTAGTGACGAAACACACTGATTTCGACAATTATAGAATGAAAAGAAAAATCCAAGTTTGGATGACTGTTGGAGAAAGAATAAAAACTTATCTGATTGGAGTTACTGACACCAATGATCAGGGTATGCATTTCGGATTAATCAACCCAATCTTTTAATCAATCTCCTTTCAATTGTCTTATTTTCGTTTTCCCCAAAATTTCCATAATTCAACTTCATTTTTCATTTCACAGACCTGTTGGACTTGCAATATCTCAAAGAGTTTTCACCGATAAACCTTCCTCATTTGTTCATTTCTCACTTCCTTTTCGCCTTATGGTGCCTACAAAGGTTTTCACCAATAAGACTCTCTCATTTTTACTTTTCTCTCAACTTCCGTCGTCTTATGGTGCCCGTGTGGGTTTTCACCTATAAGACTCTCTCATTTTTACTTTCTTTTCTTGTTTGTACCAGAGTGTTATGAACCATCTTCATTTGCTTGTCTCAGCATTTTTCTAAGATTGATCGAAAGGTCTTTTTGGTATGGGGTTAGAAATGGAAAAGGTATTAAAAGCTAAACAGTTCTTGGTATGGGTTAAAAATTACAACTATTGGAATCTTTTTCTTATTTGCAATACAGTTTCTTTGCCCCAGTTTTTTATTGGGGTCGCTTGACATAACTTTTTGTGCACATTATGTATATTGTGCACCCTATGACCGAGCCGTGAGGCGCCTACGTATCCTTCTTTGAGGAATCAGGTCAAACGCAGTTCACTAAATAATAGTGATTTTCTCTTTTATTATTATTATTATTATTATTATTATTGTTACTTCAATTTGATTTTCATTGATTCCAAGAGAGGGTAGGAACGAAACAAATATGGCTCAAAAGGGGAAGCAAAGGGTATAGTGTTTGGATAGCAGAATAAATTGCCTTTGTCATTCCAATCTTTGAAATAATGTTAAATACAAACATTCAAAAGTTATGCGTAATATCTCTTTACCGCGTCAGAATTGATCGCCATGTCCATGCATTTGCCTTCAATATCTGTTAAGCATAGTGCACCATTCGACAATACTCTGGTCACAATGAATGGTCCTTGCCAATTCGGGGCAAATTTGCCTTTCGCCTCAACCTGATGTGGAAGAACACGTTTCAGCACATGCTGACCCACTTCAAACTTCCGTGGACGCACCTTTTTGTTGTATGCTCTTTCTATTCTTCTTTGATATAATTGACCATGACATACTGCGACCAATCGTTTTTCATCAATCAAGTTTAACTGTTCCAGACGGGTTTTGACCCATTCATCATCATCAATCTTTGCTTCGGCGATGATCCGAAGGGAAGGAATCTCAACTTCTGCAGGAATTACTACTTCAGTGCCATATACCAACAAATAAGGAGTTGCTCCTACTGAAGTGCGAACAGTAGTGCGATATCCCAATAATGCAAATGGTAATTTTTCATGCCATTGTTTTGAACCTTCTACCATTTTCCGAAGTATCTTCTTTATGTTTTTGTTGGCTGCCTCTACTGCTCCATTCGCCTTGGGCCGATATGGGGTAGAGTTGCGATGTGTAATCTTAAACTGTTGACATCTTCCTTCATTAAGTTGCTGTTAAGATTAGCACCGTTATCTGTGATGATCACCTTTGGGATTCCGAATCGACATATGATATTTGAGTGGACAAAATCGACCACAACTTTCTTGGTCACTGATTTGAATGTCTTGGCCTCAACCCATTTGGTAAAATAATCAATAGCTACCAGAATGAACCTGTGCCCATTGGATGCTGCCAGCTCAATTGGTCCAATCATATCCATGCCCCAAGCAACGAAGGGCCATGGTGCCGACATTGTGTGCAATTCGGATGGTGGAGAATGAATCAAATCTCCGTGTATTTGGCATTGATGACACTTGCGCACAAAACTGATACAATCTCGCTCCATGGTAAGCCAATAGTAACCAGCACGGAGGATCTTCTTTGCTAATACATATCCACTCATGTGGGGTCCGCAAACTCCCGAATGTATTTCAGACATGACAGCTGTAGCTTGTCTGGCATCTATGCATCTTAATAATCCAAGATCTGGTGTTCTTTTATACAAAACTCCTCCGCTTAAGAAGAATCCATTTGCCAATCGTCTAATGGTCCTTTTTTGATCTCATGTAGCTTGTGCGGGATATATCCCCTTCCTGATATACTCCTTGATGTCGTGGAACCATGGTTCACCATCAAATTCTTCTTCGACCATATTGCAATAAGCGTGTTGATCGTGGACTTGAATATGTATCGGATCTACATAAACTTTATCCGGATGATGCAACATTGATGCCAGGGTAGCTAATGCATCGGCAACCTCATTATGGATTCTTGGAATATGTTGGAACTCCACTGATTGAAACCGCTGACAAAGATCATGTAGACATTGTCGGTATGGTATGAGCTTCAAGTCTCGAGTTTCCCATTCTCCTTGAATTTGATGTACCAAAAGATCCGAATCTCCCATGACTAAGATTTTTCGGATACCCATGTCTGCGGCTAGCCTTAACCCCAAAATGCAAGCTTCATATTCAGCCATATTATTGGTGCAATAAAATCGCAATTGAGCCGTAACAGGATAGTGATGCCCTGTTTCAGAAATGATAAGGCTCCTATCCCAACTCCTTTCATATTAGCGGCTCCATCAAAGAAAAGTTTCCAGCCAGGTTTTTCAATTCGCTCCACCTCGTCGATATGCATTGTTTCTTCATCAGGAAAATAGGTTTTCAACGGCTCGTATTCCTCATCAACCGGGTTTTCGGCTAAATGATCGGCCAGTGCTTGAGCCTTCATTGCAGTTCGAGTCACATAGATGATGTCAAATTCTGTGAGCAATATCTGCCACTTTGCAAGTCTTCCCGTTGGCATAGGCTTTTGAAAAATGTATTTCAATGGATCCAACCGAGAAATGAGGTAAGTAGTGTTGAATGACAAATAGTGTTTCAATTTTTGAGCTACCCATGTTAGGGCGCAACATGTCTTTTCCAGATGAGTATACTTAACCTCATAAGCTGTGGACTTCTTGCTAAGGTAGTAGATGGCCTGTTCTTTTCTGCCAGTGAGGTCATGTTGCCCCAATACGCAACCAAATGAATTTTCCAAAACTGTTAAGTAAAGAATCAAAGGTCTTCCTGGCTCTGGCGGAACCAACACGGGTGGGTTCGATAAATACCCTTTTATTTTATCGAACGCTTCTTGACACTCATCGGTCCATTTGACCGCAGCATCCTTTTTCAACAATTTGAAAATTGGCTCACAAGTTGTTGTGAGCTGAGCAATAAACCTGCTGATATAATTTAACCTTCCCAACAAACTCATTACTTCAGTTTTGTTCCTGGGAGGTGGCAATTCTTGGATGGCTTTGATTTTTGATGGGTCTAGCTCGATGCCTCGTCGACTGACTATGAATCCTAGCAATTTTCCAGATGGAACTCCAAATGCACATTTGACAGGGTTAAGCTTGAGGTTGTACCTGCGAAGTCTTAAGAAGAACTTCCTCAAATCCCCAACGTGGTCGGCCTGATGCTTTGATTTTATGATCACATCGTCCACGTATACCTCAATCTCCTTGTGTATCATATCATGAAACACTGTGGTCATTGCTCTCATATAGGTTGCTCTGGCGTTCTTTAAACCGAATGGCATTACCCGGTAGCAATAAGTTCCCCATGGTGTGATGAATGCCGTCTTTTCTGCGTCTTCTTCATCCATTAGAATTTGATGATACCCAACATAACAATCCACGAAAGATCCTATATCATGCTTGGCACAATTATCGATCAAAATATGGATATTGGGTAATGGGAAATTATCCTTCGGACTGGCTTTGTTGAGATTGCGGTAGTCGACGCATACTCTAATTTTGCCATCTTTCTTTGGCACAGGAACGATATTAGCTAACCAAACAGGATATCGAGTGACTCGAATGACCTTTGCTTCCAATTGTTTGGTGATTTCTTCCTTAATTCTCACACTCATATCAGGCTTGAATTTTCTCAGGCTTTGCTTGACAGGAGGCACTGTTGGATCGGTGGGCAATTTGTGAACCACTAAATCAGTGCTCAGGCCCGGCATGTCGTCATACGACCATGCAAAAACATCTTTGAATTCTATGAGTGCTTTAATTAACTCCTCTCGGATTTTTGGTTCGAGATGGACACTTATTTTAGTTTCCCGGACATTACTCGTGTCCCCTATATTGATGTCCTCGGTATCACTCAAGTTAGGTTTGATTTTTTCCTCAAAGTGAATTAACTCTTTACTAATCTCTTCAAAAACCTCATCTTCATCATATTCTGATTCATAATCACAATATATTTCTTGAATTATTACTTCGGAACCAGATTGATTTTTAAGACTGGGCTGAGGATTCCTCATGCATGCCATATCACTAGAGCCAGCGTAAAAAGAACTGTACAGAAAAAAGAAAAAGAAAAGAAAACTATCAGGAATGACAATAAAAAGGAAACTGCTTTTTATTGGATGATGAAAGATAACAAGGTTTGCACACTTCAAACAAACTGTAAGATAAGCTTTGGGATTACAACCCTGAAGTTACCCAAACAAACTTGAAAGAAAATCAAAATAAACTACCAAGACTCCTTTCGAATGGGGAGAGGAGTGGCTTTCCAATTATTAAGCTTTGTTTCTGGCCCAACGAATTGAACTTCCGCGTTGCTACACCCTTCTCCGCTTTCCAACATATTCACATCATCAAACAACTTCTCGAATCTTTCAATCAACTTCTCCTCAGGATTGACCCGGGATTTAGGAATTGTTGTTATCGGGCGATTTCTAGCACCGGTCTTGACAAAAGATTTTGACAGATGTGGGACTGGTTTTGGAAGATCCCATGCCTTATGTTTCAACTTTCTGGCCTTTATCATGTCATTTACGGTAGGTATGAACCCCAATCCGAATGTTCCCCAGTTCTCGGGGAAAGATACTGGTTGTATAATTCCTTGCAAAGATAAGCCCAGGCCTTTGCCGGGTATAAAACCATTCTTTAACATTTCATAAGCTATCATGACTGATGCAGAGGATATCTTTGGATTCGGAAGGTATTTCCCCTCTGGAATTTTCTCTAACGACACTGTGTCGGATACTTGGTATACCCATGGTCCCTGGTCATTTTCTGTTCCCTCGACCGGTACAATGGTACTGCTGCGAGCATTTAAACTTTCTTCCCCATGCACAACTATTTCTTGATGATCCCATTCAAACTTGACAACCTGATGTAGTGTTGACGGGATTGCTTTAGCAGCATGGATCCATGGTCGACCCAACAACAAGTTGTAAGAAACAGTTATGTCCAACACTTGAAATTCCATTGTAAATTCAACTGGCCCTATAGTTAGTTCCAACACTATGTCGCCAAATGAATCTCTGCTTCCACCGTCAAACCCCCGTACGCAGATACTATTCTTCTGGATCCTTTCCTCTTTAATTCTTAATTTGCTTAAAGTGGAGAGAGGGCATATGTTTGCACTTGACCCATTGTCAACCAATACCCGGGTTACTACGGAGTTTTCACATTTCACGGTGAGGTAAAGAGCTCTGTTATGCTCGGTACCTTCCACATGTAATTCATCATCAGCAAATGTAATTCTGTTTGTCTCAAAGATTCTGTTGGCTATTCTTCCTAAATGATTTACGGAGATCTTTTCAGGAACATGAGCCTCATTCAGGATTTTCATCAAAGCCAGACGGTGCTCCTCTGAATGAATCAGTAATGACAACAATGAAATTTGAGCGGGCGTCTTCTTTAATTGATCCACAACAGAATAATCATGGAGTTTCATTTTTCTTAAAAACTCTTCCGCCTCTTCTTCCGTCACAGCCCTCTTTATTGGTGTTGGATTGTTTTTAGTTTTTCTTAACTCTTCGGGCGTAAAACATCTTCCCGAACGAGTCAAGCCTTGCACCTCACACACTTCTTCCTTGACTTCTTTTCCTTTGTACATTACAGTCACCAGTTCGTAGTTCCATGGGATGGCTTTGTTGTTGATGACCGGCAGCTAGATTACAGGTGCAATAATAACCCGATCTGTACGGGCTCCTTCCACGAATACAATGGGTTTGTTAGCAACCCCTAGTACTATCACTTTCGGCCTTTCTTGTTTTGCGGCAACTTTGCTCGATGATCCCTCCTCGATTATCATAGATGGTCCATCACCATTTCTGTTCTGCTTGGGTACCGGCTTCTCCTCTGTTAACTGCTTATCTGATTTGGCTTCATGAGACTTGATCATCATGACAGCTTGTGACGGCTTCTTTGTCTCCCCATCAGCTTGTATGATTTCTATCATATTGGCCTCTTGATGGGCTGGCATTGGATTTCTATTGATATTTGGGGCTTCAGGGGTTTGAACCTCGATTTTATTAGTATCAATCAGCTCTTGTATTGCATTTTTCAAATGCCAGCATTTCTCCGTATCATGGCCTGGTGCACCAGAGCAATATTCACAGCTAATGGTGTAATCCAGATTCTTTGGCAGAGGATTGGGTAGCTTGGATTGTATTGGTCTCAGCATGTCTAGCTGTCTCAGCCTGTGGAACAGACTAGTGTAAGACTCTCCCAATGGAGTGTAAGTTTTCTTTTTCTGTTCTCTTTCCCCCTGAACGCTGGCCTCGGCCTGAAACCTGGTCCGGGATAGGCTCGTGGGTAAGTACTTGGTGTGGCAGGAGCACGCCAATTGGTGTGAACAGGTGGCTGATTGTATGCTTGAGCATGGTTAATAGAGAAATGAGGCTCCGAAGGGTGATAGTAGTGTTGGGATGAATCATGGTGGTAAGCTGATTGGCGAGGTCGTTGTTGATTATAGTAAAGCGGTGAACCTCTGGGTCCCAACCAAATTCCTGAATCAACTACCGCTGCTTCCTCCCTCTTCTTTCTTCCGATTCCTCCTACCCCGCCTTGAATAGCTTGAGTAGTTGCCTTAATTGCTGAATAGCTCATAATTTTATTTGTTTTGAGACCTTCTTCCACCATACCTCCCATCTTCACCACTTCGTTGAATGATTTTCCAACCGCTGAAACTAGATGGGCATAGTAAGTTGGCTCCAAGGCTTGGAGGAAGTAGTCTACCATTTCGCTCTCCTTCATAGGAGGATCCACTCTTGCTGCCTGTTCTCTCCACCGAAAACCATACTCTCTGAAACTTTCATTGTGTTTCTTCTCAAATTTTGTCAAAGATAATCGATCTGGGATGATTTCCAGATTGTATTGGAAATGGTATGCGAATGCCTGTGCCAGGTCATCCCAGGTGTACCATCTCCCATGGTCCTGGCGTGTATACCACTCCAAAGCTGATCCGCTTAAACTTTGACTGAAGTAAGCCATCAATAATTCATCCTTTCCCCCAGCTCCTCGCATCTTGCTACAGAAACCCCTTAAGTGGGCTACTGGGTCGCCGTGCCCATTGTATAGGTCAAATTTGGGCATCTTGAAGCCAACTGGTAATTGTACATTGGGGAATAAGCACAAATCTTTGTATGCTACACTGACTTGCCCACCTAATCCTCGCATGTCTCTGAACGATTGTTCTAAACTCTTGACCTTCCTGAATATCTCTTCTTGTTCAGCATTTTTGGCTGGCTTGTCAATTTCGGTTGGGAGATCAAAATGAGGAGCAGTTGAATTAATTTCGGAGGCTTTGAGGGTGGGCTCCGGGGGTAATATTGGTTGTCCTGGGCCTGGAATGTAGGCTCACTAGGAGATTTGTGAAATGTAGCAGGGGGAGGTGCTACGAAAACAGGAGTCATAGGTGGAGGAAAGTATGGAACTGGTTTCGGAGGTGGAGACTGTGGTGTCTGAGAGGTGGTGCCTAGGCAGTGCTGGTAAATGGGGAAGTTTGGGGATAATTCAGTGGTAATATTATCCTGAGTTTGGGTCATTGATGGAGCAGGGTTATTTGGGTAAGATGGGGGTAACTGTCCTGTAGATCAGGCTTGGTACATCTCAGCCATTTGCTGCTTGAGTTTAAACATCTCTTCTTTCATTCTCCCGACATCCATCTCCTCTAGCTCCATACCTGTGTCAATATCTGGGACAGACATACTTTCGGGTATTGGTCCTTTTGATCTTGTGTGATAGTGATAATATGCCAGTATACTCTTTAGAGAAACTAACTGCTTGAATTCTGAAAATGAACAAACTTGTTAGTTTTGAGAGTTTAACACATATATAATCACACGTTGAGATGCAATGCTCCTAGACAAATAATCCCTTTCTATTATGCATTTGCTCGGCTGCTTGTGTCGTCCCAGCTTTCTTGAAATTTTTATTGTTATTCACTTCTATTTATTATATATATCTTTTATCGTGGTGGTCGAATCTTATAGAGATTGCCTACGTATTATGCCCTTACATGAATCAGACCTTGCGTAGTTCGGACTAAAGGCAATCACTTTTATTCATTATACAAAGATGGAATTACATTTGAAAACTTTAAGAAAATGGCTTGAAACACACACACTTAAATCAAAATAAAAGATACAATTCTTAACATCTCACAACGTGCCCCACTTTCCACTTGTGTTGTATATTATTAGACTATTTGCTCAATGTGGAGCTTGACCTGGATGACCTCCCAGCGTACGATACATCCTTTCCAACTCCATTGCTAGATGACGAGCAAAAGTGGGCGCATGCTCTGTAAACCTTTCATAATCCATTCCTTGGCAGTTTACATAACTTTGAGATGTGAAGACTGCCAGGTCGTGGATTTGTGCCCTGAAACCTTGGAGACGTTGGTCTTGGTCTTGCAATTGCTGCTGACGAGTGGTGGCTATATCTCTGACACGGTTTTCACGATCTAGAGCTGCTTCTAATAGAGCTCGGAGTCTGGCCTGCTCTAATCTTGCTTGCGCTCTTTCCCTGTCGAGGTCTGCTTGTTGATGCTCTCTGTTGCATCTTCTTGCCTCTTCTAGTTGCGCACGAAGCTGGTCTTCTGATCGCATCCAATGGTCTTTTTCCTTCTTGAATTGTGCCCTGTCTTTTTCGGATTGCCTATCTTGGCGTTCCTTATTAGATCTGGATTCTTCGTTTAATTGCTGGATCCTTTCTTTTGCTTTGCTCAATGCCCTTTCGTTTTCCGCAAGAATGGAATCATAATCTTGCATTCTTTCAAAGAGATTGGCGATGGTTTTTTGATCCTTCCAGCTCCTCTTTGGCGTTTCAGAAACTCTTTTCATTTTTTGGAATCGAGCATGAAGATTTTCATACTCACAAGCTAGACTCTTCTTCTCGCCTTCGGCTTCTTGTGCTTGCAAATCTTTCTCCAAACTGAGGCTTCTCAGATTTTCTTTTAGGGCATGGATAGTTGCTTTGTACCCTTTTTCCTTTTCTCCCCAGATCAACCGCTCTTGGATTTTATCATTGAAGTTTTGAACATGGGGTCTTTTTGTTGGCCTTCTTAGCTCAGGCTCTGGTACATCATCCACGCGAGACCGTTTTTCAAACCACATTGCATATCCAGGATTTATCTCACCCTTTGTAGTGTCTGGGACTTGAGTATCACTTTTCAAGTATCGACATCCATTCCACATCTGCTGAAGTAGAGCCTCGGGAATAGTGGCTTCTGGGTGTAATTCGATTACTTGCATACTCAAATCTTCATCATCAGGAACTACTTGATATCTCCCTAGTTGCCTTAGGACTCTTAGTGGCGCATACGGCTGAATGCTTCTCAATCCCAATAGTAGTAGATAACTATTTGAGGTTGACATGTGTATTACTTCCCTCATCGGGAGCCATCCCAAAGTCCATTCAATCTGATTTGCCGTTAAAGCCTTTAGATGAGATACCCATGCTTCTATCCCTTCTGGAGCCTGATAATTTTTTGTTCTTTCCTCATAGCTCTCGATGCAATTATCATTGTTTGACCCATACTGTATGACCTTGGGCTGTTGTTGGAGATGTTCCATCACCCACATTTGCAACAAAATTTTGCATCCTTCGAAGACTTTTGCTCCTGATTTACATAAAGTCAAAGCCCGATAAATATCTGATAGAATGATGGGGATAAGGGTGTGATTTTCTTTGGTGGTGAGGATTTGCACAACTTTCGCGGTGCGAATATCAATTGTTCTCTCTTTGTTTGGGAAGACCATGACTCCTAGAAAAGCCACCATGAAGGCAAAGCGACGGTGAATCTGCCAAGTGTCTTTGTTTTGCTTGTTAGTAAGGCCTTTCTCATGAATTTCGAACCCATCTGACTTTTCGAACCTTGAATACAAAAAGTTGAAGGAACAACATCCATTGATGACATTGCTTTTCCTGATTTGACTGCTGATGTTCAGAAGACCGAAGAATCGAAGTACCGAAGGAGCCTTTGTGAATATCAGGCTTTGATTTTTTAGACTTCCGTCAAAACCAGCATATCCAGCTATTTCCTCTAATGTAGGAGTAAGCTCGAAGTCAGAGAAACGAAAGACATTGTGAGCAGGGTCCCAAAAAGTTACTAATGCCGCAATCAGATCATCACGGGGTTTAACCTTCATAATATCCGTGAGGTTTCCCAAATGCTTGACGACCCATCTTTGACCGTCTTCGCCTAAATCATACCACCATATTTGAAGCTGAAAGAGAAATTCTTCTGTACTCGTGGATGAGGGGCTTTGTGTGGTGCTCATTTTGTATCTGAAGTTTAATTTAATAAAGTTAAGACTCATTTTGAAAATAAAAAAAAACTATTTTCAAAATTTTATATTTTTGAAAATTTACACTAAAAAAAATCATTTTATTTATTAAATTATCTTTATTTCAAGATTTTAAAAAAAAAAACAACCCATTTTATTCCTCTCTTCTCACCATGATTTCATTTAAGCTGGTCAACAAGCATGTTCGAGGCAAATGAATGCACAAGTAGCAAGTAGGATGCATCAGGATGGTCTTTTTTTTTCGGGTTCACCTGTCCTAGACAAACCCAACCCCTGTGTTGAGTCTCCAAGGCCAAATGTATATGATGCAAATAGACATTCCTACTAGGGATCCGGTACATGGCTGAGTTATTCTAAGTGTAAAACCCGAGGTTGATTGTTCTAAACCTGGCTTACCCAAACGGACAGTTTGAGCCGAAGCGGGGACAACGTACCGGGAGCACGAAAGTCTGCCCGGCCTAGTTACTTGTCCCAACTCCGTCTTATTTGGTATGACTTTAATAGAAAGGTGGGTCACGCGCACGTGTACACCAATAAATTCAGAAGACTCAGAAAGAAGGGGGTTTCGTAGCAGTTGTATATATTTATAATTCAAATAATATTAAAGTGGTAAAAAACAACATTTAGAATATTAGCATATAAACAGTTGAAAATCATATAGTAAATAAAGCCAATTAACACAGATATTTTAAGCTCGAATTCTTTAAACCCTGAACCAATGGTTCTGGGTTACAGTTTACACTTTTATCCCCAGCAGAGTCGCCAGAGCTGTCGCACCTCCTTTAAAAAAATCAGAAAAGTTCCATTAAAACTACTTTTGAATACTTTAAATCCTATTGAATGCTATTATCCTGTTTTTCAGCAGCCCATTACCCTTTGTTTTCCACTATCCTATTAAATTAAAAACCATTAACAAACCACTTTCAGCCCACTACTATGTCACATTACCCTTACTTTTTATCCCAGAAATGCCCCTGACTCCTACTGTTATTACTGAAAAAAATCAGAACCTACTGCAAAACTGATTCTATAATCTGTATAAACTTGATTATTCTTCTGATTTACAGTTATAACCAATCCTATGAACCTCCTAACACAATTGTATTTGACCAACTTTTGTAAACTTGAATTCAAACTTAACATCACAACAATATTACACTGAGTTCAGTATAATGATTCAAACGAATTTTAACTTTGAACAAAATCAAACAAACACAGGAGCATTGTCAATATACTGACAATGCCCTGAAACTCAATGTTCAGAAATCAACATATACATACCATTGACAAACTTTCTGATTTATTAAACAAGAATCAATTAATTGGGAAGAACTAATTGATTAATTTCAATGATAATAATCAACTCCAAACAGATAAACAGGATATTACAAACAACATTTTCAGAAGCAAGATTCACAATACAACTAATCGACGAACTTAACCGAGTCGATTACACACATTGTACATAATCACAATTAACAGAAACAATTCACATTTAGAATCAAGTAGACGGGTAGGGGACAGTATAACAAAATTGACTAGAAAATTATGAAAATTTAGACAAACTAATGAAACGAACATAGAATATACGTAGAATACACACAAGAAACAGAAAATTACCTCTGAACCTTCAAATTCAACCGGACTCAACTCAATTTGAATTTGGACTTTGTTTGAAATCAAACAGACCTTAGTCGAAGTATTTTCTATTGAAAATACTTTGACTAAGGTCGATTAAACCTCAATCTTTCGTCTGAAGTGAACAGAATCCAAAAGTCTGGTATTTCTAGGGTTCTTGAAGGTTCGATTTGGGACTTAACCATTTCTGGTCAGATTCGAGGGGGACCAAATACGACACAAGGGTGAGGGTAGCCTAGGGGTCATTTGGTGTCAGTTTAGAACGGATCTGAGTTTGTTCTTGTTTGGTCCGAATCTTCAAAAGAAGATTCGAGAAGCTCGGAACTGATTCGAGCCAAACAAACTTCAGATCCATAACGAGGCATGCTAGGGGGTACTATGGTGTTATTTTGGAAGCCATTGGAAAGGTTTGAGTTTTCAGACCCACCTTCGATTTAGTATTCGAAGAGTTGGGGTCTGATTCGAAGGAAACTAAGGTCAGATTTGTGTAGAGGATGTTCAGGGGGTTCTAGGGTGTTATTTTGGTGACCGGCGGTGTTGATGCCGCCGGGTTTCAGGCGGTGGGATTAGGGGTGGGGTTTGGGGACGATGATGAACAGTGAGAGGAGGGGGGGTGTTCAGTTAGGGGCCGGGGTAGGGGCTTGGGCCTTATATAGGGGTGGGGTGGATTGATCTCATCCGTTGGATCAATTAAGATGCACGGTTGAGATCAATCCACTTATCCAAACGACATCGTTTGATTTAAGTTGGGGAAAGGGGTCAACCCGGGGTTGAAATGGATCGGGTTTGGGTGAGTTTTTAAGACCGTGGGATCAAGATGGATGAACGGTTCAGATCTAGTTGCCCTTAAACGTCGTCGTTTCATTTATGCAGAAGCTGAACTGGACCGTTTGATTGCAATGAATCAACGGCTCAGATTTGAGGTATCTCATGCGGCGTCGTTTAGGCTTGTTCGAATTGGACCGGACAGGGGGATGTTGGATTGGGCTGTGGGGGGGTAATTTGATTTGGGCCTGGATTTTAATCCAGGTCCAATTTTTATTTTACAACTTATTTTTTTTTATTCTATTTTATTATTTATCATTAAAAAAAATCCTAACAAAAATTATAAAACAATTTTTAACCTTACACAAAATATTAATCACTTCATAACAACTATTCAACATACAGATAAAACATTAATCACACAGTGGAATATAAAAAATAGAACAAAAATGCATATTTATCTTTCAAATACATAATTAAATCCTATATGCATGCAACATGTATTTTATTTTAATTTTCATTTTATTATGACAAAGTAAACATTTATGGACATACAACAAATATTTAACACCACACAAATTCAAGAATTACACAGTAAAAGAAATTTATTTTATTTTTTGATTTATTTTGGAGTAGTTTTCGTAAGGCAAAAATTACGTGCTCACACACAAGGCTGGTAATTCCACACTGCACTTGTCCCACATTTTTTGGTAAATGTTTGGGTGCTGGTATTGGCTGGGGACCCAATAGGGCCCTAGGGAGCTTTGCCGCACCCAGACCATGGCTGTGAAACTCGAAAGAAGTAAGGTTGGAAGATTGGGTCTGGTTGAAGGCTCCCTATAGAATAACTTCTTATTTTATTCTTCATTACTGTAATTTAGCTATCTCGGTTTGTAATGACTTGTAAACAACTGATTGGGGTTATAGTGAAATTGGGAGGGGTTATGCATGCTTAGTTTAAATAATGGGCAGAAAACATGCTTATAGGACTTTACTTACTTATTTGTGCAATAGATATCATGTACAGGACATGCATCTCATATAGTAGTAATCCTGTTTTAGACTCTTTACTTCCAGCTTGTTGTCATACTCATTTCGTAATCACGACTAGCTAATAACTAACAAATAACTATTAAAATAACTGGTGCATTCTCACTGGCATTTAGAGACCCTGTTTTAGGACTTTTATGTGCATTAGACACCATATTACTTAGGGTCTTTATTTTTGTCCGAGTTGCAATTTGCTGAACGCCTCGCCAATATGTTTAGTCTAATAGTACAAGTCTGGTTAACTACGTTCTTTTAAAACTGGGATTAATATGCATGCTCGCCTTTAAGATAAGTAGGCAATACATACGACGCCTAGGCAAGCTTTAGGCCCAATAAAAATCGATTAATCATGTTTTACCAGTTTCAGACTACTCAGCCTCTTTTAACTTTCTGAACTCTGTTGCCTCTCTGAAGTTTGCTCTGTTTTTCTACTAAAACTTCCACCCTATTTTGAGATAAACTCAGAATCGTGCATCTGTTCTATCATGTTTTCCACTGGGTTATCTTTCCTGTCCAGAATCGTGCTACTTTTTCTACGACTTATCAGGATACTACATCTTTAATGCCTCTACTATATTTTCAAAGTGTGCTTTAACAAGTTTATTTATACTTTTACTAATTCCTAAACTACTGTATACTAACTCCCATCTTTGGTCATATTTATGAAAATCAAACATTCTTCGGGTCACTCAATTTTATTTATTAAACCTTCTGCTTTCACCGAAACTTATCTTTTTTCCGACGTTCCTGCTTTTAAACTTTTATCCTTGAGACCTTAAATGTGTTAGAGACGTCCTAATACATGTTTATTTGTGGAGAGATCTGTGAGCCTTTATTTGTCTTTGTATGTTCCCTTATGTGCGGTCCTATTTGTTATGTATGTCGCTTAGCATTTTATCCTTTAAACCTGAGGGTTCAGCCTACTCCTTACCCTATAGGATTAGTAATCCCAATGCCTCCTAGACTGATAGGATTGGGGCGGGTAATAGCATAGAATAAGTAACGATACCATTCCGCGCTTTAATACCTTAACGGGGTGGGAAGGGTAGAATATGGAGATGATGACCGATGCGCTAATACCACGTGCGACCCCTCTTTTGAGGAGTAATTGCTGGGTATTGCATTGAAGTGATCCATATTAATCACAAACCTAGGACCCCTTTTCTTTATTTGCTTCCTTTAGAATTGTTTAAACTTTTCAACTCCCTGCTCTCTTTCTACTTACTTTCATAAGTTTCAACCTAATTGTAATGTTATATGCGAGTCCTTATTTGAGCCTTGATTGTTTACTTGTAAAGTTACAATTGTAACATGGCCGGGAACCACACTAGTTGATCTTGAGGGGTGCCTAACACCTTCATCTCGAGATAATTTCTAGCCCTTACCCAAACTCTGGTTTTCCAACTCAAACTCTTCTAAAACGTGTCCTAATGCACTATAATCATTAGGTGGTGACTCTTCAACTTCTAAACCCAATTCTCGAAAGGGAATAGAGTTGTCCTCCCAATGTCGTATACCCGATTTCGACCCGTAGAAAAAGGGGCATCGACAACATGGCGACTCTGCTGGGGAACTTCTTTAGGCTTTTACCATTGCATGTTGCTTGTGACTTTACTATCTCATTAATTGCTTTATTCACTGTCTTTTATTCTTTCACTACGAAACTGACTTGGCTCTTCATGTCTTTTCTTTCCTTTAACTGCTTTCCTTTACTGCTTTATTTCAATACTGTTGTAATTACTGCAATTATTGTAATCATTTATCTTATGAACGTGAAAATACATGTCAATTTGTTTCATTCTTGTAAACTGCATCTTTAACATCATATTCCATTCGGGCCAAACAAATACCATAGCAACGCTTATAATGAGTGGTTGCGCTTTTCCAATATTATCACCCTTTAAATTTGGCGAAGGCGTATTTGCGGTAAAATTAGTCGATCAGCGGTGTAGTCGATGGTTTCGTGCCTTTCCCTCTTGAGTTGTCCGCTCAAGGGTACCTGTCAAATACCCCAATAGAAACCTTACTCTGTTTAGCTGTGCCTGTATCATGTTCAAACCTAGCCAAGTCAGTTATGCTGTCCACATAATGACTCATTAAGATAGCCTTGTCCAAAGTCCATCGGGTTTCCCTGAAACCCAAACGGACACCTACAAGTTCTATGCATTTATTTGGAGAACTAAATGCTTGCTATGCTAATTATTGGTTTAAATAGTCGAATCTGGCGGGGTAAGGGTCTAACACTCTGTTTTGCAGAAAATGAGGCACGAAGTCCCCAGATTTGGCATGGTAACCAATATTCATCCAAGGCTGCTAAATTGGTGGAAAGATCTCTACTCTAGTGATCAGACACTCGTCCGCAAATACTTAGGGAATCTGCCTTCTCTTCTAGAAATCCAGCCTGACAACAAAATCATAGAGGCCGCAACTCTATTCTGGGATAGTGACAGGTCCGTGTTCCGCTTTGGGGACCTTAAAATGACTCCTTTGCTCAAAGAAATAGGAGGTTTAGTTGGTATTCCTTGGGAGACTCCGGGTTTGTGTTGATACCCAATTTTTCCCTATGTATTTTTTATACTCAAAACACTTTCAAAATATCATGTGTATGCATATATAAGCATGCCCAAGAGTTTTGGTATTTTCCCCTAATTTTTAAAGATTTTTAAAATCAATTTATTATCTATTTTAGCAGTGCAAAACCCATAATTATTCCCAAAATCATCAATTTTGGTGAATAATTTATTTCATTCCCATATTTATACCAAAATATAGTTAAGATAATTTTTGCATATTTTTACAAATTTATTTGGTATGTTAAAAGCTAAATTGCATATAATTGCAATTGTAGCCTACTTTAAGATTAATAGAATTTTATGATTGTAAAATTGGTTCCAATATTTTTAAATTAATATTTATATATTGTTTGTTGGCTCAGTACTTTTAATTTGCTTTCAAGATCATTTTACCATTTTTATAAAAATAAAAAGGGAAAAACTGGCTATTTAAAATCTGGCCCATTTGTTATTTCAATCATAGCCAAATTGATCCCCCTAATTGACCCCAATTCTGAAACCCAATTGGACCGGCCCAATTCCGATTTAACCCAACCCCTTTACCCATTTATCCGACCCGCCCGGTTTTCTTTTAATCCCAGCCGTTGATCTTTTAGATCAACGACTCCCCTCATCCCCTTCCTTTTTTAATTCAAAGGACCCCTTTACCCTACCTCATTCTCACCAACCGCCGCCTCTGTAACCCTCCACTATCACAAACTCTCTCGAGGGTTCTCAAACCCTAGCTTCCTCCTGCCTTGTTCCACCGTGTTTTCACCGGAATCCATGGCTTCTCAGGCCATGGACAACCTATATGCACCTCCTTCGGCTCTTGCATGCCTGATGATCGAAGGTTTGAGGCCAGACCTCGAAGGTCTTCACTCAGACCTTCACCAATTCGAAGATTCCGGCCATCTCCGACTTTGCTCCGGTGGCTCTTGGTCTTCTGAGCCTGTTTCTGACCTCATCCGACTTAGATCAGACCTCTTTCCAAGCCTTTCTCATTCCAAGGTTCCTTTGAAACCCTAGTTATTCGAGGTTTTCTCTGATTGTTCTTTTAAATCTATGCTATATCTGTGCTTTACTGGAGTTTTTAAAACTCTTTCCCCAATTTTTCTTTCAAAAATTACTTCTTTCCGATCTAGGGTTTCTGAAAAGCTTAAAATGTTTTTCTGACTCTTCCTTTTCTTTTCTTTGTATGTATATGTCTATACTACGTTCGTATGTTTTCTTTTCTACCACGCCTGTATTGTCCTTCTACTTTTCTTTTATACATGTTACTCCTGTGCTCACATGATTATCCTTGTTATGTTTTCATTACTCTTCTACTATATGTGTTTACTGTTAAGTTCTTCGATTTTTGTTTGCTTTACTGGACTCTGTTCGTGTTCTTGCTAAATGTGTTTCATCTACTGCTTCTTAAGTTTGTATCACTTTTTCTTCTGAACTTGTTTAAGTTCTGAGTTTTTCTCAAAACGTGTTCTCCATGCTTTTGACTGTGTATCATGTCTATTTGTTTCTCATAAGTCTTTGGAAAAGACTCCTGAGCCTCTATTGAATGGTTTGCCTTCTCATCTCTATTGTCTGACTGAACTCAAAACCCTAAGGTTCCGGGATTTCTTGGCATTTTGATCTTTTGTGTGCGAGTTAGGTTCCACTTCGGGACCCTGGACTCTCAGACTCATTGTGAGTTTGCGAACTAGACTTATACCTCTTCTTGCTTATGATTCTGAACCTTTCTTTGTTAAACTCTCTTCTAAATAATTTGTCAAACCCCTCTGGTATTCA
Source organism: Nicotiana tabacum (assembly GCF_000715075.1). Classification (NCBI taxonomy): domain Eukaryota; kingdom Viridiplantae; phylum Streptophyta; class Magnoliopsida; order Solanales; family Solanaceae; genus Nicotiana; species Nicotiana tabacum. Next base: position 41,493,863 of record NC_134095.1, read on the forward strand.
CATATTTGTGTGCTTTATATATAAGGACTCTGCCTTCAAAGGTTTTTGATTGATTCTGAAATCCTCTAATGGGGTTTGATTGATTGTTACTGATTTTTCTTTAATTGAACCTCCTTTACCTTTTCCTGACTTGGTTCATTCGAATTGAATTATAATTTTGATTTCCCTGGCTGTTTGATTGATTCCCTTTCCTTATTTTTTCCAAGCCGTGTACTATTGAATTCTTTTCTTTAATAACTTCTCTGTATTTACCCCTTTTGTGCTACTTTGAAAAGGTTTTAATCAAAACTTCTTTCCTTAATTGGCTTTTACCCATTGAAATCAGAATCCCTTTACTAAAGGGAGATTGATTTCAATGTTATTTCCTTACCTTTTCTCACTTGTTTTCTGCACTATAAAAGGGGCATGACCCTTCTGCACTTTGATCATCCTTAACTTACAATTCAATACTTTTACAACACACTTCGAATTGCATACTTTTACATACACACTCTTAATTCAGCACTTTACAACATAATCTCACAGCTCTCTTCTAAGATCTTCTGACTATTTGTTGGCTTTACAAGACTACTGCTTTTCTTTTCTTGTTTCCCTGAAACTGGTATGTCCTTTATTTAATTTTCTACCCCACCCTTATGTGCTTCAGACTATTGTTTACTCTACTGCCTATGTTCAGTAACTTGTGTTAAATATTTTTCTTCCTTGCTTCTATTTCTGTTATGAATCCTCTACCCCTATCCTCTTCTATGTGCTGAGTTAAGTTCTTGGCCTGACATTATCCTAATTACTGTCCAGGCCTTGGCTTGATCCACAATGGATCCTAACTCTCAATGCTTGACTAGCAGGCTGGTCAGGGGTGTGCTAGCATCCCAATTGCTGGGCATGACCACTAGCTTGCCCTGTCTCTCTTTGATTCCCTTCCCCCCTTGTGCACTTACACCTATTCCTAGAATCTTAAGTTCTTCCCCTCTCTCTTGAGCCTTGCTTTGGGACCTTGAGTTCCCTCTAAACTTGGACATCTGAGAGCTGACATTTCCACATTGCACTATAATCTAAATCTGCAATATATTTGGGGTGTAAGCACTGCCTGGAGTTCCTGAAACTCCTTGGACCTCTGAAACACCACAGATAAGAGAATGCTTTGGAAATCTGGATTTCGGAAGTGGTTCAATTTCATATTGTTAGACACTAAGTCTAAATTAGGCTGCTCGGATGTAGCTGTGATTCCTGATGTACTTTTAATTTCTGTCTTATTTTTTATTGGCATGTAATAATTTGTATAAACTCATGGGGATTTAGTGAAAAGGGAGGGGGTTACTTTATGCACAAAGGATAGAGATCATGCCTATAGGATTTAATTTTTGGTCTATGCAACTCTACACGTAGAAAGCATGTCTATAGGGATTAACTTCTAAACTTTCTGCAACTGCGCATATAGATACCATGCTCATAAGGGTTTATTTTTTCTGCGCATAATGATACCATTAGGCAAACTGTGGGTTTAACAACAAGGTTGCATATAGACACCATGCTTGTAAGACTCCTGTTTTTTTTTTTAAAAAGTGTTAAAATCAGTTGACATATAGAAAGCATGCCTATAGGAATTTCGAATTTGAACTATCTCATTCTTGTGCAAGACAGCACCAACCGTTTAATTAATAAATACTTTTGGTAAAACTGGCAGTCTCCTGCGATTTTCTGAGCCTCGTAAGTTAACAAACATTTCCTAAACAAACTGGCATTTTCTGAAACTCTCTTTTTCTGATAAGTTCGTGAAATCTCTTTTACTAGTCTGCATACCTTTTGAAGTTCCTTTTTATTTCTTTTAGACCTCTTCAAAACAGAACACACTTTTCCTGAAACTCTTTCCATTCTGAAAAACTGATAACTCTTTATAATCAGTCTTCTTTTCGAAATCGTTAGTTCTGTCCAACACATAGCTAAAGTGGTTCAGTCTTTGACGACTGCATTTGAGTAAGCCTAATGCAGACTTCCTGTCTAAAAATATGAGTTAAACCAGTCCGTTTATCGCTTTAATTTTAAAGACCAAACCAGTACGTGCAAGACATGCTAAACTCCATGGCTTATGTGATTTAAGGAGGTTTACTTGAGCCGTATTTGATTATTTGCTCTCCCCTCTATTGTATTGTGTGTTTTGATTGACGCCTTAGTATTTTGTCCTTTGAAACTCTCCAAAGGCCCCAAATCCCTTCCCTTTTAGGATTAGTAGTCCTAAATGCCTCCGGAACTGATAGGATTGGGGGCGGTAGTAGCATGCAATAAGTAACGATACCATTCCACGCTTTAATACCTTAACGGGTGGGACGGGTAGAATATGGATATGATGACCGGTGCGCTAATATCACGTGCGACCCCTCTTCCGAGGAGTGATTGCTGGATATTGCATTGAAGTGATCCATATTAATTATAAACCTAGGACCCCCCTCCCTTTATTTGCTTTCATCTTTTCTTGTAAAATTATTCAAATCTCTTTTTTTTAAAATTTCTGCCCTCTCTATATACTTTCAAAAGTTTTCAACCTAATTGCAATGTTATATGCGAGTCCTTATTTGAGCCTTGATTGTTTACTTGTAAAGTCACAATTGTAACATGGCCGGGAACCACACTAGTGGATCTTGAGGGGTGCCTAACACCTTCCCCTCGAGATAATTTCTAGCCCTTACCCGAACTCTGGTTTTCCAACTCAAACTCTTCTAAAAAAGTGTCCTAATGCACTATAATCATTAGGTGGCGACTCTTCAAATTCCGAAACCCAATTCTCGAAAGGGTATAGAGTTGTCCTTCCCAATGTCGTATACCCGATTTCTGACCCCACGATTAGAGAAAAAGGGGGCGTTGACAGCATGACGACTCTGCTGGGGAGCTTCTTTAGGCTTTTACCATTGCATGTTGCTTGTGACTTTACTATCTCATTAATTGCTTTATTTACTGTCTTTTATTCTTTCACTACGAAACTGACTTGGCTCTTCATGTCTTTTCTTTCCTTTAGCTGCTTTCCTTTACTGCTTTATTTCAATATTGTTGTAATTACTGCAATTATTGTAATTATTTATCTTACGAACGTGAAAATACATGTCAATTTGTTTCATTCTTGTAAACTGCATCTTCAATAGCATATTCCACTCGTGCCAAACAAATACCATAGCAAAGCTTATAATGAGTGGTTGCGCTCTTCCAATATTATCACCCTTTAAATTCGGCAAAGGCGTATTTGCGGTAAAACTAGTCGATCAGCGGTGCAGTCGACGGTTCCATGCCTTTCCCTCTTGAGTTGTCCGCTCAATGGTACCTGTCTAATACCCCTATAAAAACCTTACTCTATCTAACTGTGCATGCATCATGGTCAAACCTAGCCGAGTCAGTTATGTTGTCCACATAATGACTCATTAAGATAGCCTTGTCCAAAGTCCATCAGGTTTCCCTGAAACCCAAACGGACACCTACATGTTCTATGCATTTATTTGGAGAACTAAATGCTTTTTATGCTAATTATTGGTTTAAATAGTCGAGTCTGGCGGGGTAAGGGTCTAACACTCTGTTTTGCAGAAAATGAGGCACGAAGTCCCCAGATTTGGAATGGTAACCAACATTCATCCAAGGCTGCTAAATTGGTGGGAAGATCTCCACTCCAGTGATCAGACACTCGTCCGCAAATACTTAGGGAATCTGCCTTATCTTCTAGAAATTCAGCCTGACAACAAAATCATGGAGGCTGCAACTCTGTTCTGGGATAGTGATAGGTCCGTGTTCCGCTTTGGGGACCTTGAAATGACTCCTTTGCTCGAAGAAATAGGAGGCTTAACTGGTATTCCTTGGGAGACTCCGGGTTTGCTTATGCTAGGGAATCGCAAGGTTAGGGGTTTCCTTAAGATGATGGGACTGAAGAAGAACCCAGACTTGACCTGTTTGAAAGACTCCTACATCCCATTCGACTATCTGTATGAGAGGTACGGCCATATCAAGTCATACCGCACCTACTCAGATGAATTTGCCCTCACCTCACTGGGGCATATTCACAGAAGGGTCTTTGTATTCATGTTTTGTTTCCTGGGGATGATAGTGTTCCCTATGAAGAAGGCTAGGATCCACACCAGACTAGCCATGGTAACCAAGACTCTGATGGAAGGAATTGGCGGACAACCTTTCAGTATAGTTCCCATGATTGTTGCTAAGATATACCGGGCTCTGGACAACTGTCAGCGAAAGGCCTGTCATTTTGAGGGATGCAATTTATTACTTCAGCTCTGTCTCATGGAGCACCTCCAGAAAGGAGAATACCGACAAGAGATCTTATGCAGAGATTGAGATGATCACATTGCCTTTCACCAGCCAAGGCGTATGAATTATATACCTAACATGTTTGCTCAGCCAGAGGACGCTGGAAGATGGGTGGAGTTATTTGAGAATCTAAAAGAAGACCAGGTACAGTGGATGGTCGAATGGTTCCCTACAGAAGAATTCATTGTTTGATCCCGAGACGCACCATTTCTCATACTCATTGGTCTAAGAGGAACTTATCCCTACGTTCCTCTACGAGCCATGAGGAAGGTTGGAAGAACGCAAATGATACCAAGGGTTGACAAAATGAGTCACTTTAGGGCTGATTTCCAGGACGATGATAGCCCTCACAAATGCCAAGCTCAACACATGTGGCATTGCAAGCTCGTTTTGGGGAAAGAATCTATTGAGCCAGACAAGTATCATGCTGGTTGTGTGCCGCACTATTCGGGTTGGTTGGAAGATAATCACAATGGTATAGGTCAGCCCGGGTTCATTCACGGACACAGAATCATCGACGAGAAAGCTAAAGCACGGGTTAAGTACAATCAACTGCGCAAGAGAATTCGAGAGTGTGAAAGTGAGCATCGGGAAATACAAGAAGCCCATCAGAAGTTGATCGAGGAATGGAAGGATATGGTTGTCAGCGCCAACAAGCGACTAGGGTACTTGGAGCGGGGTCTAGTGGAGCTAGAAGGAAAGTTCCTTAAGAGGATTGAAAATTGTCGAAATGCTGAAGGGAATGCAGGCGGACATTTGGCCCAAGCTTATCTGCTGCTAGGACTGCGCGAGCTAGTGAAGCTGTTCGAAGGGGATAAAGATACTGAATCTGGGGAAGGTCCTTCTGGGACCAAGTAGTTAGGAGTCTTTTATTTTGCTTTTAATGATGTAATAAGGTCGATGGCCACTAGTGACATTTTATTTTCTGTTATTTAGCATCGTTTTGTATTCGTCTTATTTTTATCAATAAAATGAGGCATTTAGCATTATAAATTCTCCAAATTAATTTGTCACTAGGCCTACCTCGGGCACAACGAGGCACCCAAATTAGGACGTGATTTATATTCTTGCACAATGTGTTTAAATATTGCAACATTTTCTTCTCATAACCCGCACTAACTTGTTACCTTTTTTTGTTTTTCTTTATTTTTTATTCCCCTCCCCAAAGGTTAGTTCGTGCATTCTGGCACCATCATCTTACAATACGAGATCCAAGGGCCCTCCACCTCCTCCTCCTCCGAGTCCTATCCGGAACAAGAACAAAGGTAGAATGGGAGATTCAAGCGCCAGAAAGGAAATTGAAAGAATTGAGATTCCTCAGGGTACCCCGGTTGCTAAGGAAACTGCTGCCCAACTTGAGCAGAAACTGTTGAAGTTCCAAGAAGAACTGGATCAAGTTTGGAACTTGGCAAATTTATCATTCACTCTCACTGCTCCTGATGTCAACTTTCCAAATGCTCAAAATCCCGCACCTCCACAGAACACCCCACAACCACAGATGCAACCCACTCATGCTCAATACTGCAACACATGCCACACTCCAAACAACGCTCCACTACTCATTCCTGAACTATTGAACACCACAAATGACCACCTCCACAATACTCCCATCTACGTAGATACCATACCCCACTACACTCAACCAATCTCAAGTGCACCTGAGTCTGATGACAAGGACTCTCTTATTAGAAACTTGGCAGCAGAACTCAAGAAGTTGACCAGCCGAGTCCAGGGCATGGAAGGAAACAAAGGCATAGAGGGGCTGAATTATGAGGACCTCTGCATTCAGCCAGATGTTGAACTTCCGGAGGGATACAAACCTCCCAAGTTTGAAATGTTTGATGGCACGGGAGATCCCAGAGTCCATTTGAGGACATATTGTGATAAGCTGGTCGGAGTCGGAAGGAATGAGAAAATCCGTATGAAACTCTTCATGAGAAGCCTGAAGGGGGATGCTTTATCCTGGTACATCAGTCAGGACCCCAAGAAATGGACAAGCTGGGTAGGTATGGCATCAGATTTCATGGATAGGTTCCGATTCAATATAGAGAATGCACCGGATGTATTCTACATCCAGAATCTGAAGAAGAAGCCTACCGAGACATTCCGCGAGTATGCTACTCGTTGGAGATCAGAGGCTGCTAAGGTCAGTCCGGCCTTAGAAGAGGAACAGATGAACAAATTCTTCATCCGGGCTCAGGACCCATAATATTATGAGAGGTTGATGCTGATCGAGGGCCAGAAATTCTCCGATATCATCAAGCTGGGAGAAAGAATTGAGAAAGGCATTAAGAATGGTATGATTACTAATCTTGAAGCATTGCAGGCCACCAACAAGGCTTTACAGTCTGGTGGAACATCCAAGAAGAAGGATGTCAATACCGTGATGGTCGCACAGGGAGCCAAATCACCATTAAAATACCACACTTACCCGTCACTTCCACTTACATATCAGCCTATCCCGAATTACCAAGCACCTGCACCCTCTTACCAAAATCCACCACCCGTTTACCAATCATCTCCACCTCCCACATATCAACCCACTTCACCCAGATACTCTCAACCTGCACCTGTTTACCAAGATTATAATGCCCAACCCTCTCACTACCAATCACCTCCCACTCGCCAAAATTTCCCTAGACCCAGACCAAATTTTGACCGCAAACCTCCCAGACAATATACAGCCATCGCTGAGCCAATTGACTAGCTGTATGAGAAACTTAAAGCTGTTGGTTACGTCTCCCCTATCCCTGCCATAACTCCAAAAAATCCTTCCCAGTGGGTCAACCCTAATAAGACCTGCGCGTACCACTCCGGCATGAAAGGTCACACCATTGACGAATGCCGCTCATTGAAGGACAAGATTCAAACCCTGATCGACAATAAGGTCATCGTAGCAAAGGAGCCTGTTCCTAATGTCCGCAACAACCCTCTGCCTGACCATAACAGTGGAGATATTCACATGATCGAGATCGAAGATGACTTGGACCCCAACGGATCGATAGGACTGATTGCTGAGGATGATGAGCCAAAGAAACCGTCAGTCACACTTAACCCGATTGTTGTGCAGAACCAGCCCTCTAGGGGCGATGAAGTAAACATGTCTATACCTCTCGAATTTGAAGTACCTTCTTCTGCGAAGGTGGCCGGGCCAATTGAGGTTGAGTTTGGGGCTCCAAAGGCATCTGTACTCTTTGAAGTTGCTGTGTTACCACCGAGGGTACCCATTCCTGTAGCAATGTCAGACATAACACCGTTCCACTCAAATGCCATACCATGAGATTACACAGCTGAAGCAAGGAAGAAAGGAAAGACCAAGACAGGAGAAGCAATTGCTGCGCAGGGTATGACCAGAACAGGAAGGGTTTACACTCCAGAGAACCTAGCTGAGTCCAGTAAGCAAGCCTTGGGACGGACTACTGAAACTAGTCCCGATGATCTTTGGAGGAAAATACAAGCTAAGGAGTATTTGGTCGTGGAGCAGTTGTACAAAACACCAACACAGATCTCCATCCTAGCTCTTCTACAGAGCTCTGACGCATACAAAAATGCCTTGATGAAGATATTGAGCGAAGCTTATGTGCCCAGCAACATAACTGGGGGCAAAATGGCAAATATGGTAGGACAAATACTGGAAAGCCACAAAATCACCTTCCACGAAGATGAGCTGCCGCCGGAAGGACTGAGTCATAACATGGCCCTACATATCACCGTGCAATGCGAGGATTACTTCGTCACTAGAGTCTTGATCGATGGAGGCTCCAGCCTCAACATCTATCCGTTGATAACTCTCAGAATATTGGGAAAGAGCCTGCACGAGATCAAAGATGGGGCCATCAATGTCAAAGCCTTTGATGGGTCCCAAAGGTCTACTATCGGAGAGATCAGCCTATGCTTACAAATGGGGCCAACCTGGTTCGACATTGACTTTCAAGTGATAGATGTCCCAACATCCTACAATTTGCTGTTGGGACGACCATGGATCCACGCCGCTGGAGCTGTAGCATCGACCCTGCATCAGGCAGTGAAGTTCGAATGGAATCACCAGGAGGTGATCATTCATAGCGATGGTAGCAACCCCATATATAGTCGCCAGACCATCCCGATGATTGGAGGCAGAAGGAGAATAGGCGGAGAAACATACCACCACATTGAAAGAGTCAATGCTGTAGACAAAGATAAATGGTGGGATAACAAGATTGAAAGTATCCTGAATTGGTGTGGATACGAACCTGGAAAGGGACTCGGCAAAAACCTCCAGGGAATCGCCAAACCCATCAAGCTGAAAAAATATGGCACTACATTTGGTTTGGGGTATGAGTACACTTGGGAGGAGTTCAATCACTGGTCGCCACCATGGCGCGGTCCCTACTACCCACTGGAGCATCTGATACCCCACCTGGAGCAGACTTTCCAGCCGGTAGATACTATATATGGGTTGGAGGAAGATGAAGCATTGGCAGCCGTGAAGAATCTGTTCTTGGAGGATAATGATATGGACTGCTGTGTTATTTTCGAGGAGGAAGGCCCTTCTATACAAGTTGTGAACCGAGAAGAGCACCTCAACAATTGGTCAATCAGAACCACCAGGGCCCGGAAAGCTTCGGGGTAGCAAGGCTAAACAAAAGCACCATGCATCACATTTTACTTTTTACTAGCTGATTTTATTTCCGCATTGTCTTTAATTCTGAAAAGAGCTCTGATATTCAAAACAATTATGAATTCAATAGAAGCATTTCAGTTTATTATATATCTCGCTCTTATTATTATTTTTTCTATCATTCACTTTATTTTACACATCATTGTTATTACTTGCCTTGACGATGAACCAACGATTGTGACTTGCAATGAGACAACGTAACAAACGGATACGGATTCAGAAGAGGATGATATACCAAAAGAGGTCATCAGAGGGGTTGATAATTTTGAAAATAGGCCTAAGTCTAACTTGGATGAAACTGAGGTCGTTAATCTGGGAGATGCAGAAAATGTCAAAGAAACGCGCATCAGTGTTCACCAGTCACCTTCAGAAAAGAAAGAGTACACGGAATTCCTAAAGGAGTATGAAGACATATTCACTTGGTCGTATGATGATATGACTGGTCTCAGTACATCCATTGTAGCTCACAAACTGCCAACAGATCCAACATGTCCGCCGGTAAAGCAGAAGCTCAGGAAATTCAAGCCCGACATGCGTTTGAAAATCAAAGAGGAGGTTACCAAGCAAGTCAAAGCTAAGGTTCTCAGGGTAGTAGAGTATCCGACATGGTTAGCCAACATCGTGCCAGTGCCAAAAAAGGATGGGAAAGTTAAAGTTTGTGTTGACTACCGGGATCTTAATCAGGCCATTCCCAAAGACGACTTCCCCTTGCCTAACATACACATTCTTATCGACAATTGCGCCAAGCATGAGTTGCAATCTTTTGTTGATTGTTTCGCTGGGTATCATCAGATATGGATGGATGAGGAAGATGTAGAGAAAACGGCTTTCATCACGCCATGTGGAATGTACTGTTACAAAATGATGCTATTTGGTTTGAAGAACGCTGGTGCCACCTACATGAGAGCCATGACTACCATCTTTCATGATATGATACACAAGGAGATCGAGGTATATGTGGATGACGTCATCATCAAATCTAAGAAAGCCAGGGATCACATGGAAGACCTAATAAAGTTCTTCAACAGACTGAGGAGGTATAATCTGAAATTGAATCCCGCCAAGTGTGCATTCGGGGTTCCTGCTGGAAAATTATTGGGTTTCATCGTGAGTCGTCGAGGAATAGAATTGGATCCATCAAAGGTCAAAGCTATCCAAGAATTGCCACCACCAAAGAACAAGAAGGACGTGATGAGTTTCCTGGGAAGACTCAACTATATCAGCCGGTTCATAGCTCAATCCACGGTCATTTGTGAACCTATCTTCAAAATGTTGAAAAAGGACACTGCCACCAAATGGACTGATGATTGTCAGAAAGCTTTTGACAGAATTAAGGAATACCTATCAATGCTGCCGGTCTTGGTTCCGCCTGAGCCAGGAAGACCCCTATTGCTTACATTACGGTATTGGATAGAGCATTCGGTTGTGTTCTGGGACAACATGATGAAACTGGGAGAAAGGAGCAAGCCATCTACTATCTCAGTAAGAAGTTCACACCGTACGAGGCCCGGTATTCTCTTTTAGAACGCACTTGTTGTGCTCTGACTTGGGTCGCGCAGAAGTTGAGGCATTACTTCTGTGCTTACACTACTTATCTCATATCCAGAATGGACCCTCTGAAGTATATCTTCTAGAAGCCCATGCCCACTGGAAAGCTCGCCAAGTGGAAGATCCTGCTAAGTGAATTCGACATTGTTTACATGACCCAGAAAGCAATCAAAGGGCAAGCCTTGGCGGACCATCTCGCCGAGAATCTTGTGGACGGAGAATACGAGCCCCTAAAAATGTATTTTCCTGATGAAGAGGTATCTTTCATAGGAGAAGATATTGCAAAATCCTATGATGGTTGGAGGTTGTTTTTCGACGGAGCTGCAAATTTCAAAGGAGTTGGCATAGGAACAGTCTTAGTATCAGAAACCGTCCAGCACTACCCGGTATCCGCCAAGCTCAGGTTCCCTTGCACCAACAATATGGCCGAATATAAAGCCTGCATCTTGAAGCCATTGACATGAACGTTCAGAAGTTGCTAGTGATCGGGGATACAGACTTGCTCATACATCAGGTTCGAGAAGAGTGGGCAACTAAGAACTCTAAGATACTTCCCTACTTGCATCGCATACAGGAGTTGAGGAAAAGGTTCACAAAGACAGAGTTTCAGCACGTCCCCAGAGTCCAGAACGAGTTTGCTGATGCATTAGCTACCTTATCGTCCATGATCCAGCATCTAGATACAAATTTCATTGATCCTATCCCAGTAAAGATTCATGATCAGCCGGCTTATTGCGCCCACATTGAGGAAGAAATAGATGGAAAACTGTGGTTCCATGACATCAAAGAGTATTTGACAATAGAGGAGTACCCAGAACTTGCCAACACTACTCAGAAGCGCACACTTCGTAGGTTATCCAGCAACTTCTTTCACAGCGGAGGAATCCTGTACAGGAGGACTCCCGATTTGGGTTTACTAAGGTGTGTCGAAGCAAAGGAAGCATCCAGGCTATTGGATAAAGTGCATGCAGGGACCTGCGGGCCGTACATGAATGGTTTTGTCTTAGCAAAGAAGATACTCCGAGCAGGGTATTTTTGGATGACTATGGAAACAGACTGTATCCAGTATGTTCGCAAATGCCATCGCTGTCAGATACATGCAGATATGATAAAAGTGCCTCCAAACGAGCTTACTACAACGAGCTCACCATGGCCATTCGCCGCCTGGGGAATGGATGTTATCGGACCTATCGAGCCTGCCGCATCAAATGGGCACAGGTTCATCTTAGTAGCAATTGATTATTTTACCAAATGGGTCGAAGCAACATCATACAAGGCGGTCACTAAGAAGGTTGTGGCAGATTTCGTCCACGACCGCATTGTTTGTCGGTTCGGAATTCCAGAATCAATCATCACCGATATCGGTTCCAATCTTAACAACGACTTGATAAAAGCAATGTGTGAAACTTTCAAGATCAAACACAAGAACTCTACAGCCTACAAGCCTCAGATGAATGGAGCTGTGGAGGCTGCCAACAAGAATATCAAGAAGATACCAAGGAAGATGGTCGAAAGGCACAAACAATGGCATGAGAAATTATCATTCGCCTTATTGGGATACCGTACCACAATCCGCAAATCGGAGCAACTCCCTACATGCTGGTTTATGGTACAGTGGCGGTCATCCCCACCGAGGTAGAAATTCCCTCCTTAAGGATCATACAAGATATAGAGTTGGACGATGCAGAATGGGTAAAAGGTCGCTACGAGAAGTTAGCCCTTATAGATGGGAAAAGGATGAATGCGGTTTGCCACGGTCAGTTGTATCAGAACAAAATGTCCAGAGCCTTCAACAAAAGTATTAAGCCAAGGAAGTTTACACCGGGGCAGCTGGTAATGAAGAAAATATTCCCATATCAAGATGAAGCCAAGGGGAAGTTCTCTCCCAATTGGCAGGGTCTGTACATGGTTCACCTGGTTCTAACTGGAGGAGCCCTTATTCTTGCAGAGATGGATGGAGAAGTCTGGCCGAAGCCAATCAATGCAGATGCAGTGAAGCGATATTATATGTAACCACTTATGATTCCCTTAATGATGTAATTTGAACTACGCCTGACCTAATTCCCGTTTAAGAGGGGATACGTAGGCAGCCCTATGGGTTCGGTCATAATTTAATAAAAAAAAATTCCATTCTCCCCCGCTATTGGAACTGGGGCAGAATTTTGAGGAGGATCCTCAAAATTCCGAAGTTAATTTCAGTCCATGCATCGCTAGAAGCGCCAGCCTAGTAAACTGGGGTAGAATTTTGAGGAGGACCCTCAAAATTCCGAAGATAATTTTTTTAGTCATTCAGCACAACCGTCAGAAATGTCCGCTCAGCAAACTGGGGCAGAATTTTGAGGAGGACCCTCAAAATTCCGGAGCGAAAGAGGTTGCAATGTCTTGAACCACGTCGTAGTCGTTGGTTCATCTAAAGAAAACTATTTTCGATTATATATTTACTAAAGCATGCATAACTATTATCCGAATTGCTGTTGTTTAGCGATGCTAACCTAATGACACACAACGTCAAGAGCCCGGGGAAGACGAACTAAACTTTCCCCTCACAGAACTCATGATTTTCTTTGGATGTAGGCACTCGATTTGCAATATCGTCAGGTATATTTATGTACGCATACTTTCCCAAGAATGCAACTTCTCAGAATCATCACTTGCCCGCAATTGCTATCCGTACACAATCTCCCCAGCAGTCATATTGTCGTAATCGGCTATCAGCTAAGAGATCTTACTACTAATCATCCTTTTACATTCTTGCACTGCATAAGGCTACTCTTCTGCTTTCCGAGACTAAGCATTGTCTCCATCCTGCATTTCTCTGCATTGCATAAGGCTACCTTTCTGCCTTCCAAGACTAAGCATTGTCTCCATCTGCATTTCTCTGCATTGCATAAGGCTACCTTTCTGCCTTCCGAGACTAAGCATTGTCTCCATCCTGCATTTCTCTGCATTGCATAAGGCTACCTTTCTGCCTTCCGAGACTAAGCATTGTCTCCATCCTGCATTTCTCTGCATTGCATAAGGCTACCTTTCTGCCTTCCGAGACTAAGCATTGTCTCCATCCTGCATTTCTCTGCATTGCATAAGGCTACCTTTCTGCCTTCCGAGACTAAGCATTGTCTCCATCTTGCATTTCCTTGCATTGCATAAGGCTACCTTATCTGCCTTTCGAGACTAAGCATTGTCTCCATCTGCATTTTTTTGGCATTGCATAAGGCTACTTTTCTGCCTTTCGAGGTTAAGCTCTACCTCCATCATCATCTGCATAAGGCTACCTTTCTGCCTTCCAAGACTAAGCTCTGTCTCCATCTGCATTTCCCTGCATTTCATAAGGCTGCCTTTCTGCCTTCCGAGACTAAGCTCTGTCTCCATCCTGCATGGCTAAAATATCACCACTTTATTTTCTTGCATGGCTGAAATATCGCCACTTTATTTTTTCTTGCACGGCTGAAATATCGCCACCTTTTATTTACGTCTTGCATCGGCTGAAAGATCGCCACCTGCTGCATTTCATGGGCTAAAAGATTGCCAAATTGTCCAAGGGCGTCATTGTTCGGAGGCACCATTTTCATAGCCCAAGAACGCATGCCATGGACTGAGGACCCCATTTTATCTTTTGCACATCATTATTCAAAGGCATCATGGTTTAGAGGCACCATTCTCAAAGCCCGAGAACATCATTTCATAGCCTGCGAATCCTTTACCATACGCCTCATGGCCCAGGACGTCATGGTTCGAGGACGTCATCCTAACCGTCCGAGGACAACATTCATGGTCCAATAGGAATTTGCATCACGTTTAAATTTATGCACAATATGCGCTCGTATTGCTTACTTGCAGGTGCACCAGTTGGCAACGACCGTCTCAGCAAGAGCGATCCCGTTCCGATTCCCGTAGTCTATCGGTTTTTCAGAAAACCTCTCTCAATCTAATACATCGCGTCCGTTCGTTTCAAATCTCCATCGGCATATTCCGCCGATGGATCCTGAACTACATATGGCCTGATTCCTGTAAGATCAGGGATATGTAGGCAGCTCAAGAGCCAGAGCTCGATCAGAATTCTTTGCAAATCGTTTCTTTCGGTCAAAATTGGCCATCTTATCTTTACCCGACAACTCTTTCATCCTCCTCGGGTAAAGAGGGACAATTGTTGATACCCAATTTTTCCCTATGTATTTTTTATACTCAAAACACTTTCAAAATAGCATGTGTATGCATATATAAGCATGCCCAAGAGTTTTGGTATTTTTCCCTAATTTTTAAAGATTTTTAAAATCAATTTATTGTCTATTTTAGCAGTGCAAAACCCATAATTATTCCCAAAATCATCAATTTTGGTGAATAATTTATTTCATTCCCATATTTATACAAAAATATAGTTACGATATGCATATTTTTACAAATTTATTTGGTATGTTAAAAGCTAAATTGCATGTAATTGCAATTGTAGCCTACTTTAAGATTAATAGCATTTTATAATTGTAAAATTGGTTTCAATATTTTTAAATTAATATTTATATATTGTTTGTTGGATCAGTACTTTTAATTTGCTTTCAAGATCATTTTACCATTTTTATAAAAATAAAAAGGGAAAAACTGGCTATTTAAAATCTGACCCATTTTTTATTTCAAGCATAGCCAAATTGATCCCCCTTAATTGACCCCAATTTTGAAACCCAATTGGACCGGCCCAATTCCGATTTAACCCAACCCCTTTACCCATTTATCCAACCCACCCGATTTTCTTTTAATCCCAGCCATTGATCTTTTAGATCAACGACTCCCCTCATCCCCTTCCTTTTTTAATTCAAACGACCCCTTTACCCTATCTCATTCTCACCAACCGTCGCCTCTGCAACCCTCCACTATCGCAAACTCTCTTGAGGGTTCTCAAACCCTATCCTCCTCCTGCCTTGTTCCACCGTGTTTTCACCGGAATTTATGGCTTCTCAGGCCATGGACAGCCTATATGCACCTCCTCCGGCTCTTGCATGCCTGATGCTCGAAGGTTCGAGGCCATACCTCAAAGGTCTTCACTCAGACCTTCACCGATTCGAAGATTCTGGCCATCTACGACTTTGCTCCGGTGGCTCTTGGTCTTTTGAGCCTGTTTTTGACCTCATCCGACTTAGATCGGACCTCTTTCCAAGCCTTTCTCATTCCAGGGTTCCTCTGAAACCCTAGCTATTCGAGGTTTTCTCTGATTGTTCTTTTAAATCTATGCTATATCTGTGCTTTACTGGAGTTTTTAAAACGCTTTCACCAATTTTTCTTTCAAAAATTACTTCTTTCCGATCTAGGGTTTCTGAAAAGCTTAAAATGTTTTTCTGACTCTTCCTTTTCTTTTCTTTATATGTATGTTTCTATACTACGTTCGTATGTTTTCTTTTCTACCACGCCTGTATTGTCCTTCTACTTTTCTTTTATACATGTTACTCCTGTGCTCACATGATTATCCTAGTTATGTTTTCATTACTCTTCTACTATATGTGCTTACTGTTAAGTTCTTCGATTTTTGTTCTTTACTGGACTCTGTTCGTGTTCTCGCTAAATGTGTTTCATCTACTGCTTCTTAAGTTTGTATCTTTTTCTTCTGAACTTGTTTAAGTTCTGAGTTTTTCTCAAAACGTGTTCTCCATGCTTTTGACTGTGTATTATGTCTGTTTGTTTCTCATAAGTCTTTGGAAAAGACTCTTGAGCCTCTATTGAATGGTTTTCCTTCTCATCTCTATTGTTTGACTCAACTCGAAACCCTAAGGTTCGGGGATTTCTTGGCATTTTGATCTTTTGTGTGCGAGTTAGGTTCCACTTCGGGACCCTGGACTCTCAGACTCATTGTGAGTTTGCGAACTAGACTTATACCTCTTCTTGCTTATGATTCTGAACCTTTCTTTGTTAAACTCTCTTCTAAATAATTTGACAAACCCCTCTGGTATTCACATATTTGTGTGCTTTATATATAAGGACTCTGCCTTCAAAGGTTTTTGATTGATTCTGAAATCCTCTAATGGGGTTTGATTGATTGTTACTGATTTTTCTTTAATTGAACCTCCTTTACCTTTTCCTGACTTGGTTCATTCGAATTGAATTGTAATTTTGATTTCCCTGGCTGTTTGATTGATTCCCTTTCCTTATTTTTTCCAAGCCGTGTACTATTGAATTCTTTCCTTTAATAACTTCTCTGTATTTACCCCTTTTGTGCTACTTTGAAAAGGTTTTAATCAAAACTTCTTTCCTTAATTGGCTTTTACCCATTGAAATCAGAATCCCTTAACTAAAGGGAGATTGATTTCAATGTTATTTCCTTACCTTTTCTCACTTGTTTTCTGCACTATAAAGGGGCACGACCCTTCTGCACTTTGATCATCCTTAACTTACAATTCAATACTACAACACACTTCGAATTGCATACTCTTACACATACACTCTCAATTCAGCACTTTACAACATAATCTCACAGCTCTCTTCTAAGATCTTCTGACTATTTGTTGGCTTTACAAGACTACTGCTTTTCTTTTCTTGTTTCCCTGAAACTGGTATGTCCTTTATTTAATTTTCTACCTCACCCTTATGTGCTTCAGACTGTTGTTTACTCTACTACCTATGTTCAGTAACTTGTGTTAAATATTTTTCTTCCTTGCTTCTATTTCTGTTATGAATCCTCTACCCTTATCCTCTTCTATGTGCTGAGTTATGTTCTTGGCCTAACAGTATCCTAATTACTGTCTAGGCCTTGGCTTGATCCACAATGGATCCTAACTCTCAATGCTTGATTAGCAGGCTGGTCAGGGGTGTGCCAACATCCCAATTGCTCGGCATGACCACTAGCTTGCCCTGTCTCTCTTTGATTCCCTTCCCCCCTTGTGCACTTACACCTATTCCTAGAATCTTAAGTTCTGCCCCTCTCTCTTGAGCCTTGCTTTGGGACCTTGAGTTCCCTCTGAACTTGGACATCTGAGAGCTGACATTTCCACACTGCACTATAATCTAAATCTGCAATATATTTGGGGTGTAAGCAGTGCCTGGAGTTCCTGAAACTCCTTGGACCTCTGAAACACCCCAGATAAGAGAAGACTTTGGAAATCTGGATTTCGGAAGTGGTTCAATTTCATATTGTTAGACACTAAGTCTGAATTAGGCTGCTCGGATGTAGCTGTGATTCCTGATGTACTGTTAATTTCTGTCTTATTTTTTATTGGCATGTAATAAT
The DNA here is from genome assembly GCF_000715075.1 of Nicotiana tabacum. Classification (NCBI taxonomy): domain Eukaryota; kingdom Viridiplantae; phylum Streptophyta; class Magnoliopsida; order Solanales; family Solanaceae; genus Nicotiana; species Nicotiana tabacum. Next base: position 41,511,577 of record NC_134095.1, read on the forward strand.
TTGTATAAAGTCATGGGGATTTAGTGAAAAGGAAGGGGGTTACTTTATGCACAAAGGGTAGAGATCATGCCTATAGGATTTAATTTTTGGTCTATGCAACTCTACACGTAGAAAGCATGTCTATAGGGATTAACTTCTAAACTTTCTGCAACTACGCATATAGACACCATGCTCATAAGGGTTTATATTTTCTGTGCATAATGATACCATTAGGCAAACTGTGGGTTTAACAACAAGGTTGCATATAGACACCATGCTTGTAAGACTCCTGTTTTTTTTTTTTTGAAAAAGTGTTAAAATCAGTTGACATATAGAAAGCATGCTATGGGAATTTCGAATTTGAACTATCTCATTCTTGTGCAAGACAGCACCAACCATTTAATTAATAAATACTTTTGGTAAAACTGGCAGTCTCCTGCGATTTTCTGAGCCTCGTAAGTTAACAAACATTTCCTAAACAAACTGTCATTTTCTGAAACTCTCTTTTTCTGATAAGTTCGTGAAATCTCTTTTACTAGTCTGCATACCTTTTGAAGTTCCTTTCATTTCTTTTAGAGCTCTTCAAAACAGAACACACTTTTCCTGAAACTCATTTCATTCTGAAAAACTAATAACTCTTTATAATCAGTCTGCTTTTCGAAATCGTTAGTTCTGTCCAACACATAGCTAAAGTGGTTCAGTCTTTGATGACTGCATTCGAGTAAGCCTAATGCGGACTTCCTGGCTAAAAATATGAGTTAAACCAGTCCGTTTATCGCTTTAATTTTAAAGACCAAACCAGTATGTGCAAGACATCCTAAACTCCATGGCTTATGTGATTTAAGGAGGTTTACATGAGCCGTATTTGCTTATTTGCTCTCCCCTCTATTGTATTGTGTGTTTTGATTGACGCCTTAGTATTTTGTCCTTTGAAACTCTCCAAAGGCCCCAAATCCCTTCCCTTTTAGGATTAGTAGACCTAAATGCCTCCGGGACTGATAGGATTGGGGGCGGGTAGTAGCATGCAATAAGTAACGATACCATTCCACGCTTTAATACCTTAACGGGTGGGAAGGGTAGAATATGGATATGATGACAGGTGCGCTAATATCACGTGCGACCCTCTTCCGAGGAGTGATTGCTGGATATTGCATTGAAGTGATCCATATTAATTATAAGCCTAGGACCTCCCTCCCTTTATTTGCTTTCATCTTTTCTTGTAAAATTATTCAAATCTTTTTTTTTTAAATTTCTGCCCTCTCTATATACTTTCAAAAGTTTTCAACCTAATTGCAATGTTATATGTGAGTCCTTATTTAAGCCTTGATTGTTTACTTGTAAAGTCACAATTGCAACATGGCCGGGACCACACTAGTGGATCTTGAGGGGTGCCTAACACCTTTCCCTCGAGATAATTTCTAGCCCTTACCCGAACTCTGGTTTTCCAACTCAAACTCTTCTAAAAAAAGTGTCCTAATGCACTATAATCATTAGGTGGTGACTCTTCAAATTCCGAAACCCAATTCTCGAAAGGGAATAGAGTTGTCCTTCCCAATGTCGTATACCCGATTTCTGACCCCACGATTAGAGAAAAAGGGGGCGTCGACAGTTTGCTTATGCTAGAGAATCGCAAGGGTAGGGGTTTCCTTAAGATGATGGGACTAAAGAAGAACCCAGAATTGACCTGTTTGAAAGACTCCTACATCCCATTCGACTATATGTACGAGAGGTACGGCCATAGCAAGTCATACCGCACCTACTCAGACGAATTTTCCCTCACCTCACTGGGGCATATTCACAGAAGGGTCTTCGTATTCATGTTTTGTTTCATGGGGATGATAGTGTTCCCTATGAAGAAGGCTAGGATCCACACCAGACTAGCCATGGTAACCAAGACTCTGATGGAAGGAATTGGCGGACAGCCTTTCAGTATAGTGCCCATGGTCGTTGCTGAGATATACCGGGCCCTGGACAACTGTCAGCGAAGGGCCAGTCATTTTGAGGGATGCAATTTATTACTTCAGCTCTGGCTCATGGAGCACCTCGAGAAATGAGAATACCGACAAGAGATCTTACGCAGAGATTGGGATGATCACATTGCCTTCCACCAGCCAAGACGTATGAATTATATGCCTAACATGTTCGCTCAGCCAGAGGATGCTGGAGGATGGGTGGAGTTATTTGAGAATCTAAAAGAAGACCAGGTATAGTGGATGGTCGAATGGTTCCCTACGGAAGAATTCATTGTTCAATCACGAGACGCACCATTTCTCATACTCATTGGTCTGAGAGGAACTTATCCCTACTTTCCCCTCCGGGCCATGAGGCAGGCTGGAAGAAAGCAAATCATACCAAGGGTCGACAAAATGAGTCACTTTAGGGCTGATTTCCAGGACGATGATAGCCCTCACAAATGCCAAGCTCAACACATGTGGCATTGCAAGCTTGTTTTGGGGAAAGAATCTATTGAGCCAGACAAGTATCATGCTGGTTGCGTGCCGCACTATTCGGGTTGGTTGGAAGATAATCACAATGGTATAGGTAAGCCCGGGTTCATTCACGGACACAGAATCATCGACGAGAAAGCTAAAGCACGGGTTAAGTACAATCAACTGCGCAAGAGAATTCGAGAGTGTGAAAGTGAGTATCGGGAAATACAAGAAGCCCATCAGAAGTTGATCGAGGAATGGAAGGATATGGTTGTCAGCGCCAACAAGCGACTAGGGTACTTGGAGCGGGGTCTAGTGGAGCTAGAAGGAAAGTTCCTTAAGAGGATTGAAGATTGTCGAAATGCTGAAGGGAATGCAGGCGGACATTTGGCCCAAGCTTATCTGCTGCTAGGACTGCGCGAGCTAGTGAAGCTGTTCGAAGGAGACAAAGATGCCGAATCTGGGGAAGGTCCTTCTGGGACCAAGTAGTTAGGAGTCTTTTATTTTGCTTTAATGATGTAATAAGGCCAATGGCCACTAGTGACATTTTACTTTCCGTTATTTAGTGTCGTTTTGGATTCGTCTTATTTATATCAATAAAATGAGGCATTTAGCATTATAAGTTCTCCAAATTAATTTGCCGCTAGGCCTACCTCGGGCACAATGAGGCACCCAAATTAGGACGCGATTTACATCCTTGCACAATGTGTTCAAATACTGTGAGATTTTTCTTCATAATCCGCACTAACTTGTTACCTTTTTTTTCTTTTCTTTTATTATTCCCCTCCCCAAAGGTTAGTTCGTGCATTCTGGCACCGTCATCATACAGTACAAGATCCAAGGGCCCTCCACCTCCTCCTCCTCCGAGTCCTATCCGGAACAAGAACAAAGGTAGAATGGGAAATTCAAGCGCTAGAAAGGAAATTGAAAGAATTGAGATTCCTTAGGATACCCCGGTTACTAAGGAAACTGCTACCCAACTTGAGCAGAAATTATTGAAGCTCCGAGAAGAATTGGACCTAGTTCGGAACTTGGCAAATTTATCATTCTCTCTCACCGCTCCTGATGTCAACTTTCCAAATGCTCAAAATCCCATACCTCCACAGAACACCCCACATCCACAGATGCAACCCACTCATGCTCAATACTGCAACACATGCCACACTCCAAACAACGCTCCACTACTCATTCCTGAACTACTGAACACCACAAATGACCACCTCCACAACACTCCCATCTACGTAGATACCATACCCTACTACACTCAACCAATCTCAAGTGCACCTGAGTCTGATGACAAGGACTCTCTTATGAGAAACTTGGCAGCAGAACTCAAGAAGTTGACCAGCCGAGTCCAGGGCATGGAAGGAAACAAAGGTATAGAGGGGCTGAATTATGAGGACCTCTGCATTCAGCCAGATGTTGAACTTCCGGAGGGGTACAAACCTCCCAAGTTCGACATGTTCGATGGCACGGGAGATCCCAGAGTCCATTTGAGGACATACTGTGATAAGCTGGTCGGAGTTGGAAAGAATGAGAAAATCCGTATGAAACTCTTCATGAGAAGTCTGAAGGGGGATGCTTTATCCTGGTACATCAGTAAGGACCCCAAGAAATGGACAAGCTGGGTAGGTATGGCATCGGATTTCATGGATAGGTTCCGATTCAATAAAGAGAATGCACCGGATGTATTCTTCATCCAGAATTTGAAGAAGAAGCATACCGAGACATTCTGCGAGTATGCTACTCGTTGGAGATCAGAGGCTGCTAAGGTCAGACCGGCCTTAGAAGAGGAACAAATGAACAGATTCTTCATTCGGGCTCAGGATCCACAATTTTATGAGAGGTTGATGCTGATCGAGGGCTAGAAATTCTCCGATATCATCAAGCTGGGAGAAAGAATTGAGGAAGGCATTAAGAATGGTATGGTTACTAATCTTGAAGCATTGCAGGCCACCAACAAGGCTTTACAGTCTGGTGGCACGTCCAAGAAGAAGGATGTGAGTGCCGTGATGGTCGCACAGGGAGCCAAATCACCACTAAAATACCACACTTACCTGTCACCTCCACTTACATATCAGCCCATCCCAAATTACCAAGCACCCGCACCCTCTTACCAAAATCTACCACCCATTTACCAATCATCCCCACTTCTCGCATATCAACCCGCTTCACCCAGATACTCTCAACCTGCACCTGTTTACCAAGCTTATAATGCCCAACCCTCTCACTACCAATCACCACCCACTCGCCAAAATTTCCCTAGACCCAGACCAAATTTTGACCGCAGACCTCCCAGACAATATACAGCCATCTCTGAGCCAATTGACCAGCTGTATGAGAAACTTAAAGCTGCTAGTTACGTCTCCCCTATCCCTTCCATAACTTTAGAAAATCCTTCCCAGTGGGTCAACCCTAATAAGACCTGTGCGTACCACTCCATCATGAAGGGATATACCATTGACGAGTGCCGCTCGTTGAAGGACAAGATTCAAACTCTGATCGACAATAAGGTTATCGTAGCAAAGGATCCCACTCCTAATGTCCACAACAACCCTCTGCCTAACCACAACGGTGGAGACATTCACATGATCGAGATCGAAGATGACTGGGACCCCAAGGGGTCGATAGGATTGATTGCTGAGGATGATGAGCCAAAGAAACCGACAGTCACACTTAACTCGATTGTTGTGCAGAATCAGCCCTCCAAGGGCGATGAAGTAAACATGTCTATACCTCTCGAATTTGAAGCACCTTCTTCTGCGAAGTCTGCCGGGCCAATTGAGGTTGAGTTTGGGGCTCCAAAAGCACCTGTACCCTTTGAAGTTGCTGTGTTACCACCGAGGGTACCCATTCCTATAGCAATGTCAGACATAGCACCGTTCCACTCAAATGCCATACCATGGGATTACACAGCTGAAGCTAGGAGGAAAGGGAAGACCAAGACGGGAGAGGCAATTGCTGCGTAGGGTATGACCAGAACAGGCAGGGTTTACACTCTAGAGAACCTAGCCAAGTCCAGTAGGCAAGCCTCTGGACGGACGAACTATTGAAACTGGGCCCGATGATCTTTGGAGGAAAATACAAGCTAAGGAGTATTCGGTCGTTGAGCAGTTGAACAAGACACCAGCGCAGATCTCCATCCTAGCTCTTCTACAGAGCTCTGACGCACACAAAAATGCCTTGATGAAGATATTGAGCGAAGCTTATGTGCCCAACAACATAACTGGAGGCGAAATGGCAAATATGGTAGGACAAATACTGGAAAGCCACAAAATCACCTTCCACGAAGATGAGCTGCCGCCGGAAGATCTGAGTCACAACATGGCCCTGCACATCACCGTGTAATGCGAGGATTACTTCATCACTAGAGTCTTGATCGATGGAGGCTCCAGCCTCAACATCTGTCTATTGATAACTCTCAGAACATTGGGAAAGAGCCTGCACGAGATCAAAGATGGGGCCATCAATGTCAAAACCTTCGATGGGTCCCAAAGGTCTATTATCGGAGAGATCAGCCTATGCTTGCAAATGGGGCCAACCTGGTTTGACGTTGACTTTCAAGTGATAGATGTCCCAGCATCCTACAATTTGCTATTGGGACGACCATGGATCCATGCCGCTGGAGCTATAGCATCGACCCTGCATCAGGCAGTGAAGTTCGAATGGAATCACCAAGAGGTGATTATTCATGGCGATGGTAGCAACCTCATATATAGTCGCCAGACCATCCCGATGATTGGAGGCAGAAGGAGAATAGGCGTAGAAACATATCACCACATTGAAAGAGTCAACGCTGTAGACAAAGATAAATGGTGGGATAACACGATTGAAAGTATCCTGAATTGGTGTGAATACGAACCTGGAAAGGGACTCGGCAAAAACCTCCAGGGAATCGCCAAACCCATCAAGCTGAAGAAACATGGCACTACATTTGGTTTGGGGTATGAGTACACTTGGGAGGAGTTCAATCACTGGTCTCCACCATGGCGCATTCCCTACTACCCACTGGAGCATCCGATACCTCACCTGGAGCAGACTTTCCAACCGGCAGATATTATATATGGCTCGGAGGAAAATGAAGCATTGGCAGCCGTGAAGAATATGTTCCTGGAGGATGATGATATGGACTGCTATGTTATTTTCGAGGAGGAATGGGAGGAAGGCCCTTCTATACAAGTTGTGAACCGAGGAGAGCGCCTCAGCAATTGGTCAATCAGAACCACCAGGGCCCGGAAAGCTTTGGGGTAGCAAGGCTAAACAAAATCACCATGCATCATATTTTACTTTTTACTAGCTGATTTTATTTCCGCATTGTCTTTAATTCTGAAAAGAGCTCTGATACTCAAAACAATTACGAATTTAATCGAAGCATTTCAGTTTATTATATATCTCGCTCTTATTATTTTTCTATCATTCACTTTATTTTACACAACATTACTATTACTTGCCTTGACGATGAACCAATGATTGTGACTTGCAACGAGACAACGCAACAAACGGATACAGACTCAGAAGAGGATGATATACTAGAAGAGGTCGTCAGAGAGGTTGATAATTTTGAGAATAGGCCTAAGTCTAACTTGGACGAAACTGAGGTCGTTAATCTGGGAGATACATAGAATGTCAAAGAAACGCGCATCAGTGTTCACCTGTCACCATCAGAAAAGAAAGAGTACACGGAATTCCTAAAGGAGTATGAAGACATATTCGCCTGGTCGTATGATGATATAACTGGTCTCAGTACATCCATCGTAGTTCACAAACTGCCAACAGATCCAACATGTCCGCCGGTAAAGCAGAAGCTCAGGAAATTCAAACCCGACATGAGTTTGAAAATCAAAGAGGAGGTTACCAAGTAAGTCAAAGCCAAGGTTCTCAGGGTAGTAGAGTATCTGACATGGTTAGCCAACATCATGCCAGTGCCAAAAAAGGATGGGAAAGTTAGAGTTTGTGTTGACTACCGGGATCTTAATCGGGCCAGTCCCAAAGACGACTTCCCCTTGCCTAACATACACATTCTTATCGACAACTGCGCCAAGCATGAGTTGTAGTCTTTTGTTGATTGTTTCACTGGGTATCATCAGATATGGATGGATGAGGAAGATGTAGAGAAAACGGCTTTCATCACGCCATGGGGAATGTACTGTTACAAAATGATGCCATTTAGTTTGAAGAATGCTGGTGCCACCTAAGTGAGAGCCATGACTACCATCTTTCATGACATGATACACAAGGAGATTGAGGTATATGTGGATGACATCATCATCAAATCCAAGAAAGCCAGGGATCACATGGAAGACCTAAGAAAGTTCTTCAACAGACCGAGGAGGTACAATCTGAAACTGAATCCCACCAAGTGTGCATTCGGGGTTCCTGCTGGTAAATTATTGGGTTTCATCGTGAGTCGTCGATGAATAGAATTGGATCCATTAAAGGTCAAAGCTATCCAAGAATTGCCGCCGCCAAAGAACAAGAAGGACGTGATGAGTTTCTTGGGGAGACTCAACTATATCAGCCGGTTCATAGCTCAGTCCACTGTCATTTGTGAACCTATCTTCAAAGTGTTGAAAAACGATGCTGCTACCAAGTGGACTGATGATTGTCAGAAAGCCTTTGGAAGAATCAAGGAATACCTGTCAACGCCACCAGTATTGGTTCCGCCTAAGCCAGGAAGACCCCTATTGCTTTACCTTGTGGTATTGGATGGAGCATTCGGTTGTGTTCTAGGACAACATGATGAAACAGGGAGAAAGGAGCAAGCCATCTACTATCTTAGTAAGAAGTTCACACCGTACGAGGCCCGATATTCTCTTTTAGAACGCAGTTGTTGTGCCCTGACTTGGGTCGCGTAGAAGTTGAGGCATTACTTCTGTGCTTGCACTACTTATCTCATATCCAGAATGGACCCTCTGAAGTATATCTTCCAGAAACCCAAGCCCACTGGCAAGCTCGCCAAATGGAAAATCCTGCTAAGTGAATTTGACATTATTTACGTGACCCAGAAAGCAATCAAAGGGCAAGCCTTGGTGGATCATCTCACCGAGAATCCCGTGGACGGAGAATACGAGCCCCTAAAAATGTATTTTCCCGATGAAGAGGTATCTTTCATAGGAGAAGATATTGCAGAATCCTATGTTGGTTGGAGGTTGTTTTTCGACGGAGCTGCGAATTTCAAAGGAGTTGGAATAGGAGCAGTCCTAGTATCAGAAACCGGCCAGCACTACCCGGTATCCGCCAAGCTCAGGTTCCTTTGCACCAATAATATGGCCGAATATGAAGCCTGCATCTTGGTGCTCAAAATGGCCATTGACATGAATGTTCAGGAGTTACTAGTGATCGGGGATTCAGACTTGCTCATACATAAGGTTCGAGGAGAGTGGGAAACCAAGAACTCTAAGATACTTCCCTACTTGCATCACATACAGGAGTTGAGGAAAAGGTTCACAAAGACAGAATTTCAGCACGTCCCCAGAGTCCAGAACGAGTTTGCTGATGCATTAGCTACTTTAGCGTCCATGATCCAACATCCAGATACAAATTTCATTGATCACATCCCAGTAGAGATTCATGATCAGCCAGCTTATTGCGCCCACATTGAGGAAGAAGTGGATGGAAAACCATGGTTCCATGACATCAAGGAGTACCTGACAACAGGGGAATATCCAGGACTTGCCAACGCTACTCAGAAGCGCACACTTCGTAGGTTATCCAACAACTTCTTTCACAGTGGAGGAATCCTGTACAGGAGGACTCCTGATTTGGGTTTACTAAGATGTGTCGAAGCAAAAGAAGCATCCAGGCTATTGGACGAAGTTCATGCAGGGACCTGCGGGTCGCACATGAATGGTTTTGTCTTAGCAAAGAAGATACTCTGAGCAGGGTATTTTTGGATGACTATGGAAATAGACTGCATCCAATATGTTCGCAAATGCCATCGCTGTCAGATACATGCAGATATGATAAAGGTGCCTCCAAACGAGCTTATTGCAACAAGATCACCATGGCCATTCGCCGCTTGGGGAATGGATATTATCGGACCTATCGAGCCTGCTGCATCAAATGGGAACAGGTTCATCTTAGTGGCAATCGATTATTTTACCAAATGGGTCAAAGCAGCATCATACAAGGCGATCACTAAGAAGGTTGTGGCAGATTTCATCCGCGAACGCATTATTTGTCGGTTCGGAATTCCGGAATCAATCATCACTGATAATGGTTCCAATCTTAAGAGTGACTTGATGAAAGCAATGTGTGAAACGTTCAAGATCAAACACAAGAACTCTACAGCCTACATGCCTCAGATGAATGGAGCTATGGAGGCTGCCAACAAGAATATCAAAAAGATACTAAGGAAGATGGTCAAAAGGCACAAACAATGGCATGAGAAGTTATCATTTGCCTTATTGGGATACCGCACCACAATCCACACATCGACCAGAGCAACTCCCTACATGCTGGTTTATGGTATAGAGACGGTCATCCCCGCCAAGTTAGAAATTCCCTCCTTAAGGATCATACAAGAAGCAGAGTTGTATGATGCAGAATGGGTAAAAGGTCACTACGAGCAGTTAGCCCTTATAGATGGGAAAAGGGTGAATGCAGTTTGCCACGGTCAGTTGTATTAGAACAGAATGTCCAGAGCCTTCAACAAAAGAGTTAAACCAAGGAAGTTTACACCGGGGCAGCTGGTGTTGAAGAAAATTTTCCCACATCAAGATGAAGCCAAGGGAAAGTTCTCTCCCAATTGGCAGGGTCCGTACATGGTTCACCGGGTTCTAACTGGAGGAGCCCTTATTCTTGCAGAAATGGATGGAGAAGTCTGGCCAAAGTCGATCAATTTAGATGCAGTAAAACGATATTATGTGTAACCATTTATGATTCCCTCTATGATGTAATTTGAACTATGCCTGACCTGATTCCCATTTAAGAGGGGATACATAGGCAGCCCTATGGGTTCGGTCACAATTTAATAAAAATTCCATTTTTCCCCTCTATTGGAACTGGGTCAGAATTTTGAGGAGGACCCTTAAAATTCCGAAGTTGATTTTAGTTCATGCATCGCCAGAAGCGCCAGCCCAGTATATTGGGGCAGAATTTTGAGGAGGACCCTCAAAATTCTGAAGACGATTTTTTTAAGTCCTTCAGCACAGCCGTCAGAAATGTCCGCTCAGCAAACTGGGGCAGAATTTTGAGGAGGACCCTCAAAATTCCGGAGCGAAAGAGGTTGCAATGTCTTGAACCACGCCGCAGTCGTTGGTTCATCTAAAGAAAACTATTTTCTATTATATATTTATGTTATATTTACTAAATCATGCATGACTATTGCTGTTGTTTAGCGACGCTACCCCAATGACACACAACGTCAAGAGCCCGGGGAAGACGAACTAACCTTTTCCCCTTACAGAACTCATGATTTTTTCTTTGGATGCAGGCACTCAATTCGCAATATCGTTAGATATATTTATGCACTCACACTTTCCCAAGAATGCAACTTCTTAGAACCATCACGTGCCCGCAATTGCTATCCGTACACAATCTCCCCAGCAGTCATATTGTCATAATCGACTATCAGCTAAGAGATCTTACTACTAATCGTCCTTTTACATTCTTGCACTGCATAAGGCTACCTTTCTACCTTCCGAGACTAAGCATTGTCTCCATCCTGCATTCCTCTGCATTGCATAAGGCTACATTTCTGCCTTCCGAGACTCAGCATTGTCTCCATCCTGCATTTCTCTGCATTGCATAAGGATACCTTTCTGCCTTCCGAGAATAAGCATTGTCTCCATCCTGCATTTCTCTGCATTGCATAAGGCTACCTTTCTGCCTTCCGAGACTAAGCCCTGTCTCCATCATCATCTGCATAAGGCTACTTATCTGCCTTTCGAGACTAAGCTCTGTCTCCATCTGCATTTTACATAAGACTACTTTTTTGCCTTCTGAGGTTAAGTATTGCCTCCATCCTGCATTCCTCTGCATTTTGCATAAGGCTACCTTTATGCCTTCCGAGACTAAGCATTGTCTCCATCCTGCATTTCTCTGCATTGCATAAGGCTATCTTTCTGCCTTCCGAGACTAAGCATTGTCTCCATCCTGCATTTCTCTGCATTTACATAAGACTACTTTTCTGCCTTCTAAGGTTAAGCTCTACCTCCATCATCATCTGTATAAGGCTACTTTTCTGCCTTTCGAGACTAAGCTCTGTCTCCATCTGCATTTTGCATAAGGTTACCTTTCTGCCTTCCGAGGTTAAGCTCTACCTCCATCTGCATTTCCTGCATTGCATAAGGCTACCTTTCTGCCTTCCGAGACTAAGCTCTGTCTCCATCCTGCATGGCTGAAATATCGCCACTTTATTTTCTTGCATCGCCTGAAAGATCGCCACCTTATCTCTCTCGCATGACTGAAATATCGCCACCTTTTATTTACGTCTTGCATCGGCTGAAATATCGCCAAATCCTACATTTCATGGGCTGAAAGATTGCCACCTTATGCATTTCATGGGCTGAAAGATTGCCAATTGTCCAAAGGCGTCATTGTTCGGAGGCACCATTTGCATAGCCCGAGAACACCATGCCATGGCCTGAGGACCCCATTTTATCTTTTTCACATTATTATTCAAAGGCATCATAGTTCGGAGGCATCATCTACATGGCCCGAGAACATCATTTCATGGCCTGCGAATTTTTATTGACGCTCTTCATAGCCCGGGACGTCACGGTCCAAGGACGTCATCCTAACCGTCCAAAGACAACATTCATGGTCCGATGGGAACTTGCATCACGTTTAAATTTATGCACAATGTATGTTGGTATTGCTCATTTGCAGGTAAACCGACTATCAACAGCCGTCTCAGCAGGAGCGATCCCGCTCCACTTCCCGCAGCCTATCAGACTTTAACCACTTTTCTCAACCAAACATTGTGTCTGTTCTTTTCAAAATCTCCATTGGCATATCCCGTCAATGGATCGTGAACTACACATGGCCTGATTCCTGTAAGACCAGGGATATGTAGGCAGCTCAAGAACCAGAGCTCAGTTAAAACTTTTCAAATCGTTTCTTTCGGTCAAAATTGGCCATCATATCTTTACCCGACAACTCTTTCATCCTTCCCGGGTAAAGAGGGGCAGTTGTTGATACCCAATTTTTCCCTAAGTATTTTTTTTACACTCAAAATACTTTGAAAATAACATATATGTGCATACATAAGCATGCCCAAGTGTTTTGGTATTTATCCCAAATTTTTAAAGACTTTCAAAATCAATTTATTGTCTATTTTAGCAGCGTAAAATCCATAATTATTTCCAAAGTCATTATTTTGGTGAATAATTTATTTATTTCTCATATTTATACCAAAATATAATTAAGGTAATTTTTTGCATATTTTTACAAATTTATTTGGTATTTAAAGGCTAAATTGCATGTAATTGCAATTATATCCTATTTTACAATTAACAACATTTCATAATTATTAAATTATTTTCAGTATTTTTAAATTAATACTTATACCTTATTAATTAGTTCAGTGCTTTTAATTTGTTTTAAAAATTATTTTAACTATTTTATATAAAATAAAAAGGGAAAACTGGCTATTTGACATTTAGCCTCATCTCATTGCAATTATAGCCTATTCAGATTTGAATTTTAGCCCCCAATTTACCTAGTCCTAACTCTAATTGGACTGACCCATATTTTCAACCCGGCCCAGCTCCGATTTAATCTGAACCATTGATCAAATGAGATCAACGGCCCAGATTTGCTTGCCTTAATTAAATCCAATTACCCCCCAGACCCTTCATTTCCACGAGATTCTCTATCTCTCTCTATATCGTCTCTCACTCTCCCTTCTCTCTAGAACCTTCTGGTTCTCTCTTCTTCTCCGATGAATTCACCGCCTCTCCGACCACCTCCAACCTCACCCCTTTCGACCACCAGTCGCCGTGAAAGCTTACCTCATTGATTCCCTCTATCGGTGAGACCCCAGAAGCCTCCGCCATACAAGATGATCACTGATGGCTTGGTCTGGTTTGTCTCCAGCCTTTCTCCGATGGGTTTTGGTCCGATGGTGCTATGGACACCATTATTGTTGAGTTGCACAGCCAGGTTTCTCTTATCTCTCACTGGTTTCTTACAAAACCCTAATCTCGACCCAAACCCTTAAATCTCTGTATTTTAACGATTTTTAACTCACACCTTTATGTTTTACACTACTCTCTACTCGATCTTTATGATTGTTCAAGTTTTAAACGTTTTCGTTCCCTTTTTCAAACTAGGGTTTCTGAACCCCTTTTCGAAATCACTTTATCTTTCTGATTTTGAGTACTATATGTTTGTGTTTGTATTATTTGCTGGTTTGTGGGATCTTCTGGGTTGTTCTCCGAGTTCTATGCTTTAATTTTTGTTGTTAGGGTTCCAACCTTCTACTGTTTCTGTGATTTCTTGCTTAGGGTTCTTTGATTTTCATGCCTATTGTGTATTATAGGTCTAATTGTTCATCATTTACCAAATATTATGCTGATTTTGTGCATCTCTTCGAATCCCCGATTTGTATATGTTTTCCTTAGAAGTTTTACACTGATTTTTTGAATCACTTCCTTATTCGTGAAATGCTCTCCTTACTTAGTACTGATTCCCTGTGACTTTCAATTTCATCCGTGATTCTTTGAACTAATTTGTATGCACAATATGCTGTCCTTATACTTTCCTTACTTGAAATATTCTCTATTCAGTCCTTATCACATGCATCATACTCTTACTACTCCTATTATGGAAATACCAGTCTTGCAAATAATAATTTCCTTATTTGATACAATTTGTACTCGTTTGAGCTATGACTCCCTAATTGAAGGGAGTCCGAGGCTTTAATTGATTCTAATAGGCATTATTTCCATAGCTATGATCAGTCTATACGTGTTACCTTATTTTCCACTTATTTTCAAAAACTATAAATAGTCTACCTTCTCTTTGGCATAAGAGGGACAATCATTGTTCTGAACTCTCTCTTACACACATAAGCATCTTCACTGCTCTCTCTCTCTCTCTCTTATTTTTTCTACACATTCTCTCACTTCTACTGGTTACCCAGTCGGCTGAAAGCCAAGATTGAGTAGCTTGTTACTCTACTGCTGAATTGCTCTGCTTCTCTTGGTCTGCATACACTCCTGCTCTACTTCCCTGCACACCACTGCTCTATATTATCTTACTCTTGACTGGTATGTCTCCTATTTGATTTACAGTTCCCAAAACAACATGTTTTATGTGTATTGCACTTCCTCTTGTTCCTTTTTATGCTTCTACTTATGGTTCTGCTATTCTCAGTGCAATTAGCATGCCTCTGTGTTAATTGATGTGTCTATCTTTCCCTTAATTCAGCATGCCTACTACTTCCTTTATTTGTCTAATGCATGTTTTCCTTACCCCAGTACAATTATCAGCATGTAACCCTGAACCTCTTTGGTAAAAAATGTTGTGACTACCTAAGTTCTGAAATGCTTTTCTCTGATGACTATGTATGTGCAACTGTGCTCTTACATGTGAACTACTTGTCCCCATGCCCCCTGTCCCCTGTTTGTGTTTGTTTCCCTGAACTATGTGTGATGTTTTGATTTTGAGATTGTCTTACTCATTTCCTTACAAAAACTGTCATACTCTTCTATTTTTTTCAAGAACTGCTCCTATATGGATCATGTTAAACTGTTTTCTCCTCTCAACTCAATTTCTTTAAAAACTCTATCACACACTCTCACTACTCTTAGAGATTAGGTCCTGCCCCTTTCGTGTAAGCATTGCTTTGGGTATCTTTGAATATCCACTAAACTTTGATGCACAAGGCTGGTAATTCCACATTGCACTTGTCCAACATTTTTTGGTAAATGTTTGGGTGCTGGTATTGGCTAGGGACCCAATGGGGCCCTAGGGAGCTTTGCCGCACCCAGACCATGGCTGTGAAACTCGAAAGAAGTAAGGTTGGAAGATTGGGCCTGGTTGAAGGCTCCCTATAGAATAACTTCTTATTTTATTCTTCATTACTGTAATTCAACTATCTCGGTTTGTAATGACTTGTAAACAACTGATTGGGGTTATAGTGAAATTGGGAGGGGTTATGCATGCTTAGTTTAAATAATGGGCAGAAAACATGCTTATAGGACTTTACTTACTTGTTTGTGCAATAGATACCATGTACAGGACATGCATCTCATATAGTAGTAATCCTGTTTTAGACTCTTTACTTTCAGCTTGTTGTCATACTTATTTTGTAATCACGACTAGCTAATAACTAACAAATAACTGGTAAAATAACTGGTGCATTCTCACTGGCATTTAGAGACCATGTTTTAGGACTTTTATGTGCATTAGACACCATGTTACTTAGGGTCTTTATTTTTGTCCGAGTTGCAATTTGCTGAACGCCTCGCCAATATGTTTAATCTAATAGTACAAGTCTGGTTAACTGCGTTCTTTTAAAACTGGGATTAATATGCATGCTCACCTTTAAGATAAGTAGGCAATACATACGACGCCTAGGCAAGCTTTATGCCCAATAAAAATCGATTAATCATGTTTTACCAGTTTCAGACTACTCAGCCTCTTTTAACTTTTTGAACTCTGTTGTCTCTCTGAAGTTTGCTCTGTTTTTCTACTAAAACTTCCACCCTATTTTTAGATAAACTCAGAATTGTGCATCTATTCTACCATGTTTTCCACTGGGTTATCTTTCCTGTCCAGAATCGTGCTACTTTTTCTACGACTTATTAGGATACTGCATCTTTAATGCCTCTACTATATTTTCAAAGTGTGCTTTAACAAGTTTATCTATACTTTTACTAATTTCTAAACTACTGTATACTAACTACCATCTTTGGTCATATTTATGAAAAACAAACATTCTTCGGGTCACTCAGTTTTTTTTTTATTAAACCTTCTGCTTTCACCGAAACTTATCTTTTTACCGACGTTCCTGCTTTTAAACTTTTATCCTTGAGACCTTAAATGTGTTAGAGATGTGCTAATACATGTTTATTTGTGGAGGGATCTGTGAGCCTTTATTTGTCTTTGTATGTTCCCTTATGTGCGGTCCTATTTATTATGTATGTCGCTTAGCATTTTATCCGTTAAACCTGAGGGTTCAGCCTACTCCTTACCCTGTAGGATTAGTAGTCTCAATGCCTCCGAGACTGATAGGATTGGGGCGGGTAATAACATGCAATAAGTAACGATACCATTCCGCGCTTTAATACCTTAACGGGGTGGGAAGGGTAGAATATGGAGATGATGACCGATGCGCTAATACCACGTGCGACCCCTCTTTTGAGGAGTGATTGCTGGTATTGCATTGAAGTGATCCATATTAATCACAAACCTAGGACCCCTTTTCTTTATTTTCTTCCTTTAGAATTGTTTAAACTTTTCAAATCCCTGCTCTCTTTCTACTTACTTTCATAAGTTTCAACCTAATTGCAATGTTATATGCGAGTTATTATTTGAGCCTTGATTGTTTACTTGTAAAGTTACAATTGTAACATGGCCGGGAACCACATAGTGGATCTTGAGGGGTGCCTAACACCTTCCCCTCGAGATAATTTCTAGCCCTTACCCAAACTCTGATTTTCCAACTCAAACTCTTCTAAAAAGTGTCCTAATGCACTATAATCATTAGGTGGCGACTCTTCAACTTCTAAACCCAATTCTCGAAAGGGAATAGAGTTGTCCTCCCAATGTCGTATACTCGAAAGGGAATGAGTTTTCTAAAGTTTTACCCAAAAAGTCAAAAATCGACCTAGGACCACATGGTCAAAACCCGAGGTTCAAACCAAAACCCGATTACCCATTCCCCCACGAACCAAAATATATAATTTATTTTGAAATCGGACCTCAAATCAAGGTCCAAATCCCCAATTTTCGAAAAACCTAGGTTCTACCCAAAACACCCAATTTCCCCCATGAAATCATTGATTTTGAGTTGAAATCATGTGAAAAGATGTTAATGATTGAAGAAAACGAGTTAGAAATCACTTATCAATGTTTTGGAGAAGAAAGGTTATTTGAAAAATCGTCTCTTGTGTTTTTGGGGTTTTAAAAAATGAAAAATAACTGAAAATTCCGTCTTAATATACTACTCTCAGATGCTCTGTGCGGACCGCACAAAATCAACTGCGGCTGCACAGCCCTTCCTGTGTACTGCAGTGACATGTTTTAGTATTTTGGCCATAAATTTCTCTACATATGTCCAAATTGTGACTTCTTTAGCTTTCTGGAAATTAGACATGAAGGGCTACAACTTTTTGTTTTTGAATCATCTCAAAATTTCTTGTAGATTAAAAGATATAGGCTTCCGAAATCGGACCAGTGAATTTTTTCTTCACCACGGACCGCACAAAATCCAATGCGGCCGCAAAGCCCCCACCGCGGTCCGCACGAAATCCAATGCGACCGCACAGGCCCCTCCGCGGCAGCATTCCATTTTGTGCGGACCGCACTGGTTTGTTCAGAGGCTTTCCACTTCTCTGAACCTGCAACAACTACGTTTTTAAGCCTAAGACATCCCGGAACCTACCCGAAACTCACCCGAGCCCTCGGAACTCCAAACCAAGTGTGCATACTAACTCAAATACATCATATGGACCTACTCGTGCAATCACATCATCAAAATAACATGTAAAATCATGAATTAAACCTCAAAACTCAACATTTTCAGCAAGAACTCTCAAAGTTCAAAACTCTTCAACCGGAAGTCCAACTCACGTCAAATAAACTCTGTTTTTCATCAAACTTCACCTTTATCTTTCAAATACTATAACAAGTTTGCACCGGGCTCCGGAACCAAAATACGGGCCCGATAACAATGGTTTCAAACATTAATTCTTTTCTTTATTTCTTAGATAATTCTGTAAAACAATTTCTTTCAGAAATTGATTTCTAAGGCTTGGGACCTCGGAATTCATTTCCGGGCATACCTTAAGTCCCATATTTTACTGCGGATCTCCTGGGATCGTCGAAACACGGATCCGGGACCGTTTGCTCAAAATGTTGACCAAAGTCAACCATAATCAAATTTTTAACTCTAGAAATTTCTATTTCTCATATTTTCTCATAGCAGGCTTTCCGAATATAGGTCCAGACCATGCACGCAAATCAAGGTGAGGTAAAAAGGAGTTTTTTAGGCCTCAGAACACTGAATTCACTTGCAACACAAGTGATGACCTTTTGGGTCATCACATTCTCCACCTCTAAAACAACCCTTCGTCCTCGAACGGACATAGGAAGGAAGTACCTGAGTTGGGAAAAAGATGGGGATAACAGCTCCGCATATCGGACTCGGACGCCCAGGTCGATGCCTCAGCGGGCTGACCTCTCCACTGAACATGAATAGAAGGAAAACTCTTCGATCTCAATTGACAAACCTGCCGATCTAGAATAGCTACCGGCTCCTCCTCATAAGACAAGTCCTTGTCCAACTGGACAGTGCTGAAATCTAACACGTGGGATGCATCGCCGTGATACTTCCGAAGCATGCACACATGAAACACTAGATACACGGCTGACAAGCTCGGCGGCAATGCAAGTCTATAAGCCACCTCTCCCACTCGATCAAGAATCTCAAACGGGCCAATGAACCTAGGGCTAAGCTTGCCCTTCTTCCCAAATCTCATCACGCCCTTCATAGGCGACACTCGAAGCAATACCCGCTCATCGACCATGAATGCCAAATCATGAACCTTGCGGTCGGCATAACTCTTTTGCCTGGACTAAGCTGTACAAAGCCTATCCGGAATAATCCTGACCTTGTCCAAGGCATCCTGAACCAGATCCATACCCAACAACCGAGCCTCTCCCGGCTCAAACTATCCAATCGAAGACCGACACCGCCTACCATATAAAGCCTCATACGGAGCCATCTGAATACTCGACTGGTAGCTGTTGTTGTAGGCAAACTCTACTAAGGGCATAAACTGATCCCACAAGCCTCCAAAGTCAATGACACAAGCTCGGAGCATATCCTTTAAAATTTGAATAGTCCACTCGGACTGCCCGTCCATCTGAGGATGAAACGCTGTGCTCAACTCAACCCGCGTGCCCAACTCTCGCTGAACTGCTCTCCAAAAATGGGAGGTAAACTACGTACCTCTATCCGAGAAGATAGACTCGGGCACACCATGAAGACAAACAATCTCCCGGATATAGATCTCAACTAACCTCTCGAAAGAGTAGGAGACTGCCATAGGAATGAAATGCGATGACTTGGTCAGCCTATCAACAATAACCCATACTGCATCGAACTTCCTCTGAGTCCGTAGGAGTCCAACAATGAAGTCCATAGTGATCCGTTCCCACTTCCACTCAAGAATCTCAATCTTCTGGAAAAAACTGCCAGACCTCTGATGCTCATACTTAACCTGCTGACAATTCAAACACCGAGCCACAAATGCTACAATATCCTTCTTCATTCTCCGCCACCAATAATGCTGCCACAAATTCTGATACATCTTTGCGGTGCCCGGATGAATTAGAGTACCGGGAGATATGGGCCTCCTCTAAAATCAACTCTCGGAGCCCATCCACATTATGCACACAAACTCGACCCTACAATCTCAAAACTCCATCATCACCTAAGGTAACCTGCTTGGCACCTCTGCGCTGCACCATGTCTCTAAGGACACACAAATAGGGATCATCATACTGTCGATCACGGATACGCTTCAATAAAAAAGAACGAGCTACAGTGCAAGCTAACACATGATTGGGCTCAGAAATATCCAACCTCACAAACTGATTGGCCAAAGCCTGAACATCCAAAGCAAGCGGTCTCTCACCGACCGGAATATAAGCAAGACTACCCATACTGGCTGACTTCCTACTCAAAGCATCGGCCACCACATTGGCCTTTCCCGGATGATATAAGATGGTGATATCATAGTCCTTTAATAGCTCTAACCACCTTCTCTGCCTAAAATTCAACTCCTTCTTCTTGAACAAGTACCGCAAACTCTTGTGATCCGTGAACACCTTACATGCCACGCTATACAGATAATGCCTCCAAATCTTCAACGCGTGAACAATGGCTACCAGCTCCAAATCACGAACTGGATAATTTTTCTCATGAATCTTCAACTGCCACGAAGCATAAGCAATGACCTTGCCATCCTGCATCAACACTGCACCAAGTCCAATGCGAGATGCATCACAATAAACTGTATAAGGCCCTGAACCTATGGGCAAAACCAATATCGGTGCCGTAGTCAGAGCTGTCTTGAGCTTCTGAAAGCTGCCTCACACTCATCCGACCATCTGAACGGGGCACCCTTCTGGGTCAACCTGGTTATCGGGGCTGCGATAGATGAAAACCCCTCCACAAACTGACGATAGTAACCTGCCAATCCTAAGAAACTCCAAATCTCTATAGCTGATGCTGGTCTAGGCCAGTTCTTAACTGCCTCAATCTTCTTCAGATCAACCTGAATACCCTCTGCTGATACAACATGACCCAGGAATGCAACTGAACTCAACCAGAACTCACACTTTGAGAACTTAGCATATAACTAACTATCCCTTAAGGTCTAAAGAACCACTCTAAGATGCTGCTCGTGCTCCTCCCGGCTGCGGGAATATATCAAAATATCTTCAATGAAGACTATCATGAACGAATCCAAGTAAAGCCTAAACACTCGGTTCATCAAATCCATAAAAGCTGCTGGGGCATTCGTCAACCTAAATGACATTACCAAGAACTCATAATGCCCGTACCAAGTGCGGAAAGCTGTCTTAGGGACATCGAATGCCATAATCCTCAACTGATGGTAGCCAAATCTCAAGTCAATCTTCGAAAATACCGTGGCACCCTGAAGCTGGTCAAACAAATCATCAATCCTCGACAATGGATACTTATTCTTGATTGTAACCTTGTTCAACTGCCGGTAATCAATACATATCCTCATCGATCCATCCTTCTTCTTAACAAACAACATTGGCGCACCCCAAGGCGAAACACTAGGCCTAATGAAACCTTTTTCAAGCAAGTCTTGCAATTGCTCCTTCAACTCTTTCAACTCAGGCGGGGCCATACGATACGGCGGGATAGAAATGGGCTGAGTGCCCAGAGCCAAATCAATGCAAAAGTCAATATCTTTGTCGGGTGGCATACCCGACAGGTCTGAAGGAAATACCTCAGAAACTCACGAACAATGGGCACAGAATCAATAGAAGGAACCTCAACACTAGAATCACAAACATATGCCAAATAGGCCAAACACCCCTTCTCGACCATACGTCGAGCCTTCACATAGGAGATAACACTACGGGTAGAATGATTAGGAGTCCCTCTCCACTCTAAATAAGGTAAACTCGGTAAGGCTAAGGTTACAGTCTTGGCATGACAGTCCAAGATAACATGGTAAGGTGATAACCAGTCCATCCCTAATATGATATCAAAATTGACCATGTCCAAAAGAAGCAAATCTACACGAGTCTCAAGACCTTCAATCACAAGTATACATGAACGATGGACTCGATCTACCATAATAGAATCACCCACCGATGTAGAAACATAAACATGAGTACTCAAAGAATCACTAGGCATGACCAGATACGGTGCAAAATAAGATGACATATACGAGTATGTAGACCCTAGATCAAATAACACTGAAGCATCTCTATCACAAACCAGAACCGTACTTATAATAACCGCATCTGAAGCCTCAGCCTCGGGCCTGGCTGGAAGAGCATAACATCGGTGTTGGGCCCCACCACCCTGAACTGCATCTCTGGGATAGCCTACTGCTGGCTGGCCTCCACCTCTAGCGGCCTGAGCTCCACCTCTAATACCTCTACCTCTACCTTTAGCACCTCTACCCCCACCTCTAGCTGGATGGGTGGGCTGTGGAACACCTGGTGCTTGAACCATGGCACGGGAACCCTGATGCTGAGAGCTACTCAGTGCTCGAGGGCAAAACCTAGAAATGTGACCCATATCACCACAAGTGTAACAAGCCCTTAGCTGCTAAGACTGCTTGCCCTGACGACCTGAATGACCACCCCAGAAACTCTGAAGCGGCGGTGCACTGATAGGAACATGTGGTGCACTGTAGGACTGCTGATCAGAATACTGCATCTGAGGACCACAGCCACCTGAAGCACCGTGAGGAACCTAAAGTGCCGACTAAAAAAGCCTAGGAGGATGGGCTATACCATATGAATCCCTACCTCCAAATGAGGTACCACTGAATCGGCCTGAATGACGGGGCCTCTTGTCCGACCCATGACCACCTCCCTATGATAGAACCATCTCAACTCTCCGGGCCATATTGGCCGCCTCCTGGAAAGAAATCTCACTCCCAACCTCCCTAGCCATCTAAAGACGAATCGGCTAAATAAGTCCATTAATGAACCTCCTCACCCTCTCTCTCTCGGTGGGAAATATGATGAGAGCATGGCGAGCCAAATCGATGAATCTGGTCTCATACTGGGTGGTAACAGTCATGGAACCCTGCTGGAGACGCTCAAACTGCCTCCGATAGGCCTCTCTCTAAGTGATGGGGAGAAACTTCTCCAGAATTAGCTGAGTAAACTGCTCCCAAGTCAAAGCTTGCGATCCGACTGGTCTAGCCAAACAGTAATCTCTCCACCAAGTCTTGGCGGATCCAGACAAGTGAAAAGTAGCAAAATCAACCCCATTGGTCTCAACTATCCCTATGTTCCTAAGAACCTCGTGACAGCTGTCTAGATAATCCTGGGGATCCTGAGTAGATGCACCGCTGAAAGTAGTAGTGAAGAGCTTGGTGAACCTATCCAACCTCCACAAAGCATCGACGGACATGGCTGCTCCATCGCCGGTCTAAGCTACCACACCCGGCTGAATTGCTCCAACTGGCTGAACCGCTGGAGTCTGAATCTGGGGAACTACCTGCTCCAGAGTACGAGTAATAGGAGTCTGGGCTCCTCCTCCAGCCTGAGAGACTGCTGGTGCTACAAGAAGCAAGCCTGCTGGGTGACACTCTCCATGAGGCCCACTAAATGGACCAGAGCATCCTGAAGAACTGGGGTAGCAATAAACCCCTTTGGGACCTGAGCGGGGCCCACCGGAACTACTGGGGCCGGAACCTCATCATTAAAGTCAACCTGAGGCTCCATCGCTAGTGCTGCTGCTCGGGGCTGAGCTCTGCCCCTACCTCAGCCTCTAGCACGGCCTCGGCCTCGCCATCTGCCCCTCGTGGGAGCTACTGCTGGGGGCTCAGGCTAATGAGTAGTAGATGGGGAAGCACGTGTTCTCGCCATCTGCGAAAGAACGGAGTAGAAGTTCAATTAGCATTGAGAAACAAAACCGCATGACGAGAAAGAACAAATGTGAAGTTTTCCTAACTCTGTAGCCTCTTGGGGATAAATACAGACGTCTCCGTACCGATCCCTCAGACTCTACTAAGCTTGTATGTGAACTGTGAGACCCATGTAACCATGAGCTCTGATACCAACTTGTCACGACCCGGATTTTTCCACCCTCGAGGGTCGTGATGGTGCCTACTAATGTGAGCTAGGCAAGCCAAACTTATAACTACTTACCTCATTATCCAATTATTTCTGGTTAACAATTATAAGGCGATAACGTGATAACAACAAAAATTCAAATTTAAGCGGAAGCCAATAATAAAATATATGAAAACTGTATATATTACAAATACTTAAGCCTTAACCACCCAAAACCTGGTGTCACAGTGTCACAGACTGTCTAAGATTGCTACATACAAAGTCTGAAGAAATAACAGTACAATGTTTCTGAATAAAAGGAAAATGAAACAGGAAATAGGGATAGAGGGAGATGCTAGGGCCTGCGGACGCTTGCAGGTTTACCTTGGATCTCTACATGGACTAAAGGTAGCCTCCACACTACGGTCCAAAAGCTGCTCCGGAATCTACATATAGTGCAGACTGTAGTATCAACACAACCGACCCCATGTGCTGGTAAGTATCTAGCCTAACCTCGGCGAAGTAGTGACGAGGCTAGGATTAGACTACCAAATAAACCTGTGTAGTTCAAATATATACATCGGAAAAGAAGTACAGAAATAACCAGACAAAATGGGAGGCGGAGCATGCTGTGGGGGAGACAAGAGTTCCGAATAGAAAGGCATCAAATAAACGAAAGAATCAGAAATCAATAAATGCACGGCATCACCTTCGTGCTTTTACTCTCGTCCTCACCAAAGAAATCATATAATAAAATGTGTACGGTATCACCCTTCGTGCTTTTACTCTCTTTCCTCACCATATAATCAATAAAATCGGCACAGAATGGTACATCGTGCCGCATGGCATCACCCTTCGTGCTTTATACTCTTTCCTCACAATAATACACAGCATCACCCTTCGTGCTTTACACTTTTTCCTCACAAAACAAACAATGCATGGCATCACCCTTCGTGCTTTAACTCTCTTTCTCATCCAAACAACAATCACAAACAATAGGATAAGAGAACAAATGAAATTGCAATAAAGATCCCAGCAAGGGAACAACAATTCAACAAATAAATCCCGGCAAGGGAACATCATCAATAACCTCAACATCCCGGCAAGGGAGATAACGAATAAATCAACAATAGCCCGGCAAGGGTGACAACATAATGATCTTTTCTCTTTCTCACTTTTACTTCACAATTCACTTCACAACTCGAGCCAATGCTCTAGAGGTTCAATTTTTCACTTACACTTTCACAATTTGTTATACAACTTGCGTCACGCTCCTCAATATTCATAGGTCACAATTCCTTCCACGAACTTTAAACAACAAATAGAAACCACCACTAAGGCATGAAAGATACAACGAAGTCATGATAATCACAATATAAGACTCGCAGGCATGCTAGACACCAACGTATAGATACTCGTCACCATGCCTATACGTTGTACTCAACAATTAACACATAGCAAATAGGACTCAACTCCTAATCCCTCAAGCTAAGGTTAGACCAAACACTTACCTCGATGCCACAAACACAATTCATGTTTCAATTATAGCTTTACCCCTTGATTCCACCACTACTTGGAGTACCCATACCGCACAATTCCCACTGCCACGTCCTCCTTGAGCTTGTTTTGAGTGTGGTGACACACTCCATGTGGTGAGGGATTGCCCTATACTTGGGAGGAGTGCACCTCCATAGGCTTCTCAGCCATAACGCACTCTACAGAGTTCTCAGGCTATGATCACAGCACCAGTTGCTACCCCACCTGCTCAGCCAGCTAGAGGGGAAGGCAGCCAAGTCAGATATTATGCCCTTCCTGCCCATACCGAGGTTGTTGCCTCCGATTCTATCATCACAGGTATTGTCCTGGTTTATCACAGAGATGCATTGGTTCTATTCGATCCGGGCTCTACTTATTCTTATATGTCTTCTTATTTTGCTCCGCATTTGGGTGTACCTCGGGATTCTTTGAGTTCCCCTGTTTATGTTTCTACTCCTATGGGAGATTCTCTTATTGTGGACCGCGTTTATCGGTCGTGTTTGGTTGCTCTTAGTGGTTTTGAGACCAGCGCCGATTTATTGTTTCTCAACATGGTAGATTTTGATATTATCTTGGGCATGGACTGGTTGTCTCCCCATTATGCTATTCTTGATTGTCATGCCAAAATCGTGACGCTGGCTATGCCAAATGTACCGTGTGTTGAGAGATCACACTCCTAGTAGAGTTATTTCTTTCCTTAAGGCTTAGTGCATGGTTGAGAAGGGGTGTGACGCTTATCTAGCTTATGTAAGAGATGTCAGTATTGATACCCCTACAGTTGATTCGGTCCCATAGTACGGGATTTTTCTGATATGTTTCCAACTGATCTTTCGGGCATGTCGCCCGATAGAGATATTGATTTTGGCATTGATCTGTTGCCGGGCACTCAACCCATTTCTATTCCTCCGTATCGTATGGCCCCTCCTGAGTTGAAGGAGTTGAAGGATCAGTTACAGGAATAGCTTGATAAGGGTTTTATTCGGCCTAGTGTATCACCTTGGGGTGATCATGTCTTGTTTGTGAAGAAAAAGGATGGTTCTATGCGTATGTGTATTGATTATCGCCAGTTGAACAAAGTTACTATGAAGAACTGATATCCTTGGTATTGATGATCTTTTTGACTAGATTCAGGGTGCATGGGTGTTTTCTAAGATTGACTTGTGCTTAGGTTACCATCAGTTGAAGATTCGGGAGCCAGATATCCCGAAGACTGCTTTCAGGACCTGGTATGGTCATTAAGAGTTCCTTGTTATGTCATTTGGGCTGACCAATGCCCCAACAGCCTTTATGCATTTGATGCAGTGTGTTTCGGCCATATCTTGACTCATTTTTCATTGTCTTTATTGATGATATTTTGGTATATTTCCGGAGTGGGAAGATCATGAGAAACAGTTGAGGACTGTGTTTCAGACTTTGAGAGAGAAGAAAATATATGCTAAGTTCTCGAAATGTGAGTTTTGGTTGGGTTTCGTGGCATTCTTGGGTCACGTGGCTTCCAGTGAGGGGATAAAGGTGGATCCGAAGAAAGTGAAAGTAGTGTAGAGTTGGCCTCGACCATCCTCAGCTACAGAGATCTGTAGTTTTCTTGGCTTGGCGGGGTATTACCGTCAATTTGTTGAGGGATTTTCATCCGTTGCAGCACCTATGACCAGACTAACCCAGAAGGGTGTTCCGTTCTAGTGGACGGAAGAGTGTGAGGTGAGCTTTCAGAAGCTCAAGATAGCTTTGACTACATCTCTACTTTTGATATTGCCTACAGGTTTGGGGTCTTATACTGTCTATTATAATGCCTCGAGAATTGGCCTTGGAGCGGTATTGATGTAGGACGGTAGGGTGATTGCCTACGCGTCCGGACAGTTGAAGGTACATAAGAAGAATTATACTGTCCATGATCTCGAGTTAGCTGCTATTGTTCACGCCTTGAAGATCTGGCGTCATTATTTGTACGGTGTTCCTTGTGAGATTTATACTGATCATCGGAGCTTGCAGCACCTGTTCAAGCAAAAGGATCTAAATTTTCACCAGAGGAGGTGGTTAGAGTTGTTGACGAACTATGATATCACTGTTTTGTATCACCCGGGCAAGGCCAATGTGGTGGCCGATGCTTTGAGTCGCCAGGCAGAGAGTTTGGCTTATTTACCAGCATCGAAAAGGCCTATGGCGATGGATGTTCAGGCCTTAGCCAGCCAGTTTGTGAGATTGGATCTTTCGGAGCCTAGTGGAGTTCTAGCTTGCGTGGTTTCTCGATTTTCATTATTTGATTGTATCAGGGAGCGTCAGTTTGATGACCCTCATTTGCTTGTCCTCAAGGACAAGGTTTAACATGGTGATGCCAGAGATGTGACTATTGGTGATGACGAGGTATTGAGGATGCAGGGTTGGATTTGTGTACCCAATGTTGACGGGCTTCGGGAGTAGATTCTAGAGGAGGCCCATAGTTCGTGGTATTCCATTCATCCGGGTGCAACGAAGATGTACCAGGATTTGAGATAACATTATTGGTGGAGGCGGATGAAGAAAGATATAGTTGGGTTTGTAGCTCAGTGCCTCAATTGTCAACAGGTGAAGTATGAGCACCAGAGACCGGGTGGGTTGCTTCAGTAGATAGAGATTCCGGAGTGGAAGTGGGAGCGGATCACCATGGACTTTGTAGTTGGGCTCCCACGGACTTTGAGGAAGTTTGATGCCATTTGGGTGATTGTGGATCGGCTGACCAAGTCTGCGCATTTCATTCCTGTGTGTACTACCTATTCTTCGTAGCGTTTGGCGAGATTTATATCCGGGAGATTGTTCGTCTGCATGGTATTCCAGTTTCCATCATTTCAGATAGAGGTACTCAGTTCACATCACGGTTCTGGAGGGCCGTACAGAATGAGTTGGGTACTCGGGTGGAGTTGAGATAGCATTTCACTCTCAGACGGACGGACAATCCAAGTTCACTATTTAGATTCTTGAGGATATGCTCTGTGCGTGTGTGATTGAGTTTGGAGTGTCTTGGGATCAGTTCTTGTCATTGGCGGAGTTTGCCTATAACAACAGCTATCAGTCCAGCATTCAGATGGCACCATATGAGGCTTTATATGGGAGGCGGTGTAGATCCCCGATGGGTTGGTTTGAGCCGATGAGGCTAGATTATTAGGCACAGACATGGTTCAGGATGCTTTGGAGAAGGTTAAGGTGATTCAAGATAGACTCCGTATAGCCCAGTCCAGACAAAAGAATTACGCGGACCGGAAGGTTCGTGATGTTTCCTATATGGTTGGAGAGCGGGTTCTGCTTCGGGTTTCTCTTATGAAGGGCATTATGAGATTTGGGAAGAAGGGAAAGTTGAGTCCGAGGTTTATTGGCCCTTTTGAGATATTGAGGCGTGTTGGAGAGGTTGGTTATGAGCTCGCCTTACTTCCCAGCTTGGCAGGGGTTCATCCAGTATTTCATGTTTCGATGCTCCTAAGGTATCACGGTGATCCATCGCACGTGTTGGATTTCAGTTCAGTTCAGTGGGACAAAGATCTATCTTATGCTGAGGAGCCAGTGGCAATATTGGACAGGCAGGTTCAGAAGCTGAGATCAAAGAATATTGCATCAATGAAGGTTCAGTGGCGGGGTCAGCCTGTCGAGGAGGCGACCTGGGAGACCGAGCAGGATATGCGTAGCCGTTACCCTCATCTTTTCACTACTTCAGGTATGTCTCTATGCTCGTTCGAGGATGAACGAATGTTTAAGTGTGGGAGGATGTAACGATCCGGTCGGTTATTTTAGAATTAACGCCCCGATCCCCTATTAACTGCTTTCCCCGTGTTTGTTTCTGCTAATTTGAATTTTTGGAATGTTTGGTTTTGAGTTTCAGAGAGTTTTGGGACACTTAGTCCCTAAATGAGAGTTTAAGTTTTAGAAATTGGGCCATAGTTGGAGCAGTGTGAAGATAGCCTCGGAATGGAATTCCGTCGATTCCGTTAGCTCCGTTGGGTGATTTCGGGCTTAGGGGCATGTTCGGATTGTGTTTTGGAGGTACGTAGCTAATTTAGGCTTGAAATGCCGAAAGTTAAAGGGCCTCTCGTGAAGACAAGGCCAACCGACACTTCCTGTTTTCCAATTATTAACAGTTAAACATTTAAGAGACGGTCTAAATATGACAAAATAAATCCAAAATAGCAATGATAACATAAATACGTGGAAGAACACCCATACACAACCCTAACCAGGGTGTCACTAGTCATGAGCATCTGTAAGTCATAATACAAATTCGCTAAGTCGATAAACTAGTACAACTGTCTGAAAAGAGATAGAAGTGATAAAGGAGTAGAGACACGGGGCTGCGGATGCCAACGACTACCTCGTGAACTCCGAATGCCTGCCTGAAGCTGGAAGGATCAGCACTCGAGAGCGGAACTAGCTACGCCTGAATCTACACACATGGTGCAGGGAGTAAAGTGAGTACTCCAACTTAGTGAGTAACAAATTTAAATAACGACTGAAAGTAAGAAAACATGCAAGACACAAGGCATTCTATAATGAAGTAGTAAAACTATTTAAAAGCAGTAAACCAGTGAAAAGTGAGTACTCCAACTTAGTGAGTAACAAATGTAAATAACGACTGAAAGTAAGAAAACATGCAAGACACAAGGCATTCTATAATGAAGTAGTAAAACTATTTAAAAGCAGTAAACCAGTGAAAAGTTAAGTAACAATCCTTTTTCAAGAAGTAAACAGGTAATTGACAGGCAGTTAAGGTAAAGTAAACAAATAGAAGTTCGCCCCTCGAGCACAGTATCAACAATTCCGCCCCTCGGGCATAGTATCACCAATTCCGCCCCTCGGGCAATATCTCAGAACAATACCAGCCCCTTGGGCCATCACATAAAACAATACCAGCACTTCGGGCTCAATCTCACATCACAATGGGTACCCGCGCTCACTGGGTTGTACAAACTCCTAGGGGAGCCCCTTACGACCCAAGCGCAATATCAAGCCACCTCGTGCATCATCACTAGGCCCTCGGTCTCTTATCAATCAAGCCACCTCATGGCGTATATATCTCAGGCCCTCGGCCTCATAATCAGTATCAAATGTTTCCTCACAACATAGGCCCTTGGCCTTACTTAGTCAAAAATCCTCACAAGCCACTCGAGCAGTAATAAAACATGTTTCTCAGCCCAAAAATATCGCTTAAAAGATCATGTAAGTGTTTAAAACAGAGTAAACATGGCTAAGTACGAAAACAATGAAATATAACATGACTGAGTTCAAGTACAAAGTCAAAACAGTGAGGAAATACCAGTAAAAATCCCTGAAGGTTTCAAATAGTTGGAACAAGGCCCGAATATGACATTCAGCCCAAATAATGATGAAAACAAGTAGATTTCAGTCAAATACGCGGTAAAATCATCAGTCGGGATGGAGCAAGTCACAATTCCCAATAGTGCATGACCCCACGCTCGTCATCAAGCGTGTGCCTCACCTCAATATAGCACTACGATGTGCAATCCGGGGTTTCAAACCCTCAAAACATCATTTACAATCATTACTCACCTCGAACTGGTCAAATCTCTAGCTCGCGATGCCTTTGCCCCTCGAATCGGCCTCCACTCGCGTCGAATCTATCCAAAATCAGAATCACGACGTCAAAATATGCTAAGGGAACGAAGCCCCAAGCGAAAATAATCAAAATACGACACAAATCCCGAAATTACCAAAACCCGACCCTTGGGCCCACATCTCGGAATTCGATAATTTTTACATCAACAGAATCCTGATCCTTCCACGAGTCTATACATATCAATAACACTGAAATCAGAGTCTAAATGACCCCTCAAATCCCCATTTAAAGGTCTCTTAATCTCAAGCCCTAATTCCCAATTTTTCTTCCTTAATCTCCACTAATACCATGATTAAACAATGGAAAAATGATCTTAAACCCAAGTAATTAAGCTTAGGGAACTTACCCAACTAATATCCTTTGATTCCTCTCGAAATCCTATGCCTTAGCCTCTTTCCCGTCTTCAAAAATGGAGTATTTTGCAAGAATTCGCGAAGAAAGCAATATATACCTTCTGGCCAGGGATTTTCGCATCTGCGATCCCATAGCCGCTTCTGTGGTACCGCATATGCGGTTCTTCCTCCGCTTCTGCAAAAATCACTTAGGCTCCCCTTTCCGCATCTGCGCCATCGTAGATGCGGTATCCCAACCGCTTCTGCGGTCCCTGACAACTTCTCCAAAATCCGCTTCTACGGCTCCTTTTCTGCACGTGCGACATCGCACCTGCAGTCCCCAATCCACAGGTGCAGAAATACCAGAAGCAGCTGAGATTCTGCAACTTCACAAGTCTCAAACCTCTCCGTTAACCATCCGAAATCACCCTGAGGCCCCCGGGACCTCACCCAAAAGCACAAACATATCCCAATACCTTATTCAAACTTGTTCCAATCATCAAAACACCTCAAACAACATCCAATCAACCAAAACACATCGAATTCAAGCCAAATTTCCTAAAATCTTCTGAATTTCGCTTTTGATAAAAAACCTAACCAAATCACGTCCGAATAACCTGAAATTTTGCAAACACATCCCAAATGACACAACAGAACTACTGCAACTCTCGGAATTCCATTCTGACCCTTATATCAAAATCTCGCCTACCAACTGGAAATCGCCAAAATACCAACTTCGCCAATTCAAGCCTAAATCTACTCCAGGCCTCCAAAACCTAGTGCGATCACACTCATAAGTCCCAAATGACCTCCCGAAGCTAATTAAACCACCAGAACTCATATCCGAGTCCTCTAACACATAAGTCAACTTCCGGTTGACTTTTTCAACTTAAACTTCCTTAAAAGAGACTAAGTGTGTCAAACCTTACCAAAATCATTCCGGATTCGATCCGACCAATCCGATACCACAAAACATGGATAACAAAGCATAAAGAAGCAGAAATGGGGAAAATGGAGCAAATTCATGAGATGACTGGCCGGGTCGTCACAGGTACGTAACTAATTTAGGCTTGAAATGCCAAAAGTCGAATTTTTTTGAAGTTTTCTGTTCGATAGTGAGATTTTGATCTAAGGGTTGGAATGGAATTCTAGGAGTTAGAGTAGCTCCGTAGTGTTGAATGTGATGTGTATGCAAAATTTCAGGTCATTCGGACGAGGTTGCATAGACTTTTTGATCGAAAGCGTATTCCCAGAGTTTTTGAAGTTCTTAGGCTTGAATCGGATGCTAATGGGTTGATTCGAAGTTTTTGAGGTATTTTGGAGATTGGTATAAGTTTCAATAGTGGTATATGACTTGTCCGTGCTTTTGGGTGAGGTCCCCGGGCCCTCGGGATGATTTCGGGTGGTTAATAGGAGGTTGGAAACTTGGAGTTTGCAGCAGAAGTTCTTTGCGCTACTGTCATAACCGCATTTGCGGTTGAGAGACCACAGATGCAACTCCCACAGATGCAGAATTAAGCCGCAGAAGTGGCCAGCTGAGGAAAAGCAAGAAGCCGCAGGTGCGGAAGAGTTCACGCACCTGTGTGACCGCAGATGCGGTGAGTAGGTCGCATGTGCGAATTTGGGGAATTTAATGAGTTTCGCAGGTGCGGTCATTTTTCTGTAGAAGCGGGACCGCAGAAGCGGAATTGCTAGGTAGAAAAATAGGAATTTCGAGGGGTTTAGTTTCAAAAGTTGGAAAAATTAATTTGGAAGCTCGGGATTGGAGATTTTAAGAGGGGTTTTTTACCTAGGTGTTTTGGGTAAGCAATTCTTATTCGGTTTTGATTTTTTTCCATGAATCTATGCTTAAATTCATCCTTTAAATTCAAATTTAGGGTGAAAAAATCGGAGAAAAGTTGGAAAAGTTCTTAGACCTAATAATTGAGGTTGGATTACAATTTTGATGTTGGATTGGGATAATTTTGATATAAATGAACTCGTGAGAGTATGAGGATTCTGAAAATGTAAATTTTACCCGATTCTGAGACGTGGGCCCGGAGGGCATTTTTGTCATTTTACCTTATTTTGCGTATTAGCTTAGAATTTATTTGTGGAATCAGTTACTTGAAGTTATATTTACATTATGCAATTGAATGGAATAGATTTGGGCCATTTGGAGTTGAGTACTCGTGGCAAGAACGTGGTTTCAGGTTGATTATTGAGCCGGTTCGAGGTAAATGGCTTGCCTAACCTTGTGTGGGGGGAAACTCCCCTTAGGATTTGGTATTATTGATATTTGGAATGCCTTGTACGCGAGGTGACGAGTGGGTACTTGTGTTAATTGTTGAAAATTCGATTTTCTTTAAGTAAATTTAATTATGTTTCTTTTCCTGTTTATACTACTTGCAATTTAAGCATGCTGTTAGCTTAGGGAATCATGCCTAATTGACTTAATTGCTTTATTTGCTCAAATTATCTTATTTGGTCTACGTGAAACATGCTAGGTTAGAAATACCTGTTTACCTTGGTGTGAAATTGAATTTAATTGAGTGTTTCTTCGTGTTGTTGCTACGTGTTTACTTTGGGACTATGGGGCGGTACCCCGGGAGAGTCCCTGCACATATATATTTATTTATTTAGACTGTAGTGCGGGATGCCAAGAGATCCCCGACACGTATTGAGGATACTAAGAGATCCTTGGGATACCGAGAGATCCCCAGCATAAATATTGAGGATACTAAGAGATCCTCGGGATACTGAGAGATCCCCATCACACATATTGAGGATACTAAGAGATCCTTGGGATACTGAGAGATCCCCGGTTGTTATCTCCGTGTTGAGCTGCACTTCCTTCCGTGATTATTCTGTTTTTGTTGTAGTTGCTGAGAGATCCTAAGTTATTTCTTACTGTTGCACTTAATTTTACTATCTTATTCTATACTGTCATTCCTTATATTTCATTTAATCTCAGTAGGGCCCTGACTCTCCTCGTCACTACCCGACCGAGGTTAGGCTTGGCACTTACTAAGTACCGATGTGGTGTACTCATGCCCTTTCTGCGCATGTTTTTCATGTGTAGATCCAGGTACCTTGACTTAGACTTACCATCCTTGAGGCGAGGAGGCGACCCTCCAGAGACTTCGAGGTATATCTGCCACATCCGCAGACCGAGGAGTCCCTTTCTATTCTCTCTTTAAGTATTAGCCCTTCTGTGCTTACTTTTGTTAGACATTCTGGAGTTAGATACTTGTAAACATTCAAAGGCTTATGGTTTTATGAGATTCCGGGTTTTGGGAAATGTTGTTAGTTTCGAGAGTTGTATTGTATATGCCGAGCGACATCTTAAATACTGTTTCACTCAGTTATTTTGGTTTTTAATTACTTCTTCCGCAAATTGTTTATTTTCCGCATTTGTTAGGCTTACCTAGTCGTAGAGACTAGGTGCCGTCATGACAGTTCACGGAGGGCGAACTGGGGTCGTGACAGTAATAGCAATTATAACAGCAACCCCATTATTCCACTTGCTTAAGGTAGATGAGGAAGAGATCAGCTGCGGCACCTTCCAAGCAGTAAAGTATTAGTATTAGATAAAGCTACCAATGCACGGAGATATATTGTAGTATTTATCTACAACTTATCTAGAACTTTCACATATTATTTTTACCAAGTTAAATACAATTACAATAACATACAACTTTAATACAAATTTTATATAAAATTTATACAATATGTCTTTTGTATATTTTGTATCCGATTTATACATAGTAAAAACAAATTTCATACAACTAATTATATATTATACAACTAATCTATAATTTTTCTCCAATTTTACTACAATTTCATAAATGTAATGTCTATCATGTTTTATTCTTCTTCGAGTTTCAATCTGAAATTCAGCCAAAATTAAGTCTAATTTTTACCAAAACACCCTCAAAATTGAGATATACACTCCAAACCATATTCCCAATTGTTTGCAACAACATCCAATCCAAACAAATAATGGTTTTTGAAAACCCAAATTCGAATTCAAAGCTTTAAAGCTTTTTAATGGTTGTCAATGGTGGAATTACTGCTCTCTTTTCCTTTGCTTTACATTACTGAAATTAGGGATTGAGAGATAGAGACAGACGTAGAGAGAATTCCCAATTCTTTGCAAAAACACACAATTCAAACAAATAATATTTTTTGAAAACCCAAATTTGAATTCAAAATTTCAAAGCTTTTTAATGGTTGTCAATGGTGGAATCGTGGGTGAGTGCAAGATACGTGGGGGAGGGGGTGAGATGTGGAGAGAGAAACATGGGGGGAGTGGAAGATACGGTAGAGTTATTTTAGGACACTAACTATTATCATTAATTCCCTTAAAATGTACATAAATGGTAATTGGGTATATAAAATATAATTATAATAAAACTTGAGTAGGGAGGGTAATAAAGTTTCCAATAGTGTATAGGTATGTACAAATCACTAAAAATTTAAGGGGATATAGGGGGTTATTTTCTCAATTAAGTACTTGAGCTTTTGTGCAATTTTGTACGAAACTAGGAGGGACGAGCCCTTCGAGTCAGTGGGAGTGATGGAAACCTTGATAGCCCATTTGACATAAAAGGGATTTTTTGGGTGGTCTTTGCGAAATGTCCTAAAATTTACGGCAATTAAAAATTGACCTACCCGCACAAGTTCTTTCGAGGTTTTTTTATCAGATTAAATTGTTCATCGAAATCTACCGGATTATCATACTATTGCTCTACAGGATTTCTCTACCAATCCAGTAGAGTTGATGCTATTAATACTCTACCTATATGTTAAGTTGTTCATTGAAGTATACCGAGTTGTCATACTTCTGCTTTGAGAGATTTCTCTACTGATAAGTAATGCTTCCAAACTTGATTCTAAGGATTCGAAACCCCAAACTATGTGTTCTATGGTTACTATTGAGGTGACGCAAATGCCAAGTGACGGGCGTGTGGGCGTGAACCGTGAGAATTGTGGCCTGGATCATTCCATGGCACCGTTTAGTGGGTCTTTCTTGCTGATATATGTGTTGTGATCATACGACTAATTCAATGAGCTGTAAATCATGCTAAATATCATGTTAAGGCTTCACGCCGATACTGTTGAGACCCGAGAGGTTGTTTCTTGCTGTCATATCATTAGATTTATTGATATTCTAGTGAGCGCATTTTGATATTATTGAGGGATGAATCTTCCCTGGACATGGATCTTGTTCAAAGTACTTATTATTTGGAGATGGATCTTCTCTATAGGCTGGAATGACCTTCCTCGGTACTGGATGACTATTGCCAGTGATGAGTATATATTTCGGAATGGATCTTCTCTGGGCCTTGTGAGCCATATACAGTACCGAGTGGTTATGAGGTAGTCATTGTTATTATCTGGAGATGGATATTCTCCATAGGCTGGAAGGGTCTTCCTCAGTACTAAGTGACTGTTGTCAGAGATGTATATATTCCGGGATGGATCTTCCCTGGGCCGTATGAGCCATATACAGTACTGAGTGGACGAGCATTTGAGATTGTGGGTACATGAGGCACTTAACATGGTGTATTTCATATAGCATATGCATTGGCATGTAGACGTAGCAGAGTTACACATCCTTACCCTGTATATACCTGCTCTGTTTTAATGTTTGAGTTGTTTATTTAATTGAAAGTATGCCTACGTTTCTGTACATTATTTCTGTTACCTTTGATGAGGTTGAGTTCGTCACTACCTATCACTCCAAAGGTTGGACTTGTTACTTACTGAGTTGGTGTACTCACATTACCCCTACACCTCGTGTGCAAATTCAGGCACTATGGATCCAGTGGTAGTGGCTAATCGGGGCTTCTGACATAGGAGATTATTGAGGTATCTGTACGACGCTCGCAGGCCGTGGATCTTCACCTTGACTTCCAGTTGTATTTTAGTTGCTCCCTATAGACTATGTATTTTTCTTTAGACGTTCATGCACTCAGTGACACCCCGGTTTTGGGCTGGATTGTATCTATTCTTGGAATTTCTTATGTTTCAAATAGTTCTTTAACTATTAAAAGCTTCCGTA
Organism: Nicotiana tabacum; assembly: GCF_000715075.1. NCBI lineage: Eukaryota > Viridiplantae > Streptophyta > Magnoliopsida > Solanales > Solanaceae > Nicotiana > Nicotiana tabacum. The sequence goes on from NC_134095.1 coordinate 41,548,951, forward strand.
AATTATTTTAAACTTGTTATTATCGTGTTGATTGTTGAGTTGAGGCTGGCCTAGTTTCATGATAGGCGCCATCACGACGGGTCGGGTTTTGGGCCGTGACAAGTTGATACCAGAGCCTAGGTTACATAGGTCTCACGAGTCATGAGCGAGTTTAGTAGAGTCTTGCGGATCGGTACAGAGACGTCTATACTTATCTTCGAAAAGCTACAGAACCCTTAGGAAAACTTCACATTCTTGAATTCTTATCGTGCGACATTGATTCAGCTTGAAGTGTAACTCTTTGAATTCCTTCCACGCATTCATGTACGCACATGAGCGCTCGGTATCAGCTGTGCATCGACGGCTTGTGATTCCCTAGATGAGGTGCAAGATGCAATTTCTGTGTGTTGATGTTGGGCCAGTCTAGGGGACTTGAGGCCGGGCTTTGCATGTAGCTTGAGTACTGAGGTGTTGACTATGCAGGCATGTGCTTTTGGATTTATATGTTCGGTGGTGTCCCTATTAGTGGAAGTGGTGGCTGGATGGCTACATGATGAGCATGATGTGACTGCGAGATGTGTTCATATGATTTGAATGTAACGAGAAGGGTCTGCTTGAAGGTAGAAAGAACTAGCTGGTGCTTGATTTCCATCTTGATTTGATGTATAGCCCCTCGAGTTAGGGGTGTGTTGAAGGATCTTTTCATGTTGTTTAGTTGGGGAGTGAGGTAGATTTTATGTCGTGATATGAGTTCAAACTCAGGAAGATTAGGCGATTGCGTGATATTTATAGCGGTGGAGGGGTATAAAGAGAAGTTAGTTTGAAGCGGAGCAGGTGGGTTATCTCCTGCGGAGTGTTCTGAAGTTTGTGTGATCCCTATGTTATTTGTTGAAGGTCCTCTTTTACTAGTGAATTATATGTGCTACAGTTTGAGTTTGGATCACGTATGGGAGTTGTCTTAACTATTACGAGGGTGAATGCGAGATCTGTAGATGATTTGAAGTATTAGATGGTTTATGTTGCCCGAGTTTATGAAGGATTTAGTTAAATCTCACTATAGTATTATGGCAGTAATAGAGTACGGTCATTGTGAGTTTTTGGGTGTTTGGGCCTATGGCTTTGAGCTAAGTGGGGGGGGGGGTCTGCTACTGATGAGTTCATTGTGCGGCTAAATGTCGTATTAGTTTCAATTTGAGGTATACGGACGAGTCAGATGTGGCTTACAAGGGTTGAGATCGAGGATGGCTCGAATAAAGGAAAAATTTGGATAAGGTTTGTGATATGCTTTGTGGGTATATGAGAAACGTTAGATGAATTAGTTGTTATTGTAAGGGATGTAACATGTATGAAGTAGGATATCACTCGGTTGCTTAGAAGGATGGGTTACTTCTTTAGGTATTGCCAATGGGCCACAGATCTTTCGGTTCGTTTGATCAGTGATTGAAACCTGAGTAGAGTGGATGACTCTTGAGAATGGTTCTAATGAATTCAAGATTTATACGTGGCAATTGGGAATCTCTAGGATGTGTGTTGGCTAGAAACTAAGATTTATATGGGAGGATGTCAGGACTTGTGGCATTTCTGTATAATTATGGATTCTACGTACCGGTATCAGGAAGGCGAAGGTAGTGGCCTTAGATTCATAGAAAGTCTCTTTAGAGCGGGTATCTTGGTTGTGGTACTTTTGGGGGTGCTTCAAAAGAATACAACAGTTTATGAGCCTTAGGGCGGTGTGGTTTTATGCTAAAAGTTTATGGGGTAAGTTTAGTTAGGGATAGTGGTGTACTAGCAAGAAATATATAAATTTGAAGGTAATTCGAAAGGAACTCAGAGAATTAGGACAACTTGGTAGTAGGTTGGATCGACATGGTAATGGATATGATCGGTTCTCGGGTGCTTATGATGCGGTGGGCTTCTATAGGCGTTTCATGGCAATGCTCTTGAGGTTTTGGTGACTCGTGTAGCTTGGTTGAGTTAGAAGGATTCAGTTCTGACAGTTTGGCTTTGTGCAAATGGAATTCAGAGAGTTCTTGATGGTTTCTACCACGGTTAGAGTATATTTTCTACTGACATGAGGAGCATGTGACGTATAGCAATTTTCTTCTAGATTGGATCAAATGGAAAGTTCTTGGCTAGTGGAGTACGTAGTTGCTTGTGGCTCGGAATGGATTATAAAGTTCTCATATTTGTCATAGGATGGAATGGTATATGCGGTATGCTGTGTAGGGTTGAGATTTGCATGTGTAAGGTCTCGGTTCAGTTCTGAAAGGAAGGTCATAAATTCTTAGGCAGCATAGGCAGTTTCAAATGATTAGGTAAATGATGTTACGAATTGGTGCGGCTTGATGAGGACAAATATTTCAGAAAGGGCAATGTGATTGAGTTAAGGGTACTTCCTCGGTATTGCGACTCTCTCTTGTTGGATCGACTGCTGATATTCAAGTTTGCTAGTGGCACAGAAGAATTATAGGAATATCCCTCGTGGAATGATCGAGTATTAGAGGTGTGTTGGATATCCAGGCGGTAGAGTTGAGATCGGAGGGGGTGATTCGTGTGCTTTATGGATTTGGAGACTGGGAGTTCTCATAAATAGGTTATTTTGTGGTTGTGGACTGTGAAGATGTGGGCAAAGCTAGTCAGATGCTAGTATGTGCCATGATTTAGTCATTGTGAATTTTCGGAGAGTTATGTATTTATTGTGGACCAGAGTTGATTTGGGGTTCCTTGGTAGGCCTATATGGAGGTATTCTGTACCCAGTCAGATATGTTGACTCCGAATTGCTATTGTTGAGGGATGTGCCATTCGATTGATATTGAGCTTATTCGTGTTTTGGAGCGATCAATGAGTTACCTTTCAGTGTTTCGAGGAGTTATGATTTGTGGGTTATATGCACATATGGTGCTATTCTATTGGGGTCTCATAGCGGAATTTGAGCGGGAAGAGTATTGGATATTGCTCAGTAGATGGTGTATTGGTTATGTTCTTTTGGGTTTTGTGTGGTGTTATGTCATTTGCTTCTCCGTGGTTATGGTGATTTACTTTTGGTACTAGACATCAAATTGTGCGTGTTTGATGATCTTGAGCAGGTGACTTGACGTGTCTCATGTGGACCAGTATTTGGATAGGATCGCGCATTGGAGCGAAGTTATGTGGATGTATGATCCTTCGGGTTAGATTCGTGTGTTTTGGTTCTATGATGTGTGATGAGTTCTTAGCATTGTGTTGTGTTGGTACTGATTAGTGTGCGGTACAACTCTCTTATTTGAGTCATTTTCCATGATTTGAGTACATTTGAGTTGTTTCTTTTTGGTGTACGGATCGTGGCTTTAGATCATATCGATGTGTCATGTCACTAGAATAGTCGTGTTGGATGAGATGAGGTCATTGAACCTAGAATGAATACTATCAGATTTGACTTCAACATGTTGGAAGGGTAATATTAGAATTTGGCTTAGAAATTTACTACGGTCCTTGCCGACGGAGAGGGGACTCCATGACTAGTCGATCGGAGGAATGAGTATGATTTTTGCATGTTTCTTTCATCATTGGCAATATACGAAAGTGTTGGAATGAGACTTTATTTGATAAGAGGCTTATTATCGATATTCGGTTGTTTTGAGCAGCTGTCGTGATTAGAAGTTATCGCTACGAGTGTTTAAGTTATGTGGTATATCATGTAATTGCATCTAAGGTTACATGTATGGTTTGTTACAGCTTGTCCGGGCTTATTTCTGATCTTATACATAAATTCGGAAATGGAAATTTGGTTCTAAGGTTAATGGGCTAGGCTGGATTGTGAAATTTCAGTTATGTTGTGCTATCGGGTCTATATGGGATAGGGTGACGTGGGATCACCCCCGGGTATGTGCATGTTAAGGTTATATAGCGATTTGTTGGCTTTTGGAACAACTCTGGGCACGTTCGAGGACGAACGTATGTTTAAGTAGGGGAGGATGTAATGATCCGATCGATCGTTTTGAGCAATTGCACTCTGCTCGCCAGTTCTCGGGCATGACTAGCCCCGTATATGTAAATCGCGGGTTTTGGGTATGGAGAAGATCCATCTCTAAATTTGCAATTCCTCTCCTCCGAATTGCAGAGGAACCACAGGTGCGGCTAAGTCCCCGCATCTGCGTGACCGTAGGTGCGGTTAGGCAACCGCAAAAGTGGAGTTTGGCTGGTTAATGAAAATCCGCAGAAGCAAAGATTTGTCTGTAGGTGCGGACTGCAGATGCGACATTGGTACCACAGGTGCGATTTTTCTGGGCTGAAAGTATAAATAGAGGGCTTCGCAAAAATTTTGTTGTTTTCCATCATTTTTATCCGGTTTTGGAGCTTCTTGGAGGGTTTTGAAGAGGGATTAAAGGGAAAACTTGTTGAGGTAAGCTTTTTGAACCTAATACTTGTATCTATGGTGAATTTCAGTTGATTAAACATGGAAATTGAAAAGATTAGGGGAGGAAAATTGGGAAATTAGGGCTTGAAATTGGAGAGTTTAAATTGAGAATTTGAGGGACCATTTGAGATCCGATTTCGATGTTTTTAGTATGTATAGACTCGTGGGAGGATAAGGATTCTAATGATGTGATTTTTATCGAATTCCTTGACGTGGGCCCGGGGGTCAGGTTTGGCCAATTTCGGGATTGTTGAGTTAATTTGATAATTTTCACATAGGCTTTGTTCCTTTAGCGTGTATTGATGATAACATACTGATTTTGGTTAGACTCAGAGCTTTTGGAGGCCGAATCGAGAGGCAAGGGCATCACATGCTAGAGTTTTGGCTTGGTTTGAGGTAAGTAACACTTCCAAACTTGGTTCTGAGGGTTTGAAACCCCGAACTATGTGTTCTATAATTACTATGGAGGTGACGCAAATGCCAAGTGACGGGCGTGCACCGTGAGCATTGCGGCCTGGATCATTCCATGACATCATTTAGTGGGTCTTTCTTGTTGATATATGTGTTGTGATCGTATGACTAAGTTAATGAGCTGTAAATCATGCTAAATATCATGTTAAGGTTTCACACCGATACTGTTGAGACCCGAGAGGTCATTTCTTGCTGTCATATCATTAGATTCAATGATATTCTGTACTCAGTCCTGTTCATACCTATTATATCATGTCTCGATTTCGATTATTGTTATTTGGAATATCATATCATTGTTTCGGGCTAGTATCACAGCATTTTGAGCCCGTGTGTGTGAGACTGGAGAGTGATGACTGAGTGAGGCCGAGAGCCTGAAATTGAGTGACAGTATGGGATCGGGTTGCACGCCGCAGCGGGATATTGATTATGCCTTCGTTGGCTTGTTATAGTGCTGGACTGAAAGTAGCCCCTCCGGAGTCTTTACACCCCAGTGAGTGCATTTGATATTATTGAGGGATGGATCTTCCCTGGACATGGATCTTGTCCGAAGTACTTATTATCTGGAGATGGATCTTCTCCATAGGCTGGAATAGCCTTCCTCGATACTGGATGACTGTTGTCAGTGATGTGTATATATTCCGGGATGGATCTTCCCTGGGCTTTGTGAGCCATATAGAGTACCGAGTGGTTGTGAGGTAGTTATTATTATTATCTAGAGATGGATCTTCTCCATAGGTTGGAATGGCCTTCCTCAGTACTGAGTGACTGCTATCAGAGATGTATATATTCCGGGATGGATCTTCCTTGGGTCGTATGAGTCATATATAATACTGAGTGGACGAGCATTTGAGATTGTGGGTACATAAGGCCCTCAGCATGGTGCATTTCATACAGCATGTGCATTGGCATGTAGACGTAGTAGAGTTACACATCCTTACCCTGTATATACATGCTCTATTTTACTGTTCAAGCTGTTTATTTAACTGAAAGCATGCCTACGTTTCTGTACATTATTTCTGTTACCTTTGATGAGGTTGAGTTCGTGACTACCTATCAGTCCAAAGGTTGGACTTGTTACTTATTAAGTTGGTGTACTCACGTTACCCCCTGCACCTCGTGTGCAGATTCAGTCACTATGGATCTAGTGGCAGTGGCTGATCGAGGCTTTTGACGTAGGAGATTATTGAGGTATTTGCACGGCGTTCGCAGGCCGTGGCTCTCCACCTTGCCTTCCAGTTGTATTTCAGTTGCTCCGTTAGACATTATATTAGACAATGTATTTTTCCTTAGACGCTCATGCACTCGGTGACACCCCGGTTTTGGACTAGATTGTATCTATTCTTGGAATTTCTTATGTTTCAAATAGTTCTTTAACTGTTAAAAACTTCCGTAAATGTTTTCAAACTTGTTATTATCGTGTTGATTGTTGAGTTGAGGTTGGCCTAGTTTCACGATAGGTGCCATCACGACAGGTCGGGTTTTAGGTCGTGATAAAAGCTCGACGAGGAGGTACCACCGCAGTAGAGCTATCAAAATGGGCTAGCCCAACCTAGCCATATGTCCCTAACATGCTTTTCGACAACCTGAACACAATTTATATGGGCAAGAAGATATTGGATCTTCTATAATCTCGCGAGAAGTTTAGGCCTTGATATAGCCAAAGGTGTTTACAAAAAGGGTTCAAATATATATACACTATTAGTGCAAACTAACAAGATAGAGCAAGTTATTACTCTATTTTTAAGTTATCATATCAGTCCTGCTACGAAGAGTTACATATTGTTGTAGGTTAATTTAAGATGGTGTAAACGTTTGTAATTACATAAAACATAAACTCTAATGTAAAACAATTGAGCCTTGCAGGTCAGCATGACTATTATCACTAATACTTTTGGATCAAACACTATCATGGTTTGTAGTCCTTGTACCTGGAAGGCTGTGGCTCTCCACCTTGCCTTCCAGTTGTATTTCAGTTGCTCCGTTAGACATTATATTAGACTATATATTTTTCCTTAGACGCTCATGCACTCGGTGACACCCCGGTTTTGGGCTAGATTGTATTTATTCTTGGAATTTCTTATGTTTCAAATAGTTCTTTAACTGTTAAAAACTTCCGTAAATGTTTTCAAACTTGTTATTATCGTGTTGATTGTTGAGTTGAGGCTGGCCTAGTTTCACGATAGGTGCCATCACGACAGATCGGGTTTTAGGTCGTGATAAAAGCTCGACGAGGAGGTACCACCGCAGTAGAGCTATCAAAATGGGCTAGCCCAACCCAGCCATATGTCCCTAACATGCTTTTCGACAACCTGAACACAATTTATATGGGCAAGAAGATATTGGATCTTCTATAATCTCGCGAGAAGTTTAGGCCTTGATATAGCCAAAGGTGTTTACAAAAAGGGTTCAAATATATATACACTATTAGTGCAAACTAACAAGATAGAGCAAGTTATTACTTTATTTTTAAGTTATCATATCAGTCCTGCTACGAAGAGTTACATATTGTTGTAGGTTAATTTAAGATGGTGTAAACGTTTGTAATTACATAAAACATAAACTCTAATGTAAAACAATTGAGCCTTGCAGGTCAGCATGACTATTATCACTAATACTTTTGGATCAAACACTATCATGGTTTGTAGTCCTTGTACCTGAATATCTTCTGAAGCAGTAATATAATCCACACACACACCCCGAATATTTTCTGAAGCAGAGATATAATACACACACAACACTAAGCCGAAAATGTTAACTCACCTTACAACTTTGATTTTTTGTAGACCCAACTGCCCAGCAAAACTATAAAAATGTTCAAACTAGAAATCTTATAGAATAAGTGACAAATGTACTGACAACAAAAATATGAGATGAAGCTGTTTAAACCACATTTACATCTGTCAAACAGAGCTTAAGACTATGATATCCACAATGTTCTTCTAATCAGTGCCAGTACTTAGGTAATAAGTTATTGCCATCAAAACTTAATAGCAGAACAAATGTGAGCTTGATAGAGGACTCTGAACCCCCTTCTGACACTTATTTGTCCTAAATCAGGACTTCTATACTATACAGCAGAGACACATATATTGTACAACAGGGAAATGGGGTTGCCTGAAGGATGAGGAAGAAATTCCAGACAAACCACCTGCTCAATTTGCACTAAATGTGCTAAGCCAAATGGCCGGACTAGCCACTTGCTTCTCCACCTTGTAGCTATCGTAACTCCACACATATGATCACCTGTTACCAAGTGAAAGAACCAAAAGTCAAGAAATTTCCAAAAGAAACATGATATGCAGGAGAAACAACAACTTTCAACGGCTCATTCTCTAATGCTTACTTTCACCAGTTAACCATGACAAACAGGAAATATGACAGAAATAAAAATGGCATATCAGCATATCTTTAACTAGTGTGATTCATGGTACTCATGTTTGTCTGTGCTACATGCAACACATGCCATTCATTCCCTCATTTTTATTTTTTCCGATCGAACGGTTTTTTCTTCTTATTATTCAAGATTTTTTAAGTATCTTACCCTGTTTGAGAAAGCCGCTGCCAATTCATTAGCTGGTGAGACTGTGGATGCCTTTGCAAGTAAGATGAACTGGTCCCAATACCATTGTCATCACCAACATATTGGTCGGAATAATTAGTACTTGAGGGAGACCATACGGGAACTACACCCCCGTCCCTTTCTCTAGTACTACTGGAAGATTCTGCTGTAGAATCTTCAGAATTTCTCCTACCAACCACAAAATTAAACTGTGGCGGAGTGGTGTTTGTTCGAGCTGGTTGTGTGACAGCTTGGTCGAGTGTGTCTCTCCTAGGACCTTCAGTTACATTGACGTCGTTTGGAACTTCGGCTCTAGTGTCCACTACTGAATTTCTGATATTCACTGAGGTTTCTTCATCATCAACTCTGAACAAAGACGATGTCATGCTTGGGACCATCTGATCTTCATAGCGTCGAACAGTAACTATAACGGGGTTATTGTTCCTAACTGGTTCGTGGTCCATTTCCATATGCATGGCCTGAGGAAATGCTATTGGGGAGTCAGCAGAGTCACCGTGTCCTTCTTCCATACCATTCTCAACCGCAGCTCGTGAAGCTGCTTCGTGCTGCCACATTTGTGATAGGGCTTGTTCTAGTCTTACTTTTGCTGAATCAATTTCGACGATGGGAAGAGGATAATTGGAACCCAGCTCAATGCCAGCAGCTTCAAGTACAGATTCTGGTGCATTCCACGGGTGGTGTATCCATTCAGTGGGAAGCCTAGACAGTTCAGGAAGCCACCGCCGCACATATTCCCCATGAGGGTCACACTTGTATCCCACAAACTGCAAGAAACAGGTTCCAATAACTAGTCAGCCTTATTCAACTAAAGTTACATCAGAAAACAAGAAGGAAAACAGAAAATAAAAAGATAGAGAGGAAAAACTGCAGTCTCCCTTTTGTTTTACATGAAAAAACAAGAATGGAAAACAAAAGAAATGATACAGTAAAACTGAGGTCTGTTCTATTCAATTCTTATCAGTCTTTCTTTACATTACTTGTGCATAATAGATAGAAATTCAAACTTCATGTTCACGCGGAAAAGATAAAAAAGTACTCTCGAGGTTTAACTTTTTGGTGAACTTTTCCATGTTCAACTAAATGAAAATTATAAGATTATCTTCATGTGGTTAGAATGCAATTCCTGCAGAAAGCGAAACGCAAGGTCCAGTGAGTAAATATTATCAGGTTTAAGAATGCCTTAGAAGATCATGCAGAAGCCAAAGCATGTATAGAGAACTCAGCATCTTATGCAAGGGACACTTGCAAGAATTACCGACACTTGAAATTAAAGCATAGGTTACTGCAGAAGACAAGCCAGATTCCTTAGATTGAAAAGATTCTCATATCAACTCAATACGAAAAGAAGCTCACAAGCACTGTACTAATATCTCAGGATATAAAAGAATCACAATTTGCAATTTCACGCTCACAGACGCATTTCATCTTAGCTTTAGCACTTTGTGGTTGTTGAATTAATGCCAAAGCAAGAAGATTGAAGCCCATGAGATGTTCATGGAATGTCTACTTGCAGGTCAGTGCCTTGCTACTAACTTACAATCTGAAAATAACAATAACCACAATGTGGAACGCTTTAAATATTTGAAGTATAGACTAGTCCTAGAGCTATTAGAGTTGTCCATGACAGGATGAAAGGTCTATAACTGGTGAGTCAGTAACTTCTACTATGTTTAAAGTTTTGAAAATTTTAAATGAAAGAAGAGTTCTCCCTAAAAAAATTTACCGCGACATACCTGTGGATTATCAATCCGATCAAACTCACGACCATCAGGTAGGGTACCAGAGATATATTGCCAACCAAGAGCATCGCTCTCAAGATCTGCATCTAACAATGTGTCCCAAAAATACTTCATTCCCCACCTCCACGGAAGCTGCAGAACCTTCACAAAGAAACTAGATACCACGACTCTGATACGATCATGTAGCCAGCCCGTTGCCCATAGCTCTCTCATACCAGCATCAACCAAAGGATAACCTGTTCTACCTTGCCTCCACGCCTTAAAATAACCCTCATCCACTACCCATGGAAAGTACCTTAGGTGACCAAGCAGCGGCCTTTCATGGCTATAAGGATGATTAAAACTCATGTATCTGGAGTATTCCCTAAGTCCAATGGACTTGAGGAACAAATTGACACTCTCTTCACCAGCTTTATTTCCTTCATTGGCCCAGAGAACTTGTTTGATGCGAACAAAATGGAATACCTTACGAACGCTGACTTCCCCGAAGTGTAAATGTGGAGACAGAAAGGAAGTCGTCGCACTATCAGCTTTCCTGCGGTTCTGTGAGTATTCAAGTAATGGTCCATTAACGAAAGTAGTTAGTGCTTTATCAGCATTGCTCCACCCTGGTGACCATGCTCGAGCGAGAAGTGCATTGCTTCCTTTCTCTGATTCATCTTCAAATACCAAGCTGTCCGAAGAGCATCTTGATGCATCACCTAAAAGTTTGCAAATCACCAAATGTAAAAAAAGGTGAACTCTAAACCAGTACTCTTATAAGTGCATTAATATAATTATAGGAATTTGTTTCGATCCTTAGCTTATTAGTGACAGCTCGAACATCTACATGTTCAGAGTCGCCTTTTTTATTTTCGAAGGACTTCAATATCTGCCAACAACCACATTATGCACCACGTAGTGATTCTCGGAGCTTAGAGCCGCCTTGCGACAGGTTCATTACAGTGGAATGGCATTACTTTAATCTGACAGATAATATATCTATTACCTTGAGGAAGATCTCCCTATTTGTATACTTCTTTGATGGAACATAACAGTAAGCAAAAGCACCATATTTTAAACAGAATATGTACAAATAAGAGCAGAAATTTTATCCGGAAAGCCAATAAGAGATAGGGGAAGCTCAAAAGGAGAACAAACCAGGTATAATCCTTTTAGGAGGGAGAAGTGGAGCTTCAGGATCATAAGGCATGCTAAGGCATTTTTCCCAAAAAGCAGAAAATGTTGTGAACGGGCGACCTTCTTCATCATTAACTTCCCATGGTTCATAGAGCAAATCGGCATTAAAGGAGCGCACAGAAATACCTTGAGCAGTTAACACTTCTTTTGCGCGATGATCTCTAACAAGTGAAATTGGATCTAAAGCAAAAGAAGTATAGGTGTTGGTCAGGATAAGACAGTCAATAAAAATGGCTGTATTCTACTCCTACTACTGAAACGAGATGCTTAAAATAAAAGCCATCCATTTCTATTGACAATTTACCATTCAACTAAGGTCATATCAAATGTTTAGCAATACACTTTCTGTTTCTATTATATCAAATAATAAGGATATGCAAATCCAGATAACTGTGATTCTGATACAAGCACTGAGGGCTGAGCATAAGCAAAGCACTGTACCTAAACTTCATTAGTTAATTAGGAAAGCATATGCCAATAATTTATTATTTACACAGAAGACAATTCATTACTTATTCTTAAGGGACATACAAGAAGCGCCAATCTCAATTAAAGCCATCCCAAAACAATATTTTAAACTTTTAAATAACAACATAAAAAATAGGAAAAGAATAATCAAGTCAAACAGAATAATTAAATACTATAAAAGGGAATTCTTTTTTTGTAGAGAAACAGAACTGACCATATAAATGATTGAAGAAGAGCTGAGTAGCACCAGTAGATTTAACAATTTCAAGAAGAGAAGAAATACTATCAGTAGATCTTTTAGTAACAAGAGAAGTGCCAAGACTTTTCAAAGATGAATCAAGATGAGCCAAACTTTGCTTAAGCCACCATCTTGAAACTCTACCAGGATAATAATGACCTTCTTCTTCAGGTGCCCATATAAACACTGCAATTACTGCTCCTGCTCTTACTCCTGCAGCTAAAGCTGGATTATCTTCTACTCTCAGATCCCTTCTAAACCATACTATGCTACAACCACCACCTGACATCTTCTTTCAACAACCTCAACCTCAACACCAACCACAACTCTCTCTCTCTCTATATATATATTTTTTCTCTCTATGTAAACACCATGTTAGTGTGTCTTTTTCTTGGATAGAAGAATAATGGGATTAATCTTATCTCTTTTTTCACTTCTCCCTGTAGCTTTCACTAAGGAGATAATGATTACAAACCATAATCAACAAAAGAAAAAGTGAACTTTATAGGAAGGATTTAGTAAAGAACCTATCTTTAACTTCCCTATATGTTATCTGTACGTACAAGAACTTAATTCTCTCAATTCTTGAATGAATTATGCTATTCTGAACAAGTTACTACAAAAAATAAAAATAGGTTCTAGAGAGAGGGGGAGGGAGGGAGGAGAAAGAGAGAGTGAATGTGATTGGTTAAGGTGGTGGGGTAACAAGAGAAGTTATGAGCAAATTGCAGCCACTACTTTATTGTTTTTTGTCTAGATTTTATTTTTTATATCTTCTTTCTTATCCTAAGAAGGAAACAAAATTCCACACAAGCTTCTCATCTAGTGCCCTCCCTAATCCTCTCTCTCTTTTGACAGGGTGGAAAATTCTTTGTTAAATTCAAGATTGGATTTCTTATGTACAATAAAGTCATAAAATTTAGATGTTTGATTATCATGAATTATTGCAAATTGACAGTGATTTGGGTTCTTATGTTCTAATCAGACAATGGGACATCACAAAATGAAATGACATTGTGCACCGTATCAACCAAAATGAAACGGCATTGTGTTCCTTATCTGTAATGGATTTTAAAGTCACAATACTGACTGTATAACAAATGTTTAGCCTAATAATGTAAGTTAACAGAAAGGCGTATTCAAGATTTAAATATTAAGGGCTCGTTTCGTACGCGGATTAAAGGATAATTAATCCTAGGTTAAAATTTGAATTGAGTTTGTCCCGTTTGGTTGGGAAAATGATTAGTTATCCTAAAATTTTAGTGTTATTTTTATCTCTATAGAAGGGTGAGATAACAATTCCGAATAACTAATTCCGGAATAATTAACACTGGAATAACTTATTTCCCAACCAAACCACCCTTAAGGGTTCAACCTTTAAGGTTCTCAGCATTAAACTTATTGTATTTTAAAAACTATAGGTTCAAATTTATTACCGTATTAATTATAATTTTGGTGAACTTTTATAAATTAATTTATGTTTCGTGTCAAAATATTAGATTCAGATGAACTCGACGTAGAAACGCTTTATTCGCCTATTACTTAACATGCTCTGACAAGTCACTTACAATTATAAACGAATGCTTATTAATTAAAATCACTTATAATTACATTTTAAATAATATGATTATGTCAATATTTCTTACACGATCATTTAAAGTCATGAAAAACTTTATTATAGGTTTTAGCAGTAAAAGTGAGAAAGTTTGATTCACAGGAACTTACTTGGTGGCATCTGATTCTAGAATACCAAAGATTGTTACTCCAATATAATGTGAATGTGATAATAATGGATTTCAAGTAGGGATTGTCTGTCTATAGTGTAAGTTGGGGAGTTGGAAGGGGACAGCAAACATGGAGAAGAGATAGGTGTGCTGACTATATTGGATTTCGTATTTTTCTAAAGGGTGGCCCTTTTCTTCTTTTTTGTGAATGGGGCATTAGATTCCATTCATCTCTTGCTATTTAAAGTCGTGATAAATTTGTATTTGTAATGTGGGCACTCCCCCACCCCTTCTCCTTGCTGCTACTTTCACATGCTCTTGTATTCTCTTATTTATTATCAGATCCGTTGTGGTAGAAGCTTTGACGCAATTGGTAAAGTTGTTATTATATGATTGGGATATCACAGATTCGAGCAGTGAAAACAGACTCTTGTAAAAATACAAGGTAACATACAATAGACTCTTGTGATCGACTCTTCGTCAGACCCCGCACATAGCTTAACTTAGTGCACCAACTGCCCTTTTATTATCAGATCAGCTGCAACATTAGTAGAAGTGAAGTTGCGCAGTATTTTATATAGGAGTATCAATTTATAAGATCATGCCGATTTTAAAGTCTTATATTTTATCCAAGTTATATTTCTTTATATTTTTTTCAAGCGATTTAGCGCTTTTTTTTTAATAAAAAAAAAACATATTTGCAATATGATGATTTTTTTTTTTAATGAATATCTCCGCCACTGGGTATCTAACTATCTAGTACGCATTTATTTTGTTGAATGGTGGTCACGCTAAGTCTCCACAATCACTGATTTAATTTTTTAGAACCACTTTTAAGTTCTGATTAATAGGGTGTTTGACCCAAAAGATATTGGAACCTTTTTGAATAAATTAATCAAAGAAAATGAAGGGGTAAATCTTAGCTAAGTATAATAATCTCTAGAACAAAAGGTATACAAGGTGAACACAGAGGATAATATTTCTTTATCTTGTAAAGATGGATGATCGAACAATAAATATACTAATCGTTTACGTAGGCAAGCATTACAGTGAGTGTTCTTAGCTGGAAAAGTCGAAAAAAGAGAGTCCCTTACAAGGTTGTTCTTATGCAATATATAAGGGACAAACCCCTTCTAAGCCCTAAAAGACAAATCATAGAGAATATTCGAAAGAATATTCCTAATGCCCCCTAATGGACCTACACTACTATAAAAGTCGTGCAATCTCTGTTCGCTTGTCTGTCGTGCTACAAGGATCTCTTCGTTTGTCGTATTCATCAAGGGTCGTGGTCGTCCAAATTTGGACCCATACAATTAGTCCCTTCGCTTGTCGAGGTTGCAACTTGGTGCATCCTTGATAAACGGACACCACTCGCTCTTACGGAGAAATTTGGTCTTATGAAGCGTTACAGCTTGGCCAATAATGGGAGGTCAGAGTGCTCAACAAGACACCGGATAATGTATTTTATCAAGAAATAACGTCATCTCTACGTGCGTCATCATTATGCGTGTTTTCGAGACATGGGTTGAGGGCTTGTCGTTTCGAGTGCCACTCTGCAGCCTTCCGCTTCGATTCTGGCGCCACCTAATCCTATAAATAGGTGGAGGGTTTGTTTTTTCAAAAATTCATGGCCATTTCATTTCTGGTTATCCTTTCTCATCCCTCTCACGTTTGTTCTAACAACTTTCTGCTTCTTCTTCTCCCATTCTTCGTTCACAACTTTTTCTGCTATTTTAACACCTTTTCCATCGAAGAAATGCCTTGAACACATCGATCTCGTGAGGGGGTTTCTGAGTCCGCACCGTTGTCCGTGGCGCTTCCCTATAGCGGCAAGGATATGGCGGTGGAAGAGGGAGATAGTTTTCCCACCGTGGAGGAGTTGTTGCCGAGACACTCCATGTCTCGAAGCGACTTCCTCAAGGATCCTCCTCCTACTCCTACCCCCGTGCTCTCTAAAACGGAACAAGTTCATATTGATGCTCTCCGTACAAAGTATAGCATCCCCGCTCATGTTGATATGGTTCCAGTGGGAAGGGACTTCGTGGAAGTCCATAGACCTGGGTACTACGCTTTTTATGAGTACCCCTTCGTGATCGGTCATTCTTTCCCCCTCCTTCCGTTAGCGGAAGAGTTCTGTAGATTCTATCAAGTTTGCCCGGCGCAACTTTCACCATATACGCTTAAGATACTTCTGCTGTTGACAAAGTATGCGGAGTTGGCGAGGTGCGAGGTTACTATCCACCACCTCTTGCACCTGTTCTCGCCCAGCTTTCATAGGGGCACTATGGTGCATTTGAGGCACCGTGGAACAAAAGGGTTGGTGGTTGGGACCGACGACCGAACGAGTTGCAAGTTTTGGCATAAGTACTTCTGTGTCAAAACCGAACACATTGTTTCTAACCCCGCTAGGTTCCCAGAGCAGTGGAACGAGAATCGTAAGAGTCGCCACTTGTTTTACTCTTTATTTTCCTCTTCATTCATTATAGGGTTTGTTTGCTTCTCGTTTGCAGCTATGGGGCATCCACCCCGCCCTATTACGGGTATAAGGGATTGGGTAGCCTGTCTGTTGCCCCATGCAGTGGAGACCCGAGATTGGCCCGCCTTTGTGAAACGTTATGGCCTGAGAGTTTCATCTGGTAAATGTCTTCCCCTATATCACTCCAGTCGTTATACACTGTTATCTATTGATACGACTCGTCATGATGACATGTCAAGGAGCTTCTAGGCGGAGGGCCCCAGTCCCTGCATTCCGACAGGCTGTCGCTGCTGCAGGAATGCAATTTACTTTAACTGAATCCGTTCGAGGGGGTTGTACTCAGTCGATTCAAATGGAAGGTCCCTCTCGGGACATGGTCATGAGCGAAGATGCCTCTTCTGTACCGACCCCTCACCTCTTGGACGAATCCTTTAATGGGGACGAGTCGTTACTAAGAAAAAAGAGGATAGTGGAGCTTAGGAAGGATGTGGCTGTGGACAATGGTAGAAGTAGGGTAGGTGCATCGCAGACGGCACCTGTACCCATATTTATGGCCGACGCCATCTTAGCGGGGAAGTCTCCCCAAACGCAAAAGGTTTACCCTGGAGGCAGCTCCGTGCGCTCCGCTAAGGGTTGTGCGTCATCCAACGTTAGAGGGGGCCTGTGCATCGAAGGCAAAGGCCCGGGTTCAGATGTCGACCCGGAGGACGTTCGTGAGTTTTTAGGGTGCCATACTCATATGGAGGTCAGAGTTGAGGGTTTTGATCGTCATATAGTTGTCCTAGGAGACTACAACTTGTTGTCGAACTGTGATCAGGTGGCATCTACTTTAGCCCTTTATATGCTGCCCCCGAGAGTGAGGTGCTTAGAGCGATGAACGACATGGAGTTGTCTCGGAACGTCTCCGGCATGGCCTTGCGGGTAGATGTCTTTCTTTTCCTTTTCATCGTTGGGTTTGCGTTGTTAATGTTGACTTGTCTTTTGTTTTGACTTCTTTCTTTTTTTGCTAGACCCCTATCATGGAGACCGAGCGCGAGCGCCGGGAAAGGAAGAGGACGGCCATCTATGGGAAGATGTCTTCCAAATATCAACAATATCGCGCTAAGCATCGTGCGATGGCTAACATCTATAATCAGGGCCCTAAATTTCAACTGTTCTGCGAAGGGCTTAAACAGAGGGAGGACCAACTGGCGCGCAAGGTCGAGGAGCTGAGGGAGTTAGATTAGGACCTTATGAAGGCTGTCGCCCGCAACAGTAAACTTGAGGCATCCCTTAAGGTGAAGGAAAATGAGCTTGAGTTAAGTAGAGGGGTGATGGCCGAGAATACCAACTTGCAAGCAAAGGTGGCCAGTTTGACAGCTGAATTGGGTATGAAGGCAACGGAGATTGACGAGCTTAAGGGTGAGCTGAGTGTCAGTGCCGATAAGCTAGAGACTGCTATTTCTGAAACAACGGTCTTGGAAAATACCCTCTGTTTCTGTAGGTCGGAGCTGACCAAGGAGAAGGAGGCATCCGCGTGTAAGGTAGCAGGGCTTGAGGGGCGTGTTAGAGAGTTAGAGGCAGAGCTATCTGTGTTGACCGAGCAAGTGGCATCACTGAGAATGGAGGACGTGAGTTGACGCTCGCAACCTTCTACGTCTCGTGCCTCGGCCGACCCTATCATGCCTCGTCGTTTATATGAGTTGTGGGTTCATGCTGAGACCCGGCTCGATGTGTACAAGGCTTTTCATACTGTCGGGAGGGCATCTGATGTAGAACTTCAGGATGTGCGTGCTGAAGCTCGTGTATCTCGTGAGGCATGCGGATACGACCCTCTTATGCCTGACGGGGACGACATCAACTCTGATGATGCGAACCGTCTTGCCTCTGACTCTTGGTATGAAGATGCGTATCCAACCAAGGATGATGTGTATTTTTTGGTTTGTACTTACTTTTTGCTTCAGGATTTTTGTAACGACATGCTTGAGCCCGTTGTAAAGATAGGTGCTAGTAATATTTTTTTGTAATGAAGAAATTGGTTTTGTCGATTCGGTGATGATCTTTGTAATATTTATGGTATCTCGGGTACTTGTCGAACTGTTAAGCCGATTTTGCTTCGGGTGAGGTCGAACCCTTTTCTTTTGTCGATGGCCTTAGCCTTTGGGATGCTACTTTCGAGCTGGCATCGAAGTAGGATCCTGTCGTAGTTTGAGTGAAGCCGAACTTTGTTTTTCGTAGATGGCCTTAGCCATTGGGATGTTACTTTCGAGCTGGCGTCGAAGTAGTATCCCGTCGTAGTTCGAGTGAAATCGAACTCATGCTTTTGTCGATGGCTTTGGCCATTGGGATGTTACTTTCGAGTTAGCATTGAAGTAAGATCCCACCGTAGTTCGAGTGAAGTCGAACTTCATTTTTCATCGATGGCCTTAGCCATTGGGATGTTACTTTTGAGCTGGCGTCGGAGTAGTATCCCATCGTAGTTCGAGCGAAGTCGAACTCATGCTTTTGTCGATACCCTTGACCATTGGGATGTTACTTTCGGGTTGGCGTCGAGGTAGGATCCCGTCATAGTTCGAGTGAAGTCGAACTTCGTTTTTCGTCGATGGCCTTAGCCATTGGGATGTTACTTTCGAGATGGCATCGAAATAGTATCCCGTCGTAGTTCGAGTGAAGTCGAACTTCGTTTTTCGTCGATGGCCTTAGCCATTGGGATGTTACTTTCGAGCTGGCGTCGAAGTAGTATCCCGTCGTAGTTCGAGCGAAGTCGAACTCATGCTTTTGTCGATGGCCTTAGCCATTGGGATGTTACTTTCGAGCTGGTGTTGAAGTAGGATCCTGTCGTAGTTCGAGCAAAGTCGAACTCATGCTTTTGTCGATAGCCTTGGCCATTGGGATGTTATTTTCGAGCTGGCGTCGAAGTAGGATCCCGTCGTAGTTCGAGTGAAGTCGAACTTCATTTTTCATCATTGGCCTTAGCCATTGGGATGTTACTTTCGAGCTAGCGTCGAAGTAGGATCCCGTCGTAGTTCGAGTAAAGTTGAACTCATGCTTTTGTCGATGGCCTTAGCCATTGGGATGTTACTTTCGAGCTTGCGTCGAAGTAGGATCCCGTCGTAGTTCGAGTGAAGTCGAACTTCATTTTTTGTTGATAGCCTTAGCCATTGGGATGTTACTTTCATGCTGGCATCGAGGTACGATCCCGTCGTAGTTCGAGTGAAGTCGAACTCATGCTTTTGTCGAAGGCCTTGGCCATTGGGATGTTCATTCATACATTGGAGATTTGATTATATTCCTGTAGGAAATATATGACTTTGTAAATACAATGGCTATCTATACCTAGTCCCTTCATTACTCGGCTTGGAGATCACGTCGATGGGTGGGGTAATGAACAATACTTCGGGCCTGGAGGTGTCCCCCTTGCCGCCTCATTAAAAACCTCACCGAGAAAACCCAATTGGGACAAAACCCGGATGAGGGAAAAAGAGTACGACTTAGGCGGTGCCCCTTTTCAGAAGTGGAAGTATTTGAGATGGACGACGTTCCAATTATTTTTGAGTAGTTTTCCTTCCATTATCTCTAACTGGAATGCTCCTTTATTTGCTGCCGCCGTGATTTTGTATGGCCCGACCCAGTTTGTTCCTAGTTTTCCCTCATTAAGGTCTTTCGCTGCTTGAGTTTTAGCTTTGAGAACGTAGTCTCCGACCTTAAGTGGTCGTACTTTGGCCTTCTTGTTGAAGTACCTTTCTGCTTGTTGCTTTTGGGCTACCATTCTTACGTGAGCCATATCTCTTCGTTCTTTGGCTTCACCCAGGTCTTGTAGCCTATTTTTGTCATTACTTGGCCCGCTTTCGTTGGAGTATCTCAGGCTAGGTTCTCCGACTTCGATGGGTATAACCGCGTCAGTCCCATAGACTAGTGAATATGGTGTCTCGCCTGTGCTGGTTTTGGCGTGGTGCGGTACGCCCATAGTACTTTTGGCAGTAGTTTAGGCCATAGCCCCTTGGCATCCTCGAGCTTCTTTTTCAATATATTCAATATCATTTTATTTGAGGACTTGGCTTGGCCGTTGCCGGCGGGATGATTTGGTGTGGAGAGTATTCGCTTGATGTGCCACATTTCAAAAAACTCGGTCGTTTTCTTTCCGACGAACTGGGGTCTGTTGTCACAGCTGATTTCCTTGGGAATGTCGAAGCGACATATTATATTTTTCCATATGAACGCGATAACTTCTTGCTCACGTATTTGAGTGTAAGCACCTGCCTCCTCACATTTAGAAAAATAGTCAATTAAAACCAAAAGGAAGCGTACCTTACCTCGCCCTGCTGGGAAGGGTCCGATAATATCCATCCCCCACTTTATGAATAGCCATGGCGAAGTGACGGAGTGCAGGATTGCTCTTGCTTGGTGTATCATAGGGGCGTATTTTTGGCATTGTTCACACTTCCTGATGTAATCTGTGGCTTCTTTTTTCATGGTAGGCCAGTAGTATCCTGCGTGGATGAGGCATTTGACGAGGGCACGATTTCCCATGTGAGCTCTGCAGTGCCCCTCGTGTACTTCTTCTAGTACTCGCCTTGTTTTATTTGGCCCAAGACATTTGACAAGGGGGCCGCCGAACGTCCTTTTGTAAAGATCATAGTTTATGAGACTGTATCTGGTAGCTTGTATTCGATGTTTTTTGGCTCTTTTTTATCTTGCGGGAGCGTCCCTTCCTGCAAATATGTTACGATATGGTTGCGCCAGTCCCAAGTTAGGTTTATAGAATGTACCTCGACTTGGTCTATTGCGGAATGGAAAAGGGTGACCACGTTCTCCTTGTTGATATTTCTAGTGGCTGCTGCTAGCTTGGCGAGACCATCCACTTCGATATTATGTGCCCTGGGTATCTGGACGAGGCGACATTCATCGAATTCCCGTAGCAGTTTGTGGATTTCTGATTGGTACTTTTGTAGTCTCTATTCTTTGATTTGGAAAGTCCTAGTGATGTGGTTCACCACGAGCTGAGAGTCGCAATGGAGGACGAGTCATCGAACGCCATATTTGAGGGCTAATTTTAATCCTGCAATCACAGCTTCATACTCGGCCTCGTTGTTAGTCATCTCGGGCACCGTATGGCCTGATGAATTACTTCTGCCGTAGGGACTTCGAGGATGAGTCCCAGTCCCGATCCTGATGCATTAGATGCATCGTCGATGTAGAGGACCCAGAGGTCGGAATGTGCGGAAGCGCGAAGTGCTTCCTGCTCTACTTCAGGCAATACTTCTGTGCTGAAATTGGTGACGAAATCGGTGAGCATTTGCGACTTTATAGCGGTTCGCGGTTAATATGTTATGTCGTGCTCGCTTAATTCTATGACCCATTTGGCCAACCTACCCGATAGTTCGGGCTTGTGTAGGATGCCCCTGAGGGGGAAGGTTGTCACCACCTTTATGGGGTGACATTGAAAATATGACCGTAGCTTTCGTGAAGCTATGACTAAGGTTTTGCTGATATAATAAATGGGAGATTGCGTACCTTTGTTTTCACGGACTAGAACTGCACTTACCGCGACTTCGGAGACTGCTAGGTACACCAGGAGGCATTCGCCCAGGTCTGCCTTGCAAGTAGTGGCAGTGAGGACAGGTACGCTTTTAGTTTTCTTAAGGCATCAATGCATTCTGAATTCCATTGTAGCCCATGGTCCTTCCTTAGTACATTGAAAAACTTATGGCATATGTCCGATGGTTGTGAGATGAACCTCGATAGGGAGGCTATTCGCCCTGTCAATTTTTGTACCTGCATTTTGCTGGTTAACGTCTCCGGTATTCCGTCGATGGCTTTGATCTGATCCGGGTTGACCTCGATACCCCTTTGCGACACCAAAAAACCAAGGAACTTTCCTGAGGTTATGCCAAAGGCGCATTTTTCGGGATTTAGTTTCATCCCATATCACCTCAATATTTCGAAGGCTTCCTTTAGATGACCATTGTGATCCTCCTTCCTTTTCGACTTCACCATCATGTCATCGATGTAGACCTCCATATTCTTTTCGAGTTGTTCTTTGAACATTCTAGTAACTAACCTTTGATACATCGCCCCTGCGTTCTTGAGTCCGAATGGCATGACTCTGTAGCAGTATGTTCCTTGGTGAGTGATGAAGGTGGTTTTTTCTTGGTCTTCCTCTGCCATTAGAATTTGGTTGTAGCCGGAATAGGCGTCTAAGAAGCTTAATAGTTCGTTCCCCGCCGTTGCGTCGATGAGTTGGTCGATATGTGGTAACAGAAAAGAATCCTTTGGTCACGATATGTTCAGGTCGGTGAAGTCGACACACATTTGCCACTCCCCGTTCTTCTTTTTTACCATGACCACATTGGCGACCCACTGAGGATACTTCGATTCTCGGGCGGAGCCATTAGTGAGCAACTTATCAACTTATTCATTGACTGCATCGTTGATTACGACATTGAACTTTCTTCTCATTTGCTGCACTGGCGGGTAAAGAGGGTCGACATTCAACCTGTGTGTGGCGATGTGCCTTGGGATTCCCGGCATATCTGAGTGGGAAAAGGCAAACAGATCTGCATTGTTAGTTAAAAACTCATGAAACTTACTTGGTTCTGAGAGGTTGTGCCTGATATAAGCTTTTTTCGTGCTATCAGTACTGTCCAACTGAACGGGGTCGAGGTCTTCTACGGTTTCCTTGCAAGCTTCTACGACGTCTGGGTCTTTGATGGCCTTTATTTGTATGTCGGGTTTGGTTCCTGATATGGCTGATTACTATGCTTCCGCACTTGCCCCCTTTAGTTGTTAGGTGTGTGTGCAGTCTTGGGCGATTCGGTAGCACTCTTGGGCGGTGCGTTGCTCGCCCTGGATGCTGAATATCCCCCATGGGGTAGGAAATTTGATTACTTGGTAGAAACTTGACGGGACGGCTCACATAGCGTGTATCCATGGATTCCCTATGATGGCATTGTAGGTTGTTTCCTGGTTCATGATGTGGAACGTCGTTTCCAGGGTGACTCCTCCTGCCAGAACGGGTAACACTATCTCTCCAGAGGTTTGTTCTACTGCATTATTAAAACCCGTTAGTGTTATGCAATGCGGTACTATCTTATGCTCGAGCCTTATCTGTATGAGGACTCGTGGGTGAATAATACACATGCTGCTTCCGTCATCCACCATTATTATTTTTACATCGGTATCCGCAATATGTAAAGTTATAACCAAAGCATCATAGTGAGGGAAAGACAAATCGTTGGTATCCGACTTATCGAAGATGATACTATCTTCGAGGTCGTCATACCGTTCATGGGCGACTGTCCACTATTTTGTGTGTGGTGGTGAATTTCACATGGTTGATTACTGTATCATCGTCGCTGCCAATGATCATTTGTATGGTACAAGCTGGTGATGGTGGTTTTGGGGGTCCTTGAGGTTAATCGCGTCCACGAGCGAAATTAACCCGTTCTCGATCGCTTAGTAGTTCTTTAAGCTGTCCCTTGTTTAGCATTCTTACCACTTCCTATCGCAGACCTATGCAGTCTTCATTTTTGTGTCCCCTTTCCTGGTGGAATTCACACAGAACGTTCGATCTCTGGGTGCTCGGATCTAACTTCATCTTTTGCGGCCAATGCACCTTTGTGCCGAGCTTTTCTAGTGCATACACTATTTCTGAAGGAGAAATGCAAAAGTTATGAGCAAATAACAGTGGAGGCATACCTCTTTCATTTCGGTGTGGCGCGGTGTGTCGAGGCATGATGTTAGCATGTTGTGGAGGAGGCGGGATGGATGCCCGGATGTAGGGCTAATGCCTTTCTTGATTGAAACGGGATAGTTGGTCTCTTTGACCATCATTGTGGGGATCTCTCCTTGTTTCGGTTTGGACCGATGTTAGCCGTTGGATCGGACCATTTAGGTCATCCTCGTCTGCCCTTACTTCGGCACAATAGGCATTATGGATTTCTTCCTACGTAGTGGGGTGGGGGGGTACTTTATGAGTCTACTTAGTAGCTTCTTGGTTGCTTTTGAGCCGTTTCTATTTAACCCATTTTGGATGGCTGTTACCGCCATCCCTTCTGATATATTTGGTAGGCTCATTCTTACCCTGTTGAATCGGGCTAGGAAATCCTGAAGCCCTTTGCCTATCGTCTGCCTGACGGTGAAGATGTCATTTACCCTGGCCTCTGTCTTTTTCGCTCCCGCATGAGCAGTGAAAAATTTATCTGCCATTTCTTCAAATGTTGATATTGGTCGTGCGGGTAATTGGGGATACCATGTCAACGCTCCCCTGTAAGAGTTTCGCCAAACTTTTTCAGCAACACCGATGGCACCTGTTCTTTCAACAGATCGTTGCCTTTTACTGTAGTGACGTAGTGGATTATGTGATCTTCTGGGTCTGTGGTTTATGTTTTATACGTCAATACCACACAAGAGGGGGGTTGATTTATGTGGTGTCCAATTTTTCGCTTAAACTGATTATGGAAGGACCTGGTTCTTCTATGTGTTCCTTCTGCTACTGTTGCAGAATAGTAAATGTAGAAAGTAAAGAACACAAGTATTTTACGTGAAAAATACCCGGCTAAAAAGGTGAAAAAACCACGACCTACTGCTCAGTAGTTTTTTCCCCAACACTTTACTAAATTACTGAGCCAAAACAGCATTTACAAAATTCTTTGTAAACCAAAGGATTACCTCTAATCTCGTTGTAGCAACCAGCCTCTAACTGTTGCGACAACTTCAAGTTAACTCTAACTTCAATACTCAAAGTACCTATTACAATTGCTTCTAGATAAAGCTGAAAGGTACAATATGAAAACACCTACTACAATTGAACTAGAAATAAAGAAAGACATATAAAACTCTTTATGGAGCTGGTTCTTCAATCTGGTTCATGTAGCTTCAGGTTTACACCCTTGAATCACACACGAACTGCTTGCAAAAAGCCTTGATATTTTGCTCTCAATTCACATTTAACTTCTGCGTTTTTGTGCAACACCTGTAATGTTCATCCTACAATTTATAGAGTTAGTAGATGAAGAAATAACTAGAATTCTGATGCAACTCTTCCTTGGTGGAAGAGTTCTAGTTGATCTCAACTTCTAATTCCTTCCCTATCTTGGATAACATTCTCTTTGAGTAAGGAGTACCTTATCAATTATGCAACCTTTCGATTAGGAGATATTAAATACACCAAGTTAAGCTTTTCTCCTTCACGTGCATCCCACATGCTCGAATCTGCCCATTTTTGTGCACCCGGGGGATGGACCTGGTTCATGCCTGAGTTCCTTTGTCAGTCTTCAAAACTAACCTTTACTTGGGCCAAAAAATTCTCCCCTTTTGATGATGACCAACTCTGTGGTTTTCATAAGCTTAGGCCCTGTTTCAACTCAACTCAACATCTACACAATGTTAGAAACATATTTCCTTTTTTTTATCTCTTATCATCAAGGACCAGGTACGTTAGATTATAAATATCACTGTTGAAAGTGTAAACATCACTTGTTTAAAGCACAACCTTTTTCTCCCTTTTGGCATCATCGAAAAGTTGCATAAAACATATGAGATAACCAGATTTTAAAGCTTACTCATGGCCAATGGGGCTACTCCAAATGCAGTCATGGATTAATCATCATAGATCAAGCTACGAATTTTAACCATCAAAGAACTATAAACAAACAGTTAGAGCAAAAATAGTGAATTTTATTGATGATTGATAAGATTCTACCATAAAGCATAAGAAGGAAATAAAGATACTGAAAACATGAGCAAAAGAAACAAAATGTCCCGAACTGGGTCACTAGTTGACTACACTAGGCTAGGAGGCTTAAGGCTGGAAAGAATTGGGTGCTTGGTTTTTGACTTGGAGGAGTTTCAGCATACCTTGAAGAATGCCACCATTCTTCTTCTCTTGCCAGCTCAGTTCTCAGAGCATCTCTCTTAGTCTTCACCTCAACCAACCTCTTCTTCAGCCTTTCAATCTCAACACCCTTAGACCCACTTTCTTGCACCAAGGCCCTGACCTTGCTATTCACCGGTACCTTCCACATTTTCATAGGTACATTGAAATTTGCAAGCACAGTTGTCAGAATGAAGCCATAGGGAATGGTATGAGTTTTGGTTCCATTGATAACTCGATCAAGAAGCTGGATTATAGCTTTCAGCCATTTTTTTCTGCAGGTCTGCGAGTGTATCCTCTACAGATGAACCAAGTTCATCTCCCCAAACAAGTGAACAACCATTGCACCTGCATTTTTGGTTAAACTCACAGGAGTGGGTGAAGAATCACTCACTCTTGTCCCCTTTCCCCTCACAGTACTCCTAGCACCCTTGCTCTCCTTTTTTTCTTTTTCATTTTTACCACCAACTTATCTAGATTATGTAGTCTCAACACCTGCTATAGATCCTACAAATCTATTTTCCAAATTTGCAGCAACTTTAGAAATTGTCTCACGAGAAACTTTAGAATCAGAAGATACCTGTTCAGTTTCAGAAGAACCACTTTCTTCCCTCTGAGTAGCAGACTTAAAAGAATCAAGGTAGTTTAATACGATTAGGAGTCTTGAACATAACTGGTTCACTTGTAACGGATAAGTTCACAAGAACTTTGGTATTTGGTAGGACTCTTCTCATGATCCAAATATAGTTATTTCAAATTATGTAGAGTGTAGAAAACATACCGTGTTATCTTGATGAACCAGGTTCTTCACTGATAATTCTCTTGTGTAAGTCTAAATTTGCCAAAATAGAGAAAATATTATTAGAGATTAATGAGTCATTTTAACACATGGCACAAGAGTATACTATGGAAAGTATGAGACTAAGCAAGATTTAATCTAATTATACACAATTTACAAACTTTCTAACCAATTTTTTTTTAATTTTTTTCGTTTAACCTTGAACTGGTCCTTTTAGGTGATCTTAATCATCCCTAATTCCAACCTGTTCCTCTCAAAGAGATCTCTACTTAAGGCTTTTGTGAAGATGTCAGCAATTTGCTTGTCAGTAGCACAAAACTCCATAGTGATCAAGCCTTTCTCATAGTTGTCCCTCAAAAAATGGTGCCTAACATCTATGTGCTTAGTTCTTTTATGATGAACTGGTTTCTTTGTCATACTAATAGCACTAGTGTTATCAGAAAAAATAGGGATGCAACCAACATCAATTCCAAAGTTCAATAATTGCTGTTTGATCCACAACAGTTGAGCACAACATGAAGCAACATCAACATACTTCGCTTCAACAATAGATAAGGCTACTGAATTTTGCTTTTTGGTAGCCCATGAGACAAGATATGAACCAAGGAAGTGCGCCATACTTGAGGTGCTCTTCCTATCCACAAGGAACCCTGCATAATCAGCATTAACATATCCCACTAGATTAAAATTACTACCTTTTGGATACCAAAGGCAAAGGTCAGTGGTGCCTTTCAAGTATCTCAATATTCTCTTGACAGTAGTCAAGTGAGACTTCTTTGGATTTTCCTGAAATCGAGCACAAAGACCTATACTGAAAACAATTTCAGGTCTGCTAGCAGTAAGATACAAAAGAGAACCAATCATTCTCCTATACAACTTCTGATCAACAGATGAACCAGGTTCATCTATATCCAATTCCGTGGATGTTGCAATAGGAGTGTCAATTTCTTTTGATGTTCCTTCCTGGTTTTGTTACTGAGGAATAGGATCATGGACAGGTTCCCTCGAGGTTTGAGGATCAGTTCCTCTTTAGTCAGTTCCCCCTGTCATGTTGCCCCAGGTAGAAGGACCTGTTCCATCACCTGTTCCTTTCTGTGATGCATCTTCAGGCTGAACTGTGGTTTCACCATTTGAATTTCTTATCAGCCCAATCTCTTCATTACTTGTTCCTGCCTCTCATAAAGAATGTTAGTTTTAAAAAAAATAACATATATATTTTTTCTACACACATAGTTCTTTTACTATATATCTTATAAGCTTTACTATGTGAAGAATATCCCAAGAATACTCCCTCATCACTTCTGGGATCATACTTACCTTGGGAGTCTTTATTATATCGCGCACAAAGCACTTGCATCTAAATGCCCTAAGATAGAATATATTTAGCTTTCTCCCTTTAAATGACTCATAGGGAATCTTCTTAACAAGAGGTCTAGTCATGCAGCTATTTATGATGTAGCATGCAAAAATTCAGCAAACTTAGCATTTTCAAATTCAGTTCCATGATCAAACCTAATTGATGCAAGGTGATTACCTAGTTGTTTCTGAGTTTTTCTAACAAACGAAGTAAACATGTCAAATGATTCATCTTTAGATGCTAAAAATAATGTCCAAATAAACCTAGAGTAATCATCAACAAGCACCATCACATATCTTTTACCACCTATGCTTAATGTTCTCACTGGACCACAAAGATCCATATGGACCAGTTCCATCGTTTTGGTGGTGCTTACCATTTTCTTGCTTTTGAAAGAGGATATTACCTACTTCCCCCTTGCACAAGCCTCACAAATTTTGTCTTCCTTGAACTTAATGTTAGGCAGTCCTATCACCAAGTCCTTGGAGACTAGTTTGTTGAGTTGACTTAGACTGGCATGTCCAAGTCTCTTGTGCCAAAGGAGGGGATCATTGTCCAACACACTTAAGCAAGTGAGTTTATTTTCTAAAAGTGTGGACAAATCTACAATGTATATATTGTTTACTCTTTTTTTTCCTCCAAAAATTTTTTGTCAATGGTAAGATTAATTACAAAACATTTGGTAGAGGTGAATGCTACCAAGTTACCTCTATCACATAATTGTGATTCACTTATTAGGTTGTATTTTAGGCCATCTATCAAGTAGACATTCTCAATAGAGTGAGAATCAGTCTTACCTACCTTTCCAACCCCAATGATCTCACCTTTCTTCCCATTTTCAAAGGAGACATTACCTCCTTTGAGGTCCTCAAGTGAAAGGAACCAGTTCTTGCTTCCTGTCATATGCTTTGAGCAGCCACTATCCATGTACCATATTTGGCTGCTCCCCTTCACTTGGACCCGTAAAACAAAATCAAGGGTTAGTCTTAGGAACCCAAACTAGTTTGTGTCCCTTTCTATAGGCAAAAGTGTGATCACATTCTTTTTAGCCCAACCTGACAGCCTATTTTTCCCTTGAACAAATTCTTTATTCTTTTGACTAGCCTTTTCTTTTGCAATACATTCACTTTTATAGTGACCAATTTTAACACAGTGTATACAAATTGTGTTCTCAGGAAGTGTGAGGTACTTGCTTTTGGGATCCCACTTAGGTGTAGGGGTTCCATAGCCAAGTCCTCTCTTATTGCTACTATGGTGTTCATGTATCCATGAAAGTACATCGGAGGACATATTCCATTTACATGTTCTGTCTAACTCGTGCTTAACCTTGTTTAGATCCTCCTTAAGGACTCTTATCTACTCATCTCTTTTGGACAACTCGTCTTTCATTTTTCCCAGGTTTTCTTCTAATGTGAGTTGTGTGTGATCAGCTTTCTTTTTACTTGTTCCTAATTTCAATTTTAGATTTTCAGATCTTAGCTCTACGACAGTGGTGCCAAGTTCATGAACCTGGTTCTTTAACTCAGCATTTTTACTATCTCTTTCACTAGCCCTAAGTCCTAGATTTTTGTACTTAGCTTTCAAAATCACACACTCCTTAGACAACTGTTCCTTTTCATTGTTTAGATCCTCAAATTTATCAATGAAATCCAGGAGTAACTCAGATATCCTTTCTTTAGACAAAAATTTAATCTTGTCTTTGAGATGAATTATACTTACCTCAGATTCCTCATCGGATTCTCCAATTGCCATAAGTGCTTGTTCATCTTCATCTTCACCCTCTGAGTCCTCATATGAGCTTTCTCGCCAGGCAGCAACCATAGCCTTTGTTTATCCTTTGTTCTTCTTGGGTTGAACCTGTTCCTTCTTTATGTACCTTCGTTCAGCTTTTTCCTTCTTCCATTCAATTTTCCATTGAGTGCAGTTTTTGATGTGGTGATCAGTCTTCCCACTCTTGTAACACCCCTCATTGGTTTGTTTTTCAGGAACCCTTGGTTTGCTATAACTTTCACTTCTTGAAGGACCCTTTCCTCTCATTAGGTACTTCTTAAAGTCCTTTGTGATCATGATCATTTCATCCTCCTCTAGATCAGCAACTTCAGTGATTCTGAATGCCAGGCTCATTTCCTTCTTGGGTGCATCCATCTTCATGGTTTGCCTTCTAAGTTCATAGGCAGTGAGATTTCCAATTAGCTCATCCAACTTAAGAGTGACAATGTTCTTTGATTCCTGAATAACAGTGATTTTGCTTTCCCAAGTAACAGGCAAAACCCTTGTCAGAATTTTCTCAACATTGTCTTCTTCAAGAATAACCCCTCCAAGAGACTTAAGTTCATTTGTCAATATGGTGAACTTTGTATACATCTCCTAGATAGTTTCCCCTTCCTTCATGGTGAAATTCTCATATTGAGAATATAACAGTTTTCCTATGGACCTCTTCACTTGAGGTGTTCCTTTATGAGTCACTTGCAAAGTGTCGCAGATTTCATTAGCAGTGGTACAACTTTGAATTATACTATACTCGTCTGGACCAAGTTCACACACAAGCCATTTCTTGGCTTTAGCATTCTTTTCCCATTTCCTCAAATCCTCAGCAGTGCAGTCAGCTCTTCTTTTTGGCACTTCTATTCCTTTAGCAGTCTTCTTCATGGTAGCCAGGGGACCATCAATGACAATGTCCCATAGCTTATAGTCTTCTCTGATGATGTGATCTCTCATTCTGTTTTTCCACCAAGAGTAGTACTGGCCATTAAAGAGTAGAGGCCTAGCGGTGGATTACCCTTCCCAGTTTCCAGGTGGTGCACTCATCTTGATCTTTTCCTAAGGTGTTAGCCTCTTCAAGGATAACCTGCTCTGATACCAAATGATGTTTTATACGTCAATACCACACAAGAGGGGACTGATATGTGTGGTGTCCAATTTTTCTCTTAAACTGATTATGGAAGGACCTAGTTCTTCTATGTGTTCCTTCTGCTACTGTTGCGGAATAATACATGTAGAAAGTAAAGAACATAAGTATTTTACGTGAAAAATACCCAGCTCAAAAGGTGAAAAAACCACGACCTACTACTCAGTAGAATTTTCCCAACACTTCACTAAATCATTGAGCCAAAATAGCATTTAGAAAACTCTTTGTAAACCAAAGGATTACCTCTAATCCCGTTGTAGCAACCATCCTCTAACTATTGCGACAACTTCAAGTTAACTCTTACTTGAATACTCAAAGTAACTATTACAATTGCTTCTAGATAAAGCTGAAAGGTACAATATGAAAACACCTACTACAATTGAACTAGAAATAAATAAAGACACATAAAACTCTTTATGGAGTTGGTTCTTCAATTTGTATCATGTAGCTTCCGGTTTGCACACTTGAATCACACACAAACTGCTTGGAAAAAGCCTTGATATTTTGCTCTCAATTCACGTTTAACTTCTATGTTTTTGTGCAACACATGTAATATGAGAACATCCTACAATTTATAGAGTTAGTAGATGAGAAATAACTAGAGTTCTGATGCAACTCTTCCTTGGTGGAAGAGTTCTAGTTGATCTCAACTTCTAATTCCTTCCCTATCTTGGATAACATTCTCTTTGAGTAAGGAGTCATTCTCCTTATCAATTATGCAACATTTTCGATCAGGAGATATTAAATACACCAAGTTAAGCTTTTCTCCTTCACGTGCATCCCACATGCTCGAATCTGCCCGTTTTTGTGCACCTGAGGGATGGACCTGGTTCATGCCTGAGTTCCTTTGTCAGTCTTCAAAACTAACCTTTACTTGGGTCAACAATGGTGCCATCATATATTTTCAAGTATTGGCGGCATTTTGAAGGTTTTCGGAATAGAGTGGGGAGCCGCCTCTTTACTGTATGGTTGTTCGATGAATCAGCCTACGTCACGTTTTGGTAGCAGCTTCGGAGCGCCCGATATTTTATTGACCCTTTCCTGATGCTCCTTCATCTGATCGCGGGGCATTTTGTTCTCATTTTCCATCTCTTTTATTTTCTTTAAGATGGATGCAAGTGCATCGTTACCTGCATCAAAGACAGTATGAGTGTTACCTGTGCGTGGAGTTTCTGGCTCATCGGCGACAGTTGCGGCTTTTGCGGGTATTGTGCCTCCGATATCCCTTTGAGTGGGTTTGTCGAGTATGTTGCTCAAGGTGTTTGTCAACCACTCTTATAATAGCCTTTTCACAGCCGGTGGTGCTTCTCCTGCTGCGGATGTTGAGGTTTCCCTCTCGTACGAGACAGCCGCCTTCGTGGGGGGGGAGGGTAAGATATCTCCCTCAGGTGTAGCACTTGGTGTTGTGATTTCATTGTCTTCCCTACCGACTTCGTTGAGGGAATCCAGAAGGTTGTCCGTGACACCTACTATTGCCTTTAATCTTGCTTGTCCCTTTCCTGCCATTGTTGGCCTTTGCGAGGCTAAGAAGAGGTGATTATTTCTTTCAAGGATTTAGACGAAACTAAAATCTCAGCTATAGAAATCCCCACAGATGGCGTGAAATTGTTTGACCCAAAAGATATTGGAACCTTTTTAAATAAACATATCAAAGAAAATGAAGGGGTAAATCTTACCTAAGTATAATAATCTCTAGAACAAAAAGCATACAAGGTGAACACAGAGGATAATATTTCTTTATCTTGTAAAGATGGATGTTCGAACAATAAATATACTAATCGTTTACGTAGGCAAGTATTGCAGTGAGTGTTCTTAGCTGGAAAAGTAAAAAAAAAGAGAGCCCTTACAAGGTTGTTTTTATGCTATATATAAGGTACAAACCCCTTCTCAGCCCTAAAAGACAAATCATAGAGAATATTTGAAAGAATATTCCTAATGCCCCCTAATGGACCTACACTACTATAAAAGTCATGCAATCTCTGTTCGCTTGTCTGTCATCTTCCGCAAGGCGCCGTGCTACGATAATCTCGTCGTTTGTCGTATTCATCTGGTCGTCCAAATTTGGACTCATACATGGGGTAAATCTTAATAATTCCCTACCTATTTAAATGTGCAAGTTATACAATCACTGCTTCTATAGGCACATGCCATTTTTTGCCTTTTTTTTTTAATTCTTTTTTCATCTGAGCAAGGCTGAGTGAGTGTTACGTTTTCACTTATCATAAATATTTCTGTGTAATGTAAGTATAATTCTTGAAGGTGTAGAGGAGTCATACTAATTCATGTACACAAAAACTGTTGGGAAAATATCCAAATTTGTCACGTATTATTTGAAATTGTTTTATTTTGCATTTCGTTATACTTTTAGTTCATTTTATACCTTTATTGTTAACAAATTGTCTTTGTACTTGCTCTTATTTTTAACGGAGCTCTAACATGAAATAAGTGGATTTCATTGTTTTCGAGAAACAATATCACAAATTTATTTCCCAACTATTGATTATGATTTGAAGTTATGCTCATGTGGGAGTTCCATTCGAGGGCAAAACCGAGATGTTGTCCTGCCGGCAAGGTTTGTATTAGATCAAAAGTCTAACGGAAGGCGAAGATGCTCAATTTTGAACAGTACATGGGCAAATTTGACATTTTACCCAGTATTATGTAAATTCGTTAGAAAAATATATTTTCACACTAAGAAATCATCAATAAGAATTAAATTTTTGAATACACAGTTTTATTAGAGCCATGTGACTTGCAAGCTCATAAATATGGAATATTGGTAATGAAAATAGTTCATCTTACTGTTTATCATAAATATAATTAATTAACAGAAATTACTTTTACTTATAACTATTAGAAAATCTTAATACTTCAAGTTTATTTCAATTGAAATGTAATTTGAAGAAAACTGAGGAAGTGCTTCACCCCCAAATGACAGACTTTATGTTTCTTGTTCTTGTTACTGTTCTTGATGAACTCAATTTCCTTTTTAAGGTTTTGTTAATATAGATTATTATTTATATATACAGTCAAAATCAGGGAAGGCCGATTTTAAGGCTTCTATGGTGTTTCAAGCCCGGCCTCGATGGGCTTGAAGAACAGTCTAAGGCTCGTCCCCGAAGCACTTGCCTCGAGAGGTTATATCGAAGTCTCATCACAGCGTACCTCGAGGCAACATGAAAATCGACGACCGTCATGGAAAGGCAGGAAATTCCCGAGGGGACGTGATTAGAACTGACAGGGTCTACGAGAAATAGTACAAATCCGTACAAGGCTATTATATAGTTGTACTAATAGCATTTTCTCGTCATTATTAGACATGTACTATGTTGGAATTTTCCCTCCTACTTCAGCTTTATTATTTTTCATTCATTATTCTTCATTTATTGCTATTATCGGACCCGAGGTCCCTGATCCCATTGGGTTCGAGACCCTAGTCCTTCATCAACATTGGTTTGGCTATCATATTCTTACTACTTGCACTCATTATTTCATGATCATTGACTAGTATTGGAATAAATCACATATTTTTAGAACCACAAATCAAATATAATTGTTCAAACCATTTTCCGGGTAAATAGTTTGGCCCTCACCTTGGGGCTAAAAATAATAGTGATTGTTTGGAGCTAGTTTTCTGAAAAAAACAAGTTATTTTTCACACTTTTTATTGTCCAAGATTCTTTGATTTCAGGTCAAAAAATGCCTAACTCAGCAAATACACATGGAAACAATAGTCTTGAGCTCCATGGAGAGAATAGTGCAACAACCTCGGTCGCTGATGTTCCACCGCAAAACCCCCGGTTGCGCCATCACCAATCCCCGTCGATGTAGGCTCACATAATGATTTGCATGTCGATATGGACACTGACACTAATGGAAGCACGCGCGGAGGTGACCAACATGACGCGCAAAGAACCCCAGCTTGAGAAGAAAGAGAGGTTAGCCTACAGGTCATTTTTGAGATGTTACAAGCATAGCAAGTGGCTATTGCTCAACCATAGAGTCAGCAGAAGACTTCGACTACAGCAGGACCAAAAGCAACTCCTCAAGTTGAGCAAGAACCAGGCAGATCGAGTAATAATAGGTTAGGAACAGACCCCACTACCATGAAGATGCTCGAAGACCTCACCAAAAGGATCAAGTCAGGAGAAAAGAAAACAAAAGACTTACAAGACAAAGAGATTGACTCCAGTTTATTGAAGAAATTTGGAGAAACACTATCCAAGGGGGCCATGATGTGGTGTCATAACCTCCCTCCGAACTCGATAGATTCGTTTTCCATGTCAGCAGACTCTTTTGTGAAGGCACATGCCGGTGCCATCAAGGTAGCTACAAGGAAGTCCGAAGTCTTCATGATCAAACAAAGGAAGAACGCGATGCTGAGGGAATTTGTATCTCGCTTCCAGATGGAGCGCATGGAATTACCACCGGTCTCCGATGAATGGGTAGTGCAGGCCTTCACTTAGGGATTGAACGAGCAAAGCTCGATAGCTTCGAAGCGGCTAAAGCAGAACTTGGTTGAGTATCCCGCCGTGACTTAGGCAGGTGTACACAACAGATGTCGATCGAAGATTAGGATCGAGGATGACCAACTGGGAATGGAGGCACCCCGATTTTCGGAATACAACTTCAACATCGATGTCTCAGACATCGTATCAGCCATGGGTAGAATAAGGGATACTAGATGGCCAAAGCCCGCAAAGTCAGATCCTTCCCGAAGGAACCCCAACTTGATGTGTGAATACCATGGCATTCACGATCATAGGACCGAGGATTGTAGGCAGCTCCGAGAGGAGGTGTCCCGGTTGATCAATGAAGGGAACCTTCGAGAATTCCTCAGCAATCAAACCAAGAACCACTCTCGAGAAAGAGATACGAACGGAAAGAATGGACCAGAAGAACCTCGGCATATCATTCACATGATCGTTGGAGGAACCGACGTCCCACAGGGACCCGTGTTCAAATGGGCCAAAGTATCCACCGCAATGGAAAGGCAAACTCGGAGTTATATACCCGAGGAAGCCCTTACATTTAGAGAAGGATACATGTAGGACTTGTCCCAACCACATAATCATGCACTGGTAATTTCATTTCTTTTGAATAACGTTCAAATTAAACGTGTGTTCATGGATCCAGGTAGCTCGGCCAATATAATCAGGTCGAAGGTGGTGGAGCAGCTCAGACTGCTCGATCAGATCATACTCACCTCTCGAGTCCTCAAAGGATTCAACATGGCAAGCGAGACCATGAAGGTAGAAATCATCCTCCCAGTCAACGTGTCCGGTACAGTTCAAGACACCAAGTTTTATGTCATCAAAGGTGACATGAGGTACAATGCCTTACTTGGAAGGCTGTGAATACATAACATGAGGGCGGTACCATCAACTCTTCATCAAATAATGAGGTTCCCAACAAAAGATGGTATAAACATAGTTTACGGAGAACAACATGCAACAAAGAAGATGTTCGCGGTAAACGACATGGCACCAACATCGACTCTCCCCATCCAGGATGAGTCAAGAAATAGGCTAACCCCCGAGGAACAGGTGATCTATGAGCATTCGAACAAAGATGATGAAGAAGACTTCCTCACTCCTCGAACCTTCGTTGCCCCCGAGGAGTCGGATGCTACAAAATCAACGGTCGAATAACTCAAACATGCCATCTTGATTGAGCATCTTCCAGATCGAAAGACATGACAGGGATCCCACCGGAAATAACCACCCATCGGCTAAGTGTCAATTCCAGGTTCAAACCAGTGAAGGAAAAAAGGAGGCCTCAGTCCGAGGTAAAACATGCATTCATCAAAGACGAGGTAACAAAACTCCTCAAAATAGGATCAATTAGGGAGGTAAAATACCCCCAAACGGTTGGCTAATGTAGTAGTGGTTTCCAAAAAAGGAAATACATTAAGAATTTGTGTAGATTATAAAGACTTGAATAAAGCATGCCCAAAAGAATCATTCCCATCGCCCAACATCGATCGCTTGATTGATGCCACGGCCGGCCACTAGATCCTCACTTTTCTCGATGACTACTCCGGTTATAATCAAATTCAAATGAACCCAGAGGTCAGGGAAAAGATTTCGTTCATCACGAAGTATGGTACATACTGTTATAATGTAATGCCCTTCGGGCTAAAAAAACACAGGAGCTACGCACCAACGCCTAGTTAATAAGATGTTCGAACATCAAATAGGCCAATCTATGGAAGTTTACATTGATGACATGCTAGCTGAGTCCCTGCGCGCAGAGGACCATTTGACTAATTTGCAGGAAACATTCGATATCCTTAGAAGCTACAACATGAAGCTTAACCCTAAGAAATGTGCCTTCGGAGTAGGATCTGGCAAATATTTAGGCTTCATGGTGTCGAATAAGGGGATCGAGATCAACCCCGACAAAATCAAGGCCATTGAAGAAATCACAGTGGTGAACAATGTGAAGGTCGTATAGTGGCTGACCGGGCGGATAGCGTCCTTAGGCCGATTCATCTCGAGATCGTCAGATCGGAGTCATCATTTCTTCTCCTTGCTCAAGAAGAAAAACAACTTTGAGTGGACTCCGGAATGCCAACATGCTTTAGAGGAATTAAACTGGTATCTCTCGAGCTCAACTTTGCTCCACACCTCGAAGGAAGATGAAACGATGTACTTGTATCTGGCCGTATCCGAGGTAGTGGTAAGTGGTATGTTGGTTCGGGAAGAACAAGGTACACAATTCCCTATTTATTACGTAAGTCGGACTCTAGGAGATGCTAAAACCAGGTATCCATACTTAGAAAAATCAGCTTTTGCAATAATAAGTGCATCTTGGAAATTAAAACCTTATTTTCAATGCCATCGTATATGTGTTTTAACAACATACCCTATTCGAAACATCTTGCACAAACCTGAATTATCGGGCAGATTGGCCAAATGGGCCATCGAGCCTGGAGGGTGTGATATCGAGTACCAACCTCAGATGGCTATCAATTCCCAAATTTTGGCGGGCTTCATGGCCGACTTTATTCCTGCCCTCGTGCCCAAGGTAGAGAAAGAACCCTTGCTAAAAACGGGCACATCATCGGGGGTATGGACTCTATTCACCGACGGTGTCTCGAACGTGAAAGGTTCTAGGCTCGGCATAGTTCTAAAACTGCCTGCGGGTGGCATGATTAGGCAATCTTTAAAAACATCAAAATTTACTAACAACGAGGCTGAGTATGAGGCTATAATTGCAGTTCTCGAGCTGGCCAAGAGCCTAGGAGCAGAAGTCGTCGAAGCAAAATGCGACTCCCTTCTGGTAGTCAACCAAGTAAATGGGAGCTTCGAGGTTCGAGAAGACAGGATGCATCGCTTCAAAGAATGGACTCTGGTCCACATTCCTCGAGATCAGAACAGTGAGGCCGATGCACTTGCAAACCTGGGGTCGTCCGTCAAAGAAGATTACATACTCCCGGGGGCTGTTGTTGATGATTGAAGAAGGTCACACCGAGATCAACTCAACAAGTCTAACATGGGATTGGAGGAATAAATACATCGACTATTTAAGAAACGGGAAGCTACCTACTGACCCAAAAGAATCAAGGGCCCTTCGAGCCAAAGCAGCTCGATTTTCACTCAACGAGAATGGAACACTATCATTCCGGCGCCGATTCTTTAGTTCGAAAGGCGATCAGAGCAGGCTACTATTGGGACAAAATGGAGAAGGACACCAAGGAATTCATTCGAAGATATGACAAATGCCAAAGGTTTGCGCCAATGATTCACCAACCCGGTGAACAACTACATTCAGTCTTATCACCATGGCCGTTCATGAAATGGGGGATGGACATCATCGCCCCCCTACCAACGGCGCCAGGTAAAGCTAGATTTATTCTATTTATGACTGACTATTTCTCAAAATGGGTAGAAGTACAGGCCTTCGAGAAGATAAGAGACTAAGAAGTCATTGAGTTTATTTGGGACCACATCATATGCCGATTTCTGATCCCCTCCGAGATTACATGTGATAATGGGAAGCAATTCATAGGCAGAAAGGTGACGAAATTCCTCGAAGATCATAAAATCAAGAGGATCCTATCAACGCCCCATCACCCATGTGTGAATGGACAGGCCGAGTCCATGAACAAGACCACACTTAGAAAAATTAGCTCTTACATTATTTCATCTTTGATTTATGTTATTTCCATGAGTAGCTAAACCCATAGCTAAGGTTGTGACCCAACCCTAGTGTGAGTATTTGATGGGTCTTGAATTTTAGGGCTTGAATGTGTATGGGTTAGTAGTATTTAGCCTAGTTCTTGCTAGAACTATGGAATTATTGGTTGCAAACACTGATTCATGCCTTTATGACTTAGTCTCTACTTGAGAAAGAGGGACTAAGTCTAGGAAAACTAGGCTAACAATGAATTGAGATGAACTCAAGAAATTGATAGCCCCAATTAAAGGGTTAAACCTAGAGATAGTAATACCCAACTTGAGCTAATATCACTTGAATTGCATGAATACCCATTTGGATTTGAGAAATCCAAATTGGGCAAAATCACTCAAACTACCGAGAGGTATAGAGTGAGTACCCAGGTGTGATAGCTATATTGTGACCGCATTCACAAGATCATCTTCAATTCTTGCTACCTGTTAGATATCCACCTAGGTGGAAGTCACTACCCTAGTCCTTTTAAACCCTTGAAAATCAAAAATAAAAACATTGTACTTAGTTTCAAATATTGCATGCTATAGAATAGAAGTAGAAGTAGAAAATAAACCAAACAATTGTGGAAGTGTAATCAAGAGCAAAACCCGCATCTAGACTTGGATATAAACCTAATTCCAAATATTAACTCCCTGTGGATTCGATCCCGACCTAGTTGGGTTAAACCTGCATCGACCAACCTCTCTACTCAATAGTAGTGTAGGCTTGGACCCTTCAGGTGCTCCAGGATTCTAACCCGTCACTGGGCATATCCGGGATGGCTCTGAGGGTGAGTTTTTTGTATCATTGCTACAACTTGCGTCTTTTTCTTCTATCTTTACTGGTCTTCTTCTCACTCTCTTTTCTTTTTCAGACTTTCATTTTGGAGATCGAGAGTGCCCGCCGAGAAGAGAGGTGGAAGGTAATTTTTCAGAAGATGGCTTCGAAGTATGTCCGTTATTGATC
Organism: Nicotiana tabacum; assembly: GCF_000715075.1. NCBI lineage: Eukaryota > Viridiplantae > Streptophyta > Magnoliopsida > Solanales > Solanaceae > Nicotiana > Nicotiana tabacum. The sequence continues at coordinate 41,589,260 of NC_134095.1, forward strand.
GGAGCCAACCCTGCACTACTACAAAGTAGCGAAAGTGGTCGAAGCAGCTTTTACCCGAGAAGGTCGCTGTCGATTTCCACATGGAGCTAGAAATGGGAATTGAGTTTCTATCTAAATTGGAGATGCGTAATTGCTCTTAATTGCACTTTTAATCATAGTTGGTCTTTTGATTACTTCTAATATTATGCTATTAAGATGCTACATTAAGCTAAGAGTAAAATACTTGAAGGTTGTCTAAATAGTTAAGAAGGCACTAGGGAAGTGACTTTCTCCTAGGTGGATACTTGACGGGTTCTCGAGTCTAAGGCTAGGTTGTCTTGTTGGGGATTACGATATAACTAATGCACGATACTTCTTACTCTATACCTCTCGGTAGTTTGAGTGATTTTGCCCTAATTGACTTTCTCAAGATCAATTGGGTATGATAATTTGTGCAAGCAATTTAGGTTCAAGTCGGGTATTACTACCTCTAGGTTTAACCCTTTAATAGGGGCTATCAATCTCTTGAATTCGCCCCAATTCCTTGTTGGACTAATTTTTCTAGACTCAAGTTCTCTTTCTCAAGAAGAACCCAAGTCAAATAGGCAGAAATTAGTGTTTGCAACCACTAATTCAACATTGAAACCATAAATTAGTCCAAATATCGAACACCCATAGACATTCAAGCCTTAAAACACAAGACCCATCAAATACCCACAATAGAGTTGAGCCACAACCCTAGCTAATGGGTCTATCTACTCATGATAATAGAAGAAAACTGATAAATAGATGAAGAAAAACCCATAAAACTCAATTACAAGATAATACTTAAAGATTCAATAATAAAAGTACTCTAAAATTACTCAAAATGGTTAAGAACTACTATTCACGAGCGCAGCCCAATGTTAAAATACAACTGATGACCTAAAAATGGGAAAATAAACTATTTATACTAGGCCAAATTTTCTGGACAAAAATGCCCCTGCGGGGGTATCCGCACAAAATCGAGTGTGGCCGTAATGAGGCTACTTGGTTTAAGACTCTGCTCTCTGAACTTGGCCACCGCAGGCCGCCCAAAATACACCGCGGCCACGATGGCTTCTGTTGTGGTCCGCATAAAAAGGACTGCGGATCGCATTGGCAATTAGCTCCAAATCTTCAACTCTCTGAACTCTTCCTTTGCGGACCGCACAATATCGAGTACGGCCGCGGTGAGTCCATTACGGTCTGCATGAAATGCTTTGCGGCTGCAATGCTTGATTTCCTGAAATAGGCACCTCTCTGAACCTCCTCACTGTGGACCGCACCAAATGGAGTGCGGCCGCAGTGAACCTGTTGCACTGTGCTTGAACTTGTGCATGTTTCACTCCTTTTTTGAGCTGGTTTTGACGAATTGTCACCTTGTTGACCAAACCCTGCAAACAAGTACAACATGTAAGCCTTTAGGACTATTTTGTACATATTTTTAATCAAAATTCAAGTAAGAAGGAGTGTAAAATGCATCATAATCCCTAGTTATCAACTCCCCCAAACTTAAGTTTTTGCTTGTCCTCAAGCAAACAAAATAAGACCCACCCCTTAAGAGTAAATCCAAGAAAATTCAGCTGACCTAAAGTGACCTCATCTAGCATCAATTGGGACTAACAATTTCCCTCAATTCAAATGAATCATTAACAACATTCACTCTTTTAAGCACCGTGGATTTAGTGTGACACAAGAGCATCAAGAGTTGACTCAACACATCAAAAAAACTCTTTCTATTACTTTGGTCATCGTGGAACCCAAACTCACACCTCGTCAACTCTCCCTAAGCAAACCTCACCTTTAGGATTGTAGCACTCAGAACGAGGATAATGGAAATACACTCATCTCTCTCAAAGAAAAGTCACAAGTCCCGCTCTAAGTGCTTGCCCGTTATGTGAGTCACTACTAATGTAAGCTTCATTTAACTCAAGATCATATAGGGCTTTTGTGGATAAAATGAAGGCTTTTGGTTCAGGTAAGAAATATTTTGGTCTAAGTAGGTTCCATCTTTCCTTTAGCATTTCTTTTACTTCATTTTGGCACATATTCTCTTGACTTTTTAAGACCTTTAACTTCTTTCTAAGGGGTTAGAGAGACACACTGTCACTCTTTCTTGTTCATTTCAAACTTTTTCTCCTTTCTCAACTTTCCACACCTTTTATCTTTTTACTTTTATTAACTCCCTTCATTCTTTTCTACATTGATCATTCTTTTTGTCTTTTTGATTTTCTTTCTTTTTCATTGCCGTTTATTTTCTTCATTTTGTACCTTTTACCACTTTGTTGCATTCCTCGTCTCTCCCCCAAAACTTATGCTTTTGCCATGTGCTAAGGAAAGATCGGGTGCCAAGATAGGGTATTTTTTTTAGAACAGGTAAAGGCTTGTATCGTGATTCTTGAAAGAAAAAAGTCTATGACTCAAAAGGGTTTCCTAGGGATATTATCATTGGTAGGCTATGGAAGTGTTCAAGATATCATTCGGATCAAGGAGAGCCTATAATCACATCTCAAGTCAAATTACACTTAGGACTTCGCCTAGACAAACATTCAGGGCAAGTTCTAGACCAATGGCTCGGGGCTTGGACTTGTAATTCAAATTCTCACCACATAAGCTATGGGATTGCTAAAGAGATAGAGTCGAGAGCCCACAAAAACCTTAGATAATATTTGAGCAACACAATGGTACCCAAAAACCACTTGATGATTATCGGCCAACACAAGAGTCTCAAGGTCACAACTTTCACCATCCTATACACAATAATTTGTTTTTGACCATAGGATCAAAGGCAAATGTCTTAGGCCCAAGTGAAGCTTTGCTTGAGGCATCCTTACCAACTAGCTACTAAAAAGCAAAAAGAAATAGACTCAAATCTTAAGAAGGTTGTCATGCCATCTATCATCGGGAAGAGCCATCCGGTTCACACAAATTCCAAAAGAACCATGGCATTAAGAAAACCAAAGGCTTATTGCATGCAAAAACTCAAAACAAGAAGCTACTAAAAGAAAGTAAGAAGCTATGAAAGGAAAAATGCGGAAAGTAAAATGAATATATACAAGAGGGGAATTAGTCGAATATACAATAGGGAGAATGAATATATACATACAAACATAACTTTATATACAAACCAAAAGTAAAAAGTATGAAAAGTACAATAAAATGATAAAATTATATACATACCAAAGGTAAAAAGAAAGCATAAAGAAAAAACATACTGTCATATATACAGTCATCCAAATAGGGCTACCCCCTCAAATGAAAGCTAACATTGTCCTCAATGCTAACTAACCAAAATAAGCACAAAATAAGAAAGAGAGGAAAAAGAAACTCCCTATTGGCCCTCCATCTGCATAGGGTCCTGAGTCTGGGTCCCTGGGTCCTCGGTCTGCTCAGGAACCTGTGACTGGATCCCTGTACTCTGTATCTCCACTAGGACTTGGGCCTGGACTAAGTCCTGGGCCTGTACTAGAATCTGGGGCTTGCTAGAGGATCCTCCCTATGGGTCTCCAACTCTATGACAGCATCGTTAGTACGGGGAATCACCATCTTCCTCTTGGGTGGCCTCTCTGATCCTGCTCTGGCTGGGGCTGGGATGTTGGAGCCGGGTCATGCAATAACAGATCCAGAGACAGGTGATCCGCCTTCAACCTCTCTACGTCCACCCTTAGCTCCTTCACCGACTCTTTGAAGCCCAATTCTTTCTCATTTTCTTCGCCTCCCTAGCAAGCTCCTTTAATGCCTTTCCATGCGAATCAACAGCGTCCATGATCAATTTCTGGTTCTCTAGGAGCTTCTTATGGTTGTCCAGAAGCTCCTTGAGAGTGTCCTCCATGGACTGTGGGACCTGTGGCAGAGGAGGTTCTTACTGGGCTACCACCGAAGTAGATAGTACAAACAACTTAGAAGTGGTTGTCTGCATCCAGTTGTTGATGCTGGCGAGGGTCTGGTTCAGGCGGTGGGCAGTGAAGGGATATGCAGTGGATGTAGGGATCTCTGGAGCTGTAGAAGTAGATGGTGTTGGGGCCATGTCTGCTGTGGTGGAAGGAGGCTGAGTAGGAGCCACTACTACTACTGGCTCTTCAGACTGTCCAGTTGAAGTAGTGGCTTCGCCCTTAGGGTCCTTGGGGTTGTCGGGACCCTTGGTACTGTACCAGGAGAATGGTGCCTTTGCTTTCACTTTCACATCAAATCTCCGCTTCTCCACATCTAAGTCCTCAAAGTACATGGTCAGGAAGTTGGGGAAGGGATAGGATCTGTCACCTTCGTTCACCACCCGTGTAATTACCCGGGACATCACATTACCGATGTTAATCGGGTACCCCCCATGATCGATGCCACCAATATAGCTCGGGGGATAAGAAGTGAGTTGTCGTGAGTGGTGGGGTCTAGCCTGCTACACAAAAATGTTTCCCACCTTTTAGCTTCAAAGTTCAGTGTCCTCCTCAGAATCTTCACTCCCATAGTCAATCAATCTGGGACGGTACCTGGGATTGCCAAGTACTCTGCCAACCAAGGACGAGCAGCCTCACCTAAAGCCATCTTTTCTAAGTATAGTGCCTCATCCTCCTACGGGAAGCCCAGGTAGTCATTTATAGTTTTGCCATTAAATTTCACCTTCAAGTTCTGCACTTTGGTCATTGTGGTGCCCTTTTTGATGTGGGCAACATTCGTGTAAAACTCCTTCACCAAGTGCTCATTTGCATCCTCCGTGTGGCCTATGAAGTAGTCCCAGCCTGCTCTCTCTCTCTGAACTGCCTCAACACATTGGGGTTGTGAGGCAAAAGGTCCCGGGTGATGAATTTTCGCTCAGGTATTAGCTTCCTCTCGGGCCACCACTCTCTAAACTTGTGATAGCTACCTTACTCACAAATCTGTCTTGCCATGCCTCCGGATTTCTGGTTCTCTCCACCCCTCCCACTTGGGGCTCACCCCCTCTTACTTCTTCTCTTTCTTCTTCTACAGGACCCTACCCGGATAATGAGGCTGCAAGTGAGCCATTACCTGCAGCTGAGCCCTCAGATGTGCATTGATGCTTGGGCAGTGGGAGAGACCGGAGGTGTATCCCTCAACCCGTTCCTCTCCGGCCAGTTAGGAACATACTCTGGCATGGAGTCTAAGTCAGATGCTTCCTGAGAAGGCTCATATTCACTCCCGGATTGGTCAATAGCTCTATCAACAATCTTTATGAGCCTTCTGGTGTTTTTGATGTTTTGCCGGGCTTGCGGGGTCAATTTGATCATGCCCTTTCCTCTACCTCGGGAGGATTCTCGTTTGCCTTCTTGTTTTCTACCACCGCCTCATGATTGAACCATTGTCTGCAAAGAACATTTAATTGAACCTTGTTAGTATCAGCAGAATTAGTGAAATTCAGAATTGTGGGATAAAATTGCAGACCGCGGACATCACAAAATGAACTGCGGCCATAAAGAAGCTACTGCGGACCGCACAAACTGCACTGTGGTCCGCACTGAGGTGGAGTTCAGACTACCCACTCTCTGATTAAAGGCACCGCGGACTGCACAAAATGCATTGCGGTCTGCATTGAGGCACCGCGGACCACACAAAATCCATTGTGGTCGCGGTCCTCAATAGTCAGCTTTCAGAACTTTCACACCGCGGTCCGCACAAAATAGTATTGCGGACAGCATAGAGGCACCTCGGACCACACAAAATCCACCGCGGTCCGCGGTAAGCACTCAACAGCAGTATCAACCTAGGGTTCAAATTTTTCACGTTTTTAGTCCAATTTTTCACCTAATATTGATTCCCTAGGTGTTTAATCAGTGTTTTAACTAATTAATCCTAATTTAACATGATTAAACAAACCTATGCTACAAAATTGAAAGAAAATGGGAAGAAAAGAAAGAAAAACTAAGAAAAATACAAGTTCAAAGAAAATAACAAAATTAAACAACTAAGAAAGAATTAAAGTTACCAGAAGTGAGATGCAAGCTTGATTAATCGAGACTTAGCAGTTGAATTCATGAAATTAGAGGGATGAACAGTGATTTTTTATCTTTTGAATGCAAAGGGCCGGAAAGTTCAAACTGAGGGCCTCAAGTCCTATTTATAGAAAAAGGACCTGGGGCCCATCTCACCTACCCACCGCGGATCGCACAAAATGGCACCGCGGTCCGCGGTGCTCAGAAACATGAAGCACTGGGAGGATGGCCACTGCAGACCGCACAAAATGTCAATGCGGCCGCAGTGGTCCACCGCAAACCGCACAAAAAGCAATGTGGCCGCGGTGGAAAACTTCAGAGACTCCTCACTTTTGACAAATCAACTTTGCGGTCCGCATTGAATTTTTGCCCCCGCATTAAGGCCTTTGGGGCCGCACAAAATGAAGGGCGGTCCGCACAACAAACTTCAGAGAGTGTGCATTTTTCCAACTTAGTCCTGCACTGTATCTAAACAATCCTACAACATCTCACAACCAGTCTGTCCAAAAATAAATCCTACACTAAGAAGAGAATCAAAGAAAAACAAAAAGAAAGACACATGGGTTGCCTCCCAAGAAGTGCCTGCTTTAACGTCGCGGCACGACGCATTGTTACCATCAAATCACTTTAGATGAAGAAGTGCCACCACGTGGCTGTCATCAATCTTGCCCAGGTAGTGCTTGACCATGTGCCCATTAACTTTGAAAACCTTCCCATTTTTGTTCTCCAAGTCAAGTGCACCAAACGGAGTCACAAACACCACTTCAAAAGGTCCACTCCATTTCGACTTAAGCTTTCCTGGAAACAGACGTAACCGAGAGTTGAACACGAGAACCAAATCACCCACTTTGAACTCCTTGCCACGAGCATATTTATCATGAAGGTACTTCATCTTGTCCTTGTACAAGGACGAACATGAGCAGGCATGGAATCGGAATTCATCAAGTTCATTAAGCTGCTCCACACGAAGATTTGCTGCCACATCCCATTCAAGATTCAGCTTCCTCAAAGCCCACATGGCCTTGTGCTCTAACTCAACCGGTAGATGGTAAGCTTTCCCAAACACCAAACGATACGCAGACATACCAATCGGAGTCTTGTAAGCAGTCCTATAAGCCCATAGAGCATCATCCAACTTCTTTGACCAATCGGTCCTATTTGCATTGACCGCCTTTGGCAATATACTCTTGATTTCCCTGTTTGAGACTTCAACTTGGCCACTCACTTGAGGATGATAAGGAGTAGAAACTTTGTGATTGACACCATACTTTGCAAGCAAAGTGTCAAAATCTCTATTACAAAAATGAGACCCCCCCATCACTTATGATTGCACGAGGAGTGCCAAACCTTGTAAAAATGCTTTTCTTGAGAAACGCAACAACACTCCGGGCCTCATTGTTGGGTAATGCCACAGCTTCAACCCACTATGAAATATAGTCAACCGCCACAAGAATGTATGTGTTCCCACACGAGCTAACAAACGAGCCCATAAAATCAATGCCTCATACATCAAAAATATCAACTTCAAGAATGGTATTGAGAGGTATCTCATCTTTCTTCGAAATCCACCGGCTCTTTGACATTCGTCACACCTCTTCACAAGTTCACTTGCATCTTTGTACAAAGTTGGCCAATAAAACCCACAACTAAGAACTTTGGAAGCCGTCCTCGCCCCGCCATGATGGCCACCATAGAGAGAAATGACAAGCCTCTAAGATACTCAATTGCTCTTCCTCCGGGACACACCTTCGGATCACACCATCCGTGCAAATCTTGAACAAGTATGGCTCATCCCAATAAAAATCCAAACTATCCCGTTTGAGCTTCTTCCTTTGGTTAGAAGAGAGCTCACACGAGATTATACCCAGAATACCCATCCAAGAAATAGTAGAAGGCACGGCATACCATTCACCGACACCGAAAGGAGTTGTTCGTCGGGAAATGAATCATTGATCTCTAGGCCATCACGAGGCCTACCCTCCTCCTCTAAGCGGGACAAGTGGTCCGCCACATGGTTTTCACTACCCTTCCGGTCCACAATCTCCAAATCAAACACTTGAAGTAACAAGACCCATCACATCAATCTAGCTTTGGAATCCTTCTTCGTCATCAAGTACTGGAGTGCGGCATGATCGGTATGGATTATGACCTTGGCACCCATAAGATACGGCCAAAATTTCTCCATCGCGAACACAATAGCCAAAAGCTCTTTCTCAGTCACCGTGTAGTTCACTTGAGCATCATTCATTGTCTTGCTCGCATAGTACACCGGATGAAATATTTTGTTCACTCTTTGACCCAAAACCCCCCAACCACAACATCGCTCGCATCACATATGAGCTCAAAAGGCAAGCCCCAATTAGGTGCAGTAATAATAGGAGTGGTGGTCAACTTGTGCTTGAGAAGTTCAAAGGCTTGAATACACCTCTCATCGAACACGAACTTGGCATCGTTTTCTAATAACTTGCATAAGGGATTCACTACCTTCGAAAAGTCTTTGATAAATCTCCAGTAGAACCCCACATGCCCAAGAAAATATCTAACTCCCTTGACAGAGGTAGGGGGATGGAGCCTTGAAATCACATCAATTTTTGCTTTGTCCACCTCTATACCATGCTTTGAAATTTTATGCCCAAGAACTATGCTCTCCTCAACCATGAAGTGGCATTTTTCCCAATTAAGAACAAGATTGGTTTCTTCACAACGGGCCAACACTCTTTCAAGATTTTTCAAACATTCCTCAAATGAATCGCCCACAACACTAAAGTCGTCCATGAACACCTCCAAAATATCTTCCACTATATCGGTGAAAATGGCCATCAAACACCGCTAGAATGTAGCCGGTGCATTACACAACCCAAAAAGCATCCTAGAAAAGGCAAAGGTACCATATGTACAAGTGAATGTGGTCTTCTCCTGATCTTCTGGAGAAATCAAGATTTGGTTGTATCCAGAATACCCATCCAAGAAACAGTAGAAGGCACGCCTAGCAAGTCGATCTAACATTTGATCAAGAAAAGGCAAAAGAAAGTGATCCTTGCGGGTCACTTTGTTCAACTTGCGGTAATCCATGCATACCATCCAACCGGTGACGGTTCTGGTAGGAATCAACTTATTTTGTGAATTTGCAACCATGGTCATGCCACCCTTCTTCGGTACACATTGCACCGGTGAAGTCCAAGAGCTATCAGAGATGGGGTACACAACTCCGGCATCCAACCACTTGATCACCTCCTTTTTCACAACTTCTTGCATTGCCTCGTTCAACCTCCTTTGATATTCCAAGGAGGGCTTTGCATCATCTTCCAGAATAATCTTGTGCATACAGAATGTGGGGCTTATCCCTCGAATATCAGCTAAAGTCCATCCAATTGGCTTTTTCCGCTTTTGGAGCACCGCCAATGTGGCAGCAACCTGCATATTAGTAAGGCAAGAGGAAAGAATAACTGGCAAAGTTGAACTAGGGCCTAAGAACTCATACCTGAAGTATGGAGGAAACGACTTCAACTCCAACACCGGAGGTTCCTCGATTGAAGGTTTTGTTGGTGGAGTCTTCCTATTCTCAAGATCCAAAGAGAGTTTCCTATGCTTATAAGAGTAAGAGCCCATCCCATGTAAAGCATTCACGCACTCCACTCGGCCTTCATCTCTATTGACATCAAGATTCAACAATACGACCTCTAGAGGGTCCTCCACATTGATCATTGCACTGGTATCATCAACTATCACTGCCATGACAAGGTCCATAAAAGAGCATACCTCAGAACTGTTGGGCTGCTTCATTGACTTGCACACATGAAAGACCACTTTCTCATCACCCACCCGGAAGGTGAGTTCCCCTGCTTCCACATCTACTAAGACCTTTCCAATAGCAATGAAAGGTCTTCCTAATATGATTGGAACTTCATAATCTACTTCATAATCTACTTCACAGTCCAAGATCATAAAATCAGTTGGCAATATAAATTTGTCCACCCGGATAAGAGCATCATCGATAATACCCAATGGTCTCTTCATCGCTCTATCCGCCATTTGAAATCTCATAGAAGTCGGCCTCGGTTACCCAATACCCAAAGTCTTGAAAACTGAGTAGGGCATCAAGTTGATACTTGCCCCCAAATCACATAGATCTTTAGCAAAGTCCGCACTCCCAAAGGTGCAAGGAATGGTGAAAGCACTGAGATCTTCAAGCTTCGGGGCCATTAAGTGCACTATTGCACTAAATTGGTGGGTCATCTTGATAGTTTCACAATCTAGGGATCTTTTCTTTGTCACCAAGTCCTTCATGAATTTAGCATAGCCCGGTATTTGTTGTAGAGCCTCCACCAAAGGAACATTAATGGATAAGCTCTTCATCATGTCAATGAACTTTTTTAAACTGATTCTCATTTTTCTACTTTGCGAGCCTTTGAGGATAAGGTGGCGGTGGCCTTGGCAAAGGAGCCTTGGCTTTAGGCACACCAATTTTCGGCATGTCTATTATGTGTTCCCTAGACGGGTTCACGTCATTCTAAGTCTCCACCTCGGCATCTTGGATATCAATTCTCGCTTCTTCATTCACGTTCTCATCAATCACATTTTCAACCACCAAAGGAATCTCATCTTCTTGCAACTCAACTTCATCACTCAAAATTTGTTGTTGCTTGGAGGCATTCACATCACCGCCTCTTCCACTTCTTGTAGTTACCGCCATAATATGATTTTTCTCATCCTTCGGGTTAACTACCGTATCACTTGGTAGAGCCCCCTTAGGACGAGTATTCAAGGATTGTGAGATTTGGCCTAATTGAACCTCCAAGTTTCTGATTGAGGTATTATGGGAAGCCAACTGAGCATTAGAGTCCGCATTCTTTTCATCATCTGTTCAAACATCATTTCAATTCTCCCCATTTCGTTGTTGGAAGAACTAGGACCTTGGGATGGAAATGGGGGTAGATTGTTCGGTTGTTGATACATTGGGGGCCTTTGAAAGCCTTGCTCCCGATTTCCCTGATTGCTATTGTTCCAACCTCCCTGATTGTTGTTGCCACCCCAATTGTTGTTGTTTCCATTCTAATTACCCTGGTTGTTCTGATTATTGTTCTGATTGCCCCAATTGGAATTTTGGTTGTTGTTCCCCCAATTACTATTGCCTTGTTGTTGTTGATTACCCCAATTGCCTTGGGGTCTCCATTGTTGTTGGTTGGAAGAATTTCCCCTTTGGACTTGATAGTTATTCACGTATTACACCTCTTCATTCTGCCCATCATAACCATCATCTGGGAATCCACCACAATCATTGTCAAATTGACCCGAACTCTCTTGGTTCTGTTAACCTCTTTATCGTCTTTTGTTCACTAGCATGTTGACACCCTCTATAGCATTCACTTGGCGCGGATTTTGAACCTGTTGTAACTGTGCCTTTGCTAGCTGGTTCATTGTAGTTGTCAACTCTGCTATAGCCTACCCATGGTCATGTAGCTCTTTGTGCAAGTGAGTGACCGTGGGGTCACCCTGGGGCATATTGGCTCCACTTCGCCAAGCGGAGGACGTGTCAACCATCTCATCAAGAATGTCACAAGCCTCATCATAAGACAGCTTCATGAAATTTCCCCCAGCAAGTTGGTTCACTATGCACTGGTTTGTTGTGTTAATGCCCTAGTAGAAAGTCTGTTGGATCATTGCCTCAGTCATATCATTATTAGGGCATTCCTTTACCATTGTTCAATATCGCTCCCAAATCTCATGTAGTAGCTCAGTGGGCTCCTGCTTGAAGGCTAAGATCTCATCTCTCAATACTTTCATGTGCCCCGGTGAGAAAAACTTTGCAATGAACTTATCCGCCAACTCATCCCAACTAGTGATGGAATGGTTGGGAAGTCGCTCAAGCCAATCCAATGCTTTCCCTCTAAGTGAGAAAGGGAATAGTCTCAACTGAAGTGCATCCTCCGACACATTAGTTTGCTTGCTCCCCCAACAGGTATCCACGAAACCCTTGAGATATTTGTAAGCATTCTGATTGGCAGCACCAGTGAAATATCCACGCTGCTCCAGCAATGTCAGCATCACATTGATAATTTGAAAATTGCCCGCCTGGATATGGGGTGGGAAAATTGCACTTACATATCCTTGGTTAGGAAGAACTCGAGGAGCCACCTTTGGAGGTGGCGGGGGAGGGTCTGGAATATTTTCATTTGCCTGACGGCCTCTCCTTTGTCCTTGAAGCTCAATAGGGACCTCATCATCAATGTTGTCATCTACTTCCTCGCCTAGCGGAAGATCTCCAATAGGTGCGTTGTTTGCTGCCATTTTGTACTTGAAGTTGTGACACACACAAATTAGTAATACAGAAGGAAAGAAGAATAATACACAAAACTATTTAGATGGATAGCCAAAATCGTTAGCTCCCCGACAACGGCGCCACAAAGTGATCGGAGCCAACCCTGCACTATAACAAAGTAGCGAGAGTGGTCGAAGCAGCTTTTGCTCGAGAAGGTCGGGATCGATTTCCACAGGGAGCTAGAAATGGGAATTGAGTTTCTATCTAAATTGGAGATGCGTAATTGCTCTTAATTGCACTTCTAATCATAGTTGGTCTTTTGATTACTTCTAATATTATGCTTTTAAGATGCTAAATTAAGCTAAGAGAAAAATACTTGAAAGTTGTCTAAATAGTTAAGAAGACACTAGGGAAGTGACTTTCTCCAAGGTGGATACTTGATGGGTTCTTGAGTCTAAGGCTAGGTTATCATGTTGGGGATTTCGATATAACTAATGCACGATACTTCTCACTCTATACCTCTCGGTAGTTTGAGTGATTTTGCCCTAATTGACTTTCTCAAGACCAATTGGGTATGATAATTTGTGCAAGCAATTTAGATTCAAGTCGGGTATTACTATCTCTAGGTTTAACCTTTTAATTGGGGCTATCAATCTCTTGAATATGTCCCAATTCTTTGTTGGACTAGTTTTCCTAGACTCAATTTTTCTTTCTCAAGAAGAACCCAAGTCAAATAGGCACAAATTAGTGTTTGCAACCACTAATTCAACATTGAAACCATAAATTAGTCCAAATACTAAACACTCATAGACATTCAAGCCTTAAAACACAAGACCCATCAAATACTCACACTAGGGTTGAGCCACAACCCTAGCTAATGGGTCTAGCTCCTCGCGATAATAGAAGAAAACTGATAAATAGATGAAGAAAAACACATAAAATTCAATTACAAGATAATACTTGAAGATTCAATGATAAAACTACTTTAAAATTACTCAAAATGGTTAAGAACTACTGTTCACGAGCACATCCCAACGTTAAAATACAACTGATGACCTAAAAATGGGAAAAGAAACTATTTATACTAGGCCGAATTTTCTGGATAAAAATACCCCTGCGAGGGTATTGCGGTCCGCACAAAATCGAGTGCGGCCGCAATGAGGCTACTTGGTTTAAAACTCTGCTCTCTGAACTTGGCCACCACAGGCCGTACAAAATGCACCACGGCTGGGGTGCTTCTGTTGTGGTCCGCATAAAAAGGACCGCGGACCGCATTGAAAATTAGCTCCAAATCTTCAACTCTCTGAACTCTTCCTTTGCGGACCGCACAATATCAAGTGTGGTCGCGGTGAGTCCATTGGGGTCCACATGAAATGCTTTGCGGCTGCAATGTTTGATTTCCTGAAATAAGCACCTCTCTGAACCTCCTCATTGCGGACCGCACCAAATGGAGTGCAGCCGCAGTGGACCTATTGCACTGTGCTTGGACTTGTTCTTGGTACTTGTGAATGTTTCACTCCTTTTTTGAGCTGGTTTTGATGAATTGTCACCTTGTTGACCAAACCTTGCAAACAAGTACACCATGTAAGCCTTCGGGACTATTTTGTATACATTTTTAATCAAAACTCAAGTAAGAAGGAGTGTAAAATGCATCATAATTCCTAATTATCAGTTATCGTGACAAGTACTATGAGATGCGTGCACAGTTTAGAGTAGGTGGTAACCTCCAGTCCCTTTGAGAAGAGTTGGATTAGAAGGACGAGGAGCTTGTGCGGACTATTAGCAGATGGAGCGAGCTTGAGGGGTTGCTCAGGGCCAAGGACGATGAACTCGAGGTGAGAAAGGGGGTCGTGGCCGGATGCGTCGACCTTTAAGCACAAGTGGCGACCTTGCGAGTTGAGCTTGAGCAAAGCTCAATTAGAATTGCCAGCTTGAGTGGTGAGTTAACTGGGAAGGTGGTTTTGTCCTGGTCTTCCTCCTCCATGAGGATTTGGTTGTAGCCTAAGTAGGCGTCCAAGAAACTCAGCAGTTCGTCCACGGCTGTGGCGTCGATGAGTTGGTCGATATGGGGCAGCGGGAACGAGTCTTTTAGGCAGGCTTTCTTCAGATCTGGGAAGTCCACGCACATTCTCCACTTACCGTTCTTCTTTTTCACCATGACTATATTGGTGACCCACTGAGGGTATTTGGATTCTCTAATAGAATCATTCACTAACAATTTCTCGACCTCTTCACAAACTGCTTCGTTTATTGCAGAGTTGAACTTTCGTCTGATTTTCGTTACCGGGGACAAAATGGGTCGACGTTCAACTTGTGATTTGCTATTTCCTTTGGGATACCTGGCATGTCTGCATGGGAAAAAGCGAACATGTCCACGTTATTTTTTAAGAAAAAAAATTGATAAAATTTACCTGGATCATGGAGTTTATGGCCGATGAAAGCTTTCTTGCTGTGGTTGTCATTGTATAATTGGACGGGGTCGAGGTCCTCTATGGTTGATCCCATGGCTTCTATGATTTCAGGGTCGCTGATGACGTCTTTCGTTTCCTCGCCATCCGACCCCGACTTCGTTAATTGCTATACTTCCTCGGCTTTTCCTTTCAATTGTTAGGTGTATGTGCGATCTTGGGCGATGCGGTAGCATTCTTGGGCCGTGTGTTGCTCTCCCCGGATGCAGAATACTCCCCAGGGGGTTGGAAATTTAATGACTTGGTACAAACTAGAGGGGACGACTTTTATGGCATTTATCCATGGTCGGCCTATGATGGTGTTGTACGTTGTATCGTGGTCCATGATGTGGAAAGTGGTCTCCAAGGTGACGCCGCCGGCCAAGACGGGCAGCGTGATTTCTCCATATGTCCACTCAATTGCATTGTTAAAACCTGTTAGCATGATGCAGCGTGGCACTATCCTATCCTCGAGTTTCATTTGGGTGAGAAATCGAGGATGGAGGATGCATGCACCGCTTCCATCATCGACCATGATACATCTTACATTAGTATCAAAAATGCGTAAAGTAATGACAAGGGAGTTATAGTGAGTAAAGAACAAACCGTGGGTATCCGACTTATTGAAGATGATACTTTCTTCGAGTTCGTCATAACGTTCGTGGGTGATTGACCGTTTGAGCTTGTGAGTGGTGGTGAACTTCATATTGTTGATTGACGCAACGTCGCCTCCTCCGATGATCATTTGAATGGTCTGAACGGGGGAAGGTGGTTTGGGCGGCCCTTGATGTTATTCTCGCCCTCGGGAAAAGGTTGCCCTCCCTCGATCGCTCATCAACTCTTTTAGGTCCCCTTGGTGAAACATGTTCACGACCTCCTATCTAAGGGCGATGCAGTCCTCGATCTTGTGACCTCATTCCTGGTGGAATTCGCAGAGGGTGTTTGGTTTTCTGGTGCTTGGGTCGGACTTCATCTTCTGTGGCCATTTTACCTTTGGGTCGAGCTTTTCCAATGCGTAGACTATTTATGAGGGGGAAACATAAAAATTGTGAGTTGATAATAAGGAGGCATACCTCTTTCATTTCGGTGGGTTCCCGTTCGCGGCTTGGATGGACCTTCGTCGTGACATGGAGGTGGCATGAGAGTGCCTCTAACGTAAGGATGATGTATTTCTCGATTAGGTTGTGACCCTGCTAGATATCTTCTACTATTGTTTCTTCGGTCTTTCCTAGACTCCATTTAGAACGAGGTCAGGCACTGAGTAGGCCTGTTGAGATCATCCTCGTTGGCTCTTACCTCGGCACAGTAGGCATTGTGTATCTCATCCCAAGTGGAGGGAGGGTATTTTATGAGCCAGCTTAACAGCTTTTTGGTCGCCCACGACCCACTTCTGCTCAGCCCATTCTGAAAAGCGGCCACCGTCATTCCTTCGGATACATTCGGAAGGGTCATTCTTACGCGGTTGAATCGGGCGATGAAGTCCCTAAGTCCTTCGCCAGGAGATTGCTTGATGGTGAATATGTCGTTCACCCTTACCTCCACTTTCTTGACCCCGACATGGGCGGTGACAAACTTGTCGGTCATTTCTTCAATCATTTGTATGGAGCGCGCAGGTAACTGCGAGTACCAAGTCAGGGCCCCGTTGGTTAGGGTCTCTCCAAACTTCTTCAGCAATATAGATGATACTTGTTCTTTTGCAAGGTCATTTCCTTTCACTGCAGTGATATAGTGGGTCATATGATCCTCCAGGTCCATCGTGTCGTCATATATTTTCAAATATGGCAGCATTTTGAAAGTTTTTGGTATATCATGTGGTTCGGCCTCGTCGTTATACGATTGTTCCACAAACCGGCATGCATCCCATTTTGGTAGGAGTTTTGGGGCGCCCGATATCTTGTCTACCTTTTCTTGATGCTCCCTCATTTGGTCGTAGAGTGCTTTGTTCTTGATCTCAATCTCCTCCATTTTTCTAAGGATGGCAGCGAGGGCGTCGTTACCTACATCATTAATAGGGTGAGTGATACCTGTCAAGGGAGGCTGGGTGTATTTCTCATTGGTTGTTGTGGCAATATCGACTCGCGCACTACTCTGCTCACCCTCTGAGTGGGTTTGTCGAGTATACTGTTCAATGTATTCGTTAGCCATGCTTTTAGTAGCTTTTTACCGCTGGCGGTGCTTCTTCCGTGGTAGACGTAGAGGCTCTCTTTCCATGAGAAGCGGTAATGCTGCCACGAGGAGGGGGTGAATCACTTCGCCTGGGTGAGGCACTTGGTGTCACGTTCTCCTCGTCCTCTCCGTGAGTTTCGTTGATGGTTTTTAGGAGATTGGCAGTGCGATCGGCTATCGCTTTTCTCTTTTCTTTTCATAGCCTACCATGTCAGATCTGTGCAAACAACGAGATATGAGACTGTGCAAAGTTTTGTGCATTTCTTTTAGATCTAGAAAAAACTAAAACTTTTAACTAGAAAATCCCCACAGACATCGCCAAATTATTTGACCAAAAAATGTTAAGCCTTTTTGTTAAACTAATTAAGTAAATGATAATATGTAAATTCTAACTAAATATAATAAGTCCTAGATCCAAGATTGATGAGTAGTAATAATCTAGAAACCACATTTAAAGCTATTAAAAGCCAAAAGGAGGTTTAATGGTATTCTTGAGAATGAACAAGGGAATGAGGACTTTAATCAATAAATATGATGAATGGCAATAGCTGTAAATAAAGAGAATAATTCACCCAAATGTATAACGAGGTGGATGATTCTCTCTCTGACAATGATGTAAGATAACCAAACGTGGGAATATCAAATAATTTATCGGATCTGATGTGGGAAAGATTGGAGCAACACGACAAATCGAATCTTGTATACAGATAATGTTTGTAGTTATGCGTGAGTCAACTTTTCTAGAGAGAGCTTCTCAAGATAGAAAATTAGATGCCCTTTCTTTCTCTCTTTATTCCTACTTATATGGGATATTCCCCTTACATACTGAAAGTACAAATACAGAGAATATTCTTTTGAAATATCTTATTGCTAAACTAGCCGTTTTGGCCGATCTGAGTGCTCGACCTCGACATTCGCTGCTCGGCTCGCCAGTATTGTTTCTTAAGCATGACCCCAGCCTAATTGATTTGATTTTCTTATTTCAGACGAGGTTCCTTTGATTAGATTTTGACCCATACAATACCAAGCGTAGTTAATCGAGATCAAGTACTTTGACCATATCTTATGGACAAATTTGAGGAAAAATAAAAGATTGCATTTTAGCTGCTACCTGCTAGTGCTAGCCTAGAACTTGAGAAATCCTCTAAATGAAAGCTTAAATTATTGACTGTACACCACAACTTATAAGCTTTCCACAGAATATTTATCCTAATTTAGGATATTTTTATAGATCTTTTTTTTTTGGAATTTTGAATTAATTTTTAGCTAATATCGTGCACCCCTATTCGTACCTGGAATCATGCCCTCAAATCTTAAAATTTAGATTATGAAGGATCCGACCTCTAGATCTATACTCGGATCGGATACCATGCTCGAGTCCTAGCAACATAAGGTACAACTACATGTATTTAACCTATTTTTAATGGCTGTCTCCTATTCTTTGCAGATATTTGGAAAATATTTAGTAGACGTTATAAAAAAAAATAGTATTTGGCAAGCTGTATTTTGACATAACTGATAAATTTCATTTGAAAAAAATTAAACATTCGTGGAAAACTATTAGTTCACTTAAAATATTTCTCAAACAAACTTATAGTGTTTCACCAGTATGTTAAGTATACTTCAGTATTTCTAATGAGGCAAATACTGAAATATTACTTTTGGTCAAAGGGTTCATGATGAAGCCTTCTTGTCTTTCACCCTCTCTTTTTTTCTTGGTTTAGAAAGCGAAATATATTAAAGACTAAAATAAAAGAAATTGTGTCATTTGCACTAATTAAGGTGGTTTCATCTTTTATGAGGCAAACTGCTGCTGCCTATTATGGGAAGTAAAGGTTTTATAATTTTTCCATTTAAGCAAATCAAAGGCTCCCACTTATTGCAAAAAGAATCCACCAGAAAAGAGCACACACTTTGTTGTTCTGTGCTCTGCCGACATAATTACTCTCTCCGATTTGCAATAAATGACCAATTTACTTTGGACACATTCATTAAGGAAATACTAAATTCTAAATAAAAATAGTGAGTGTGACTAAACTATCCTTCATTAAATGTTGCACCATAGTTATAATAGTACTTACTTCTCTTCTCAAACGTGAGGAGTAAATGACTTTTTAGGGATACGTACATAATAGTAATTTTGGAAAAACAAATTGAATTTTTTCTTGATTATATATTTATATGGACACTTATTTTGGACCAAAATAAAAAAGCAAATTGGTCACTTATTATGAACCGGAGGGAGTAAACCACTTTTGAAGCAGTAGAATATTATTGTCTCCTATTCATTTTAATTGATTTTTTTGATTGTTTCACATGTATTAAGTAATTCATCTTTTAGCATTAACTAACAATAAAATTAACCATATTAACATTAATTTATTCATTAAAAATATAATAAATATTCCTAGGCTCTTAACTCAAATAGTAACTTTGAAAAAAAGAAATTAATTCCTTCTTGATATCTGAAAAAATTAAAATATTATGGACCACAAAAAATGCCAAAAAATTAATTAAAGTGGACTCGAAGGAGTAATAAAGAACTAGAAGATTGGAAACGAAAAAAATTACTTCTTTCGGACCATTTTAATTGATTTTTTGACTGTTTTTACACATACTAAGGGATCTACCTTTTGACATTCATTAACAATAAAATTAACTATATAACATTTGCTATCTCTTTAATTTGCTTATTGAAAATATAATAGATACCCCAAGACTCTTTATTTCAAAGGTAACTTTGAAAAAAAAAGTTAATTGCCTTTTGAGACCACAAGAAAAAAGTCAAAGAATCAATTAAAGTGGACCGAATGGAGTAACGTTTTGCTAGACAATACAAAAAATTATATAAGGAATAGTTATAAAATAACTATTAACCCACTTAAGAATTAAAAGTTTTAGTGAGCGTTTGGACGTAAGAATTGTAAAATTTCCAAAAAAGTGAAAAAAATGTCAAGCAAAAATGGTATTTGAAAATTAGGGATGTGTTTGGACATGAATACAATTTTGGGTTGTTTTTGAAGTTTTGTGAGTGATTTGAGCGAAATTTTTGAAAAATAACTTTTTTGTTATGAAATAATAAAAGAAGAAGAGTATTGGAGAGAAAAGTAAGGAGAGAGAATTCTTATAGATTTTGGAATTATTTTGCAATGGAATAGGACCCCTCCATTTATAGGGAAAAAGTGATTTAGCCACTAAGTAACAAACCCTAGAATCTCTCTAAATATAGACATTCACCATAAATAAAATATTATTTATAACACTCCCCCTTGAATGTCTATTCAATAGATAATGTGTCACGTTAAAACCTTACCTAAAATAAAACCCAGTAGGAAAAAATCTAGTAAAGAAAAAGGAGTACACATATCTAACAATATGCCTTTTGGTTGCCTCGTTAAAAACCTTGCAAGGAAAACTGAGTGGGACACAACCTTGTAAGGGAAAAAAAGTACAACATGTATTAACTCCCCTTGATGAGAGCATCAATTCACATCCTTGAGTCTTCACATTCCAATCTTGTGCACCATCTTCAAGAGATCGTTGGTAGAGATTTGATAAATAAATCAGCCATATTAACTTGAATAAATATGTTGCACCTTGAAATCATCATTCTTGATAGATATATAATATCTTCATATAATGTCGTGGAATAGTCTTTTCAATATCTTCATAGAGGTATTTTCGCTATCACATTATCATGCTTATAGTTACAGCAAGATACATATGTGCACAAATTGCACTGAGGAAGTGGTACTTCAAGATCAAGAATTGTATATGTTTCAAGCAACTTAAATCCTTCATGGATTATAATATAAGTTAAGTCATATAAGCCATATAATAGATTTTAGATGCATATCAAGTTTTCATGGTATGCTAGACAAATAAGATATCGAAAATTGATTGCACATACCATTGACTTTATACTTTCAAGTGTTTGAACTACATGTCCAAAACTATATGTCTTTCGTATGAAACCAATTCTATTCGAATTGTATCTCTTTCATTTAGCCAATATTTTTGTGTCTGTATTCGCCAGACTTAAGATCCCCATCTATACTTAGCGCTATGATAGATGTCGTCGACGAACATTTTATATCGATTCCAATATTTTTTCATAAAGACATAACATAGAGATCTCTCCATTCATATGTTCAGGTACCTGAATCTCTCCTGAGATTTTATGAAGTGTTATGTCATGTGATCTTCTAGATCACTTGCCTCCTTTATTATGATCATTTTGATCATTTCATCATCTTCTTTATCAAGAAGTTTATTTGAAACCGATTTGTCTATACACTTTAATGGTACCATAGATTTTGTCCTTCTAGGACTTAATAGGAGCATTTGCAATGAGAATATAGTTACTTTCTTTGGGTCAGCAAATGCGTCTGGCATGCTTTGCAATCTATTGCAAATGAAATATCTTTTTATGAACTTCAAGTTCATATTATCGTATTCGAGGATCTAGATATACAAATGATAATTCATTACACGTAACTTTTTCTCAACTGTTTATCTTGTCTCCCCTTATGTTAGAAAAACTAACTTTTTCCTCAATTTTGGGAACCCATCTTTGTGCGTTATGGTGTTAATCAATATATACACTGCACATCAATAATAACAAGATGGAATTATTTGATTCCTGACCCGAACCACTTGTGAGGGGAGAATATAATATATTTTCGTATATAACGTATATCAAACTGATATAGATAACTTCGTTCTCATAAGCAATATTTTAGCTATTAAATGGAGACACTCAATAAATCATTTTGCTAAACCAACTGTGATGTAACCCAGCTTACCAAGATAAACTATCGTGGATAGAAAATCTCAAAATTATGCTCTAAATTAAATTATTGAGCAAATTACCTCGCAAACACCAAGTTGCGGGTGAATAATAATCGCACATGTAACCATTTCACAGATGCATCTTATGTGGTATACATGGCAGATGAATGAGCCCATATTCACCTTTGATATTTCCAGAATTCATGGGATTCAATCCTAACTTTAGTTGGTCAATTAATTAATGAGAACAAGTAATGTAAGAGAATTCGTAAAGAATTTTCTAGTTCTTTAATATTTACCCATGTGAATTCTCTATTATTTTTGCACATCATACTTAAATTGATATGGCTAAACTGATTATGCCAACTGAATAAATTATCAATATTGATAAGTTTAGGTTTATACCATTACATGTGCAATTGTTACTAAACTCCAAGTTTATTATGATATGAATTTTTATATCAATAAACATCCACTTTACTGTGGTGTTCTTTTACTTGTGTAGTACAAACTGGAGAATAAAGCGGGTAACTTTTCACATAAATATTATCCCGCTACAAATTGTAGTAATAGAAGATATTAAATCTTTCCTTTATTTACAGTTTCAATATAATCAACCGCTTTCTCGTGTACTTTGGAAACTGAATAAGTTTCTTTCAGACTTACTACAACACCTTATTGGTAATCAATTGTATTTCTCCAAAATAGTATAATTGGCTCTTGTAGAGTTCTCAATTAATTTGGTACTACCACATATTCATCAACATCCATATGGTGAATATCTCTTTTAAAGAGAAAGTTATACCATTATGGTTATGGTCAAAATTATATGCAAGATATATTTCTTGCATTAATGTTATTCTTTAATAATCACATCACCAAAATATTTTGGCGTGCAATAGGTACGTGACCAACGACCATTCACGCCATAATAATGACATTATTTTCTTATATCATCTCAAACCTCCTTCTAGAGGTGAGTGTGATATATTCACTACCACTATCACGTTCATATTCTTCCAAGAATGAATATGTATTCATAAGTTAGATGTTGTCACATTCACATCATGAATGGACCATAATCATCTATATGTGCTTTATAAAATCCCATGTCAAACCAATGACAAATATTACTTTCACAGAGTGAAGGATTATTTTGAGAATCCTTATTATTCTCAATATCATAATAATGACGATTATAATTTCGTCTATTGTCACGTCCACATCCATTGATACATTCATAGTAGTAATTTTGTCTTCTTTCAAACTTATCACATACTGCTATCACATTCTCTAAAGGGAATGAGAATGGATCAAATTCAATGGGATGAGTTTTCAATTCTTTGCCCACAATCATACATGAATTTGATCATGGCAAGGCATAGAAATTTTACCACTTTGGGTGGTTATAATTTCTTTCAAACTCCATTAGAGTTGCAATCAAAATTTATCGTCTTTGCTTGTATTTAAAATTAAATTATAGAATGTCAAGAATTTGAAAGAGAAAAGTAAAATACTTACCTTAAATCCAGAATTTAATCATGAAGGAAGTTTATAGAACAATTGACAATCATTATGTTCAATCCCAAAGCTTCTACTCAATTGGTTAGAGTCTCGTGCTGATAACGTGTTATGAAATAATAAAAGAAGAAGAATATTGCAGAGAAAAGTAGGGAGAGAGAATTCTTATTGATTTTGGGATTATTTACAATGGAATAAGACCCCTCTATTTATAGGGGAAAAATGACTTAGCCACTAAGTAATAAACCCTAGAATCTCTCTAAATATAGACATTCACCATAAATAAAATTTTATTTATAACATTTTTGGAGTTTTTCAAATGTTCGAAATTTTCAAAATTCATCTTCAAGTGATGACTAAACACTGATATAAAAAAAAAAAAGTAAAAAAATTTTAAAATAAAAAAATGAAAAAAATTCTTATGTCCAAACGGGCTCTAATAACAAATAACCTTGCTTTTATAAACTAATCGAAAGTTTCAAAAATTAAATACTAGCTCGAGTGCGATTTGATTTGTACAACACGATTGGACATGGGTCCCAATCACTAATCCATCCAATTTTCATAACAAGCAATCATACTCATCGAGAAAAGTTGGAAGAGAAAGACAAAAGGAGGATTTCATAGCGAGATACAACTGGAAGATTCTTTGACGTTTTAGAGAATTCATCAAACTTTAACAATAAAATGTGAGTAATATTTGGTTGGCATATAACATGGCATAATTGGAACTAAAACATGTAGGGGTATATGTTTCTGATCTTGAAGTTAACCTTAAAAAAAAAAACATGATGCATGAAGTATCCTCTATTTATATAGGGTTCGGAGAAAGATGTATTTCAAGGAAGTATGATATAGGCTGTTATCTTAATGCAAGTATTCATGGTCGATTCTACAGCTTGAACCCGTGATCTACAGGTCAAATAAAGACAACTTTACCATTGCTCTAAAGCTCCCTTTCGTCTTGAAGTTAACCTCAATCGCTAAAAAGTGAAAAAGAAATAATTTAAAGGAACAATTACACTTAGAATCATTTTGGTGTACCACATCACGCAAAGTGGCCCATATTTCAAATCTTTACCCGACTTAGCGTGTTTAACAATGATGAATTATCTTAAAAATCTAATTTTTCACCACCCAAATGTATTGGATTTGTTAAACTAATATTTGAGTAACAATTAAAGATTCGAAAATTAGATTAAAAGTTTAAGCATTTTTTAAAAGGATTGAATAGTAATTTTCAGAACCTATTTGGAGTTGAATGTTGAATCTTAACTTATTATTTTTGGGCTACAACTTTGCAAAGTTAAATATAGGCCACTTAATTACAATGTATGCGTGTGAGTTGTATTGGACATTTGCATCTATACCCATTTTTTGTGTCACGTTTTAACTTGTGCCTGCTTTGCAAAAAAAAATTGCAAGCGTACCCGCTTTTTTGCATAACTTCAGCATACGGGGCTGAAGTAGCAAAGATAATCACACAAAACTTCAGCATTCTAGTAGTCGGGCCTGAAGTTCAGCTCTAGAGCTGAAGTTCTCTAGAGCTGAAGTTTTTGTTTTTGTAACTGGCGAACTTCAGCTCTAGAGCTGAAGTTTTTGTTTTTGTAACTGGCGAACTTCAGCTCTAGAGCTGAAGTTTTTGTTTTGTAACTGGCGAACTTCAGCTCTAGAGCTGAAGTTTTTGTTTTGTAACTGGCGAACTTCAGCTCTAGAGCTGAAGCACCACAATTAGCAGTGATTTTTTAAGAAAAATAGTGTACATCTTCTCAGCTCAAACACGAATAAACATACAAAACCTCCAAAATTTTATAGTTCATCCAACTGGTAACTTAAACTTTTTCCTAAGACTAATTTGCTGTAAATTTGGAGCAGAAGTACTACTGCTGAACTGTTCAATTAAAAAAAATTGACCTTATAACTAAAGCAGCGTTGCTTTTGGAGATAAATACCAGTTTGTTTTGTAACTTGAAGAAGAACGAGAAGGAGGAGGAGAAAGGAGGCTGAAGTTATTTAAAAAGTCGGTACAAGTTAAAAGTTTTAAAAAAATGGGTATAGGTTAAACGGGGGCGACCAAATAGGGCGTCCCATGCAATTTTTACGAGTTGTATTTATATATAATTACCCCTAATTTAAATGGTAAAATACACGTGTGAGACACAAGTGAACCCAATTCGGCCTTAAGCTAGATAATTAAATAAAAATTGGGGTAACATTTTGGCGAAAATAAAACGCGTTAATTCTTCATTCGCAAATCGAATAGAACATGCATAAATCGACTCCACCAACTAAAAAAGGTAGTTTCAACCGATCTTTGCAGATCTCCTCCATTT
This sequence comes from Nicotiana tabacum, assembly GCF_000715075.1. Classification (NCBI taxonomy): domain Eukaryota; kingdom Viridiplantae; phylum Streptophyta; class Magnoliopsida; order Solanales; family Solanaceae; genus Nicotiana; species Nicotiana tabacum. The sequence goes on from NC_134095.1 coordinate 41,614,719, forward strand.
GTTGCATAGATGTTTCTGTAAAATAATTTCAATGTATTTAAAGACAAAAGGAAATATATGGACCACACAAGAAATTTTATTCGAGATAGTAAAGATCCATGCAATTTCACCTTTATACGAAGTTGTAGAACGAATAAGTAGTTGCATAAATTAGACAATATATATACACACACATCTATTAGAAAATGCTGGCAAAGCAATGCCAAACGACACCATTTGAAGCAAGGATAAATACAAAATTGACCGATCAGCCGAAACTACTTGTATTCGTTAGTCAAAAGATATATAAAATATGTATATTATTTTTATATAATATACATATATGCAAAAAAAATAAAAATTGTTGGCTGTTATTTTGGCAGCGACTAAAAATATACATTTATTTTGAAGGTGACACTGTCACACTGCGAGAAGCGATAGTGAATTCTTGAGATTACAAGGGGGGAGACATGTATGTGAAACAACAGAACTTAATTAAAATGTGAAGTCTCAGATAGAGGAAGATAGCTCTAAATTCTAACCATTATTTGGGGAGGATTTGGAAGCCCCCAACTCACGATTTTGAAATATCCCTCGTCTTTCATATTTTCCCTAATTTAGCAAGTACCAGTACTTCTCATATGTCTGTTGCTTCATTTCTGGATACTTTGAGATCTGTTTTTTTTTCAAAGGTAAAACATTAAAAAGGACAAATTATTAATCAGCATTCTCTTGTCAACATCTCAGCGAATTCCACACATAAACTTGTACTCACTATTTGCTGGAGAAATTAAAGAGTCATAGGAGCAATAAACGTATTTTTAAACGCTCATACATGCTTAGTTATTTTCTCGTTTAACAGCTGTAGTGAATTGCACTATTTACACTTCTAATATGGTTATATTGCGCAAACACATGAGATTAATTCAACAAAGATGAGCAAAAAATGTAAAAATTGCACGGGGCCTATTTGGTCGCCCACATTTAACCTATACCCATTTTTTTTAAAACTTTTTAACTTGTACCCACTTTTTAACCTATACCCCTTTGTCTTCCTCCTTCTCCTCCTCAAAGTTTTATCTTTTCTTTTTCCAGAAGTAAAGTTGACCCTATCTGCTTCTTCTTATTTTTCCAGTGAATCCTATAAATTTTCATGCCAACCTATACATCTGAAACAACCAATTTGCTTTCTTCGTCACTTCCTATCACGTGACATATACATATATACATGCAAAAGAAAAATATATTTAACACCATTTTGATAAATAAAAATTGCAAGATCTTGCAAGAAAAGCTATCTGAATATGGACATTAAACCTCTAAATACGATAGGTCATTGAGGCTATTTTTCTGGTGGATTTTCTTGTTTGTGGCAAATATATATATACACACAACATTGCAACAAAACTCATCAACTCACAGCTTTATCTGGGAAAGGGTAAAAAAAAGAAAGTAGAGCTATGTTTTATACAATTAGCTTCATTTTCACATGTATTCATTGCAACTAATGGTTCTGATCATTTACGATGCAGCAATAATTTTATTCTTTATATAAATATCAAGAAACCAGTGATTTGATGGAGACGTTGTTACATCCTTTTTAGTTACTACCATAAACAACACGAACGATAGGTTATATGTATGTTATTAAAACATGATAACTACAGTTTCACATGAATAGAAGGAGACTAATGGTCTAATAACTACAGTCATACAAACACGAATGAAATTATGCCAGTTACAAAGACAAAAACTTCAGCTCTAGAGCTGAAGTTCACCAGTTACAAAACAAAATCTTCAGCTCTAGAGCTGAACTTCAGGCCCAGCTACTAGAATGCTGAAGTTTTGCGTGATTGTCTTTGCTACTTCAGCCCCGTATGCTGAAGTTATGCGAAAAAGCGGGTACCGTTGCAATTTTTTTTTGCAAAACAGACACAAGTTAAAACGTGACACAAAAAACAGGTGTAGATGTAAACGCTGCAAAAAATGGTTCTTTGCATGTGGGTTTGGCCCATTTGCGCCCAATTGATAGGATCATTTATTTATCAGTACAATACCATCAATACGCGCTAATGAAATGAATTCCACAAGAAAAACTACAAAATTAGACCAAAACCCGAAATTGGCTCAAACCCGGCCCCCTCCCCCGGGCCCACATCTCGAAATCCGACCAAATTTACAAAACTAGAAAGCTCATTCACTCACTTTTTTTTTCTGATAAATGGCATACCAATTTTTTTAGATCAAATTACGCAACATTTAGCTAAACAATAACCAAAAATAGACCACACATGGTGGTCTCCATTTAGTTTTGACAAATAAAATGGGAAGAACTTTGAACGCGTGAACAACACTTTGAACACCCTGGACCACTGGATTGTCTCACTCAACAATGTTAAGGGTGTTCAAAATATAATATATAACTATATAAAGTAGTATTTAACTTATATACGCAGTATACATGCGTCCATGTCTTATTACCTTGTTGTTGCTACTATCTATTTATTGATTCGTTTTCACTTCTTTTGAGCCGAGGGTCTTTCGGAAATAGCGTCTCTACCGTCATTGGGTAGGGATACAGGTCTGCATACATTTTACTCTCCCTAGACCCCACTTGTGTGATTTCTCTAAGCTTGTTATTATTTTTATAATTTTTCAGCGAAGGGCATGCACTTGACCACCCTTCGCATAGGGTGGCTACGCCACTGCCCCCCTCTCCCAAGTTTCTTAATGATCAAGTTTATTATCATTTGATTCAATTGATTTCAGAAAGATTCGATGCTAATTTATCATCTCACTCGTTGTTTAACCCAAAATAGATTTCTCGGTCAAAGACAATAGCAAGAAGAAATCGGGTTACTGATAACCAAGATTTACTTTACTTTCTCAATAATTTAAATAGTAAAACAAATAATGAAAATAATTGACAAGGAAAGAGAATACGAAAGATCGATAATCATTCCTAGACTTGCGGTTTGAACCTTATGAATAAAGTAAATAATAATTACCTATATTTCAATAATAATCAGATGCCATTATAAATGAAGGCTAAGTCCTTATATAGGAGTAAAATATTATAACGGTTTTCATACTTAATTCGAGTTTGTTAATGGCATTAATTTCCTTAATTACGTGTTACCATATACAATTATAACAGAAGCATTCATGACTGAGGATTTCCCGTAACTGCGGTTAATGTCGATTTCCCTTCCTTATTTATGCCAGATTCGTGCATCTTCCTTCTTTAATGGTCTTTATACATTATGCTCCTATTTCTTCTTTCCCAGCTGTCAGAGCTAGTTCTTTTCCTAGATAAATTCCAGGGGTGTTTCTCCCGTGCCTTCTTGAATTCTTTAACTTAACTAATTAGGAAAACCACTTGTCAGTTTATTAACGGTCCACGTGTTATACCTTTTTTCCACCAATACAGATAGCCCCCCTCCCCCCCCAGTTTTTGAATATTCTCAACTTAATATTCAGGAAGTGGTAAATATTTATGGGCGGAATTTTTTGCCGCCGTTTCTCGAGTATCATAATGCCTTTTTCAGAACTGATGTGACATACGTCACGTCTATTTAATACTCAAGACACGTGCCTCACCTTGATTGGTTCTGCGATTTTCAGCGCTTTTTAAGGGCTTTTCTGCGGCTGCATCAATCACGTAGTGACGGTTCCATTATGACATTTCATAATGATCAATTTTTATGACAATTGCTTCTCCTTATAAATACTTTATTATTTCTTGATTTTTGAAAATCTCTTTCTTCTTTGTCTTTGCTACTTGTCGGATTTGGTTTCCACTACTTTGACTTTCTATCACTTATTTTACCTTTATTCTCCAAAACTATTTCGTAAAGGTATATTTTCACTCGTGGATAGAAATAAAAAGGGTTTTAGTCAGCCCCGAGGATAACCGTGACCGTGGCTGGTATGTCCGGTTTTTTGTTGCCCCCGCTAGAGGATTAGTGAGTGCTGAAAACATGCCTTTTCCTGAAAAATGGAACTTTACACGTGAGTGTTTTCTCTCTTTCTTATGTCTTGAGTTTCTTTTCATGATTGTATACTCGTTTTTTCAGCAACCATAGAAGTTTTTGATGAATTCCTGACTTCCGTGCTTAAGTAAAAAAAATGTTGAATGCTACTCCCATGGATGAAAGATCTTGAAAATTTCTAAATTTGGATGGAAAGTGAAGACTCACGATAAATTTTTATTCTCGTGGTTTCTTTCCTCTTTGCTTGTTCTTTTCTTCTAACTCATATAACTTTTTCCCTCCCATTATTTTATTAGGGTTTTCCATTAGTATCAGCCCCACATCTGTTCCCACAGTCAGACTTTCTGTAAGTTCTGCACAAGAGTGGATTTTGAGCGTTTCTTCCTCCCAAGGAGAGCCTATAATCATGTCTCAAGTCAAAATTCACTTATGATTTCGCCTCAACAAACATTCAGGGAAAGTTCTAGACCAATGGCTCGGGACTTGGACTTGCAATGCAATTACTCACCACACAAGGTATAGGGTCACTAAAGACATAGAGTCGGGGGCCTACAATGACCTTAGATAGGATTTGAGCACACACTGGTCCCGAATAACCACTTGATGATTATCGGTCAACACAAAAGTTTCAAGGTCACGACTTTTACCATCCTAAACACAACAATTTGTTTTTGACCATAAGATCAAAGGCAAATGTGCTAGGCCCAAGTGAAGCTTTAATTGAGACACCCTTAACTACTAATTACTGAAAACAAAAAAAGAAAAAACGGACTCAAACCCTTAAGAAGGTTGTCACGCCATCCATCATTGGGAAGAGCCACCCGGTTCACACAAAACTCCACCTTTGGAAAGAACCGTGACATTAAGAAAACCAAAGGCTTATTGCAAACTTTCAAAACAAGAAGCTACGAATCATAAATAAGAAGCAAAGAACGAAAAGTTGTGGAAAGTAAAATGAATATATACAATAGTGGATTTGTCGAATATACAATAGATGGGATGAATATGTAAAATGTAGCATAACTTTATATACAGACGCAAAGTAAAATAAAAGTGCGATAAATGTAACGAAATGTTAAAATATATACAACCCGAAGATGAAAAGATAAAGAAAGCATAAAAAGTATCGAATATATAGGACTCCCTATGGCATGTCTGTCTGCATGGGCTCCTGAGTGGTCACTGGGTCCTCACTGTGCTCGGAAACCTCACACTGGTTCCCTGTGGCCTACTGCTGTGTTGCTGGTCCTGGACCTGGACAGGCTCCTAAGGTGCATCCTATGGCTGACTGGAAGAGGCTTCCAGTGGGTCTGCCAACTGGATGATTCCCGCCAACTGGATGACTGCATCGTCCACTCTGGGAATCATCCTCTTCCTCTTGGGAGGCCTCTGGAACTGCTCGGGCTGGGGATGAGCTGATGGTACTGGGTCCTGTAGCAATCAGTCCAAAGGCAGATAATCTGCCTTCATTCTGTCAACGTCAACCCTCAGCGCCTTAGGACTCTTTGGAAGCCCGCATATTCCTCAAATTCTTGTGCTCCTTAGCAAGCTCCTTGAGAGCCTGGCTGTGTGAAGTAACTGCATCTGTGAGTACCTTTTGAGTGTCAAGGATTTTCTTTTGGTTGGCTAAAATCTCCTTGAGAGGACTCTATGGACTGGGGGACCTGTGGAGGTGGAGGTGCCGACTGAGCCTCTAATGTCGTAGTGAGGGTAGACAACTTGGATGACACAGTCTGCATCCAGTTGTTGATACTGAGAAGAGCCTGCCTCAGTCGGTGGGTAGTCATTAGATAGGCACGGGAAGAAGGGATCTCCGGGTCTGCTGAGGTAGATGGGCCAGGAGGGATGCCAGTGGAGGTGAAGGCAGGCTGAGCAGGAGCCACTACAACAACTGGCTCTTCAGACTGTCCAGTTGGAGCAGTAGCTATTCCCTTGAAGTTCTTGCTCATGGGGTTATCATCCCTCTACATGTTGTACCAAGAAAATGGGGCCTTCGCTGTGATCTTGATGTCGAATGACCTCTTTTCAACTTTTAGGTCTCGAAAGTACATAGTCAGAAAACTGGGGAAAAGGTAGTTTCTGTAATGCTTACTGCCCACTATTGTGATTATCCTAGACATAACATTTCCCACATTAATTGGGTACCCCACCATGATCGAAGCCACCAAAACTTCCTGGTGAAGAGGGAGGGAGTTGTCATGAGTCTTGGGGTCCAACCTGCTACATACAAATGTTTCCCACCCCCTGCCTCGAAGTTCAAACTACGTCTCAGAATCTTGACGCCCGCAGTCAACCAGTCGGGGGTGGTACCTGGGATTGCTAGATACTTTTCCAGCCAGGGACAGACTTCCTCGCCCATTTCCATCTTTGCCATAAATAGTGCCTCATACTCTTCATCAAAGCCAAGGTAGTCATTTATTGTTTTCCCATCAAACAACACCTTCTGATTTCGCACCTTGGTCACTTTTGTGCCCTTTTTTATGTGGGCAACATTGATGTAGAATTCCTTGACCAAGTGCTCGTTGGCATCTACACATTCACCTAGAAAGTACTCGCAGTTAATTCTCTCCCTAAACTGCCTCCTCATATTTGGGTTGTGAGGCAGTAGATCTCTATCAACAAAACTCCGCTCCGGGATTAATTTCCTCACCGGCCACCATTCCCTGAATTTGTGGTACACTACCTCACTAACAAACCGGTCTTGCCACACCTCCAGTTTCCTAATTCTAGCAATACCCCCCACCTGAGGTTCACCCCCTTCGCCAACTACTTCTTCTCCTCCTACTTCCTCTTCATCACCTACTACCCCCTCTCCAGATAATGAAGTTGTGGGAAAGGTAGAGTATTCATCCCCACCGCTTTCAGCTGAGCCCCCAGACGACCCAGAAGACATATTTACTGACGCTTGGGCAGCAGGGGAAGTAGGAGAAGTGTCTCTTAGTCTGTTTCCCTCCGGCCAGTCGAGGATGTATTCTGGGATTGAGTCTGAAGATATCTCCCGGGAGGGCTCGTACTCACTCCTATACATGTCAATGGCCCTATCAGCAGCTTTAATCATCTTCCTCATGTTTTTTATATTTTGCCGGGCTTGAACAGTCAATCTTACCATTTTCTGTTTCCCTCTCCGGGAGGATTCTCCTCTGCTGGTTGTTTAGAGCCTTTACCTCGTTGTTTCACGATAGTCTGCAAATACAATCAAATGAGTTTGTTAGTATTAGTAGACAGTTGAAAGCAGTGTTGTTTGCGGTGCAGTCTGTACAGAGGTGGGGTTCAGACTTCCCACTCTCCATATCCAGGCAGTGTGGACCGCACAAAAGGTAGTGCGGCCGCACAGGGACTACTGTAGTCCTCACAAAATGTAGTGCGGTCGCAGTCCCCAAAGTTCAGCTTTCAGGACTTTCAACAATACGGTTCACACAGAATGTTACTGCGGACCGCACAAGGGCATCGCGGACCGCATAGAATCCACCGCGGTTCGCACTGAGTGCCCAGTTGCGGCACTAACTTAGTTTTCATAATAATTTGATTCTAAGCCCAATTTTTCACCTAAGTAGTGTCCCTACATGTTTTCCCAGTGTATTTAACTATCTAAGTCTATTCTAATCAAGATATTAACTACCCTAACCTAACCAATGGAAGAAAATAAAGGAAGAAAAGAGTAATAGACAAGTAAAACAAAAAAGGAAAAGAAAATAACGAAATTAAAGCAATTAAAAAGAAGTAGAGTTACCAAATGTGAGATTTACAGATGATTAATGAGTCCTAGTGGCTAGTTACGAGTAGAAGATATGATGAACATTGTTTTTAATGAGGTTTGAGAGTCAGAGGATCGAAAAGTGTAAACACTGGGCCTCAGGTACTATTTATAGAAAAAGTCTTGGGGCCAAGCTTACCTACCCCAGTGCGGACCGCACAAAATAGACCGCGGTCCGCACTACACAGCCTTTTCAAGTTTTACACAGGCAACCCACTGCGGTTCGCACAAAATGCCATGCGGCCACAGTAGTCCACCGCGGACCACACAAAATGTACTGCGGCCGCGGTGACAATCTTCAGAGAGTTGGACATTTCCTCCTTCCGCAGTGCGGTCCGCACTAAATGTAGTGCGGCCTCATCATAACTTCAGAGACCTGAACACTTTTTTCCACTATGTCCTGCACTGCATCCACATAATCCTGTAATATCTCACAACCAATTAGCCCAAAAATAATCCTACACTACAATGAAAATCAAACAAAAACAAGAAGAAAAATACATGGGTTGCCTCCCAAGAATCGCCTGATTTAACATCGCGGCACGACACATGTTACTATCACATCATTTGAAATGAAGAAGGTCCACCAGGTGGCTGTCATTATTTTTTCCCAAGTAGTGCTTGACCCTATGCCCATTCACTCGAAAAACTTCACCATTTTTGTTCTTTAAATCAAGAGCACCTAACGGGGTCACACACACCACTTTAAAAGGTCTACTCCATTTTGACTTGAGCTTTCCCAGAAACAGACGTAACCAGGAGTTGAACAAGAGAACCAAATCGCCTACTTTGAACTCCTTTCCACGAGCATATTTATCATGAAGGTACTTCATCTTGTCCTTGTATAAGTACGAACTGGAGTAGGCATGGAATCAGAATTCATCAAGTTTATTAAGCTTCTCCACACGAAGATTGGCTGCAACATCCCACTCAAGATTTAGCTTCCTCAAAGCCCACATGGCCTTGTGCTCTAACTTGACCGGTAGATGGCAAGCTTTCCCAAACACCAACCGATACGGAGACATACTAATCGGAGTCTTGTAAGAAGTCCTATAAGCCCATATTGTGTCATCCAACTTCTTTGACCAATCGGTCCTATTTGCATTGACCGTTTTTAACAATATGCTTTTGATTTCCCTGTTAGAGACTTCAACTTGACCACTTGCTTGAGAATGATGGGGGTAGAAACTTTGTGATTGACAACATACTTTGAAAGCAAAGTGTCGAAAGCTCTATTGCAAAAATGAGACCCCCATCACTTATGATTGCACGCGGAGTACCAAACCTTGTAAAAATGCTTTTCTTGAGAAATGCAACAACACTCCGGGCCTCATTGTTGGGAAAAGCCACTGCTTCAACCTACTTTGAAACATAGTCCACTGCCACAAGAATGTAAGTGTTCCCACAAGAGCTAACAAATGGGCCCATGAAATCAATGCCCTACACATAAAAAATATCAACCTCAAGGATGGTATTGAGAGGCATATCATCTTTCTTTGAAATTTCACCCTCTCTTTGGCATTCGTCGCATCTCTTCACAAAATAATCTGCATCTTTGAACAAAGTTGGCCAATAAAACCCACAACTAAGAACTTTAGAAGCCGTCCTCGCCCCGCCATGATGGCCACCATAGGGAGAGGAATGACAAGCCTCCAAGAAACTCAATTGCTCTTCCTCCGAGACACACCTTCGGATCACCCCATCCGTGTAAATCTTGAATAAGTATGGCTCATCCCAATAGAAATCCAAACTATTCCGCTTGAGCTTCTTCCTTTGGTTAGAAGAGAGCTCACACGGGATTATACTAGTCACAATGAAATTAGCAACATCGGCAAACCATGACATATCATTCATCGACACCGAAAGGAGTTGTTCGTCGGGAAATGAATCATTGATCTCTAGGCCGTCACGAGGCCTCCCCTCCTACTCCAAGCGGGACAAGTGGTCCGCCACATGGTTCTCACTACCCTTCCAGTCCACAATCTCCAAATCAAACTCTTGAAATAACAAGACCCATCGCATCAGTGTAGCTTTGGAATCCTTCTTCGTTATCAAGTACCGGAGTGCGGCATGGTCGGTATGAATAATAACCTTAGCACCCATAAGATACGACCAGAATTTTCCCATTGCGAACACAATAGCCAAAAGTTCTTTCTCGATCACCGTGTAGTTCATTTGAGCATCATTCATTGTCTTGGTCACATAGTACACCAAATGAAACATTTTGCTCAGTCTTTGACCCAAAACCACCCCAATCGCAACATTGCTCTCATCACACATGAGCTCAAAGGGTAAGCTCCAATTACGCACGGTAATGATAGGAGTGGTGGTCAACTTATGCTTGAGAAGTTCAAAGGCTTACATACATTTTTCATCAAACACGAACTTAGCATATTTTTCCAAACACTTGAACAACGGATTCACTACCTTCGAAAAGTCTTTGACAAATCTCTAGTAGAACCCCGCATGCCCAAGAAAACTTCGAACTCGCTTGACAGATGTAGGGGGAGGGAGCCTTGAAATCACTTCGATCTTTGCTTTATCCACCTCAATGCCATGTTTTGAAATTTTATGCCCAAGAACAATTCCTTCTTCCACCATAAAGTGGCATTTCTCCCAATTGAGGACAAGATTGGTTTCTTCACAACGGGCCAAAACTCTATCAAGATTTTTTAAGCACTCATCAAATGAATCCCCCACAACACTAAAGTCATCCATGAACATCTCCAAAATCTCTTCCACCATATCGGTGAAAATGGCCATCATACATCGCTGAAATGTAGCCGGTGCATTACACAACCCAAAAGGCATCCTAGAGAAGGCAAAAGTGCCATATGGACAAGTGAATGTGGTCTTCTCCTGATCTTCCGGAGCAATCAATATTTGGTTGTACCCAGAATACCCATCCAAGAAATAGTAGAAGGCACGCCCAACAAGTCGATCTAACATCTGATCAAGAAAAGGCAAAGAAAAGGGATCCTTGCGGGTCACTCTGTTCAACTTGCGGTAATCCATGCATACCCTCCAACCGGTGATGATTCTGGTAGGAATCAACTCATTTTGTGATTTTTCAACCACGGTCATGCCACCCTTCTTCGGTACACATTGCACCAGTGAAGTCCAAGAGCTATCAGAGATGGGGTACACAACCCCGACATCCAACCACTTGATCACCTCCTTTTTTATAACTTCTTGCATTAACTCGTTCAACCTCCTTTGATGCTCCAAGGAAGACTTTGCATCATCTTCCAAAATAATATTATGCATACAGAATGCGGGGCTTATCCCTCGAATATCAGCTAAAGTCCATCCAATTGCCTTTTTCCGCTTTTGAAGTACCGCCAATGTGGCATCAACCTGCATGTTAGTAAGACAAGAGGAAAGAATAACTGGCAAAGTAGAATTTGAGCCAAAGAACTCATACCTGAGGTGTGGAGGCAGTGATTTCAACTCCAACAACAGAGGCTCCTCAATTGAAGGTTTTGTTGGTGGAGCCTTTCTATTCTCGATGTCCAAAGATAATTTCCTAGACTCATAAGAATAAGAGCCCATTCTATGTAAAGCATTCATGCACTCCACCCGGCTTGCATCCTCATTGACATCAAGATTCAATAGTACGGCCTCTAATAGGTCCTCCACGTTGATCATTGCACTAGTGTCATCAATTATCACTGCTGTAACGAGGTCAACAAAAGAGCACATCTCAGTACTGTTGGGCTGCTTCATTGATTTGCACACATGAATGACCACCTTTTCATTACCCACCCTGAAGGTGAGTTCCCCTGCTTCCACATCAACCAATGTCTTCCCCATAGCTACGAAAGGTCTTCCCAATATGATAGAAACTTCATAGTCCACCTCGCAGTCCAAGATCACAAAGTCAGCTGGCAAGATAAATTTATCCACCCGGACAAGCACATCATCAATAATACCCAATGGTCTCTTCATTGTTCTATCTGCCATTTGTAATCTCATAGAAGTCGGCCTCGGCTGCCCGATACCCAAAGTCTTGAAAACAGAATAGGGCATCAAATTGATACTCGCCCCTAAATCGCATAGAGCTTTAGCAAAATCTGCACTCCCAATGGTGCAAGGAATGGTGAAAGCACCGGGATCTTCAAGCTTTAAGACCATTGAATGCACTATAGCACTAACTTGGTGCGTCATCTTTATAGTTTCACAATCCATAAAATGCTTCTTTGTGACCAAGTCTTTCATGAATTTTGCATAGCCCGACATTTGTTAAAGATACTTCACCAAAGGAACATTAGTGGACAAGGTCTTCATAATGTCAATGAACTTTTTAAACTGATTCTCACTTTTCTGCTTCGCGAGCCATTGAGGATAATGTGGAGTTGGCCTTGGCAAAGAAGCCTTGGCTTTTGGCATAACCGGCTCCGGCATGTCTATTATGTGTTCCCTAGACGGGTTCACATCATTTTGAGTTTCCACATCGACATCTTGAATATCAATCCTCACTTCTTTGTTCATATTTTCATCAACCGCATCTTCAACTACCAAAGGGACTTCATCTTCTTACAACTCAACATCATCATCCAATATTTGCTTTTGTTTGGAGGCATTCACATCAATGCCTCTCCCACTTGTTGTTGTAACCACCATAACATGGTTGTTCCCACCCTTCGGGTTCACTACCGTATCACTTGGTAGAAAACCCTTAGGGCGAGTATTTAAAGAATGTGAGATTTGGCCTAACTGCACTTCCAAGTTTCTGATAGAGGTCTTGTGGGAAGCCAACTGCGGATCCGAGTCCGCATTCTTCTTCATCATCTGTTCGAACCTTCTCCCACCATAAAGTGGCATTTCTCCCAATTGAGGACAAGATTGGTTTCTTCACAATGGGCCAAAACTCTATCAAGATTTTTCAAGCACTCATCAAATGAATCCCCACAACACTAAAGTCATCCATGAACATCTTCAAAATCTCTTCCACCATATAGGTGAAAATGGCCATCATACACTGCTGAAATGCAGCCGGTGCATTACACAACCCAAAAGGCATCCTAGAGAAGGCAAAAGTGCCATATAGGCAAGTGAATGAGGTCTTCTCCTGATCTTCCGGAGCAATCAATATTTGGTTGTACCCAGAATACCCATCCAAGAAACAGTAGAAGGCACGCCCAGCAAGTCGATCTAACATCTGATCAAGAAAAGGCAAAGAAAAGTGATCCTTGCGGGTCACTCTGTTCAACTTGCGATAATCCATGCATACCCTCCAACCGGTGATGGTTCTGTTAGGAATCAACTCATTTTGTGAATTTTCAACCACGGTCATGCCACCCTTCTTCGGTACACATTGCACCAGTGAAGTCCAAGAGCTATCAGAGATGGGGTACACAACCCCGACATCCAACCACTTGATCACCTCCTTTTTCACAACTTCTTGCATTAACTCGTTCAACCTCCTTTGATGCTCCAAGGAAGACTTTACATCATCTTCCAGAATAATCTTGTGCATACAGAATGCGGGGCTTATCCCCCGAATATCAGCTAAAGTCCATCCAATTGCCTTTTTCCGCTTTTGAAGTACCGCCAATGTGGCATCAACCTGTATGTTAGTAAGACAAGAGGGAAGAATGACTGGCAAAGTAGAATTTGAACAAAGAACTCATACCTGAGGTGTGGAGGCAGTGGTTTCAACTCCAACAATAGAGGCTCCTCAATTGAAGGTTTTGTTGGTGGAGTCTTTCTATTCTCGAGGTCCAAAGATAATTTCCTAGACTCATAAGAATAAGAGCCCATTTTATGTAAAGCATTCACGCTCTCCACCCGGCTTGCATCCTCATTGACATCAAGATTCAATAGTACGGCCTCCAATAGGTCCTCCACATTGATCATTGCACTAGTGTCATCAATTATCACTGCTGTGACGAGGTCAACAAAAGAGCTCACCTCGGTACTGTTGGGCTGCTTCATTGATTTGCACACATGAATGACCACCTTTTCATTACCCACCCTGAAGGTGAGTTCCCCTGATTCCATATCAACCAATGCCTTCCCCATAGCTACGAAAGGTCTTCCCAATATGATAGAAACTTCATAGTCCACCTCGCAGTCCAAGATCACAAAGTTAGCTGGCAAGATAAATTTATCCACCCGGACAAGCACATCATCAATAATACCCAATGGTCTCTTCATGGTTCTATCTGCCATTTGTAATCTCATGGAAGTCGGCCTCAACTACCCGATACCCAAAGTCTTGAAAACGGAATAGGGCATCAATTTGATACTCGCCCCCAAATCGCATAGAGCTTTAGAAAAATCCGCACTCCCAATGGTGCAAGGAATGGTGAAAGCACCGGGATCTTCAAGCTTTAAGGCCATTGAATGCACTATAGCACTAACTTGGTGCGTCATCTTTATTGTTTCACAATCCATAAAACGCTTCTTTGTGACCAAGTCTTTCATGAATTTTGCATATCCCGACATTTGTTCAAGAGCCTCCACCAAAGGCACATTAATGGACAAGGTCTTCATAATGTCAATGAACTTTTTAAACTGATTCTCACTTTTCTGCTTCGTGAGCCATTGAGGATAATGTGGAGGTGGCCTTGGCAAAGAAGCCTTGGCTTTTGGCACAACCGGCTCCGGCATGTCTATTATGTGTTCCCTAGACGGGTTCACATCATTTTGAGTTTCCACCTCGACATCTTGAATATCAATCCTCAATTCTTTGTTCATATTTTCATCAACCGCATCTTCAACTACCAAAGGGACTTCATCTTCTTGCAACTCAACATCATCATCCAAGATTTGCTTTTGTTTGGAGGCATTCACATCAACGCCTCTCCCACTTGTTGTTGTAACCACCATAACATGGTTGTTCCCACCCTTCGGGTTCACTACCGTATCACTTGGTAGAGAACCCTTAGGGCGAGTATTTAAAGATTGTGATATTTGGCCTAACTGCACTTCCAAGTTTCTGATAGAGGTCTTGTGGGAAGCCAACTGCGGATCCGAGTCCGCATTCTTCTTCATCATCTGTTCGAACATCATTTCAATTCTACCCATGTCATTTCTAGAAGAACTAGGACCTTGGGATGGAAATGAGGGTGGATTGTTCGGTTGTTGGTACATTAGAGGCCTTTGCAAGCCTTTCCCCCAGTTTCCTTGGTTTCCGTTGTTCCATCCACCTTGATTGTTATTGCCACCCAAATTGTTGTTATTACCATTCCAATTTTCTTGGTCGCTCTGATTGTTGTTCTGATTGCCCCAGTTGTTGTTTTGGTTGTTGTTCCCCCCATTACCATTGTTTTGTTGTTGATTGCCCCAATTGCCTTGAGGTCTCCATTGTTGTTGGTTGGAAGAGTTGCCCCATTGGCCTTGATAATTATTCATGTATTGAACCTCTTCACTTTGTTCATCATAACCATCATTTTGAAATCCATCACGGTCATCATCAAATTGCTCGGAATTCCCTTGGTTTTGTTGCCTTCTTTGCCTTCTGTTGTTGACAAGCATATTGACACCCTCTATG
This sequence comes from Nicotiana tabacum, assembly GCF_000715075.1. Taxonomy (NCBI): domain Eukaryota; kingdom Viridiplantae; phylum Streptophyta; class Magnoliopsida; order Solanales; family Solanaceae; genus Nicotiana; species Nicotiana tabacum. Next base: position 41,629,942 of record NC_134095.1, read on the forward strand.
GCATTCACTTGCCGAGGATTTTGGACTTGTTGCAACTGTGCATTTGCCAATTGGTTCATAATAGTTGTCAGCTCAGCTATAGCTTGCCTGTGATCATGTAATTCCTTGTGCAAATTAGTGACCGTGGGGGTCACCTTGAGGCACATTGGCTCTACTTTGCCATGCAGAAGAAGTGTCAGCCATCTCGTCAAGTATATAATATACTTCATCATATGACAGCTTCATAAAGTTGCCCCCGGCAAGTTGGTTCACTTTGCATTGGTTTGTGGTGTTAATGCCCCAGTAGAAAGTTTGTTGGATTATAGCCTCGGTCACATCATTGTTGGGGCATTCTTTCACCATTGTTCTATAATGCTCCCAAATCTCATGCAAAGGTTCCGTGGGCTCTTGCTTGAAGGCCAATATCTCATCTCGCAATGCCGCCGTATGCCCCGGTGAGAAGAATTTTGCAATGAACTTGTCCGCCAATTCATCCCAAGTAGTGATGGAATGGTTGGAAAGTCTCTCGAGACAATCCAATGCCTTCCCTCTAAGTGAGAATGGGAAGAGTCTCAAACTAAGAGCATCCTCGGACACATTAGTCTGCTTGCTCCCCCAACATGCATCCATGAACCCCTTGTGATGTTTGTAAGCATTTTGATTTGCAGCGCCTGTGAAGTACCCGCGTTGCTCTAGTAAGGTCAACATCACATTGGTTATTTGAAAATTTCCCATCCTGATTCGGGGTGGGACAATAGCACTTGCATAGCCTTGGTTCGGAAGCACTCTAGGAGCCATTCTTGGAAGTGGTAGAGGACGGTCTGGAATATTGTCATTAACATTAGCAATATCCTGGCGGCCTCTACATTGTCCTTGAGGTACAAGAGGTACCTCATCATCTCCGACATCATCTACCTCCTCCCCAGCAATCACATTTCCAAGAGGGTCATTTGCGTTGTTCGCTACCATTTGGTACCTGAGTTGTGACACAAACGAATTAGTAACAAAGGAGGAAAGAAGAACAATACACAAAACTGGCTAAATAGATAGCCAAAACAGTTAGCTCCCCGGCAACGGCGCCAAAAAGTTGATCGAAGCCTACCCTGCACTACTATTGAGTAGCGAGAGAGGATCGAAGCAGCTTTTAACCGATTTAGGGTCGGGATCGAATTCCATAGAGATCTAGAATTTGGAGTCGGGTATCTATCTAGATTAAACTAAAGTTAAACTAAAACAAGTTGTTCAAATGGTTTAAAAGGCACTAGGGTAGTGACTTCCGCCTAGGTGGTCAATTAACGGATACTTGAGTCTAAGGCATGATTGACATATTTGGGGAGTATGATATAAACGTTGCACGATTTTACCCACTCTACACCTCTCGGTGGTTCGAGTGATTTTGCCCGAATTGACTTTCTCAATACCAATTGGGAATCAAGTTTCAAGTCGGGTATTACTCTCTCGAGGTTTAACCCTTTAGTTGGAGCTATCAATCTCTTGAGTATGCCCCAATTCCTTGTTGGACCAATTTCAGAGACGCAAGCTCTCGTTCTCAAGAAGAGCTCAAGTCAACTAAACACAAACTAGTGTTTGCAACCACTAATTCAACAATTAAACATGAAATTAGCCCAAATATCAAACACTCATAGTCAATCTAGCCCTAAAACATAAGACCCATCAATTACCCACACTAGGGTTGACCCACAACCCTAGCTTATGGGTTTAACTACTCATAATTAAAGATGAAAAGCAAGAAATAGATGAAGAACAACTCATATTAATTAATTACTGAGATAAACAATAAGATTCAATGTTGAAATGTAGATAAAATTGCCCAAAATAGCTAAAGACTTCAAATCGATGAGCGCAACTATAGCTAAAAACTATCTGATGGCCTAAAAATGGGAAAAGAAGCTACTGGACAAAAATACCCCTGCGGAGCTAGTGCGGACCACACAAAATGGTGTGCGGCCGCACTAAGGCTCTGCACTTGAAAATCCATCTCTCTGAACTCAGGCATTGCAGACCGCAGAGTATGGACTGCGACCGTGGAGGATTCTAGTGCGGCCCTCATGAAATGGAGTGCGGACCACATTGACTTGAAACTCGGAAGTTGGCAACACTCTGATCCTTCTTAATGCGGACCGCACTAAATCGAGTGCGGCCGCATTGATCCTAGTGCAGACCGTACAAAACCTAGTGCGACCGCATTGCCCTTTTTGCCTGAATGCCACCTCTCTGAACCTCCTTGTGTGGACCGCACAGAATGGTGTGCGGCTGCATTGGGCCTGTTTTGCCTGATCTTTGTCTTGTCTTGGTACTTGTGCAAGTTTCACTCCTTTTGAGCTGATCTTTGACATCTTGTCACTTTGTTGATCAAACCTGCAATCAAGCACAACTTGTGAGCCTTTTGGGATTATTTTGTATGAATTTCTAATCAAAACATAAGCAAGAAGGAGTATAAAATGCATCAAAATCCCTAGTTATCAATACCTCCAAAATGTCTTCCATCATATCGATGAAAATGGCCATCATACACTGCTGAAATGTAGCCGGTGCATTACACAACCCAAAAGGTATCCTAGAAAAAACAAAGGTATGGACAAGTGAATGTGGTCTTCTCCTGATCTTCCGGAGCAATCAAGATTTAGTTGTACCCAGAATACCCATCAAAGAAACAGTAGTAGGCACGCCCAGCAAGTCGATCTAACATCTGATCAAGAAAAGGCAAAGGAAAGTGATCCTTGCGTGTCACTTTATTCAACTTGCGGTAGTCCATGCATACCCTCCAACCGGTGACGGTTCTTGTAGGAATCAACTCATTTTGTGAATTTGTAACCATGGTCATGCCACCCTTCTTCAGTACACATTGCACCGGTGAAGTCCTTATCACAGATAGGGTACACAACCCCGACATCCAACTACTTGATCACCTCCTTTTTCACAACTTCTTACATTGCCTCGTTCAACCTCCTGTGATGCTCCAAGGAAGGCTTTGCATCATCTTCCACAATAATCTTGTGCATACATAATGCGGGGCTTATCCCCCGAATATCAGCTAAACTCCATTCAATTGCCTTTTCTGCTTTTGAAGTACCGCCAATGTGGCATCAACCTGCATGTTAGTAAGACAAGAGGAAAGAATAATTGGCAAAGTAGAATTTGAGCCTATGAACTCAGACCTGAGGTGTGGAGGCAGTGGTTTCAACTCCAACACTAGAGGCTCCTCAATTGAAAGTTTAGTTGGTGGAGTCTTTCTATTCTCGAGGTCCAAAGATAATTTCTAGGCTCATAAGAGTAAAAGCCCATTCCATGTAAAGCATTCACGCACTCCACTCGGCTTGCATCCTCATTGACATCAAGATTCAATAATACGGCCTCCAATGGGTCCTCCACATTGATCATTGCACTAGTGTCATCAATTATCACTGCTGTGACGAGGTCCACAAAAGAGCACACCTCAGTGGTGTTGGGCTACTTCATTGATTTGCACACATGAAAGACCACTTTCTAGTCACCCACCCGGAATGTGAGTTCCCCTGCTTCCACATCAACTAAGGCCTTCCCCGTAGCAGGGAAAGGTCTCCGCAAAATGATAGGAACTTAATATTCTACCTCACAATCCAAGATCACAAAGTCAGCTGGCAAGATAAATTTGTCTACCCGGACGAGCACATCATCAATAATACCCAATGGTCTCTTCATCGTTCTATCTGCCATTTGTAATCTCATAGAAGTCGGCCTTGGCTGCCAATACCCAAAGTCTTGAAAATGGAATAGGGCATCAAATTGATACTAGCCCCCAAATCACATAGAGCTTTAGCAAAATCCGCACTCCCAATGGTGCAAGGAATGGTGAAAGCACCGGGATCTTCAAGCTTCGGGGCCATTGAATGCACTATTGCACTAACTTGGTGAGTCATCTTTATAGTTTCATAATCCATAGACCACTTCTTTGTTACCAAGTCCTTTATGAATTTGGAATAGCCCGACATTTGTTCAAGAGCCTCCACCAAAGGCGCATTGATGGATAAACTTTTCATCATGTCAATAAACTTTTTAAACTGATTTTCGTTTTTCTGCTTCGCGAGCCTTTGAGGATAAGGCGGAGGTGGCCTTGGCAAAGGAGCCTTGGCTTTAGGCACAACCGGCTCCGTCATGTCTATTATGTGTTCCCTAGACGAGTTCACATCATTTTGAGTTTCCACCTCGACATATTTAATTTCAATCCTGAGTTCTTCATTCACATTTTCATCAATCATATTTTCAACCACCAAAGGAACTTCATCTTCTTGCAACTTAACATCATCATCCACAACTTGCTTTTGTTTGGAGGCATGCACATCACCGCCTCTCCCACTTCTTATTGTTACTGCCATAACATGATTGTTCCCACCCTTCGGGTTCACTACCGTATCACTTGGTAGCGCACCCTTAGGGCGAGTATTTAAAGACTGTGAGATTTGGCCTAACTGCACTCCAAGTTTCTGATATAGGTATTATGGGAAGCCAACTGAGCATCCGAGTCCGCATTTTTCTTCATCATCTGCTCGAACATTATTTCAATTCTACCCATATCATTGCTAGAAGAACTAGGACCTTGAGATGGAAATGGGGGCGGATTGTTCGGTTGTTGGTACATTGGGGGCCTTTGAAAGCCTTGCCCCCGGTTTCCTTGGTTTCTATTGCTCCATCCACCATGATTGTTATTACCACCCCAATTGTTGTTATTACCATTCCAATTTCCTTGGTTGCTTTGATTGTTATTCTGATTTCCCTAGTTGTTGTTCCCCCAATTACCATTGCCTTGTTGTTGTTGGTTGGAGGAATTGCCTCTTTGGCCATGATAATTATTCACGTATTGCACCTCTTCACTTTGTTCATAATAACCATCATTTTGAAATCCACCACAATCATTATCAAATTGCTCCAAATTCCGTTGGTTCTGTTGCCCTCTTTGTCTTCTTTTGTTGTCAAGCATGTTAACACCCTCCATGGCATTCACTTGGCGCGGATTTTGAACTTGTTGCAACTGTGCCTTTGCTAGTTGGTTCATTGTAGTTGTCAACTCAACTATAGCCTGCCCATGATCATGTAATTCCTTGTGCAAATGGATAATCGTGGGGTCACCCTGGGGCACATTGGCTCTACTTTGCCAAGCGGAAGAAGTGTCAGCTATCTCGTCAAGAATGTCACAAGCCTCATCATATGACAGCTTCATGAAGTTGGCCCCAGCAAGTTGGTTCACTATACATTGGTTTGTTGTATTAATGCCCCGGTAGAAGGTTTGTTGAATCATCACTCTGTCATATCATTGTTGGGGCATTCCTTCACCATTGTTCTATAACGCTCGCAAATCACATGCAAAGGTTCCGTGGGCTCTTGCTTGAACTCCAAGATCTCATCTCTCAATGCAGCCATATGCCCTAGTGGGAAAAATTTTGCAATGAACTTGTCCGCTTACTCATCCCAAGTAGTGATGGAACGGTTGGGAAGTCGCTCGAGCCAATCCAATGCCTTCCCTCTAAGTGAGAATGGGAAGAGTCTCAACCTAAGAGCATCCTCGGACACATTAGTCTGCTTGCTCCCCCAACATGTATCCACGAACCCCTTGTGATGTTTGTAAGCATTTTGATTTGCAGCGCCTGTGAAGTACCTACGTTGCTCTAGTAAGGTCAACATCACATTGGTTATTTGAAAATTTCCCGCCCGGATTCGAGGTGGGACAATAGCACTTGCATAGCTTGGTTCGGAAGCACTCTAGGAGCCACTCTTGGAAGTGGCAGAGGAGGGTCTGGAATATTGTCATTAACATTAGCAATATCCTGGCGGCCTCTACATTGTCCTTGAGGTACAAGAGGCACCTCATCATGTCCGACATCATCTACCTCCTCCCTCTACCTCTTCCCCCGAAATCACATTTCCAAGAGGGTCATTGGCGTTGTTCGTTGCCATTTAGTACTTGAGTTGTGACACAAACAAAATTAGTAACAAAGAAGGAAAGACGAACAATACACAAAACTATTTAAATAGATAGACAAAATCGTTAGCTCCCCGGCAACGGTGCCAAAAAGTGATCGAAACCTACCCTGCACTACTATTGAGTAGCGACAGAGGGTTGAAGCAGCTTTTACCCGATTTAGGGTCGGGATCGATTTCCACAGAGAGCTAGATGTTGGAGTTAGGTATCTATCTAATTTAGAGTTGGGTATGTGTTACAAATTATACTTCTAAACATTTTTTAGTTTTTGTTTTACTTCTACTTTTATCAAACTACAATGGTAAATTAAACTAGAATAAGCTAAGAGTAAAATGTTGCGGGTTGTTCAAATGGTTTAAAAGGCACTAGGGTAGTGACTTTCTCCTAGGTGGTCAATTGACGGATACTTGAGTCTAAGGCATGATCGACATATTTGGGGAGTATGATATAACCGTTGCACGATTTTACCCACTCTACACCTCTCGGTGGTTCAAGTGATTTTGCCCGAATTTACTTTCTCAAGACCAATTGGGTATGCATTTTGCACAAGCAATCAAGTTTCAAGTCGGGTTTTACTCTCTCGAGGTTTACCCTTTAATTGGGGCTATCAATCTCTTGAGTACACCCCAATTCCTTGTTGGACCAATTTCAGAGACTCAAGCTCTCTTTCTCAAGAACAGCTCAAGTCAACTAAACACAAACTAGTGTTTGCAACCACTAATTCAACAATTAAACATGAAATTAGCCCAAATATCAAACACCCATAGTCAATCTAGCCATAAAACACAAGACCCATCAATTACCCACACTAGGGTTGAGCCACAACCCTAGTTTATGGGTTTAGCTACTCATAATTAAAGAAATACATGAAGAAAAACTCATATTAATTAATTACTAAATGAACCAAGAAGATTCAATGTTGAAATGTAGCTAAAATTACTCAAAACAGCTAAAACTATGAAGTCACGAGCGCAGCTCTGAAGAGAAAACTATCTGATAACCTAAAAATGGGAAAAACAACTATGTATACTAAGCTGAAAAATCTGGATAAAAATACCCCTGCAGGGTTAGTGCGGACCGCACAAAATCACGTGCGGCCGCACTGGCTCTTGACATAAAAATCCACCTCTCTGAACTCAGGAAATACGGACTGCACAGAATGAAGTGAGACCGCGGAGGCTTCTAGTGCGGTCCGCATGAAATAGAGCGCGGACTGCATTGGCTTAAAACTCAGAACTGGCAACTCTCTGATCATCCTTACTGCAAACCGCACTAAATTGAGTGCGGCCTCATTGATATCAGTGCGGACCGCACAAAACCTAGTGCGGCCACATTTCCCTTTTTGCCTGAATATCATACTCTCTGAACCTCACTTGTGCGGACCACACAGAATGGTGTGCGGCCGCACTGGCCTTGTTTTGTCTAAGCTTTGTCTTGTCTTGATACTTGTACAAGTTTCACTCCTTTTGAGTTGATCTTTGACTTCTTGTCACCTTGTTGATCAAACCTGCAATAAAGCACAACTTGTGAGCCATTGGGACTATTTTGTACAAATTTCTAATCAAAACTTAAGAAAGAAGAAGTATAAAATGTAGCAAAATCCCTAGTTATCAATAGGGCAGAGACGGAGGATGACCGGGGCTTCATGGATAGGTGTTGAGTGGATTCTTCGCATGGCCGATATTTTTGAGACCAATGGGGTCTCGCTCACTACTTTTCAATTCATTAGGACTGCCTTCAGTTGGTGGGAGGCTTATGAGAGGCGCACGCCAGTCGGTGCAGCTCCACTTACATGGCAGGAGTTCTCCGTCCTCTTCTTTGGAGAAGTTGGTGCCGCAGTCTCGTAGAGAGGAGTTGCATAGAAATTTTGAGCAATTACATCACGATGGCATGTCTATGACATAGTATGAGATGAGGTTTTCTAAGTTGGCTTGTCATGCAGTTTGGTTGGTTCCCACTGATAGGGAAAGGATTAGGAGGTTCATTGATGGCCTCACATATCAGTTGTTGTTGCTTATGACTTGGGAGAGAGTATCTGGTGCTACTTTTTATGAGGTGGTCAACATTGCTCGGTAGATAGAGATGGTCCGCAGTCAGGAGTAGGTGAGTTGGAGGCCTCGTGAACCGGGTGGTTTCGGTTGTGTTCCTTCTAGGGGTAAGTTCCACCACGGTAGGGGTCATCCCTATAGGCATGTTTCGATGGCTCATCCAGTTTACCATGGTGTATCATTCGGCCATGGTTCATACAGTTCTTATCAGGGTCTGTCATCTCTCAGTGCCCTTCCAGCTCAGAGTTTGTCCTGTGCTCCATCGGTTTAGGGCTCATCTATGCCAGGTCCTTCTAGCAGTTATCCCAGTGCTTGGGGCTCCTTTCAGTTCCCACAACCAGCACCGGAGCGTTGCTTTGAGTGCAGGGAGTTAGGGCACTTGTGGAGGTAGTGTCCTTGTCGTTTGGGGAGGTCCAGTGCAGTAAATGAGTCAGGTTGTAGCTTCAGCACCATTTACTTCACCACCAGCTCAGCCAACTTGGGGTGAGGCTCAGTCAGCTAGGGGTCGCCCTAGAGGGCGATGCTGAACAGGTGGTGGTCAGACCCGATTCTATTCTATTCCGGCCAAACAAGATGTCATGGCTTTCAAAATGAGGCAAAGAAGCCATAATCAACTCATGAAAGAGTCAAACATGCACAAATCCAAGGCTGGGACTGGAGCTCTGACAGCGGCAGAAAAGAGTGGCCGCGTAAGGACCATCGCTGAGGCGGCCATAAATACGCAACCCGTGAAAGTGAGATTCAGAGAGGCTATTTTGGGCACAATATTGACCACTGGCCATGATGGAAAATCACGGTTGCGAAATATCTGTCTCGGCCGTGATGGTATTTTTGCTGAGAGCGTACTTCGAGGTTTAAAGGCCCTACAAGTTAAGTTTGAATGAAGAACGCGATCCCTGTCCAAATTTTGTTGCCGCGAATTAAGCGCACGCGGAGGTGGTGGATTTTACATTGTCCGCGAAATAGGTTCCAGTCCAGATTCAAATATGGAGAAAAGCGGACCCCGTTCATTATTACGTGGCCGTGATAGCTCAAGCGCGGACACAGTCAGAATTACGTGTCCGCGAAACCTCCGCATGAGCATTTTTTCTGGAATTTCAGCATAGTATAAATAAATCTTTTTCACAGTTTTAGGTTATGTTATATTTTCCTGAGTACATGAGACGGCTAGTTTTACCTGTTTGGGCAATTTTGTACAAGATTTACCTTATAACTTTAGATTTTCATCTTTTAATATATCATTATAGATTTTATCTTCTCTTTATCTTTGATTTTTGCTCTTTTTATGAGTAGCTAAACCCATAGGATTGTGACCAAGCCCTAGTGTGCGTATTTAATGGGTCTTGAATTTTAGGGCTTAATTATTTATGGGTTAGTGATATTTAGCCTAATTCATGCTTTAATTGTAGAATTAATGGTTGCAAATACTGATTCGTGCCTTTATGACTTAGACTCTTCTTGAGAAAGAGAGACTAAGTCTAAGAAATTGGGGTGAATTCAAGAGATTGATAGCCCCAATTGAAGGACTAAACCTAGAGATAGTAATACCTGACTTGAGCAAATATCATTTGTTATGCATGAACATTCATTTGGATTTGAGAAAGCCAAAATGGGAAAAGTCACTCAAACTATCGAGAGGTATAGAGTGAGCATTTATGTGTCATGGTTATATCACGACCCCAATCATAACAAGCTTGCCCTGAATTCTCTATACCAGTTAGATACCCACCTAGGGGAAGTCACTACCCTAGTCCCTTTAAATCTTTGAAAACAACCAACAAAAACAATGTACTTAGTTTTAACTATTGCTTGCTATCGAATAGAAGTAGAAGTAGAAAACAAAACCAACCATTTGTGGAAGTACAATTAAGAGCAAAACCCGCATCTCTACTCGGATATAAACCTAACTCCAAACTAATTAACTCCCTGGGGATTCGGTCTCAACCTTTGTTGGGTAAAACTGCATCGACCATCCTTGCTACTCAGTAGTAGTGTAGGTTTGGAACTAATTAATTTTTAGTGCCGTTGCCGGGGAGTTAAATGGTTTTAGCTATATCTCAAAGTATTTATGTGTTTTGTTTTTCTTTCGTTACGATTTTCTAATTTATTTGTGAATTGCTTTTAAGTACAACATGGCTCTTAACAATGATGTTCCCAGAAATTTGCCATTGGGGAACGATTTAGACGACGATAATATGGATGAGCTTTAACCCGAACCACAAGCACAAAGGAGAGGCCGACCACCTCATGATAATATTCCAAACCCTCCCCCACCTCCAGCAAGGGCAGCACACCGGGTGTTGCCTAATGAAGGATATGCAAGTGCAATAGTCCCGCCCCGAATTAGGGCGGACAACTTCCAAATTACCAATGTTATGCTTACACTTTTGGAACAGAGGGGTTTCTTCACCGGAGCTCCACACCAAAATGCCTACAAGCATCTCAAGGGTTTTGTTGATACATGCTGGGGGAGCAAGCAAACTAACATTTCTGTGGACGCGTTGAGATTAAGGATTTTCCCATTCTCTCTAAGGGGGAAAGCTTTGGATTGGCTTGAAAGGTTGCCCAACCATTCCATCACCACTTGGGATGAGTTGGCCGAGAAATTCATAGCAAAGCTCTTCTCGCCTAGACATATGGCGACACTGAGAGATGAGATCCTTGCCTTCAAACAAGAGCCAAATGAACTGTTTCATGAGATTTGGGAAAGGTATCAGATGATGGTGAAAGAATGTCCGAACAATGACATGACCGAAGTAATGATCCAACAAACATTCTACAGTGGCATCAACACTACCAACCAGTGTGTAGTTAACCAACTCGTAGGGGGAAAATTTATGATCACTCCTTATGCTGAGGCGTGTGATATACTTGATGAGATGGCTGATACTTCCTCGGTATAGTAAAGTCGAGCTAATGTGCCACAAGGTGATCCCAATGTCATTCACCTACACAAAGATCTCCATGACCACGACCAAGCAATAGCCGAGTTAACTACAACCATGAACCAGGTAGCCAAAGCTCAGTTGCAGCAAGTTCAAGGGCCAAAACAAGTGAATGCCATGGAAGGGGTAAATATGATGGTCAACAAGAGGAGGCAAAGAGGTCAACAAAGTCAAGGAAATTCGGATCAATTTGAGCAAGGTGGTAGTGGTTACAATCAAGATGATGGGTATGATGATCAAAGTGAAGAGGTTTAGTATGTGAACAACTACCAAGGACAACGGGGCAATGCTCTGAATCAACAACAACAGTGGAGATCCCAAGAAAATTGGGGAAATCAAAATCAACAAGGAAATTGGAACAGTGCAAACAACAACAACCAAAGCAACTGGGGGAACAACAATCAAAATTGGGGCAACCAAGGTAACCAAGGCAACTGGAGTGGCAATAACAATAGCACTTGGGGAGGTAACAACAACCAATGAGGTTAGAATAACGGTAATCAAGGGAATCGGGGGCCGAGCTTTCAAAGGCCTCCGATGTTTCAACAACCAAACAACCCACCTCCATTTCCGTCTCAAGGTCCCAGCGCATCCAATAATGAGATGGGACGGATTGAATCTATGTTTGAGCAAATGATAAATAAAAATGCCGACTCTGATGCCCAATTGGCATCCCACAATACTTCTATCTGCAACTTGGTGGTCCAACTTGGCCAAATTTCTCAAGCGTTGAATACTCGCCCTAAGGGGCACTACCTAGTGAAACGGTAGTAAACCCGAAGGGAGGGAACAATACAGGCCACGCTATGGCAGTGACTACAAGGAGTAGTAGAGGTGGAGTTGCTAGTACCTCTAATGCAAGAAAGGTTGTGAGTGATGATGTGTTGGTGCAAGAGGATGATGAGAAAAGCAATGATGTGCAATTGAGTGATGAAAATGTGAATGAAGAAGTAAGAATTGACATTGATAACATCGTGGAGGAGGAACAAAATGATGTGAACCCGTCTAGGGAACACGTAATAGACATACCAGAAATGGTAGTGCCCAAAGCCAAGGCTCCTTTGCCAAGGCTCCTTTGCCAAGGCCTCCTCCACCATACCCTTAAAGGCTTGCGAAACAAAACAATGAGAACCAGTTCAAGAAATTTATTGATATGATGAAGAGTTTGTCGATAAATGTACCTTTGGTAGAGGCTCTAGAACAAATGTCAGGATATGCCAAGTTTATAAAAAACTTAGTAACAAAAAAGAGATCCATGAATTGTGAAACTATCAAGATGACACATCAAGTGAGTGCCATCGTACATTCCATGGACCCAAAGCTAGAAGACCCGATGCTTTTACAATCCCCTGCACTATTGGCAGTGCCGATTTCACCAAAACTTTGTACGACTTAGGGGCAAGCATTAACTTGATGCCATATTATGTGTTTAAGAAATTGGGGATTGGGCAACCAAGGCCCACATCCATGAGGTTATAGATGGAGGGTAGGATAATGAAGAGGCCATTGGGGATTATATATGATGTCTTAGTGCGGGTCGACAAGTTCATGCTTCCCGCGGATTTTATAATTCTTGACTGCGAGGTTGATTATGAGGTGCCGATCATATTGAGGAGACCTTTCCTAGCTACAGGGAAGGATTTAGTTGATGTGGAAGTAGGGGAGCTGACCTTCCGGGTGGATGATGAAAAAGTTGTGTTCCATGTCTGCAAATCAATGAGGCAGCCCAATAGCAACAAAGTATGTTCCTTTGTGGATCATGTGACCAAGGTGATTGCTGAAGCCACTAGTGCTGTGATAAATGTGGAGGACCCTTTGGAAGCTGTGTTGTTGAACCATGATGTGACTGAGAATGAAGGCTTGGTGGAATATGTCAATGCTTTGCATGGAATGGGTTCTTACACATATGATCCCCGGAAACTTTTCTTGGATGTTGAGAACTGAAGGACACCACCAACAAACGAAGAGCCTCCCGTATTGGAGTCAAAGCCTTTACCTTCACACTTCAGGTATGCATTCTTGGACCTTTGTTCAACTTTACCTGTTATTCTTTCTTCGTGCTTAACTAACATGCAAGTAGATGCTACCTTTGCGATGCTTCAAAGAAGGAAGAAAGTAATTGGATGGACTCTAGCTGATATCTGGGAGATAAGCCCCGCCTTTTGCATGCACAAAATTATACTTGAGGATGATGCCAAACCCTACGTGAAACATCAAAGGAGGTTGAATGAGGCCATGCAAGAGGTCGTCAAGAAGGAAATTATCAAGTAGCTAGATGTGAGGGTTGTGTACCTCATTTCGGATAGTCCATAGACTTCGCTGGTACAATGTGTGCCGAAGAAGGGCGGTATGACTGTGGTCACAATTGAGCAAAATGAGTTGATCCCCATTAGGGATATCACCGGATAGAGGGTATGCATGGATTACCGAAAGCTGAACAAAGTGACCCGCAAAGATCATTTTCCATTGCCCTTTCTTGACCAAATGTTGGATAGATTTGTCGGGCGTGCCTACTATTGCTTTTTGGATGGGTACTCAGGTTACAACCAGATTTTGATTGCACCGAAAGACCAAGAGAAAACCACCTTCACATGTCTGTATGTCACCTTTGCATTCTCACGGACGCCATTTGGTTTGTGTAATGCACCAGCTGCCTTTCAGCGGTGTATGATGGCTATATTTACAGACATGGTGGAGGACTTCTTGGAAGTGTTCATGAATGATTTTAGTGTTGTGGGTGACTCCTTTGAAGAATGCTTGAATAATCTTGACAAGGTATTGGCCCAATGTGAAGAGACCAACTTAGTACTTAATTGGGAGAAGTGCCACTTTATGGTTGAGGGGGGCATTGCCCTCGGCCATAAGATCTCAAAGAACGTTATTGAAGTGGACAAAGCGAAGATTGAAGTGATTTCAAAACTCCCTCTTCCTACTTCCGACAAGGGAGTTAGGAGCTTTCTTGGGCATGCAGGGTTCTACCGAAGGTTCATCAAGGACTTCTCAAAAGTGGTGAATCCCTTGTGCAAGTTGTTGGAAAAGGATGCAAAGTTTGCATTTAATGATGATTGCATGAAAGCTTTTCAACTTCTCAAGTATAGATTGACTACTACTCCCATCAACACCATACCCAATTAGAGCTTGCCATTTGAGCTCATGTGTGATACTAGTGACGTTGCGGTAAGAGTGGTTTTGGGGCAAAGGATCAACAAATTTTTTCATTCGGTCTATTATGCAAGAAAAACGATGAATGATGCCGAAGTCAATTATACTGTGACCGAAAGAGAGTTACTAGCCATTATCTTTGCCATGGAAAAGTTCAGGCCATATCTCATGGGTACCAAAGTGATTGTGCACACCGATCACGTGGCACTCCGCTACTTGATGACAAAAAAGGACTCTAAGGCTAGGTTGATGCGATGGGTTTTACTGCTTCAAGAGTTTGACCTTGAAATTATTGATCGAAAAGGATGTGAAAATCAAGTAGCAAAAAACTTGTCCCGCTTGGAAGAGGAAGGGAGGCCCAATGATGGCTTCGAAATTAATGATTCATTTCTGGATGAACAACTCCTCTTCCTGTCTTTGAATAGTATTCCTTGGTTCACCGATGTGGCTAACTTTCTTATGACCGGCATTGTCCCGAATGAGCTCTCTTCTAACCAAAGGAAGAAGCTTAAACGGGAAAATTTGGATTATTACTGGGATGAGCCTTATATTTTCAAGATTTGTAATGATGGTGTGATCTGAAGATGTGTTCCGGGGGAGGGGCAAATAAGTATTCTTGATGCTTGCCATTACTCGCCCTACGATGGTCATCATGGTGGGGCGAGAACTGCTTCAAAGGTTCTCAACTGTGGATTTTATTGGCCTACCCTATATAAAGATGCTAGTGAGCTTGTTAAGAGATGTGATTAGTGTTAGAGAGCTGGTGGGATTTCCAAGAATGATGAAATGCCTCTCACCACTATTCTTGAGATTGATATTTTTGATATGTGGGGCATCGACTTCATGGGGCCATTTGTGAGTTCATGTAGTAATACTTACATTTTGGTTGCTGTTGATTATGTTTCCAAGTAGGTTGAAGCTGTGGCTTTGCCCAACAATAAGGCACGGAGTGTGGTGGCTTTCTTGAAGAAAAATATTTTCACAAGGTCTGGCACTCCAAGGGCGATCATCAGTGATTGGGGGGGAGGGGCGTCTCATTTTTGCAACAAGGCCTTCGATACTTTACCCTCTAAGTATGGTGTCAATCATAATGTGTCAACCCCTTATCATCCCCAGGCTAGTGGACAAGTTGAGGTCTCCAACAGGGAGATAAAGAGCATATTGTCAAAACCTGTCAATGCAAATCGGACTGATTGGTCAAAGAAACTTGATGATGCTTTGTGGGCTTACAGGACTGCTTACAAGACTCCAATTGGTATGTCTCTGTACCGATTGGTATTTGGGAAAGCATGCCATCTTTCGGTGGAATTGGAGCATAAGGTCATGTGGGCGTTGAAGAAGTTAAACCTTGAATGGGATGTAGCTACAAATCTCTAGGTAGAGCAACTAAATGAACTTGATGAGTTTCGGTTTCATGCTTATTCCAGCTCGTCCATGTATAAGGACAAGATAAAGTACTTACATGACAAATATACCTGAAGCAAGGAATTCGAGGAGGGTGACTTGGTTTTTCTACTCAACTATCGGTTACGACTGTTTCTGTCATGCTCCAGAATCCGAGGAGCGCGACCGGCGCTCAACCGAGTAAACCCGACTGAGCAAGCCTGTTAGGTTTCATACTACCCAAATTCGTCTTTGAATAAAGAGGAAATGCACACCATTAATCAAATTCTATAAACATGTCATTAACAATTCCATTTCATTTCTATTAACAACTTCGTTCACAATTTTGAAGATATTACAAGTTTTACACATCATTGCCAAACATCAATATTTCCTCTTTAATTCTAATACTCGACAATACCCACAACCTGTCTACGGAGCCTCTAAATACAACTGAAGAGTTAATATGGAAATGCCGGCAACAAGGCTCCGGCTACACCTCAAATACAATGTACATGATAAACAGATGAAACAGGACCCCGAAACGAAGTGGGGCTCACCAAGTCAGCTGAAAGGATGATGCGGCACTAGCTGCGACCAACACTGCCTGCTATAGAAACACCTACATCCATTTAAAGACATAGCGCCCCCGGCAAAAGGGACGTTAGTGCCATCGAATAGCACTAGTATGTAATAACTAAACACCATCTAGTTAGAAAGAACTTTCATACAAGAGTAAAGAGGAAATCATAAAGACAACAAAGTTTCAAATAAGCACCATGTCAACAATATAAGGAGGTTCACATGATTTCCACATAGTTTCTGAAATTTTAGATTGGAGCATCCCACACTGTTGCATCATTATCCACATTGCCACCGCTTCTTTGAGCGGAGTCCGATCACGGCCCGATCGGCTAATCCATCTCCCGAAGACGTTACCATTATTTCATCCACATTTTCCAATTTCAATCATCAATACATTACCACCATGTGTATATATCATGGCGTCCGATCACGGCCCGATCGGCTAAGCCGCCTTCCCGAGACATTACCATTTTCCATTATTCATCTCACTCCAATATTTGGTTACACATATGTCATTTCAAAGGAACTTGGGGCTACAGCTATCACGTCATATATTTGGCACTAGGCCACATTTCACATCATTTCCAATTTACATGTTAGATTTGTAATTTAGGACAATAGGTGCACACAAGAGCAATTTAAATTGTGAGCATAGATAAGACTTCACATAGATGGCACATATATGCAGCTTCAATCTCAATTTAAGGCCTAAGCATTTCAATACATAATTCATATCTTTTGCCCATTTCGAGTTATCAAGATAGCACGTTGATCATGTTGAGACACATCTTTCACGCATATAAGGTTACAACACCAATTCATGTAAAATAACAATCGATGCAACAATTCAACTTTAATCTTACCATATTCACACAAACATCGATGAAGCTCGATTTCTAAAAGACGGGGTTTTAGCCATACATACCTTGTTTAAGCTTTCCTTAAGTTACTACGACATTCCGGAAATTTTAGCAATCTCAATCTACTTATGACATAACAAAATTAAACACAAATTAGGAAGGTATTCATTGTTTCATCTCATTTGAGCATTTTATCAAATACTAGTTGAGCATCTTGATTTCAAATCTCCTTTTACAAGGTTTTCTTCATTCCCCAACCCAATCTTTACTTATTTATGTTCAGCAATCTTCCCACAAACCTAATTTGTACATGCATGTATACATAATACTATTACACCCAAGAATCATACCTCAATAACCCATCTCACAATCTCTATAACACCAACACAACCTAGGTTAGGCACCTATGGCTTCCATTCACCATCCCATGAGTTCTAACGTATATATCATACATAAATAATCACCATAGAGTAGTTAGAGGTGATAGACATACCTCTTGTAGTAAGAATCTTGAGAATCCCCACTTGTAGTGTTCTTGATCAATTTAGGGATTTAAATGGGAATCTATGGATTTTTAAGATCAATCCTTGTTAATATAGGTGTTTAGGAGTAGTAATCAACTCAAAATACTCCAAAAATATTACCTTGGATCATAGGAGGGAAGTATGGGACGGATTCCCCTTGATAGAGCAACCCCTAACTCAAAAAATGACTTAGATACTCTTCATACCCGGTCTTGGGGTATTTAGAGGTCTGCTACTAGCGCGCCCGCGCTAAGGCCGCGCTCACGTGGCTAACGAGGCAGAATACTCCTCAATATGCGCGGTCGCGCTTCCGCCGCGCACCTGGGCGCGTATATGACACATGCCCAGTAAAATGGTCATAACTTTCTGTATACACCTCCAAATGACGAACGGTTTGATGCGTCGGAAACTAGAGTCAAAGAGCTTTAATTGTTTATGTTGTGTATCACACAAAACCTTATATAACTGGAGATATGATTGTCTAAAGTGAGGTCTTGTGCATACTCATTCACAACTTTAGTCTATTATGAAATTTTCCAACTTGGCTTAGACTTAGGCCTCTCCTTAGACTCCAAATCACTTATAATATGCCTCATACACTTATTATCATATCCAATTGATATCCATCATGTTAATATCACATAAAATATTATAATTAGCCTACATGGCACCTCGAAATCCTAAATTACTTAGCAAAAATTTTCCGGGGCCTTACATTCTCCGCCCCTAGGATCATTCGTCCTCGAATGAGGAGTAGAGTCTGTCCCCCAAAATCATAACCTAACCGTTTTCTCACACATCTTTAACTCCCAAATTTTGACTAACTCCCAAATTTTTCAGAAATTTCGGCAGAGTTTCCCTTGTAACTGGGCCTATCCACCTGTCAGAGAACCCCAGAAACGCATCCTATCAACATATACATAATCCAAAGATGCAACATAATATAAAATGATGCCAACCGTGGCCCCATAAGCAATGCATTTCTAGAAAAGAAACACTATTATCATCAACTAACCATGTGATACATAATTCATAGAAGGTAAGCTTTCAACATCTTCATGGGACACAAATACTTAATTACATTGCTATCCAAACAAGTGGGGGTACTTCTTCTTCATTTCTTCCTCAGCTTCCCAAGTGGCTTCCTCATTTGCTGGTTTCGCGATAACACTTTCACGGAGGCAATCTCTTTATTTCTCAACTTTCGGACTTGCCTATCAAGGATGACAACTGGAATTTCTTCGTACGATAATTCTTAATTAACCTCAATAGACTCAAGTGGCACAATGGTGGATGGATCTCCCACTACCTGCTTCAACATAGACACATGGAAGACTGAGTGTACCAATGACATCTCGGGTGGCAGCTCAAGCTTGTATGCCACCTGACCAATCCTCTGAATGATTTTGTACGGTCCGACATACCTCAGACTCAATTTTCCCTTCTTTCCAAACCGCATGATACCCTTCATAGGGGAAACCTTCAAGAATACCCAATCGTCTTCCTTAAATTCCAAATCTCTTCGACGAACATTTGAATAGGACTTTTGACGGTTCTGACCAGTTTTTAACTGCTCCTTAATAATCTTAACCCTCTCCATAGGTTGATGCACAAGGTCTGGCCCTATCAATTTAGCTTCTCCAACCTCGAACCGCCCAATGGGAGATCTACATCTCCTACCATAGAATGTTTCAAATGGTGTCATCAGAATACTAGCATGAAAGCTGTTGTTATAAGCAAACTCTATAAGTGACAAATGATCATCCCAGCTACATTTGAAATCAAGAATATAAGCACGGAACATGTCCTCAAGCGTCTGAATAGTCCGCTCTTCTTGCCCGTCGGTTTGAGGATGAAAATTTATTCTAAGATTTACCTGCGTACCCAAACCTTGCTTGAAATTTCTTCCAAAAGTTGACTGTGAACTGAGTCCCTCGATCTGAAATGATTGAGATGGGAGTGCCATGTACCCTGACTATTTCTTTGGTATACAACTGAGCATACTGTTCCGCTGTGTCGGTAGATTTAACTGGCAAGAAGTGCGCTGATTTTGTGAGTCGATCCATGATTACCCAATTTGAGTCGAACTTGCGCGGAGTGCGCGACAACCCTACCACAAAATCCATCATCTCCCATTTCCACATTGGAATTTCTATGCTTTGAGCCAATCCACCAGGTCTTTGATGTTCGGCCTTCACTTGCTGACAGTTCGGACATCTAGCCACAAAGTCCGCCACATCCTTTTTCATGTCATTCCACCAATAAACTTCCCTGAGATCATGATACATTTTCGTAGAACCTGGGTGCACGGAGTACCTGGAAGTTTGAACTTCTGCCATGATCCTTCCCCGAAGACTGTCAATACCGGAACACATAGGCGGCCTTGGCACCGTAGGGTACCATCATCCATGCCAAGGGAAAAAGTTGTGGTCTTGTATTTATGAATCCCCTCTTTCAGTTGTGCTAACAATGGATCGTAGAATTGCTTCTATTTCACTTCTGCCACGAGCGATGATTCAGCCCTATTCCGCACAGTTACCCCTCCTTCATTAGAGTCTGCAGTTGTGCTAACAATGGATCGATGCAACAATTCAACTTTAATCTTACCATATTCACACAAACATCGATGAAGCTCGATTTCTAAAATACGGGGTTTTAGCCAT
Organism: Nicotiana tabacum; assembly: GCF_000715075.1. Taxonomy (NCBI): domain Eukaryota; kingdom Viridiplantae; phylum Streptophyta; class Magnoliopsida; order Solanales; family Solanaceae; genus Nicotiana; species Nicotiana tabacum. The sequence continues at coordinate 41,650,068 of NC_134095.1, forward strand.
ACATACCTTGTTTAAGCTTTCTTTAAGTTACTACGATGTTCCGGAAATTCTAGCAATCCCAATCTACTTGTGACATAACAAAATTGAACACAAATTAGGAAGGTCTTCATTGTTTCAGCTCATTTGAGCATTTTATCAAACACTAGTTGAGCATCTTGATTTCAAATCTCGTTTTACAAGGTTTTCTTCATTTTCCAACCCAATCTTTACTTATTTATGTTCAACAATCTTCCCACAAACCTAATTTATACATGCATGTATACATAATACTATTACACCCAAGAATCATACCTCAATAACCCATCTCACAATCTCTACAATACAAACACAACCTAGGTTAGGCACCTATGGCTTCCAATCACCATCCCATGAGTTCTAACGTATATATCACACATAAATACTTACCATAGAGTAGTTAGAGGTGATAGACATACCTCTTGTAGTAAGAATCTTGAGAATCCCCACTTGTAGTATTCTTGATCAATTTAGGGATTTGAATGGGAATCTATGGATTTTTAAGATCAATCCTTGTTAATATAGGTGTTTAGGAGTAGTACTAAACTCAAAATACTCCAAAAATATTACCTTGGGTCATAGGAGGGAAGTATGGGACTGATTCCCCTTGATAGAGCAACCCCTAGCTCAAAAAATGACTTAGAGACTCTCCATACCCGGTCTTGGGGTATTTAGAGGTCTGCTACTAGCGCGCCCACGCTAATGACCGCGCTAAGGCCATGCTCACGAGGTAGAATACTCCTCAATATGCGCGGCCTCGCTTCCGCCGCGCACCTGGGCGCGCATATGACACATGCCCAGTAAAATGGCCATAACTTTCTGTATACACCTCCAAATGACAAACGGTTTGATTCATCGGAAACTAGACTCAAAGAGCTTTAATTTGATAGGTTTTTCATCACACACAACCTTATATAACTGGATATATAATTGTCCAAAGTGAGGTCTTGTGCATACTCATTCACAACTTTAGTCCATTATGAAATTTTCCAACTTGGCTTAGACTTAGGCCTCTCCTTAGACTCCAAATCACTTATAATATGCCTCATACACTTATTATCATATCCAATTGTTATTCATCATATTAATAGCAATTAAAATATTATAATTAGCCTACATGACACCTCGAAATCCTAAATTACTTAGCAAAAAATTTTCGGGGCCTTACAGTTTCCGGGAAAGCTTAAGTCAAAATGGAGTGGCCCTTTTAAAGTGGTGCATGTAATTCCGTTTGGTGCTCTTGATTTGAAAAACAAAAATGGTAAAATCTTCAGAGTTAATGGGCATCGAGTGAAGCACTATCTTGGCAAGTTTGATGATAGCCACGTAGTGGCATTGACCCATTTCAAGTAAATGATGGTAACATGCGTCGTGCCGCAACATTAAGTCAGGCTCTTCTTGGGAGGCAACCCATGTGTTTTTCTTTCTTTTTGATTTTATTTTTAGTTTAGGCTTTGTTTTGGACTAACTAGTTTTAAAGTTTGTGTAGGCATTATTTGTGCAGTGCAGGACTGTTGTTGGAAAAATTCGCCTAAGTATGGGGAATTACGCTGACCGCGCTCATAATATCGCGGTCAGCGAGAGCTTTTCATGGGGGCACAATTTGTCAGTGGACACGGACTTGAAAAGTCCAGAACATGAGCTCTCTGAAGTTGCATTCGCGTCCGCGGTCATTATTTCGCGGTCCGCATTGATCTTTTGAGGTCGTGCCCTTTTTTTCCGCTCTCAGTGGACGCGGACTTGAAAAGTCCAGTATATCAACTCTCTGAAGTTGTATTCGTGTCCACGATCATTATTTCGCGGTCCGCATTGATCTTATGTGGTCGCGCCCCTTTTTCCGCTCTCAGCGGACATGTTCTGAAAAGGCTCTTCATCAAGTAAAAGAACGTGGACCGCGGTTGAATTTTGTGGCCCCGTTCAAGTTAGTTGTCGGTCCCCATTTTATTGGTATAAATAGAACATCTTGAGAACTGTTATCCTTTTTCGACCCTCGAACTCTCAGAGCAAATTTTTCACCCTCTTTTACTTTGAACATCAATATCGTATCATTAAGCAAGAGTTTATTTCTACCAAAAATCACATAACTGGTATATTTAAATTTTTGTGTTAATTTTATTTCTTTCTTTTCTTTCAGTTAGTTTTACTTTTTCTTTTTAATTAGGGTTTATATATGCTAGAATCACAATCATGCTTAATTAATGCTAAATATTCATGTGGGTACTTGTTTTGCATGCCTAATGGGGGATAGGGTTGTTCACTATGCCTAGTAATTGCTTAGATTTTTGCACTCAGTGAAAACCTAGGTCTAAGATCTCATTAGTGCCCGTCTGGTTTGATTTTCACGGACAACAGTCCAAATTTTGTTGTCCGTGTTCATGCTTTTGTGAGGACTGAATTGCTTGCAAATTCGCGGACACGGTGATTTTTTCGCGGTCCACGGTTGGCTTTATGCGACCGCATTCATAATTATGCGGTCCGCATTAATGAACTTCAGAAAGTGTGCAAATAGCTTTCACGGTCGTATTCTCTTTTATGTGGTCCGCATTCGATATTTCGCGGTCGTGACCATTATTTCGCTGTCCGCAGAAGTCCATCTTCAGAGACTTGGTAGTATTATCCCAACTCTTCCGCGGTCGCGCTTCTTTTTACGTGGACTGCGATGGCCTTTCCATGGTCGCGTCCATTTTTCCGCGGTTCGCAGTGCAGTGTGTTGGGAACCACTATTGCATTTTAGCTGCATTTCTTTAATGATACATTGCACCCTATTCTAATGTGCTTTCACTAATTATATGTGCAGATAATGGTCCGATCCAGAGGTGGAAGTGATAAACCTAAAGGGAGGGTAGAATCCTCCCGAGGAAGGGGAAAAGGAAGGACCAAGTTACCACTCGCAGTCCAAAAATCCATTGGGAAGATGCGAACAGCGGACCACTCAGATACGAGTGAATACATCCCTTCCCGAGAAGCTTTAGAAGGATGTTCCCACTCATGTCCCCACAGATTTCCAGGAGAATTACCAGTTAAGAGATGAAACAACCTCCTCTTCCGAGACATTTGATGGCTTGGAGGAAGGTAGTGAGGCTTCGAGATCATCTTCCCTACCTGCTATAACTCCGGCCTCACCTTCTGCACCTACCCCTATTGATGTTGATGATATCGAGTTCCCGGATGATGGGAGAGGGGGTGATACTATTGTTAGGGGTTTGGAAAGGTCAAGAAAATCGGAGGTGTGGCAGCTTTGATTTGTCAGTGAAAAATCCTACCACAAATTCTGGGAATGGTGGCCACAAAGTTCGCTCACCCTCGAGAGGCAATTCATAGAAAGAGATCTCCTACCCCATAATCACAATGTGAAGAGGCAATTTGATGAAAGAGTAGGGTGAAAATTCTTCACTCACAAGATGCCGGAGGCCAATGAACACTTAGTCAAAGAAATTTATGCCAATGTTGCCCACATAAAAAAGGGCACCTATGTGACTAAGGTACGGCATAAGAAGATCAAATTTGATGGCAAGACACTGAACACATATGCCGGGTGTCGACGCTCCCTTTTTCTCTAACCGTGGGGTCAGAAATTGGGTATACGACATTGGGAGGACAACTCTATTCCCTTTCGAGAATTGGGTTTAGAAGTTGAAGATTCGCCACCTAATGATTATAGTGCATTAGGACACTTTTTTTAGAAGAGTTTGAGTTGGAAAACCAGAGTTCGGGTAAGGGCTAAAAATTATCTCGAGAGGAAGGTGTTAGGCACCCCTCAAGATCCACTAGTGTGGTTCCCGACCATGTTACAATTTTAACTTTACAAGTAAGCAATCAAGACTCAAATAAGGACTTGCATACAACATTGCAATTAGGTTGAAAACTTTCGAAGGTAAGTAGAGAGGGCAGAAATTTATGAAAAAAAGATTTGAATAGTTTTACAAGAAGAGATGAAAGCAAGTAAAGGGAGGGGGGTCCTAAGTTTATAATTAATATGGATCACTTCAATGCAATACCCAGCAATCACTCCTCAAAAGAGGGGTCGCACGTGATATTAGCGCATCGGTCATCATATCCATATCTACCCTTCCCACCCCGTTAAGGTGTTAAAGCGCGAAATGGTATCGTTACTTATTGCATGCTATTACCCGTCCCAATCCTATCAGTCCCGAAGGCATATGGGACTACTAATCCTAAAGGGGAGGGAGTTGGAGCTTTTGCAGAGTTTTCAAAAGGATAAAAATCTAGGCGATAAGCAATAACAAAGAGCAGTTAAAAGGGAAACAAATAGCAATTAAGGCTCAAGTCGACCTCCTCATTCAAAGCAGCAGATTATCTAGCATGAATTACAAATACTGGTTTGGTCTGTATTAAACTTAACGTAGGAAGGATGGCTAATTTATCACATATTTTCAGATAAGAAGTCCGAATTAGGCCTGCCTGCTGGTTGTAATTATCAAAACTGATGCAATTATAAAATTTTACCCTAAGGCTTGCCTAGGCATTAAACAGAACCAATAGGCATGATATTTATTAGTTTCAGAAATAAAGAAGTAAACTGATTGCAGAAAAAGAATTGTCAATTACAGGGACATAAGATCTGCAAGCGTTAAACATTATTGCTACTGATTTTAGGCTTATAATCGAGTTGACGATTCAGGTTCAGTTAACAGCTCCTATAGACATGCTTTCTAGGTGTTACTGATTTGAGCACTGTTATTGCTTATGCAGGAATACTATTGGAAGGTTGTCTACATGCAATTGATTAGGTATTTAAATCCTATAATAGGTTTGCCTAATGACGGATGCAGAATGCAGAAAGTTTTATAGGCATGGTGTCTATATGAAGATGCAGAATTTTAGAATCGGCTTACAGGCATGGCATCTGTTATGAATATGCAGAAAACCCTATAGACATAGTATTTATATGAGAATGCAGAAAATCCTATAAACATGGTATCTATATGAGAATGCAGATTTTCAGTGATTTATAAAATGCAGAACTTTAGAAAAATGGTAATCCCTATGAACATGGTATCTACATGAGTGTAGAATTTCGGAAGTATGGTAATTCCCTATGAACATGGTATCTACCCCTTGCATGCATAGTCCCCTACCCTTTTCCACTAGCTGACCCCAAATGTTTATTACAAGATTATTACAGACCAGAATGAATAAGAAAAATATATCAGAAATTAAAGATTCCAACCAAGGAGAGCCTAATTCACACCCCAGGTCTGAAATATGAAATAAACCAACTTCCAAAGATTAGATTCCAAAGCCTTCTCTCATCCGGGGTGTTTCAGAGATCCAAGGAGTTTTAGGAACTCCAGGCAGTGCTTACACCCCAAATATATTGCAGAATTAGATTATAGTGCAGTGTGGAAGGGCCAGCCCTCAAATGTCCAAGTTCAGAGGGAACTCAAGGTCCCAAAGCAAGGCTCAAAAGAGAGGGGCAGAACTTAAGGTTCTAGGAATAGGTGTAGGTGCAATAGAGGGGAATTAGGGAATGCCAAGGCAGGCTGGTGGTCATGACCAGCAATTAGGAGTGCTGGCACACCCCTGACCAGCCTGTCAGCTAAAAATTAGAGAGTTAGGACCTATTGAAGGTCAGGTTTAGCCCTGGACAGCAACTTGGATGCTGCCAGGCTATACCTCAACTCAACACACCTAAGGGAATGGGGTATGGGAAATTGAAAGAGCCTAGGATCCAAAGGATCCAGTTTTAATCCATGGACAATAACTTTGTGTATTGCCATGTCTTAAACCACAGCTCAAGCACATAAAGGGGTATGGGGAATGGGATTCATTGCAGTAACAGATAGCAAGACATAAGCATACTATCATAGAAGTTGAATTCTACAGAGCAGTAAAGTAGGAATAGACATAAAAACTCGTAAGTAAACACATTGGGGTTGATGCTAGAATCAAAACTAGGACATACCAGTTTCAGGAAAAATAAATGAAAGCAGAAGTCTTGAGAAAGCCAAAGTGCAGAAAGTTTTAGAAGGGGTTGTGAGAATTAAGTGAAGCTCTGAAGTTTATTCCGTTAAGGTGAAAAGAAAAAGAGTCGGGTATTTATAGCTTGGAAAATAGGTAGAGAGTAAGGGAAGAATCATAGTAATTATGGAACTATGTATCAATTATAATCAATCAACATAAGAACTTCCTTTAATTAAGGAGTTCAAACTCAAACAGTAATGGACAAGCAATCAGTTAAGGAAAGAGAATCAAGTAAACATCTTGTGTAAAGTAGGAAATTAGGGGCAAATACATAGGGGTTTAACTAAGGAAAGAAAATTTTAAAATATACGGTTAGCCCAAATAAGGCAAGAACACAGTAAATCAAGGAATCAGGGATTCGACATTACCAATGAACCAAGTCAGAAAGAGAGGAAAGATTTTAACTTAAGGAAAATCAGTAGCAATCAATTAGACCTATTAAAAGGGATTCTAAATCAATCACAAGTTGGAAAGCCCTTTTACAGAAAGGTTCATCACATATAAAGAGCATACAGACACGTTAAGTATGAAAGAAAAATTGTCATGCCATCGTAAAATCAGTGGAAAATCCAGTAACAGAGTTTAGAAGAGTTTATCAAAAGGTCAGAATCTTATGAAACTTCGAAATTGATCTAAAAGAGTTGGGGGTTTTGAAATAAGAACCCCAGTTCGGGCAAACCATAAAGCAAAGATGAGAGGGCCAACAGTTGAATCGAAACATGTTAAGAGGTTTATGAAAAGAACTGAAACTTCTAACATGCTTCTCGCATCAACAGAACTCATGAATAGCATGTAAATGCAATAGAAGAGTTCAAAGCAACAGAGTAAAGAAACTAATTCGAAGCATGATGAGAAAAAAACTGATAAGAACAGTAGAAGGAAGCATGCTTAAGAAGATCCTTTTAGAAGAGGCTTAAACAAAGTTCAGTAGAAGGAAAAAATAGTAATAGCATTTTAGAACACGACAGAAGAATACAGTAGGTGAAACATACCAGAACATGGTAGAAGAAAATAGTAGAACATAGTAGAAAAACATACCACGACGTAGTGTAGAAAACACAATAGCAGAACATACAAGAACGGAATATAGAAAGCACGGTATATGAACATACGTGGTAGAAGGAAAACATAAGAACACAGTAGAGGCAAATACATACAAAAGAAAAGGAGAAGAAAGTCAGATAAACACTTACGCATTTTCAGAAAACACTAGATGGTAAAAGAGGCTTCGGAAAGTAATTTTTGAAAGAAAAGTTAGGGAAATCGTTTGAACACTCAAGTAGAGCATAGATACACAACAGATCTAAAAGAAAAATTGGGGAAAACCTCGACGGGTTAGGGTTTGAAAAGAACCCTAGAAAAAGCTTTGAAAAGGTCACCGATCTGAGTCGGAGAGGTCAGAATCAGGCTCAAAACACCATGGTATGCCGGAGCAAGGCCGGAGATGGTCGAAATCTTTGAATCGGTGAAGGTCTGAGTGAAGACCTTCGAGGTCTGGCCTCGAACCTTCTAGCATCAGGCATGCAAGAGCCGGAGGAGGTGAGCATGGGCTGTCCATGGCCTGAGAAGCCATGGACTCCGGTGAAAACACGGTGGAACAATGTGGGAGGAGGCTAGGGTTCCGAAGAGCCTTGAGAGAGTCTGAGAGAGTTTTGGGATTCAGAGGCGGAGTCATTTTGCAAATGGGGTTAGGGTTAGAGGGGTTAGGGGATTAGAAAAGGAAAGGGTGAATCAGGGTCGTTGATCAAAATGATCAACGACCAGGATTTAAAAGAAAATCCGGACGGGTTTGAAAACGGGTTAAGGGGTCGGGTAAAAATAAGAATTGGGTCGTCCGAATTTGAGTTTGAAATTGGGTCACTTTTAGGCTAAAGTTGAAATGTAATGGGGCTATAATTGAAATGAACTGAGGCTACATGTTAAATAGCCAGTTTTACCCCTTTTTATTTATAAAAAATAGTAAAATGCTTTTAAAAACAAATTAAAAGCACTGATCTAATTAATAATATATAAACATTAATCTAAAATGCTATAAATGATTTTATGGTTACAAAATGCTATTAATCGTAATATAGGCCGTAATTGCAATTTTATGTAATTTAGCTTTAAAATATCAAATAAATTTGTAAAAATATGCAAAAACCACGTTAATTATATTTTGGTGTAACTATGAGGATGTAAATAAATTATTCACCAAAATAATAATTTCGGAAATAATTATTGGATTTTGTACTATTAAAATAAACAATAAATTGATTTTGAAAATCTTTAAAAATTTGTGGAAAATACCAAAATACTTGGGCATGCTTATATATGCATACACATGCTATTTTGAAAGTATTTTGAGTATAAAAAAATATAGGGAAAAATTGGGTATCAACAGCTGCCCCTCTTTACCCGGGAAGGATGAAAGAGTTGTCGGGTAAAGATAAGATGGCCAATTTTGACCAGAAGTGGCGATTTGAAAGGAGTTTTGACTGAGCTCTGGTTTTTGAGCCGCCTACATATCCCTGGTCTTACAGGAATCAGGTCATATGTAGTTCCGGAACCATTGACGGAATATGCCGATGGAGAATTGAAACGGACGAACGCGATGTTTAGATTGAGAGAGGATTTCTGAAAAATTGATAGGTTGCGGGAACCGGAGCGGGATCACTCCTGCTGAGACGGCCGTTGCTAGCCGGTTCACCTGTAAGTAAGCAATACGAGCGCATATTGTGCGTAAATTTAAACGTGATGCAAATTCCCATTGGACCATGAATGTTGTCCTCGGTCGGTTAGGATGACGTCCTCGAACCATGACGTCCTGGGCTATGAGGCATATGGTAAAGGATTCGCAGGCTATGAAATGATGTTCTTGGGCTATGAGAATGGTGCCTCTGAACCATGATGCCTTTGAATAATGATATGCAAAAGATAAAATGGGGTCCTCAGGCCATGGCATAGTGTTCTCGGGCTATGAAAATGGTACCTCCGAACAATGACGCCTTTGGACAATTTGGCGATCATTCAGCCCATGAAATGCAGAAGGTGGAGATCTTTCAGCCGATGCAAGACGTAAATAAAAGGTGGCGATATTTCAGCCGATGCAAGAAAGAGAAGGTGGAGATCTTTCAGCCGATGCAAGAAAATAAAGGGGCGATATTTCAGCCGTGCAAAAACATAAAGTGGCGATATTTCAGCCATGCATGATGGAGACAGAGCTTAGTCTCGGAAGGCATAAAGGTAGGCTTATGCAATGCGGGAAACACAGATGGAGGTAGAGCTTAACCTCGGAAAGCAGAAAGGTAGCCTTATGCAAAATGCAGAAAAATGCAGGATGGAGGCAATGCTTAGTCTCGGAAGGCAGAAAGGTAGCCTTATGCAAAATGCAGATGGAGACAGAGCTTAGTCTCGAAAGGCAGAAAGGTAGCCTTATGCGATGCAGATGGAGGTAGAGCTTAACCTCGGAAGGCAGAAAGGTAGCCTTATGCAATGCAGAGAAATGCAGATAGAGGTAGATCTTAACCTCGGAAGGCATAAAGGTAGCCTTATGCAGAATGCAGATGGAGGTAGAGCTTAACCTCGGAAGGCAGAAAGGTAGCCTTATGCAGAATGCAGATGGAGGTAGAGCTTAACCTCGGAAGGCAGAAAGGTAGCCTTATGCAGAATGCAGATGGAGGTAGAGCTTAACCTCGGAAGGCAGAAAGGTAGCCTTATGCAAAATGCAGAAAAATGCAGGATAGAGACAATACTTAGTCTCGGAAGGCAGAAAGGTAGCCTTATGCAATGTAGAGGAGGTAGAGCTTAACCTCAGAAGGCAGAAAGGTAGCCTTATGCAAAATGCAGATGGAAACAGAGCTTAGTCTCAAAAGGCAGAAAGGTAGCCTTATGTGATGCAGATGGAGGTAGAGCTTAACCTCGGAAGGCAGAAAGGTAGCCTTATGCAATGCAGAGAAATGCAGATGGAGGTAGAGCTTAACCTCAGAAGGTAGAAAGGTAGCCTTATGCAGTGCAAGAATGTAAAAGGACGATTAGTAGTAAGATCTCTTAGCTGATTACGACAATATGACTGCTGGGGAGATTGTATACGGATAGCAATTGCGGATAAGTGATGATTCTGAGAAGTTGTATTCTTGAGAGTGCATAAATATACCTAATGATATTGCGAATTGAGTGCCTGCATCCAAAGAAAAATCGTGAGTTCTGTAAGGGGAAAGGTTAGTTCGTCTTCCCCGGGCTCTTAACGTTGTGTATTATTGGGGTAGCGTCGTTAAACAACAGCAATTCAGAGTTGCTCCGGTCGATGTGCGGACTGTAATGCGGTATCCCAAAAAGGCGAATGATAACTTCTCATGCCATTGTCTGTGCCTTTCGACCATCTTCCTTAGTATCTTCTTGATATTCTTGTTGGTTGCTTCCACAGCTCCATTCATCTGAGGCCTGTAGGCTGTAGAGTTCTTGTGTTTGATCTTGAAAGTTTCACACATTGCTTTCATCAAGTCGCTGTTGAGATTGGAACTATTATCGGTGATGATTGACTCCGGAACTCCGAACTGACAAGCAATGTGGTCGCGGACAAAACCCGCCACAACCTTCTTAGTGACCTCCTTGTATGATGTTGCTTCGACCCATTTGGTAAAACAATCGATTGCCACTAAGATGAACCTGTGCCCATTTGATGCGGCAGGCTCGATAGGTCCGTTAACATCCATTCCCCAAGCGGCGAATGACCATGGTGAGCTTGTTGCAGTAAGCTCATTTGGAGGCGCCTTTATCATATCTGCATGTATCTGACAGCGATGGCATTTGCGAACATACTGGATACAGTTTGTTTCCATAGTCATCCAAAAATACCCTGCTCGGAGTATCTTCTTTGCTAAGACAAAACCATTCATGTACGGCCCGCAGGTCCCTTCATGCACTTCGTCCAATAGCCTGGATGCTTCTTTTGCTTCGACATACCTTAGTAAACCCAAATCGGGAGTCCTTCTGTACAGGATTCCTCCACTGTGAAAAAAGTTGCTGGATAGCCTACGAAGTGTGCGCTTCTGAGTAGCGTTGGCAAGTCCTGGATATTCCCTTGTTGTCAAGTACTCCTTGATGTCATAGAACCATGGTTTTCCATCTGCTTCTTCCTCAATATGGGCACAATAAGCTGGCTGATCATGAATCTTTACTGGGATGGGATCAATGAAATTTGTATCTGGATGCTGGATCATGGACGACAAAGTAGCCAATGCATCAACAAACTCGTTTTGGACTTTGGGGGCGTGCTGAAATTCTGTCTTTGTGAACCTTTTCCTCAACTCCTCTAACGACCTCTTCTGGTATATCATCCTCTTCTGAGTCGGTATCCGTTTGTTGCGTCATCTCGTTGCAAGCCACAATCGTTGGTTCATCGTCAAGGCAAGTAATAGTAATGTTGTGTAAAATAAAGTGAATGATAGAAAAATAATAAGAGCGAGATATATAATAAACTGAAATGCTTCGATTAAATTCGTAATTGTTTTGAGTATCAGAGCTCTTTTCAGAATTAAAGACAATGCGGAAATAAAATCAGCTAGTAAAAAGTAAAGTGTGATGCATGGTGCTTTTGTTTAGCCTTGCAACCCCGAAGCTTTTCGGGCCCTGGTGGTTCTGATTGACCAATTGTTGAGGCGCTCTCCTCGGTTCACAACTTGTATAGAAGGGCCTTCCTCCCCTTCCTCCTCGAAAATAACACAGCAGTCCATATCATCATCCTCCAGGAACAGATTCTTCACGGCTGCCAATGCTTCATCTTCCTCCGACCCATATATAGTATCTGTCGGCTGGAAAGTCTGCTCTAAGTGAGGTATCAGATGCTCCAGTGGGTAGTATGAACCACTCCATGGTGGCGACCAGTGATTGAACTCCTCCCAAGTGTACTCATACCCCAAAGCAAATGTAGTGCCATGTTTCTTCAGCTTGATGGGTTTGGCGATTCCCTGGAGGTTTTTGCCGAGTCCCTTTCCAGGTTCGTATCCACACCAATTCATGATACTTTCAATCTTGTTATCCCACCATTTATCTTTGTCTACAGCGTTGACTCTTTCAATGTGGTGGTATGTCTCTCCGCCTCTTCTCCTTCTGCCTCCAATCATCGGGATGGTCTGGCGACTATATATGGGGTTGCTACCATCGCCATGAATGATCACCTCTTGGTGATTCCATTCGAACTTCACTGCCTGATGCAGGGTAGATGCTACAGCTCCAGAAGCATGGATCCATAGTCGTCCCAACATCAAACTGTAGGATGCTGGGACATCTATCACTTGAAAGTCAACGTTGAACCAGGTTGGCCCCATTTGCAAGCATAGGCTCATCTCTCCGATAGTAGACCTTTGGGACCCATCGAAGGCTTTGACATTGATGGCCCCCTCTTTGATCTCGTGCAGGCTCTTTCCCAATGTTCTGAGAGTTATCAACGGACAGATGTTGAGGCTGGAGCCTCCATCTATCAAGACTCTAGTGACGAAGTAATCCTCGCATTGCACGGTGATGTGTAGGTCCATGTTGTGACTCAGCCCTTCCGGCGGCAGCTCATCTTCGTGGAAGGTGATTTTGTGTCTTTCCAGTATTTGTCCCACCATATTTGCCATTTTGCCCCCAGTTATGTTGCTGGGCACATAAGCTTCGCTCAATATCTTCATCAAGGCATTTTTGTGTGTGTCAGAGCTCTGCAGAAGAGCTAGGATGGAGATCTGTGCTGGTGTTTTGTTCAACTGTTCAACGGCCGAATACTCCTTAGCTTGTATTTTCCTCCAAAGATCATCGGGACCAGTTTTAGTAGTCCGTCCCGAGGCTTGCTTACCGGACTCAGCTAGGTTCTCTGGAGTGTAAACCCTGCCTGTTCTGGTCATACCCTGCACAACAATTGCTTCTCCCGTCTTGGTCTTTCCTTTCCTCATTGCCTCAGCTGTGTAATCCCATGGTATGGCATTTGAGTGGAACGATGTTATGTCTGACATTGCTACAGGAATGGGTACCCTCGGTGGTAACATAGCAACTTCAAAGAGTACAGGTGCCTTTGGAGCCCCAAACTCAACCTCAACTAGCTTGGCCACCTTCGCAGAAGAAGGTGCTTCAAATTCGAGAGGTATAGACATGTTTACTTCATCGCCCCTAAAGGGCTGGTTCTGGACAACAATCGGGTTAAGTGTGACTGCTGGTTTCATTATCTCATCATCCTCAGCAATCAATCTTATCGATCTCTTGGGGTCCTAGTCATCTTCGATCTCGATCATGTGAATGTCCCCACCTCTGTGATCAGGCAGAGGGTTGTTGCAGACATTGGGAGTGGGCTACTTTGCTACGATAACCTTATTATCGATCAAAGTTTGAATTTTGTCCTTCAACGAGCGGCACTCATCAATGGTATGTCCCTTCATGCCGGAGTGGTACGCATAGGTCTTATTAGGGTTGACCCACTGGGAAGGATTTTTTGGAGTTATGGCGGGGATAGAGGAGACGTAACCAACAGCTTTAAGTTTCTCATACAGCTGGTTAATTGGTTCAGTGATGGTTATATATTGTCTGGGAGGTCTGCGGTCAAAATTTAGTCTGGGTCAAGAGAAATTTTGGCGAGTGGGAGGTGATTGGTAGTGAGAGGGTTGGGCATTATAAGCTTGGTAAACAGGTGCAGGTTGAGAGTATCTGGGTGAAGTGGGTTAATATGCGGGAGGTAGAGATGATTGGTAAACGGGTGGTGGATTTTGGTAAGAGGGTGTGGGTGCTTGGTAATTCGGGATAGGTTGATATGTAAGTGGAGGTGACGGGTAAGTATGGTATTTTAGTGGTGATTTGGCTCCCTGTGCGACCATCACGGCATTGACATCCTTCTTCTTAGACGTGCCACCAGACTGTAATGCCTTATTGGTGGCCTGCAATGCTTCAAGATTAGTAACCATACCATTCTTAATGCCTTCCTCAATTCTTTCTCCCAACTTGATGATATCGGAGAATTTCTGGCCCTCAATCAGCATCAACCTATCATAATATTGTGGGTCCTGAGCCCGGACGAAGAATCTGTTCATTTGTTCCTCTTCTAGGGTCGGCCTGACCTTAGCAGCCTCTGATCTCCAACGAGTAGCATACTCGCAGAATGTCTCGGTAGGCTTCTTCTTCAGATTCTGGATGTAGAATACATCCGGTGCATTCTCTGTATTGAATCGGAACCTATCCATGAAATCCGATGCCATACCTACCCAGCTTGTCCATTTCTTGGGGTCCTGACTGATGTACCAGGATAAAGCATCCCCATTCAGGCTTCTCATGAAGAGTTTCATATGGATTTTCTCATTCCTTCCGACTCCGACCAACTTATCACAATATGTCCTCAAATGGACTCTGGGATCTCCCGTGCCATCGAACATTTCGAACTTGGGAGGTTTGTATCCCTCCGGAAGTTCAACATCTGGGTGAATGCAGAGGTCCTCATAATTCAGCCCCTCTATGCCTTTGTTTCCTTCCATGCCCTAGACTTGGCTGGTCAACTTCTTGAGTTCTGCTACCAAGTTTCTGATAAGAGAGTCCTTGTCATCAGACTCAGGTGCACTTGAGATTGGTTGAGTGTAGTGGGGTATGGTATCTACGTAGATGAGAGTGTGGTGGGGGTGGTCGTTTGTGGTGTTCAGTGGTTCAGGAATGAGTAGTGGAGTGTGGCATGTGTTGCAGTGTTGAGCATGAGTGGGTTGCATCTGTGGTTGTGGGGTGTTCTATGGAGGTGCGGGATTTTGAGCATTTGAAAAGTTGGCATCAGGAGCGGTGAGAGTGAATGATAAATCTGCCAAGTTCCGAACTTGATCCAGTTCTTCTTGGAACTTCAACAGTTTCTGCTCAAGTTGGGCAACAGTTTCCTTAGCAACCGGGGTACCCTGAGGAATCTCAATTCTTTCAATTTCCTTTCTGGCGCTTGAATCTCCCATTCTACCTTTGTTCTTGTTCCAGATAGGACTCGGAGGAGGAGGAGGTGGAGGGCCCTTGAATCTCGTACTGTATGATGATGGTGCCAGAATGCACGAACTAACCTTTGGGGAGGGGAATAAAAATAAAGAAAAACAAAAAAGGTAACAAGTTAGTGCGGGTTATGAGAAGGAAATGTTGCAATATTTAAGCACATTGTGCTAGAATATAAATCGCGTCCTAATTTGGGTGCCTCGTTGTGCCCGAGGTAGGCCTAGGGACAAATTAATTTGGAGAACTTATAATGCTAAATGCCTCATTTTATTGATAAAAATAAGACGAATCCAAAATGATGCTAAGTAATAGAAAATAAAATGTCACTAGTGGCCATCGGCCTTATTACACCATTAAAAGCAAAATAAAATACTCCTAACTACTTGGTCCCAGAAGGACCTTCCCCAGATTTGGTATCTTTATCCCCCTCGAACAGCTTCACCAGCTCGCGCAGTCTTAACAGCAGATAAGCTTAGGCCAAATGTCCGCCTGCATTCCCTTCAGCGTTTTTACAATCTTCAATCCTCTTGAGGAACTTTCCTTCTAGCTCCACTAGACCCCGCTCCAAATACCCTAGTCGCTTGTTGGCGCTGACAGCCATATCCTTCCATTCCTCGATCAATTTCTGATGGGCTTCTTGTATTTCCCGATGCTCACTTTCACACTCTCAAATTCTCTTGCGCAGTTGATTGTACTTAACCTGTGCTTCAGCTTTCTCATCGATGATTCTGTGTCCGTGAATGAACCTGGGTTGACCCATACCATTGTGATTATCTTCCAACCAACCCGAATAGTGTGGCATGCAACTAGCGTGATACCTGTCTGGCTCAATAGATTCTTTCCCCAAAACGAGCTTGCAATGCCACATGTGTTGAGCTTGGCATTTGTGAGGGCTATCATCGTCCGGAAATCAGCCCTAAAGTGACTCATTTTGTCGACCCTTGGTATGATTTGCTTCCTTCCAGCTTGCCTCATGGCTCGGAGGGGAACGTAGGGATAAGTTCCTCTTAGACCAATGAGTATGAGAAATGGTGCGTCTCGGGATCGAACAATGAATTGTTCCGTAGGGAACCATTCGACCATCCACTGACCTGGTCTTCTTTTAGATTCTCAAATAGCTCCACCCATCTTCCAGCATCCTCTGGCTGAGCAAACATGTTAGGCATATAATTCATACGCCTTGGCTGGTGGAAGGCAATGTGATCATCCCAGTCTTTGCGTAAGATCTCTTTCCGGTATTCTCTTTTCTGGAGGTGCTCCATGATCCAGAGCTGAAGTAATAAATTACATCCCTCAAAATGTCTGGCTTTTCGCTGACAGTTGTCCAGAGCCCGATATATCTCAGCAACAATCATGGGCACTATACTGAAAGGCTGTCCGCCAATTCCTTCCATCAGAGTCTTGGTTACCATGGCCAGTCTGGTGTGGATCCTAGCCTTCTTCATAGGGAACACTATCATCCCCAGGAAACAAAACATGAATACGAAGACCCTTCTGTGAATATGCCCCAGTGAGGTGAGGGCAAATTCGTCTGAGTAGGTGCAATATGACTTGCTATGGTCGTACCTCTCGTACATATAGTCGAATGGGATGTAGGAGTCTTTCAAATAGGTCAAGTCTGGGTTCTTCTTCCGTCCCATCATCTTAAGGAAACCCATACCCTTGCGATTCTCTGGCATAAGCAAACCCGGAGTCTCCCAAGGAATACCAGCTAAACCTCCTATTTCTTCGAGCAAAGGAGTCATTTCAAGTTCCCCGAAGCGGAACACGGACCTGTCACTATTCCAGAACAGAGTTGCAGCCTCTATGATTTTGTTGTCAGGCAGGATTTCTAGAAGAGAAAGCAGATTCCCTAAGTATTTGCGGACGAGTGTCTGATCACTGGAGTGGAGATCTTCCCACCAATTCAGCAGCCTTGGATGAATGTTGGTTACCATGCCAAATCTGGGGACTTCGTGCCTCATTTTCTGTAAAATAAAGTGTTAGACCCCTACCCCGCTAGACTCGACTATTTAAACCAATAATTTGCATAAAAAGCATTTAGTTCTCCAAATAAATGCACAGAACATGTAGGTGTCCGTTTGGGTCTCAGGGAAACCCTGATGGACTTTGGACAAGGCTATCTTAATGAGTCATTATGTGGACAACATAACTGACTCGGCTAGGTTTGACCATGATGCATGCACAGTTAGATAGAGTAAGGTTTCTATCGGGGTATTAGACAGGTACCCTTGAGCGGACAACTCAAGAGGGAAAGGCACGGAACCGTCGACTGCACCGCTGATCGACTGATTTTACCGCAAATATGCCTTTGCCGAATTTAAAGGGTAATAATATTGGAAGAGCGCAACCACTCATTATAAGCGTTGCTATGGTATTTGTTTGGCACGAGTGGAATATGATGTTAAAGATGCAGTTTACAAGAATGAAACAAATTGACATATATTTTCACATTCATAAGATAAATAATTACAATAATTGCAGTAATTACAACAGTATTGAAATAAAGCAGTAAAGGAAAACAGCTAAAGGAAAGAAAAGACACGAAGAGCTAAGTCAATTTCGTAGTGAAGGAATAAAAAACAGTAAATAAAGCAATTAATGAGATAGTAAAGTCACAAGCAACATGCAATGGTAAAAGCCTAAAGAAACTCCCCAGCAGAGTCGCCATGCTGTCGACGCCCCCTTTTTCTCTAACCGTGGGGTCAGAAATCGGGTACACGACATTGGGAGGACAACTCTATTCCCTTTCGAGAATTGGGTTTAGAAGTTGAAGAGTCACCACCTAATGATTATAGTGCATTAGTACACTTTTTTGGAAGAGTTTGAGTTGGAAAACCAGAGTTCGGGTAAGGGCTAGAAATTATTTCGAGAGGAAGGTGTTAAGCACCCCTCAAGATCCACTAGTGTGGTTCCCGGCCATGTTACAATTGTGACTTTACAAGTAAACAATCAAGACTCAAATAAGGACTTGCAAACAACATTGCAATTAGGTTGAAAACTTTCGAAGGTAAGTAGAGAGGGCAGAAATTTATGAAAAAAAGATTTGAATAGTTTTACAAAAGAGATGAAAGCAAGTAAAGGGAGGGGGGTCCTAAGTTTATAATTAATATGGATCACTTCAATGCAATACCCAGCAATCACTCCTCAGAAGAGGGGCCGCACGTGATATTAGCGCATCGGTCATCATATCCATAACTACCCTTCCCATCCCGTTAAGGTGTTAAACGCGAAATGATATCGTTACTTATTGCATGCTATTATCTGTCCCAATCCTATCAGTCCCGGAGGCATATGGGACTACTAATCCTAAAGGGGAGGGAGTTGGGGCTTTTTCGGAGTTTTCAAAAGAATAAAAATCTAGGCGACAAGCAATAACAAATAGCAGTTAAAAGGGAAACAAATAGCAATTAAGGTTCAAGTCGACCTCCTCATTCAAAGCATCAGATTATTTAGCATGACTTACAAATACTGGTTTGGTCTGTATTAAACTTAACGTAGGAAGGATGGCTAATTTATCACATATTTCCAGATAAGAAGTCTGAATTAGGCCTGCCTGCTGGTTGTAATTATCAAAACTGATGCAATTATAAAATTTTACCCTAAGGCTTGCCTAGGCGTTAAACAGAACCAATAGGCATGATATCTATTAGTTTCAAAAATAAAGAAGTAAACTGATTGCAGAAAAAGAATTGTCAATTACAGGGACATAAGATCTACAAGCGTTGAACATTATTGCTACTGATTTTAGGCTTATAATCGAGTTGACGATTCAGGTTCAGTTAACAGCTCCTATAGACATGCTTTCTAGGTGTTACTGATTTGAGCACTGTTATTGCTTATGCAGGAATCCTATTGGCAGGTTGTCTACATGCAATTGATTAGGTATTTAAATCCTATAATAGGTTTGCCTAATGACGGATGCAGAATGCAGAAAGTTCTATAGGCGTGGTGTCTATATGAAGATGCAAAATTTTAGAATCGGCTTACAGGCATGGCATCTGTTATGAAATTGCAGAAAACCCTATCGACATAGTATTTATATAAGAATGCAGAAAATCCTATAAACATGGTATCTATATGAGAATGCAGATTTTCAGTGATTTATAAAATGCAGAACTTTAGAAAAATGGTAATCCCTATGAACATGGTATCTACATGAGTGCAGAATTTCGGAAGTATAGTAATTCCCTATGAACATGGTATCTACCCCTTGCATGCATAGTCCCGTACCCTTTTTCCACTAGCCGACCCCAAATGTTTATTACAAGATTATTACAGACTAGAATGAATAAGAAAAATATATCAGAAATTAAAGATTCCAACCAAGGAGAGCCTAATTCATACCCCAGGTCTGAAATATGAAATAAACCAACTTCCAAAGATCAGA
The DNA here is from genome assembly GCF_000715075.1 of Nicotiana tabacum. Classification (NCBI taxonomy): domain Eukaryota; kingdom Viridiplantae; phylum Streptophyta; class Magnoliopsida; order Solanales; family Solanaceae; genus Nicotiana; species Nicotiana tabacum. The sequence continues at coordinate 41,669,416 of NC_134095.1, forward strand.
TTCCAAAGCCTTCTCTCATCCGGGCTGTTTCAGAGATCCAAGGAGTTTCAGGAACTTCAGGCAGTGCTTACACCCCAAATAATTGCCCCTCTCTTTTGAGCCTTGCTTTGGGACCTTGAGTTCCCTCTGAACTTGGACATTTGAGGGCTGGCCCTTCCACACTGCACTATAAACTCAAGGTTCTAGAAATAGGTGTAGGTGCAATGGAGGGGAATTAGGGAATGCCAAGGCAGGCTGATGGTCATGCCCAGCAATTAGGAGTGTTGGCACACCCCTGACCAGCTTTTCAGCTAAAAATTAGAGAGTTGGGACCTATTGAAGGTCAGGTTTAGTCATGGAAAGCAACTTGGATGCTGCCAGGCTATACCTCAACTCAACACACCTAAGGGAATGGGGTATGCGAAATTTAAAGAGTCTAGGATCCAAAGGATCCAGTTTTAATCCATGGACAATAACTTTGTGTATTGCCATGTTTTAAACCATAGCTCAAGCACATAAAGGGGTATGGGGAATGGGATTCATTGCAGTAAGAGATAGCAAGACATAAGCATACTATCATAGAAGTTGAATTCTACAGAGCAGTAAAGTAGGCATAGACATAAAAACTTGTAAGTAAACACATTGGGGTTGATGCTAGAATCAAAACTAGGACATACCAGTTTCAGGAAAAACAAATGAAAGCAGAAGTCTGGAGAAAGCCAAAGTGCAGAAAGTTTTAGAAGGGGTTGTGAGAATTAAGTGAAGATCTGAAGTGTATTCTGTTAAGGTGAAAAGAAAAAGAGTCGAGTATTATAGCTTGGAAAATAGGTAGAGAGTAAGGGAAGAATCATAGTAATTATGGAACTATGTATCAATTATAATCAATCAACATAAGAACTTCCTTTAATTAAGGAGTTCAAACTCAAACGGTAATGGACAGCAATCAGTTAAGGAAAGAGAATCAAGTAAACATCTTGTGTAAATTAGGAAATTAGGGGCAAATACATAGGGGTTTAACTAAGGAAAGAAAATTTTAAAATATACGGTTAGCCCAAATAAGGCAAGAACACAGTAAATCAATTAGTACCTAGTAAATCAAGGAATTAGGGATTCGACATTACCAATGAACCAAGTCAGAAAGAGAGGAAAGATTTTAACTTAAGGAAAATCAGTAGCAATCAATTAGACCTATTAAAAGGGATTCTAAATCAATCACAAGTTGGAAAGCCCTTTTACAGAAAGGTTCATCACATATAAAGAGCATACAGACACGTTAAGTATGAAAGAAAAATTGTCATGCCATCGTAAAATCAGTGGAAAATCCAGTAACAGAGTTTAGAAGAGTTTATCAAAAGGTCAGAATCATATGAAACTTCGAAATTGATCTAAAAGAGTTGGGGGTTTTGAAATAAGAACCCCAGTTCGGGCAAACCATAAAGCAAAGATGAGAGGGCCAGCAGTTGAATCGAAACATGTTCAGGGGTTTCTGAAAAGAACTGAAACTTCTAACATGTTTCTCGCAGCAACAGAACTCATGAATAGCATGTAAATACAATAGAAGATTCAAAGCAACAGAGTAAAGAAACTAATTCGAAGCATGATGAGAAAAAACTGATAAGAATGGTAGAAGGAAGCATGCTTAAGAAGATCCTTTTAGAAGAGGCTTAAACAAAGTTCAGTAGAAGGAAAAAATAGTAATAACACTTAAGAACACGATAGAAGAATACAATAGGTGAAACATACCAGAACATGGTAGAAGAAAATAGTAGAACATAGTAGAAAAACATACAAGGACATAGTGTAGAAAACACAATAGCAGAACATACAAGAACGGAATATAGAAAGCACGGTATAGGAACATACGTGGTAGAAGGAAAACATAAGAACACAGTAGAGGCAAATACATACAAAAGAAAAGGAGAAGAAAGTCAGATAAACACTTACGCATTTTCAGAAAACCCTAGATGGTAAAAGAGGCTTCGGAAAGTAATTTTTGAAAGAAAAGTTAGGGAAATCGTTTGAACACTCAAGTATAGCATAGATACACAACAAATATAAAAGAAAAATCGGGGGAAACCTCGCCGGATTAGGGTTTCAGAAGAACCCTCGAAAAAGCTTTGAAAAGGTCACCGATCTGAGTCGGAGAGGTCAGAATCAGGCTCAAAACACCATGGTATGCCGGAGCAAGGCCGGAGATGGCCGAAATCTTCGAATCGGTGAAGGTCTGAGTGAAGACCTTCGAGGTCTGGCCTCGAACCTTCGAGCATCAGGCATGCAAGAGCCGGAGGAGGTGAGTATAGGCTGTCCATGGCCTGAGAAGCCATGGACTCCGGTGAAAACACGGTGGAACAAGGTGGGAGGAGGCTAGGGTTCCGAAGAGCCTTGAGAGAGTCTAAGAGAGTTTTGGGATTCAGTGGCAGCGTCATTGTGCAAATGAGGTTAGGGTTAGAGGGGTTAGGGGATTAGAAAAGGAAAGGGTGAATCAGGGCCATTGATCAAAATGATCAACGACCAGGATTTAAAAGAAAATTCGGACGGGTTTGAAAACGGGTTAAGGGGTTGGGTAAAAATAAGAATTGGGTCATCCGAATTTGAGTTTGAAATTGGGTCACTTTTAGGCTAAAATGGAATTGTAATGGGGTTATAATTGAAATGAACTGACGCTACATGTTAAATAGCCAGTTTTACCCCTTTTTATTTATCAAAAATAGTAAAATGATTTTAAAAACAAATTAAAAGTACTGAGCTAATTAATAATATATAAGCATTAATCTAAAATGCTGTAAATGATTTTATGGTTACAAAACGCTATTAATCGTAATATAGGCCGTAATTGCAATTTTATGTAATTTAGCTTTAAAATATCAAATGAATTTGTAAAAATATGCAAAAATCACGTTAATTATATTTTGGTGTAACTATGAGGATGAAAATAAATTATTTACCAAAATGATAATTTCGGAAATAATTATTGGATTTTATACTGTTATAATAGACAATAAATTGGTTTTGAAAATCTTTAAAAATTTGGGAAAAATACCAAAATACTTGGGCATGCTTATATATGCATACACATGCTATTTTGAAAGTATTTTGAGTATAAAAATATATAGGAAAAAATTGGGTATCAACACCGGGTTTGATGATGAGGATGAATCCCTATACTTGGAGAAGGTGGCTTTAGATGAGGCAGTTCGTCCCTGGCTTGCGGAGGTAATAGCCATCCCGGGAACAACACCGCTTGGATTACACCTGGGGTCAAAATAGCTAGAAACACTCTGAGCTTTGAAGCGAAAGGGTGGTCTACATTTGTCTACAACTGGCTAGACCCATCCCAGTATGACAGTGATATCCCAGTCTCTCAGGCAATTATTGTCGCTTCTATTATGGCGGGGTACCTGATAAATATGGGAAATCTCTCAAGAAACATCACCAAGGATATCGTGAAGGATGAAAGATCACACCCCTATCCCAATTTCCTCACTATGTATTTAGAGGACCAAGAGGTAGAAGGAAGGGATTTTGATTCAAAAGTGAAGCCGAAAAGGCCCTTCTCTTGGTACAACCTAACCTTCAGGGAACAGACAACCCCAAGTCCAAAGGTAAAGCCACTACCTTCATTGGCCAGTCTGAAGAGCCAAGGGTAGTGGCCATTGCGTCCGAGCCTTGCGCAGCTAAAGGTTCTTCTACTGCTATGCCACCTCCATCATCCGGGCCTTTTGTCTCTGCCCCAGTATCTGTGCCTTCCTCCTCAGCTTACCCTCAGACTTCACTGCGGGTTAATCAGACTTTATCCAGCATCAACAACTGGATGCAGGTAGCTACATCAAAGCTATCTGCCTTATCCAGTGCAATAGCAGCTACAGGCCGCTCCAGCACAACAATCATCATCCCCATTAGAGGAAGATTCATTGAAGGAGCTTCTGGACAATCAGAAGAAGCTCCTGGACAACAAACAGAAAATCCTGGAGACTTTGGATACTCATGGGAAGGTGATCAAGGAGCTGGGTAAGCAGGTCAAGAAGCTGAAAAAAACTCAGGCCACAAAGGAGGCAATGGAGAGCTTGAAGGAGGATGTTGCCAAGCTCACTTCGGCCGGAGATCTTCCACTTGACCTACTCATGGAGTCAACTATTCTAGCACCACATGCAGCACATGCACCAGAGCAGGAGGCTGACAGAGAGCCTGTGAGAGGATTTGTGGTGCCCCAGTCCGGGGACTTAGAGATACAGTTGTAGTATCCAGAGGGAGCTGAGGACCCCATGCAGACAAAGACCACATAGGGAGTTTTCTTTACTCTTTATCCCTTCCCTGATCTTATTTTTGCTTTTAGCATTGAGGACAATGCTAGATTTTATTTGGGCGGGGGGTCCTATTTTGATTTGATGATTGGCATGTAATAATTATGATACTATTTTTCTTTATTTCTACTTATCGTTATTTTTTACTTTATTTTTCACTTTTGGTATGCACATAACTTTACCATTCCATGTATATATTCATTCCCATTTTGTATATATTCGTTTTTTTCCACTATTGTACATATTCATTTTACTTTCCGTAGTTTACTTCATAACTTCTTGTGTTCTTTTTCCTTAATAGCTTAGCTTTTTACTTCCTTTAGTAGCTTCTTTTTGAGTTCTTAGCTTCATGATCAATAAACCTTTGGTTTTCTTAATGCCACGGTTCTTTCCAAAGGTAGATGTTGTGTGAACCGGGTGGCTCTTTCCGATGATGGATGGCGTGATAACCTTCTTAAGGGGTCCATATTCTTTATGTTTTTTGTGTAAATTGTAGTAATGAATAAAAGTGTTTCAGGCAAGCTTCACTTGGGCCTAACACATTTACCTTTGACCTTATGGTTGAAAATAAGTTGATTGGCAAAGAATAGTTCTAGTTGTGACCTTTAGACTCTTGTATTGACTAAACAATCATCGAGTGACTTCTTGGAGCCATTTGTGTTGCTCAGTCTTAGCTAGGGTTGTTGTGGGCCCTCGACTCTATTCTCTTTAGCAATCTAACAGCTTGTGAGGTGAGGTATTGACTTGCAAGTCCAAGTCTCGTGCTAATAAGTCTAGAACTTGCCCTGAATGTTTGTCTAGGCAAAATTCTAAGTGTAGCTCGACTTGAGAAATAATTATAAGCTCTCCTTGATCCAACATGAAACGTGAAAGCATCCATAGCCCACCAAATATGATATCCCTAGTCAATCCCGTTGAGTTGAAGCCCTTGTTATTTCAATAACCATGATACAAGCCTTTATCCGTTCTATAATGACCTTCTCTTGGCACCCGATCTTTCCTTAGCATTCACAATTGGCAAAAGCATAAGTTTGGAAGGAGAGAAGAGAAATGTGAAAATGATAAAAAGGTACAAAATGAAGAAAAGGGAAGGCAAAAGAAAAGAAAAGAAAGAAAAGCCAACAAGTCAAAAAGAAAGTGAATAAGATAGAAAAGTGAAGGGATTAAATGAAAGCAATGATGAAAAGCTTGGAATGTTTAGAAAAGGAGAAAAATATTGTCATGAACGAGAAAGGGTGATAGTGTGTCTCTCTAGTTCCCCTAAGGAAGAAGAAAATGACTCAAAGAGTCAAGAAAATGTGAGCCGAAAGAAGAAAATGAAGTACTTAAGGAAAGATGAAACCTTTATAGACCGATATGTCCTACCTTGATCCAAAAGCCTTCATTACATTCCCCCAAAAGTCCTATAGGATTTCGAGTTGAGTGAGCTTACATTAGTGGTGATTCACATAAGGGGCAAGCTTATGGTACTTAAAGTCGGACTTGTGACATTCCCTTGTGAGAGATGAGTGTACTTTTTCACAATCCTTGTTTTGAGTGCTTCAATTCTTAAATGAGATTTCCTTATGGAGAGTAGAGGAGAAATAGTTAGGGTTCAACAATGACCTACATAGTAGAGCGAGCTTCTTTGGTGAGTTAAGTCAACTCTTGATGCTTTTGTGTCGCACTAGAACTATGGTACTCAAAAGGTTGTGTGTTGTTGATAATGCATTTGTGTTGAGGATAATTGTTAGTCCCAACTGATGCTTGATGAAGTCACCTTAGGACAGCTGAAATTTTTCTTACTTTCTTGTGGAGGTGGGAATTACTTTATTTGCTTGAGGACAAGCAAAAGCTTAAGTTTAGGGGAATTGATAACTATGGATTTTAACCTATTATGTGCTCTCTTTTGCTTAGGTTTTGGGTCAAAATGCGTAAAGGTAATCCAGAAAACTGACTTAATGTGTTTGCTTGCAGGGTTTGGTCAAAATGAGGCAAAGAAGCCATAATCAACTCATGAAGGAGTCAAACTTGCACAAATCCAAAGCTGGAAGTGGAGCGCTTATAGTGGTAGAAAAGAGCGGCCGCGTAAGGACCATTGCTGAGGCGGCCACAAATACGCGGCCCACGAAAGTAAGATAAAGAGAGGCTGTTTTGGGCACAATATTGATCGCTGACCACGATGGAAAAGCGCGGCTGCAGAATATCTAGCGCGACCGCGATGGTATTTTTGCTGAGAGCGAACTTCGAGGTTCAGAAGCCCTACATGTTAAGTTTGACTGAAGAACGCGGTTCACGTCCAAATTACACGGCCGCGAATTAATCTCGCGGATGCGGTGGATTTTACACTATCCGCAAAACAGGACCCAGTCCAAATTTAAATATGGAGAAATGCGGACCGCGGTCATTATTACGCGGCCGCGATAGCTCAAGCGCGGATGCGGTCAGAATTACGCGTCCGCGAAACCTCCGCAGGGGCATTTTTGTCCGGGAATTTTAGCCTAGTATAAATAGATATTTTTCACATTTTGGGTTATGTTATATTTTTCTGAGTACGTGAGACGGCTAGTTTTACCTGTTAGGGCAATTTTGTACAAGATTTACCTTATTACTTTAGATTTTCATCTTTTAATATAGCATTATGGATTTTATCTTCTCTTTATCTTTGATTTCTGCTGTTATTATGAGTAGCTAAACCCATAGCTAGGGTAGTGACCAAATCTTAGTGTAGGTATTTAATGGGTCTTGAATTTTATGGCTTAATTGTTTATAGGTTAGTAATATTTAGCCAAATTCATGCTTTAATTGTAGAATTGGTTGTTGCAAATACTGATTCGTGCCTTTATGACTTAGACTCTTCTTGAGAAAGAGGGACTAAGTCTAAGGAATTGGGATGAATTCAAGAGATTGATAGCCCCAATTAAAGAGTTAAACCTAGAGATAGTAATATCCGACTTGAGCCAGTACTATTTGTTATGTATGAACACCTATTTGGATTTGAGAAAGCTAAATTTGGCAAAGTCACTCAAACTACCGAGAGGTATAGAGTGAGCATTTATGTGTGATGGTTATATCTCGACCCCAATCATAACAAGCTTGACTTGAATTCTCGATACCCGTTAGATACTCACCTAGGCGGAAGTCACTACCCTAGTCCCTTTAAATCTTTGAAAACAACCAACAAAAATATTGTAATTAGTTTTAACTTTTGCATGCTATAGAATTAAGTAGAAGTAGAAAACAAAATCAACCATTTGTGGAAATACAATTAAGAGCAAAACCCGCATCTCTACTAAGATATAAACCTAACTCCAAACTAATTAATCCCCTGTAGATTCGATCCCAACCTTTGTTGGGTAAAACTTCATCGACCATCTACTCAATAGTAGTGCAGGTTTGGAACCGATCAGTATACGTTGATGATTGCACCCACAGAGACCGAGATGATATGATGGGATACCCTCAGAGGCTTGATGATGTTATGTACTCATATACCTATGCATGATATAACATTTATACGCATATGCATGACATTATAAATGTTTCATGATTCATAGAGCTATTCATACTTACAGGTTGAGTTCATTACTCCATGTTTCTTTCATGTCTTTTATATACTGCTTTCATGCCTTATATACTCGGTCCTTTATTTGTATTGCTGTCCCTTTTACTTGGGGATGTTGCGTTTCATGCCTGTAGGTCTCGATAGAAAGGTTGACAGTCCTCCTAGTAGGCTATCAACTCAGCAGGAGGTGTCCACTTGCTCCGGAGTTGCCCATTTGGTCAGTATGCTTTGGACATGTATTGAGTGGTATAGCGAGGCCTTGTCCCGGCCTTTATATAGCTTATGTACTCTTAGGGGTTTATAGACAAATGTCATGTATATAGATGATTGTATGGCCTTGTTAGCCTATGTTTTGAGTGTACAAATGATCATATCAGCCTTATAGGCCCGTATGTCACATGTATAAGTTTGTATATCATGTTGGGTCGTCCTATGTCAAGGGTTCTCTTATGTTTAATTCTGGTTATCTCATGACGACCATTCTGGTTCATTTACTCATGATAGTATGATATGAAGGATACGTTAAGTTGGTACTCGGTTGAGTTAGGCATTGGGTGCCCGTCGTGACCTTTCGGTTTGGGTCGTTACATTATGAAAAGGATTTCCTGTATTGATCATGTAGTTGAGTTGCACACTAAGGCTGATAACTATAAAGAACAATTTGAAGGCCTTCAATTAGAGAAAGACGTTCTTGCTGAGGAAAAATGAGTTTTGGAACAACAACTGAGGATGGTCTCCGCTGAACTAGCGATTTTAAAAGCTTCTTCCAGTCAAGTTGAGAAAGATAATAACATACTTGAATCCTCCTTTGCTAAACAATATTCCAAGGCTGAAGAGATAAGGAGTCTGAAAGAGCTCCTTAATCAAAAAGAGATTTATGCGGGTGATCTGGTACAAATGCATAACCAAACTCAAGAAGACCTTCGTACCTCTACAAATAAGATTTAGTTCTTTGAAAGCTCTCTTGCTCCTTTGATGGTAGCTTATGAAGCCTCGGAAGCAGAAAAAGAAGAGTTGAAAGTTGATATCGAATAGCGGGAGAAGGATTACGAAGCCCTTGAAGACAAATCATCACTTGATATTAGCTGGACTTTTTTGAACACTCACTTCGTGACTTTAACTGAAGCTAGCCAGGAAGGTTTTGACCTTAATGCTGAGATTGCAAAGGCTAGAGAAATGATTGAACAAAGTAAGCTGTGTCAAAGCTTTTCCACACCCGAGGATGAAGGTTCCGAGGGCGATAGTGATGGACTTACTACTGGTGAAGCCGATGTTCAACCCTCATCTCCTCAAGTTAATCCTTCATCTCCCATCGATGATGCTCCCTAGTTCTTCCCTTCTTGATTTTTTGTTGAAAGTGTTTGGTTTTTGGTTTTTTGTTGGAGTTCTTGTATTTTTTGGATAATTTTTGGAAGGTTTACTGCCCCTATTTTCGGGGTAATGATATAAATATCTTTATTTCTTTTGCTGCATATTATGCTTTCTTCTCTTTGTTTAACCAATTTGTTTCATCCAAAAATAGATTTCTCGAACAAAGCCAATATCAAGAAGAAATCAGGCTACTGATAACCAAGATATACTTCACTTTCTCAATTATTTGAAGAGTAAAAAATAATGGAAATAATTGACAAGCAAAGAGAATATGAAATTGTGATGGCGCCTACTCGTAGAAGCTAGGCAAGTCACGAAATTTAAAAAATTCTTTACTTCTTTGTTTTAATACCTTTAACTACTTGCTTTAACAGGTGACAAACATTTAAATAATAGCGGAATATGAGATTAAGCGGAAGACTTAAACAAAATAAACCAAAATAATTCGGAAATCAACATATGCCTCTACCCAGAAACTGGTGACACAACTTTTACGGACTATCTATGATTTCTACATACAAATGTTTGAAAGAAGGAACATTGTCTGTCTCGGATAAAATGATAACATAACAAAATAACTGATAGAAGAGACGTCGGGCCTGCGAACGCCTGCAAGACTACCTCGGGATCTCGGTGGACTGAACGCTGGCTCCTAAGCTACTGTTGCTGACCTAGTGCTGCTCCGGTATTTGCACATAAGTGCAGAGTGTAGCATCAACACAACCGACTCCATGTGCTGGTAAGTGCCTGGCCTAACTCCGGCGAGGTAGTGACGAGGCTAGGACCAGACTCCAGATAAGCTTGTGCAATTATATATATATACAACGGAAAAGAAATACAGAAATAAACAAATAAAGATAGGAGGGGGAAACATGCTTCAGGGAATAACAGGTAAAACAGAACATCAAGGGATGTATGAAGGAATAAAAATCAACCACTAACAAGAATGAGGAAAAACAAAGGCAGATTTCATTTTCTTTTCACATCTTGTTGCAGGCGTACCACCCGCTCCCATTTCATTATATCTTGTGGTAGGCGTACCACCCGGTCCCATTTCATTATATCTTGTGGTAGGCGTACCACCTGCTCCCATTTCATCATATCTTGTGGTAGGCGTACCACCCGCTCCCATTTCATCATATCTTGTGGTAGGCGTACCACCCGCTCCCATTTCATTATATCTTGTAGTAGGCGTACCACCCGCTCCCATTTTATCATATCTTGTGGTAGGCGTACCATCCGCTCCCATTTCACCATATCTTGTGGTAGGCATACCACCCGCTCCCATTTCATCATATCTTGTGGTAGGCGTACCACCCGCTCCCATTTACAAACCAACAATAATCACAGGGAATCCCGGTAAGGGAACAAGAGCAATATAACACCTTTCTGGCAAGGGAACAATAATATTTCAGCATCCCGGCAAGGGAACAATACTATCAAAACAAACATCCTAGCAAAGGAACAATAATATCGAACAAACATCCCGGCAAGGGAACAATGGTGATAATAACATATGAAGCGCAATAAACCACAACGGAGTCATAACAATTATAATACAAGACTCGCGGGCATACTTGACACCAACGTATAGATACTCGTCACCATGCATATACGTCGTACTCCACAATTAGCATGTAGCAAATAAGACACAACTCCTGCTCCCTCAAGCTAAGGTTAGACCAAACACTTACCTCGATGCCTCGAACACAACTCAAGTTTCAATTATAGCTTTACCCCTTGATTCTGCCGCCAATTCGCTCGTATCTAGCCACAAGTTACTTAATTACATCAATAAACGCTAAATGAATCAATTTGAATGCATGAAAAACGAGTTTTCCAAAGTTTTTACCCAAAAAGTCAAAATTGCCCCCGGGCCCACGTGGTCAAAACCCGAGGTTCGAACCAAAACTCGATTACTCATTCCCCCACGAGCTAAAATATGTAATTTATTTTGAAATCGGACCTCAAATCGAGGTCCAAATTCCTAATTTTTGAAAAAACCTAGGTTCTACCCAAAACACCCAATTTCCCCCCATGAAAATCATTGATTTGAAGTTGAAATCATGTTAAAAGATTTTAATGATTGAAGAAAATTCGTTAAAAATGACTTACAATTGATTTGGAGAAGAAAGGTTGTTTGACAAATCGCCTCTTATGTTTTTGGGTTTTGAAAAATGCACAATGACTGAAAATCCTGTCTATTTATACCCCTCTCAGATCCCCTGTGCGGACCGTACAAAGTCGACCGCGGCCGCACAGCCTCTACCGTGCACTGCACAAGGTCTACCGCGGACCGCACTAGTGGGGTCAAAGACCTGCAACTTCTGGTTTAAGTTTAAAACATCCCGAAACTCGCCCGAGCCCTCGGAACTCCAAACCAAGTGTGCATACTAACTCAAAAACATCATATGGACCTACTCGTGCTATCACATCATCAAATTAACATGTAGAATCATGAATTAAACCTCAAAACTCAACATTTTCATCAAGAATTCTCAAAGTTCATAACTCCTCAACCGGAAGTCCAATTCACGTCAAATAAACTCCGTTTTTTCACCAAATTTCACAGAAATGTCTTAAATCATATATAAGACCTGTACCGGGAGCCGAAACCAAAATTACGGGCCCAATACCATCATGTTCTAAGCAAATTTCATTTCAATTTTCCTTAAACAATTTTAGAAAATAATTTCCTTTAAAAATTTATTTCTCGGGCTTGGGACTTCGGAATTCGATTTCGGGCGTACACCCAAGTTCCATATTTTCCTACAGACCCTCCGGGATCGTCAAATCACATTTCCGGGTTCGTTTACCCAAAATGTTGACCGAAGTCAAATTTATTCATTTTACAGTCAAAACTTATCATTTTTCACAGATTTTCACATTTAAACTTTCTGGCTACGCATTCGGACTATGCACGCAAATCGAGGTGGTGCTAAGGGAGGTTTTTAAGGCCTCGAATTGTAGAATTTCATTGCAACACAAGTGATGACCTTTTGGATCATCACATTCTCCACCTCTAAAACAATTGTTCGTCCTCGAACAGACAGAAGAAGGAAGTACCTGAGTCGGGGAAAAATTGGGGATAACGGCTCCACATATCAGACTCGGACTCCCAGGTCGATGCCTCGAGAGGCTGACCTCTCCACCGAACATGAACAGAAGGAAGACTCTTCGACCTCAACTGACGAACCTGCCAGTCTAGAATAGCTACCGGCTCCTCCTCATAAGACAAGTCCTTGTCCAACTGGATAGTACTGAAATCTAACATGTGGGATGGATCGCCGTGATACTTCCGTAGCATGGACACATGAAACACTGGATGCACGGATGATAAGCTCGGCGGCAATGCAAGTCTATAAGCCACCCCTCCCACTCGATCAAGGATCTTAAACGGACCAATGAACCTAGGGCTAAGCTTGCCCTTCTTCCCAAATCTCATCACGCCCTTCATAGGCGACACTCGGAGCAATACCCGTTCACCGACCATAAAAGCCACATCTCGAACCTTGCGGTCTGCATAACTATTTTGCCTGGACTGAGCTATACGAAGCCTATCCTAAATAATCCTGACCTTGTCCAAGGCCTCCTGAACCAGATCCGTACCCAACAACCGAGCCTCTCCCAGCTTAAACCATCCAACCGGAGACCGACACTGCCTACTATATAAAGCCTCATAAGGAGCCATCTAGATACTCGACTGGTAGTTGTTCTTGTACGCAAACTCTGCTAAAGGCAAAAATTGATCCCACGAGCCTCCAAAGTCAATAACACAAGCTCGGAGCATATCCTCAAGAATTTGAATAGTCCGCTCGGACTGCCCGTCCGTCTGAGGATGAAATGTTGTGCTCAACTCAATCTGAGTGCCCAACTCTCGCTGAACTGCTCTCTAGAACCGCGAGGTAAACTATGTACCTCGGTCTGAAATGATAGATATAGGCACACCATGAAGACAAACAATCTCCCGGATATAGATCTCAGCTAACCTCTCGAATGAATAGGAGACTGCCACAGGAATGAAATGCGCTGACTTGATCAGCCTATCAACAATGACCCATACTGCATCGAACTTCCTCCGAGTCTGCGGGAGTCCAACAACGAAATCCATAGTGATCCGCTCCCATTTCCACTTAAGAAGCTCAATCCTTTGAAATAAACCATCAGGCCTCTAATGCTCGTACTTAAACTGCTGACAGTTCAAACACCGAGCCACATATGCAATGATATCCTTCTTCATTCTACGCCACCAATAATGCTGCCTCAAATCCTGATACATCTTTGCGGCACCCAGATGTATAGAGTTCCGGGAGCTATGGGCCTCCTCTAAGATCAACCCCCAAAGCCCATCCACATTAGGCACACATACTAGACCCTACAATCTCAAAAATCCATCATCATCTAAGGTAACCTGCTTGGCACCTCCGCGCTGTACCGTGTCTCTAAGGACACACAAATGGGGATCATCATACTACCGATCACGGATACGCTCCAATAAGTAAGAACGAGCTATCGTACAAGATAATACTCGACTAGGCTCAGAGATATCCAACCTCACAAGCCGATTGGCCAAATCTTGAACATCCAAAGCAAACGGTCTCTCACCGACCGGAATATAAGGGAGACTGCCCATACTGGCTAACTTCAACAACTCCAACCACCTTCTCTGCCTCAAATTCAACTCCTTTTGCTTGAACAAATACTGAAGACTCTTGTGATCCGTGAACACCTCACATGCCACGCCATACAAATAATGCCTCTAAATCTTTAATGCGTGAACAATGGCTGCCATCTCCAAATCATGAACCGGATAGTTCTTCTCATGAATCTTCAACTGCCGTGAAGCATAAGCAATGACCTTGCCATCCTGTAGTAACACTGCACCAAGACCAACACGAGATGCATCACAATAAACTGTATAAGGCCCTGAACCTGTGGGCAAAACCAACACCGGTGCCGTAGTCAGAACTGTCTTGAGCTTCTGAAAGCTCGCCTCACACTCGTTCGACCATCTGAACTGGGCACTCTTCTGGGTTAACCTGGTCATCGGGGCTGCGATAGATGAAAACCCCTCCACGAGCCGACGATAGTAGCCTGCCAATCCCAAGAAACTCCGAATCTCTATAGCTGATGCTGGTATAGGCCAGTTTTTGATTGCCTCAATCTTCTTCGGATCAACCTGAATACCCTCTGCTGACACAACATGACCTATGAATGCAACTGAACTCAACCAAAACTCATACTTCGAGAACTTAGCATATAACTAACTATCCTTCAGAGTCTGAAGAACCACTCTGAGGTGCTGCTCGTGCTCCTCCTGGCTGCGGGAATATATCAAAATATCATCAATGAAGACTATCACGAACGAGTCTAAATAAGGCCTGAACACTCGGTTCATCAAGTCCATAAAAGTTGTTGGGGCATTGGTCAACCCAAATGACATAACCAAGAACTCATAATGCCCGTACCGAGTGCGGAAAGCTGTCTTAGGGACATCGAATGCCCTAATCCTCAACTGATGGTAGCCAGATCTCAAATCAATCTTTGAAAATACATTGTCACCCTAAAGTTGATCAAACAAATCATCAATTCTCGGCAAAGGATACTTATTCTTGATCGTAACCTTGTTCAACTGCCGGTAATCATTACACATTCTCATCGACCCATCCTTCTTCTTAACAAACAACACCGCCGCACCCCAAGGCGAAACACTGGGTTTAATGAAACCCTTCTCAAGCAAGTCTTGCAACTGTTCCTTCAACTCTTTCAACTCAGGCGGGGTCATACAATACGGCGGGAGAGAAATGGGCTAAGTGCCTGGAGCCAAATCAATGCAGAAATCAATATCCCTGTCGGGTGGTATACCCAGCAAGTCTGGAGGGAATACCTCAGGGAACTTACGAACAATGGACACAAAATCAATAGATGAAACCTTAGCATTGGAATCGCAAACATATGCTAGATAGGCCAAATACCCCTTCTCGACCATACGTCGAGCCTTCACATACGAGATAACACTACGGGTAGAATGATCAAGAGTCCCCCTCCACTCTAAATGAGGCATACCTGGTAAAGCTAAGGTCACGGTCTTGGCATGACAGTCCAATATAGCGTGGTAAGGTGATAACCAGTCCATCCCCAATATAACATCGAAATCGACCATGTCTAAAAGCAACAAATCTACACGAGTCTCAAGACCCCTAATCACCACAACACAAGAATGATGGACTCGATCGACCACAATAGAATCACCCACCGGTGTAGACATATAAACAGGAACACTCAATGAATCACTAGGCATGATAAAATACGGTGCAAAATAGGATGACACATACGAGTATGTAGACCCTAGATCAAACAACACTGAAGCATCTCTATCACAAACTAGAACTGTACCTATAATAACTACATCTGAAGCCTCAGCCTCAGGCCTGGCTGGGAGAGCATAACATCGGGGCTGAGCCCCACTACCCTGAACTACATCTCTGGGATGGCCTACAGCTGGCTGGCCTCCACCTTCAGCGGCCTGAGCTTCACCTCTAGCACCTCTACCTCCACCTCTAGCACCTCTACCCTCACCTCTAGCTAGCTGGGCGGCCTGTAGGACACCTGGTACCTGGACCACAGCACGGGAACCCTGATGCGGAGAACTGCTTGAAGCTCGAGGGTAATACCTAGCAATGTGCCTCATGTCTCCACAAGTAAAACAAGCCCTCGGCTGCTGGGGCTGACGACCCTAGAAACTCTGAAGCGGTGGTGCACTGTAGGACTGCTGATCAGAATACTACATCTAAGGACCACGGCTACCTGAAGCACTGTGAGAAACCTGAAGTGCTAACTGGAAAGGCCTAGGGGGATGGCCTCTACCATATGAATCTCTACCTCCAGACGAGGTACCACTGAATCTGCCCGAATGACAAGACCTCTTATTCGACCCATGACCACCTCCTTGTGACAGAACCATCTCCACTCTCCTGGCCACGTTGGCCACCTCCTGGAAAGATATCTCACTCCCAGTATCCCTAGCTATCTGAAGACGAATTGGCTGAATAAGATCGTCAATAAACCTCCTCACCTCTCTCTTTCTGTAGGAAGTATGACAAGAGCATGGCGAGCTAAGTCGATGAACATGGTCTCATACTGGGTAACAGTCATGGGACCCTGCTGAAGGCGCTCAAACTGCCTCCGATATGCCTCTCTCTGAGTAAAGGGGGAAAAACTTCTCCAGAAATAGCTGTGTGAACTGCTCCCAAGTCAAAAATGGCGATCCGGCTGGTCTAGCCAAACAGAAATCCCTCCACCGGGTCTTGACGGATCCAGACAAGCAAAATGTAGCAAAATCAACCTCATTGGTCTCAACAATACCTATGTTCCTGAGAACCTCATAGCAGCTATCTAGATAATCCTGGGGATCCTCAGTAGATGCACCGCTGAAAGTAGAAGTGAATAGCTTGGTGAACCTATATAGCCTCCACAAAGCATCGGCAGACATAGCTGCTCCATCACCGGTCTGAGCTACCACACTCGGCTGTACTGATCCAGCTGGCTGAACCGCTGGAGTCTAAATTTGGGGATCTACCTGCTCCGGAGTGCGAGTAGCAGGAGTCTGAGCCCCTCCTCTAGCCTTATAGACGACAGGTGCTACAGGAAGCAAGCCTGCTCGGGTGACACTCTCCATGAGGCCCACTAATCGGACCAGAGCATCCTGAAGAACTGGGGTAGCAATAAACCCCTCTGGGACCTAAGCTGGGCCAACCGGAACTGCTGGGGCCGGAACCTCCTTATCAAAATCAACCTGAGGCTTCGGCATTGGTGCTGCTACTCGGGGCTGAGCTTTGCCCCTACCTCGACCTCTAGCACGGCCTTGGCCTCGCCCTCTGCCCCTCGTGGAAGCTGCTGCTGGGGGCTCGGGCTGCTGAGCAGTGAATGAGTAAGCGCGTGTTCTCGCCATCTGTGAAAGAACAGAGTAGAAATTCAATTAGACTTGAGAAACAAACCGCACGACAAGAAGGAATGAATGTGAAGTTTTCCTAAACCTGTAGCCTCTGGGGATAAATACAGATGTCTCTGTACCAATCCCTCAGACTCTACTGAGCTTGTCGGTGAATTGTGAGACCTATGCAACCTGGCTCTAATACCAACTTGTCACGACCCGGATTTTCCACCCTCGGGAGTCGTGATGGCGCCTACTCATAGAAGCTAAGAAAGCCACGAAATTTAGAAAATTCTTTACTTCTTTGTTTTAATCCCTTTAACAACATACTTTAATAAGTGATGAACATTTAAATAATAGCGGAATATGAGATTAAGCGGAAGACTTAAACAAAATAAACCAAAATAATTCAGAAATCAACATATGCCTCTACCCAGAAACTGATGTCACAACTTTCACGGACTATCTATGATTTCTACATACAAACATTTGAAAGAAGGAACACTGTCTGTCTCGGATACAATGATAACATAACAAAATAACTGATAGAAGAGACGCCGGGCCTGCGAACGCCTGCAGGACTACCTCGGGATCTTAGTGGACTGAAGGCTGGCTCCCAAGCTACTGCTGCTGACCCAGTGCTGCTCCGGTATCTGCACATACGTGCAGAGTGTAGCATCAGCACAACCGACCCCATGTAGCATCAGCACAACCGACCCCATGTGATGGTAAGTGTCTGGCCTAACCCCGGCGAGGTAGTGACGAGGCTAGGACCAGACTCCAGATAAACCTGTGCAATTATATATATATACGGTGGAAAATAAATACAGAAATAAACAAATAAAGATAGAAGGGGGAAACATGCTTCGGGGAATAACAGGTAAAACAGAACATCAAGGGAAGTATGAAGGAATCAAAATCAACCACTAACAAGAATGAGGAAAAACAAAGGGAGATTTCATTTTCTTTTCACATCTTGTTGCAGGCGTGCAACCCGATCCCGATTCCTGTATCTCGTGGTAGGCGTACCACCGGCTCCCATTTCATTATATCTTATGGTAGGCGTACCACCCGCTCCCATTTCATCATATCTTGTGGTAGGCGTACCACCCACTCCCATTTCATCATATCTTGTGATAGGCGTACCACCCGCTCTCATTTACAAACCAACAATAATCACAGGGAATCCCGGCAAGGGAACAAGAGCAATATAACAACTTTCCGGCAAGGGAACAATGATATTTCAACATCCCGGCAAGGGAACAATACTATCCAAACAAACATCCCGGCAAGGAAACAATTATAACGAACAAACATCTCGGCAAGGGAACAATGGTGATAATAACATATGAAGCGCAATAAACCACAACAGAGTCATAAGAATTATAATACAAGACTCACGGGCATGCTTGACACCAATGTATAGATACCCGTCACCATGCCTATACGTCGTACTCCACAATTAGCATGTAGCAAATAAGACACAACTCCTAATCCCTCAAGCTAAGGTTAGACCAAACACTTACCTCGATGCCTCGAACACAACTCAAGTTTCAATTATATCTTTACCCCTTGATTCCGCCGCCAATTTGCTCGTATCTAGCCACAAGTTACTTAATTACATCAATAAATGCTAAATGAATCAATTTGAATGCACGAAAAATAAGTTTTCCAAAGTTTTAACCCAAAACGTCAAAATTGCCTCTAGGCCCACGTGGTCAAAATCCGAGGTTCGAACCAAAACCCGATTACCCATTCCCTCACGAGCTCAAATATGTAATTTATTTTGAAATCGGACCTCAAATCGCGGTCTAAATCCCTAATTTTTTAAAAAACTAAGGTTCTATCCAAAACATCCAATCCTCCCAATTTCCCCCATGAAAATCATTGATTTGAAGTTGAAATCATGTTAAAAGATGTTAATGATTGAAGAAAACTAGTTAAAAACGACTTACAATTGATTTGGAGAAGAAAGGTTGTTTGAAAAATCGCCTCTTATGTTTTTGGGTTTTGAAAAATGCACAATGAATGAAAATCCTGTCTATTTATACCCCTCTCAGATCCTCTGTGCGGACCGCTCAAAATAGACTGCGGCCGCACAGGCCTTCCTGAGGGTACTACGGTCCAGTGCCCTGTGCGAACCGCACAAAGTCGACTGCGGCTGCACAGCAATGCCCTGTGCGGACCGCACAAAGTCGACCGCGGTCGCACAGCCTCCACCGCGCACCGCACAAGGTCTACCGCGGACCGCACTGGTGGGTTCAGAGACCTGCAACTTTTGGTTTTAAGCTTAAAAAATCCCGAAACTCGTCCGAGCCCTCGGAACGCCAAACCAAGTGTGCATACTAACTCAAAAACATCATATGGACCTACTCGTGCGATCACATCATCAAATTAACATGTAGAATCATGAATTAAACCTTAAAACTCAATATTTTCATCAAGAACTCTCAAAGATCATAACTCCACAACCAGAAGTCCAATTCACGTCAAATAAACTCCGTTTTCACCAAATTTCAAAGAAACGTCTTAAATCATATATAAGACCTGTACCGGGCGTCGGAACCAAAATACGGGCCTGATACCATCATGTTCTAAGCAAATTTCATTTCAGTTTTTCTTAAACAATTTCAGAAAATAATTTCATTTAAAAATTCATTTCTCGGGATTGGGACCTCGGAATTCGATTCCGGGCATACGCCCAAGTCCCGTATTTTCCTACGGACCCTCTGGGACCGTTAAATCACGTGTTCGGGTACGTTTATCCAAAACGTTGACCAAAGTCAAATTTATTCATTTTACACTCAAAACTTATCATTTTTCACAGATTTTCACATTTAAGCTTTCCGGCTATGTGCCCAGATTGCGCACGCAAATCGAGGTGGTGCTAAGGGAGGTTTTAAGGCCTCGAAACATAGAATTTCATCGCAACACAAGTGATGACCTCACAGAAATAGATCGATAATCACCCCTAGAATTGCAGTTTGACCCTTATGAATAAAGTAATGAATAATTACTTATATTTCAATAATAATCAGATACCATTACAAATAAAGGCTAAGTCTTTATATAGGAGTATACAATTATAACGATTTTCATACTTAATTCGGGCTTGTTAATGGTATTAATTGCCTTAATTATCCGTTACCATATACAATTGTAACGGAAGCATTCATGACTGAAGATTTCTCGCAATCGCGATTAATGTCGATTTTCGTTCCTTATGCAGATATGTGCATCTTCCTACTTTAATGGTCTTTATACATTCCGTTTCTATTTCTTCTTTTCCAATTGTTAGAGTCGGTTCTTTATCCAGAGGGGTTGCTCTGATGGTAAGCAACCCCCACTTCCAACCAAGAGGGTCTATTTGGAAACAACCTCTTTATTTATGGTAGGGGTAAGGTCTGCGTACACACTATCCTCCTCAGACCCCACTAGTGAAATTATACTGGATTGTTATTGTTGTTGTATTGTTGAAGAAATTGAATGCCAAAAACTTTAAATTCACACAAACCCAAGAGGAAACAAAGTCTCAATTTACTAATAAGACTTTCTTCACACACTTGTCGATATCCTCATGGTCTCTATACTTTTTCTTGATTTATTTAGTGAGTGGTTTAATTCAAGATTAAGATGTTTAGTAACTTTAATTTGATTAATGTCAATGAAGTAGAGTCAAGGTTGTCAAAGCAAAGGTGAGAAAATTTTAGATAGCGTTAGGTTTTTTTCCTTCTTCCCCATAGTTGGATGGTGAAGAAAGAAGGTTTTCAAATCACCTAATCCTACCCATTTGTTAGATTTTTTTCAAGTTTCTTATGTCATGTAAACTCTTTTTTTTTCTTTTAAAAAAAGTAAATAATTAAATTAAGTAGCCCCTATGATTGTGATGGATATTGTGTAGGTTGCCTTCATCAATGGTCATGGAATATGCAGTTGGTTATAACCATCCAGAAATTATAGTGGCCATAAGTGGAAACATCAAGAAAGAGATGTTTTGCTCGTATGTTACTAATTAATTGTGCTTCCAATCATCTAATTAATGTAATCATTAGGCCATCAATATCTTCTGTTGAGAAGTCAGCAAAGAAGTTATGCATTAAATCCTAAATGTGGTACGTACACTAAATAGAGCAATTCCGTGCAAACCACCTTTTTAATATTTTTTTCCCATAGTTTGAGGGCTTTTTATGGAAGAAAAATTTAAGGTTATATGATGAAAGTGTCATAATCTTTTACATAATTGGTGTGTGTATATGTATACATACTTAAATTTTTTATCAAGTTACCAATTAATGGCTTTATATCATAGAAATGTACCTGTAAAAAATAAAGATGTACTGTACAATTACACCATATATAAGTGATATAATTGAGTAAATCCTTTTACATCATGAGTATATAAAATATAAACTCACGAATAAAAACCAAAAAGATTTTGAAGGACGCAACAACTAAATATTACTTACTAATTACTTACGTGGAAGAATATCGATCGACAGGATGCAGTCATTATAGGCATAATTATTAAACATTTAAAAATAGATAATTTTCTTGCTTTCATGTTACAAGAAAAATTTAACCGTTCTCTATTTCTATAATTTTCATAATTTACTTCTAGTGGTGCTTCTTAGTTGTGTAATACCACGAGTAATCATTTCTTAGGTCAGGCCTAGTCTTAATTAGAAAATAAACCCATATTTTGTCACACCTAATAGAATATTTATAAGTTTAAAAAAGAGTTCTGTAAAGTGAATTTTTTTTACTTCTTTCTAATAAATATAGAGAAGAAGGATTTGCAACTGCTATAATTTCTACTAAGAAAATTGCACTTGAAATGGATATCGAACCCGAATTTTATAAGAAACGTGTGATATATAGGAAGAAACAATTTGATGCGAATGTTGATAATGAAATTCCAAAATCTTTCGAAGAGTCCTTTAGAGTTGATTACTTTTATACATAATAGACAAGACTATTTTTTCACGTCAAAATAAATTTGAACAATTCGAAGCATATGAAAATATTTTTGGTTTTCTATTTGGCAGTAAAAACTAAGATCACTACATGTTGGAAATTTGAAAAAATATTGCTTTAATCTTGAATGTTCCTTAAAGCATAATAATCAATTTGATATTGATGGTTTATATTTATTTTCTGAATTAAAAATATTAAGGAAAATATTACAATTAGAAGATAATAGTTTAATTGATACACTTAATCAAATAAAAATAATTAATTCTTTTTCAAATGCCTAAATTGCTTATGGAATAATATTCATAACTCAAGTTACCGTTGCTTCAGCGGAAAAAAGTTTTCAAACTTAAAATTGATAAAATCTTATCTAAGAACAACACTGTCACAAGAAAGGTTAGGTGGATGCCCTATATTGTCAATTGAGAAATACTAAGAAAATTAAATAATTATGTATCTAAAAAAAGCTAAAAAAAAATAGACATCAAATCAATTTAAAAAAAATTAAAAAATTAAGGCCCCTCGCAAAGTTTGGCTTTAGGCCACAAAATTCATCGGGCCGCCTCTGCGTTCACTAAATGTATCTAAAGAAACTTTTGTGAAAGAAAAAGGGCATATATCACTTTTTAGTCCGTGACCGGAACAATTTAGATTAAGTAGTCTCAAAAGTGTAATAAATTTGTATATTTTTGGTATATAACATACAAAAATGCATATATAAAAAAAAATTCAATTTTTCAGTTATTATTTTAAAAGCGACTATAAGCTAAGTGTTATTTTTCCAGAGCTGCTTCCCTTGTTGTGCCGGGAGCTGATCGTGGCGAGAATACCTGAGGATAAGTTGCTAAAATAAACAGAATGGGAGGATCTCTGTTCAAATAATTCGAAGAGAAATGGTTGGCAACATGTAGGGAAATTTTTCCCCTCTTCAAAACAAGAAGAATAGCTAGTGAAAATATTAACCATTCTTTTGGGATATGGGAAGTGTTTGTTATATATCTGTATGAAATAAAAAGAGAAATCAGAGCTCAATTACGTCCACCACCTGTCATATTCTGTAGGGATAATGTGCTCCATGCAAATTGATTAAGCGTTGGTTTTCCTTTTGGAGTTTTACCCTCTATCATTTCCTTTTCATTTTTCTTTGTTTTTGCTATTTTTTTTTTTTTTTTTTTTTTTTTTTGCCTTAGCTTGAATTTTAACGTAGTTTCTATCAATACCATCAACAAAGGTTATTCGTTTCAACTATTCTTGGATTTAACCAAAGCATATTGATGGATAGTCATATACTCATATATGCCACCTCGCTGCAACTTCTACCCAATCAAAAAAAAAGGTTGAATGAAGCAAATAAAGAGAAAAATCCATACCTAAACCTTTCTCTAAGCCTAAGACAATCCAAGATTTAGAAAAATATTATACGGGAAAAAAGTAAAATATGAAAAAGGAATATTTACATTATAACAAAGTATACAACAACACGGATTTAAAAAAAAATAAAAAAAGAACTGTAAACTGATAACCTCTATTTCCAGGTACACATTCCCCCTCCCCACCCCCCCCCCAACAATTCCAGGTATACATTAGCAATGTCAACGTGTGTACACATGTCGGAGCCCCTCTCAACAATCAATCATATTACAACATAGTAACAACTACGTCTCAATCCCAAACAAGTTGAAATTGGCTATATAAATTCTCACTATCCATATATATCGCTCAAAAATCAATAATACTAATACACAAAACTTCAACTTAGTTCCAATCCCGACAACTATATCAAGAAATCTCATGCATGAAATGTTCCTCGAAAAAAAGTTCAGGCCAATTATATGAAGAAGTAATTCCTTCAGCTGCATTGGTGGAAGTACTGCTGGAATCTCCTTGATTATTATTGCTAATAGAAATTTCAGTCAAAGGTGGCAAACGACTTGAAGAAGCTGGAGAAGGAAGATTAATATTATTCAATGGGGAACTTGTTGAATCATTTCCTTGATCATAATTAAAATTGTGGCCATTAATATCACTTGTGTTAATAGTATTATTCAAATGTGTTTGGAAATTGAAAGGGACTTGTTGTGTGTCTGGAAAAGTTAAAGAAATATCTTGATTTTGGAGCAGTTGAGAGTCAGAGTTTTCATTGGAGAAAATTGTTTGATTTTCAACATGGGATAAGTTTAAAGAAGGCGTAGTACTTTCCTTAACAGAATTTGACAAATTAAATGTCCCAAAATCTCCAAGATTATATTGAGTGTTCGAGCTTGTGGATATTGGGTAATTATTGGAAGCTGATGAAGATTGGAATAGAAATTGCAAGTATTGAAGCTTAGCTAATTGGGCAGCTTCTGCTTGTAATCTTATAGCATGATCTTCTAGTGGATGATGCTGAAGTAAGTTTGCCAAAGCTATTATATTAGGTAAGCTTGCAAATAAATCAGTTCTTGGCCTGTGAGTCATTGGATCATATCCCATTTGAATCAGTTTCTTCTTTAAATGTGTGTTCCAGAAATTCTTGATCTCATTATCTGTTCTTCCTGGTAGGTGTGTCGCGATCGCAGACCATCTACAACAATAATATCACAAAATCATTAATGAATTTTTACAAACAAGGAAAAAGATGGAACATCTAATAAAGATCGATCGAATTGTAGTAAATTCAGTAAGGGGTTCAATATATAAAGAAGTAAACATAAGAAGAAATCAAGGGAACTCAACATCTACCGCATATACATAAAAAATATTTTTGACCAACAATATATAGTGTAATTTTTCAGTAAAAAGGGATTCAGATGAACCTCCTTCCCCAACCCTGACTCCGCCCATGGGGGTAATTAGAACAACAAAACTATGCTTGAATCCTTAACAAGTTGGAATCTATTATGTGAATTTTTAGTACTGTTCATGTTGCTCCATGCATGTAAGCTTATCCGGTCAATATTATATGAAATACGGTTAAATATAAAAATAAAAAAACTAGAAGTTCTCTATATATTCTACTGACATGACTAAGGACGTAAAAAATGACAACAAAATCCCGCATGGAAAGCGAAAGTAGAGGTCATGATGAAGTAGTGAAATAATTATTACTTATTTCCTAAGATGGAATGGAGATGAAGAATTGTTTGTTCTTCTTCTTCAGAGAATTTCCCTCTCTTGATATCAGGCCTCAAATAATTAGTCCATCTCAACCTGCAGCTCTTGCCACATCTATTAAGGCCTGTAGAATATGAAAACAACAAATGTTATCGTCGAAAATGATATTTGATATAAGAAAAGAAGAGAAAATTTAGAAGATGTGAAATGGAGTGTTAATTTTTTTTTTTTGGGGGGAATAATAACTAACCTGCAAGCTTAGGAAGAGCTCTCCAACTGCCATGGCCATGTTTGTCAATATAATCAATAAGTTTCTGATCTTCTTCAGGAGTCCATGGTCCTTTTTTAAGGCCATTTTCATCACAACAAGGAGACCTTCCCATTCTTGTCGAAGATTTTTTCTTTATAAGTTGTTGTTTCGTACTTCTTCTTGATGCTACCGAAGCTATGTTTGTAGTATTTATACAATTCTAAGTCTAGCTAGTTTCTTGTCCTTCATACATTTAACAACATTTGATTTGACTGTTATTTTCTTTTGTTAATTAATTGTATTCTTTAACTAATGCGGACTATAATAAGTAGACAAGGTACAATCTCTAAATTATTTATTTTTAGCATTATTAATCTAAGTTAGATATTTACTTGGTCAAAATTCTAGACAAGGTTTAGAGGAAACTGCCGACAGTAGATTGTTCTTTGTATTATCTAGTCCGTAGATTATGCTCCATGCATACCTAAATGGTACTGTAGATTTCTTGTTTTTCATTTCTTCACACGACTTTAATTTATATATGACGTTAATGCATCTTTAAAGGAAATTTTCTAAATAAAGAATAGTTTTAAGAATTGAACTATATATACATGTCCCAGCTCTTTCTCAAATGAAAACTGAAGGAATAAGTTTTTAGAAGCTCGTTAACCTAAGCAAGTTCACTAATGAAGACTGAAACAATGTACATGGTTAGAGTATTTTTATATAATGTAACCCGAAAATTAATTGTTCATGCCTTATATGGATATTTTCACGTGTACCCTTTGTACGGATAATACACATTGGTAGAAGTAATTAATGTACCGTATAGGCCAAACCAGTTAGGTTGGCCAATTACCTCCATAGATACTAATACAAAACTCGAGATTTTAATGACTGTAGAAATAATTAAAATAATGGATTAAACAATGATCAGGTGATGTGAAAATGGGACTAGGCGATTTGCAAGTCAAAAAAGACGCAACCATGCAACGAACAGAACGAGCTTTCCCTGCGTCATTTGCTTGCATGGTTTGAATGAAATTACTTTAATTAGTCAAAATTATTTTTGTGTGCAGAGTACAGACACCATAGCTAATTTTCCTTAAAATCCTAGTCTATTCCGCCATTTTATTTTATCCCATTTAATTTATTTTTCAATTGAATTGAGTGTATGCACACTCTAATGCTTGACTTGTTGATGTAACAGAGCTTACTTGTATAATTCAGCTAACCTTTTGATTTACGAAACTTGAGAAAACGTCTTTAGCTTGGTTTGGTTTCGGTGTTTAGGTGATCATCATGGTAATAAGTCAACATTAGGCTTGTTCTTAATTAGTGCCCCCCTTTTGTCCTATATTAGAGCCTGTTTGGCCAAACTTCTGGGAGGTTAAAAGTGTATAGGTCCAAATTTGGACGACCAAGGCCACTGGCAAATACGACAAGGGACGAGACCCTTATGACACAGCGTCCTTTGGTCGTTAAAGAACGCGACGACTGACATCGGTTAGAAAACGCACGATATTTGTAGTAGTGTAGGTGCAACAGGAGGCAGTAGGAATATACTCTTGGATATTCTTTATGTTATACCTTTTAAGGTTCAAGAAGGGGTTGTTTCTTATAAATAGAGGGAGAAGATTCTGTAAAAGGGGGGATCCACATACCATTTTGACTTTTGGCTAAGACCATCCATTGCAATATCTTTTTACATTCAAAGTTATCATATTTACGCTTAATCATTCGATTTCGAGATATTAAGAAATGTTATTCATCTTGTTTATCCCTTGCATTTTTCAATCTAGAGTTTATTATACTTGGCTGAGATTTACCTTTTCATATTATTTAATTGATTTAATTGAATAAGTTTCAATATCTTTTGGTCAAACAATTTGGCGTCGTCTATGGGGATTTCTTTAGCTAAGATTTTAGTTTCATCTAGATCCTTGAAAAGGATAATCACCTCTTCCTAGCCTTGCAAAAACCGACAATGGCAGGAAAGGGAGACGTAAGATTAAAAGCAATAGCAGGAGTCACAAACAACCTTCTGGATTCCATCAACGAAGCCGGTAGGGAGGATAACAAAAACACGACACCGAGCGCTACACCTGAGGGAGACACCTCACCTCCCCCGCACGAAAGCGTGATTGTTTCACGCGAAAGGTGAGCCTCAAACATCCGCAACAGGAGAAGCACCACCAGCTGTGAAAAGGCTTAGAAGAGTGGCTGATAAACACTCTGAGCAACATACTTGATAAACCTATACAAAGAGATATCGGAGGCACAACACATGCAGACGCCGCAGCAGTCGCCAGCGAACTAGAAACTCCACGCACAGGTAACACTCATATTGTTGTTGATGCAGGTAGCGACGCACTCGTAGCCATCCTAAAGAAAATAGAGAAAATGGAAAATGAGAACAAGACGCTTCGTTATCAGATGAAGGAGCATCAAGAAAGGGTTGATAAAATACCGGGCGCTTCGAAGTTGCTACCAAAATAGGACGTCGGTCGATTCGTCGAGCAACCATACAATGAAGGGGCAGCCCCCCACGTTATTCCAAAAACCTTCAAAATGCCACCATACTTAAAAATATATGATGGTACTACGGACCTGGAAAACCATATAATCCACTACATCACAGCCATAAAAGGCAACGATCTATTAAAAGAACAAGTGTCATCGGTGTTGTTGAAAAAGTTCGGTGAAACCCTGACAGGGGGAGTGCTGACTTGGTACTCATAACTGCCGGCTTGGTCAATATCAACATTCGAAGAAATGGCAGACAAATTCGTCACCACTCATGCAAGAGCGAAAAAGGCGGAAGCCAGGGTAAACCACATATTTACCGTTAGACAGACGACGGGCAAAGGACTTAAGGACTTCCTAGCCAGATTCAACAGGGTAAGAATGAGCCTGCCGAACGTATCAGAGGGGATGGCGTAGCAGCCTTCCAAAATGAGTTAAACAGGAATGGGTCGAAAGCGACAAAAAAATTGTTAAATAGGCTCATAAAATACCCTTCCACCACTTGTGAAGAAATCCACAATGCCTATTGTGCCGAAGTAAGGGCAGATGAGGATGACCTTAATGGTCCGATCCAACGACTGATATCAGTCCAAATCGAAACAAGGAAATATCACTGCAATGATGGCCAAAGGGATCAACTACCCTGCTTCAGTCAAGAGAGGCATCATCCTTACATCCGGACATCCATCACACTTCCTCCACGACACGCAAACGTCACTCCTCGACATGATGCGCCACACCGAAATGAAAGAGGTATGCCTCCATTGTTATCTTCTCATAACTTTTGTGTTTCTCCTTCAGAAATAGTGTATGTACTAGAAAAGCTCGGCACAAAGGTGCAATGGCCGCAAAAGATGAAATCCGACCTAAGCACCTAGAAATCGAATGTTCTGTGCGAATTCCATCAGGAAAGGTGGAACAAGACCGAAGACTGCATAGGCCTGCGGCAGGAAGTAGTAAGAATGCTAAACTAGGGACACCTGAAAGAATTGTTGAGCGATTAAGGATTGCTTAACTTCGCTCGAGGGCGCGACCAACCTCAGGGACCCCAAAACCACCTTCACCTGCTCGTACTATACAAATGATCATCGGTGGTGGTGATGATACGGCAATTAACCATGTAAAGTTCAAAACTATACACAAACTCAAACGGACAGTCGCTCACGAACGGTACGACGACCTCGAAGATAGTATCATCTTCAATAAGTCAGATACCAATGGTTTGTCTTTCCCTCACTATGATGCTCTGGTTATAACTTTACGTATCACGGATACCGATGTAAAAAAGAATAATGTTGGATGACAGAAGCGGCATGTGTATTATTCACCCTCGAGTCCTCGTACATATGAGACTCAAAGATAAAATAATACTGCACTACATAATACTAATGGGTTTTAATAATGCAGTTGAATGAACCTTTGAGAGATAGTGCTACCCATTCTGGCCGGAGAAGTCACACTCGAAATAACGTTTCATGTCATGAACCAAAAAACAGCCTACAACGCTATCATAGGGCGCCCATGGATACATGCCATGCGGGCCGTCATATCAAGTTTCTATCAAGTAATCAAATTTCCTACTCCATGGGGAATATTCAGCATCCGGGGTGAGCAACGTACCGCCCAAGAATGCTACCGAATCGCCCAGGATTGTGCACACACCCAGCAACTAAAGGGAGCAAGTGCGGAAGCATAGCAGTTAGCCATATCAGAACCAAACGCGACGTAAAAATAGAGGCCATAAAAGACCCAGACATCGTAGAAGCCTGCAAGGCAACCATAGAGGACCTCGATCCCGTCTAACTGGACAACAACGACAGCACGAAAAAAGCTTATATCGGGGACAATCTGTCGAAACCAGGTAAGTTCCATAAATTCTTAACTAACAATGCCGATTTGTTTGTTTTCTCCCATTCAGATATGTCGGGCATCCCAAGAGACATCGTCGCACACAAGCTGAATGTCGACCCCCTCTACCTGCCTATGCAGCAAATAAGGAGAAAGTTTAACGCTGCAATCAATGGCGCAGTTAGCAAAGAAGTCGATAAGCTGCTCGCTAATGGCTTCGTCCGAGAATCAAAGTATCCTCAATGGGTCGCCAGTGTGGTCATGGTGAAAAAGAAAAATGGAAAGTGGCGGATGTGTGTTGACTTTACGGACCTAAACAAAGCATGCCCGAAAGATTCGTTTTTGTTACCACACATCGACCAACTCATCGATGCAACGACGGGGCATGAGTTGCTGAGCTTCTTAGATGCCTATTCTGGTTACAACCAAATTTTAATGGCAGAGGAAGACCAAGAAAAAACTACTTTTATCACTCACCGGGGAACGTACTACTACAGAGTCATGCCGTTCAGACTCAAGAACGCGGGGGCAACATACCAAAGGTTACTCACCAAAATGTTCAAGAACAACTCGGTATAACCATGGAGGTCTACATCAACGACATGCTAGTGAAGTCGAAAAGGAAAGAAGATCACATTGATCATATGAAGAAAGCCATCGAAGGAATACCGGAGACATTAACCAGCAAAAAGCAGGTACAAAAATTGATGGGATGGATAGCCACCCTGTCGAGGTTCATCTCACGGTCATCAGATAGATGCCATAAAATTTTTAATGTATTAAGGAAGGATCACAAACTTCAGCGGAATTCAGAATGCATCGACGCCTTAATAAAACTGAAAGCGTACCTATCCTCACCGCCATTACTCGTCAAGGAAGATCCAGGCGAGTGCCTCTTGGTATACCTAGCAGTCTCCGAAGTTGCGGTAAGTGCAGTTTTAGTCTGCGAAAACAAAGGTACGCAATCTCTAATTTACTATATCAACAAAACCTTAATTGATGCCGAAACGAGGTGCCCCCACCTTGAAAAATTAGCTCTGTGTCAGTCGTAGCTTCACGAAAGCTTAGACCATATTTTCAGTGCCACCCCATAAAGGTGGTAACAACCTTCCCCCTCAGGAGCATCCTGCACAAACCCGAGCTATTGGTAGGTTGTCCAAATGGGTTATAGAATTGAGCGAGCACGGCATAACATATCAACCACGAACTGTAATAAAATCGCAAGTGCTCGCCGATTTCGGCGCAGAAATACTGCCCGAGGTCGAGCAAGAAGCGCTTCGCACTTCTGCACGATCCGACCTTTGGGTTCTCTACACTGACGGCGCATCTAAAGTGTCAGGATTGGGACTGAGACTCGTCCTTGAAGTCCCTACGGGCGAAGTGATTCGCCAATCCATACGGTGTCTTGAAATGACTAACAACGAGGTCGAGTATGAGGTTGTAATTGCAGGATTGAAATTATCCCTCAAGTATGGCGCTCGACGATTCGTCCTTCACTGTGACTCCCAAATCTTGTAAATCAAATAACTAGGACTTTACAAATCAAGGAACAAAGACTGCAGAAGTACCGAACAGAAATTCACAAACTACCACCAGAATTCGATGAATGCCGCCTCGACCAGATACCCCGGGCGCAGAACATCGAAGCAGACGGTCTCGCCAAACTAGTGGCAGCTACCAAAAATATCAGCAAAGAAAATGAGGTCACCCTCTGATAACTAGGGATTACGATGCATTTTACACTCCTTCTTACTTGAGTTTTGATTAGAAATGTGTACAAAATAGTCCCAAAGGCTTGCATGTTGTACTTGATTGCAGGGTTTGGCCAACAAGTCGACAATTCGTCAAAACCAGCTCAAAAAGGAGTAAAACATGCACAAGTACCAAGAACAAGTCCAAGCACAGTGTAACAGGACCAATGCGGCCGCACTCCATTCTGTGTGGTCTGCAAAGAGGAGGTTCAGAGAGGTGCTCATTTCAGATATTCAAACAATGCAGCCACAAAGCATTTCATGCAGACCGCATTGGCTTCATTGCGGCCGCACTCAATTTTGTGTGGTCCGCAAAGCTGGAGTTTAGAGAGTTGCCAATTTTGGGAATATTGCCTATGCGGTCCGCGATCCTTTATGTGTGGACCGCAACAGAAGCCACCGCGGCCGCGGTGCATTTTGTGCGACCCGCGGTGGCCAAGTTCAGAGAGCATAAATTTTAAACCAAGAGCCTCAGTGCGGCCACACTCGATTTTGTGCGGTCCGCACTACCCCCGCAGGGGTATTTTTGTCCAGAAAATTCGGCCTAGTATAAATAGTTTCTTTTCCCATTTTTAGGTCATTAATTGTATTCTAGACAGTAGCTGCGCTCGTGAACAGTGTTCTTTTACTATTTTGAGTAATTTTACAATAGTTTTATCATTGAATCTTCAAGTTTTAGCTAGTAATTAATTATTATGAGTTTTTCTTCATCTATTTCTTTATTTTTTTCTATTATCATGAGTAGTTAAACCCATTAGCTAGGGTTGTGGCTCAACCCTAATGTGGGTAATTGATGAGTCTTGTGTTTTAAGGCTTGAATGTCTATGGGTGTTTGATATTTGGACTAATTTATGGTTTTAAGGTTGAATTAGTGATTACAAACACTAGGTTATTCCTATTTGACTTGGGATCTTTTTGAGAAAGAGAGCATAAGTCTAGGAAAATTAGTCCAACAAGGAATTGGAGCTTATTCAAGATATTGATAGCCCCAATTAAAGGGTTAAACCTAGAGATAGTAATACCCGACTTGAACCTCAATTACGTGCACAAATTATCATACCCAATTGGTCTTGAGAAAGTCAATGAGGGCAAAATTACTCAAACTACCGAGAGGTATAGAGTGAGAAGTATCGTGCAATGGTTATATCGTAATCCCCAAATATGACAACCTAGTCTTAGACTCGAGAACCCGTCAAGTATCCACCTAGGAGAAAGTCACTTCCCTGGTGCCTTCTTAACTATTTAGACCACCTTCAGTAGTTTACTCTTAGCTTAACTTAGCTTAATTTAGCATCTTAGTAGTATAAATTTAGAAGTAATATCAAAACCAACTATATTTAGAAGTGCAATTAGGAAAAACTATGCAACTCCAATTTAGATAGAAACTCAATTCCCATTTCTAGCTCCCTGTGAAAATCGATCCCGACCTTCTCGGGTAAAAGCTGCTTCGACCACTCTTGCTACTTTGTAGTAGTGTAGGATTGGCTTCGATCACCCTCCTCCATTCCTCAATAGACCAAGTCGAGGTACATTCTATAGATTTAACTTGGGACTGGCGCAACCATATCATAACATATTTGAAGGAGGGGACGCTACTACAAGATAAGAAAGAAGCCAAAAAACTTTGAATACAGGCGGCCAGGTACAACCTCGTAAACCACGACCTTTACAAAAGGACATTTGGCGGTCCACTGGCCAAATGCCTTGGGCCAAATCAAACAAGGCAGGTGCTAGAAGAAGTGCACGAGGATCACTGCGGTGCACATACAGGAAATCGAGCCCTCGTTAGATGCCTCATCCGCGCAGGATACTACTGGCCTACCATGAAAAAAGAAGCCATGGATCATGTCAATAAATGTGAGCAATGCCAAAAATATGCCCCTATGATACACCAAGCAGGAGAACTCATGCATTCTGTCACTTCGCCATGGCCATTCATAAAGTGGGGAATGGATATCGTCCGACCCCTCCCAGCAGGCCTCGGTAAGGTACGTTTCCTTTTGGTTTTATCTGATTATTTTTCCAAATGGGTGGAAGCAGGTGTGTAGACCCAAATACACGAGCAAGAAGTCATCGCATTCATATGAAAAAATGTAATATGCCGCTTCAGCATTCCCAAAGAAATCAGTTGCGATAACGGACATCAGTTCGTCGGGAAGAAAATGATTGAATGTTTTTGAAAAATGGCGCATTAAACGGATACTCTCCATGCCATACCACCCCACCGGTAACGGACAAGATTAATCCTCCAACAAAACAATATTAAATATATTGAAGAAGAAGCTCGAGGACGCCAAGGGTGTATAGCCAGAACTGCTACTAAAGGTACTATGGGCATACTGGACTACGCCAAAAACCAGCACGAGCGAGACACCGTATTTGTTAGTCTATAGGACTAACACAGTTATACCCGTCGAGGTCGGAGAACCTAGCCTGAGATACTCCAGTAAGAGTGGACCAAGCAACGATGAAAGAAGATTACAAGACCTGGATGAAGTCAAAGAGCGAAAGGATATGTTTTACATAAGAATGATAGCCGAAAAATAACAAGTAGAAAGGTACTATAACAAGATGGCCAAAGTACGACCACTTAGAGTCGGGGACTATGTTCTGAAAGCCAAAACACAAGTAGCAAAAGACCCGAATGAAGGGAAATTGGGAACAAACTGGGACGGTCCATATAAAATTACAGCAGCATCAAACAAAGGAGCATTCCAATTAGAGACAATGGAAGGGAAACTACTACAAAATAACTGGAATGTCGCCCACCTCAAATACTTCCACTTCTAAAAAGAGACACCGCTTAAGTCGTACTTTTTTTCCCTCACCCGAGTTTTGCCCCAATCGGGTTTTCTTGGGGAGTTTTTAATGAGACGACGAGGGTGATGTCTCGGGTCCGAAGTATTGTTCATTGCCCTGCCTGCTGACGTCATCTCCAGGCCGAGTAATGAAGGGACTAGATATAAAGAATCTCCACTGTATGTACGAAGTCGACATGTATCGCCATTGTAGGGATAAAGAATCTCCACTATATGTATGAAGTCGATATGTATCACCATTGTAGGTATAAAGAATCTCCATTGTATGTACGAAGTCAACATATATTTCTGACAGGAATATAGTCACTCCATTATGTATACGAAATCAATACGCATCTCCAATGCATGAATAAAATCAGCATATGCAACACTCCAGCAGATACAATGGTTAAGGCCATTATCAAAGATATGAGTTCGACGTAGTTCAAACCACGATGGGATACTAGCTACTACAGCACCAACTCGAAAGTAACATCCCAATGGCTAAGGCCATCATCAAAGATATGAGTTTGACGTAGTTCGAACTACGACGGGATACTACTTCGGCACCAGCTCGAAAGTAACATCCCAATGGCTATGGCCATCATCAAAGATATGAGTTCGACGTAGTTTGAACCACGACGGGATACTACTTCGGCACCAACTCGAAAGTAACATCCCAATGGCTAAGGCCATCATCAAAGATATGAGTTCGATATAGTTCGAACCATGACGGGATACTACTTCGGCACCAGCTCAAAAGTAACATCCCAATGGCTAAGGCCATCATCAAAGATATGAGTTCGTCGTAGTTTGAACCACGACGGGACACTACTTCGGCACCAAATCTAAAGTAACATCCCAATGGCTAAGGTCATCACCAAAGATATGAGTTCGACATAGTTCGAACCACGACGAGATACTACTTCGTCACCAGCTCGAAAGTAACATCCCAATGGCTAAGGCCATCATCAAAGATATGAGTTCGACGTAGTTCGAACCACGATGGGATACTACTTCGGCACCAGCTCGAAAGTAACATCCCAATGGCTAAGGCCATCATCAAAGATATGAGTTCGACGTAGTTCGAAACACGATGGGGTACTACTTCGGCCCCAGCCCGAAAATAACATCCCAATGGCTAAGGCCATCATCGAAGTAAAGGGGTCGACTTCACTCGAACCACGATGGGATACTACTTCGGCACCAGCTTGAAAGTAACATCCCAATGTCTAAGGCCATCATCGAAGGAGAGAGTTCGACTTCACTCGAACCACGACGGGGTACTACTTCGGCACCAGCTCGAAAGTAATACCCCTGCAGCCAAGGCCATTGCTAACAAAAAAAGTTCAATTAAACTCAACACAAAAGGTTTAACATTTCAGCAAAGATTCGAAGTAACATGACTCCGGCAGAAGCCATCGACAAACAGACCAAAAAAAGGAAAGAACTCAAAGGTACACGACCAAAAATAATTTTCATTACGACAAATACATTACAAGTACTTGTCTTTACAAAGGGCTCAAAGACGCCCTTACAAAAATGGCAAAGCAAAAGTAAACACAAACCAAATACTACACATCATCTCCGGTGGCATACGCATCCTCATACCAAGAGTCGGAGGCAAGTTTGTTCACATCATCAGATTTAATATCATCCCCATCAGGTGTAAGGGGATCGTACCCGCACGCCTCACGAGCCGCACGGGCCTTGGCACACATATCCTGAAGCTCTACTTCGGACACCCTCCTGTCAACATGAAGAGCCTTATACACATCAAGCTAGGCTTCAGCGTGGACCCATAACTCATACAAATGTCAAGGCACGACAAGATCAACTGAAGCATGAGACGTAGAGGGCTGCGACTGTCATGCCACGTCCCCCATTCTCAAAGAAGCCACTTGCTTATTTAACGTGGACAGTTCCGCTACAAGCCTTGAATACGCCCCTCAAGTCCCGCTATCTTAAGCGCAGACGCCTCTATCTCCTGGATCCGCTCCAACCTACAAACGCAGAGGGCGTCTTCTAAAACCGCTACCTCAGAGATAGCGGTCGCCCTCTCCCTTTAGGCGTGAGCCAATCTATCAGCATTCGCGCTCAACTCACCCGTAAGCCCATCGACCTCTGCTGTCTTCGTACCCAGTTCAACAGTTAAATTGGCCACCTTTGCATGGAGGTCTGCATTTTCGGCCACTATTCCCCTACTTAGCTCAAGCTCATCTTCCCTGACTTTAAGGGTTGCCTCGAGCTCACTGCTACGGGCTACGACCTTCATAAGGTCCACGTCTCTCTCCTTCAGCTCCTCGACCTTATGCGCCAATTGATCCTCCCTCTGCTCGAGCCCTTTGCGGAATAGTTGGAAGTCGCAATCCTGATTGTAAATGTCGGCCATCACACGATGCTTGGTGCGATATTCTTGATACTTAGAAGACATCTTGTCGTAGATGGTCGTCCTCCTCCTTTTTCGGCGCTCACGCTCGATTTCCGTGATAAAGGTCTAACACAAAAAGCAAAGTTAAAACAAAAGAACGGTCCAAAAAGAGTAAAACATATCCAATGATGAAAAGAAGGGAAAGACATTTACCCGTAGAACCATGCCAGAAACGCTCCTTGACAACTCTACATCACTCATCGCTCTAAGTGCCTCGCTCTCAGGGGCAGTACACAAAGGGGCGAAAACATACGCCACCTAATCACAGTTCGACAGCAAGTCGTAGTCCCTAGGGACGACTATGTGTCAATCAGAACCCTCCATTCTGACCTCTACGTGAGTGTGACACTCCAAAAACTTCCGAACATCCCCTGGGTCGACGTCCAAGCCCGAGCCATCGCCCTCGGCGCGTAAGCCCCCTCCGACAGTAGATGATGTGCCACCCTCAACGGAGCGCACGGAACCCCATCCTTAGTAAACCCCTTCTGTTTGGGGAGACCTCCCCGCCAAGATAGCATCGGCCACAAACGCGGGCACTGGTGTAGTCTCCGACGCACCCGTCCCACTCTTACCAATATCAATGGCCACGCCCTTCCTGAGCTCTACCCTCCTCTTTTTTCTCAACGAAGATTCGCCCCTATTAGAGGACTCATCCACAATGTGATGGACCAGTAAAAAAGAGATCGTTTTCCTTACAACCATATCCCGAGAAGAGTCTCTCACCTGTACCGGCTGAGCACGACCGTTTCAGGCGGACTCATCCAAAGTGAATTGCATTCCTGCAGAGGTGACGGCCTGGCAAAATGCAGGGACTGTGGCCCTGCGCCTAGAAGCTCCACGACCAGTCATCATAAAGAGTTGTATCAGTAGATAATGGAAAACAGCCAAAGAGTGGTGCGGAGGAAAACACTTACCAGATGGAACCCTCGGCCCAAAGCGTTTTACAAAAGCGGGCCAGTCTCTAGTCTCCACTACATAAAGCAGCAAACGGGTTACCCAATCCCTTATACCGGCAATGGGATGGGATGGGCGCCCCATAGCTGCAAAAGGGAGTCGCAAGTAAATGCTAAGTTGGACAAAAAAGAGAGAGAGAATAAACAAGTTGCGACACCTACGATTCTCATTCCACCACTTCGGGA
This sequence comes from Nicotiana tabacum, assembly GCF_000715075.1. Lineage (NCBI taxonomy): Eukaryota > Viridiplantae > Streptophyta > Magnoliopsida > Solanales > Solanaceae > Nicotiana > Nicotiana tabacum. The sequence goes on from NC_134095.1 coordinate 41,707,351, forward strand.
ATCTAGCGGGATCAGACACAATGTGTTCGGTTTTGACGAAGAAGTATTTATGCCAAAATAACCGACTCACCCGGTTGTCAGTTCCGACCACCAACCCTTTTGTCCCACGGTGCCTCACATGCACCATAGTACCCCTGTGAAAGCTAGGAGAAAACAAGTGTAGGAAGTGGTGAACGGTAACTTCGCACCCCGCTAACTCCGCGTATTTTGTCAACACCAGAAGTATTTTGCACGTGTACGGGGAAAGCTGTGCCGGGAAAACCTGATAGAATCGACAAAATTCTTCTGCTAACGGGAGAAGGGAGAAGGAATAACCAAAGAAGAAATGGCCAAGAGTTTTTGAAAAAACAAACCCTCCACCTATTTATAGGATTGGGTGGTGCCAGAATCGAAGCGGAAGGCTGCAAAATTGCACCAAAATCGAAGCGACAAACCATCAGCCTCTGCCTCGAAAATACGCATAATGATGACGCACGTGGAACTGACGTCATTTCCCGACAAGACACCCCACCCAGGATATCGTTGAGAACACTAACTTTCAATTGTTGGCCAAACCATTACAATTCATGAACCAAATTTCTCTGCAGGTGTGGGCGATGTCCGCTTATCCAGGACGCATCAAGCCGCAACCTCGACAAACGGAGGGACTAACTGTATAAGTCCAAATTTAGACGACCACGGCTACTGACGAATACGACAAGGGACGAGAACCTTATGACACAACGTCCTTTGGTCGTTAAAGAAGGTGACGACTGACAGCGGTTAGAAAACGCACGGCATTTGTAGTAGTGTAGGTGCAACAGGAGGCAGTAGGAATATACTCTCGGATATTCTTTATGTTATACCTTTTAGGGTTCAAGAGGGGGTTGTCCCTTATAAATAGAGGGAGAAGACTCTGTAAAAGGGGGGATCCAGATACCATTTTGACTTTTGGCTAAGAGCATCCACTGCAATATCTTTCTACATTCAAAGTTATCATATTTACACTTAATCATTCGATTTCGAGATATTAAGAAATGTTATTCATCTTGTTTATCCCTTGCATTTTTCAATCTAGAGTTTATTATACTTGGGTGAGATTTACCTCTTCATCTTCTTTAATTGATTTAATCGAAAAGTTTTCAATATCTTTTGGTCAAACAAAAAGTATTTTTTTTCTTCAAAAAAGTACATTTTAAGAAATTTAAGTTGTTGGCCAAGAGGAGAAGTACTTCTGACCAGCAACAGAAGTCATTTTTCTGCTTTTGGAAAAAGTAGAAAATTCTAGCTTCTTCCAAGAAGCAGAAGCAAAAGTAGAAAATTAATTTATTCAAGACAAAACTATTCTCACCATAAATTTATATTTTTCAAATTATCCCTTACTAATTTAAGCTTTTTCTTTCCTTTTTTGTTTCTAGTTTCTACCAACAACAACAAGAAGAAGCCCAATGAAATCTCACAAGTGGGATGTGGGGAGGGTGAAGTGTACGCAGACCTTATCCTTACTTAATGAAGGTAGAGAGGTTATTCCGAAAGGCCCTCGGCTCAAAAGAAGTGAAAATGAAGCAATAAACAAACAGTAGCAACAACCAGGTAAGTAGACATGGGAACAAATGAAGATACATGCAATAACAAAAATCTAAGAATACGACAATATAAAAAGAGATTCAATCTTGCTGGAAATAATGACATAATATGAAATAGCAAGGGCCGAGCATAGAAAAATACAAGACTAGGACTAATACTACTGGGATGCCTAGACGAAACTCTAGACTGGCTATCAACCCACAACCCTAATCCTCGACCTCCACACCCTCATATATATATATATATATGAATATATTGTAACTTTTGCAAATTCTTTTTTTGACTTTTCTTGTTTTTGATTTTTTCTTTGTGTATTGTCTTGTAACTTTCCAAATTATCTTCTTCCTTTTTCACACTAAAACAAATTATATACATCCTTCTTTGCATTATCAATTCTCTTCCTACAAATAATCATTTATAATTTCTTCTATTATATGCTATTAATTCCCGAATCTTTAAGACATTTGTCAAATCTAATTTGTAAAAATTACCTACAAATAGATAATAAATTTACAATTTTATCTCATAATTCATACACTATTAAAAAAAAGCCTCCACCACTTAAGACAAGTGACACTCTCACAATATGTCACTTGGTAATTTAGGAGAAATTTAGTTAGGTTAGGTAATAATTAATTTTGTTTTGAATTTAAATTTTAAAAAAATAAATTATGTGATGTTATAATTAGTTAATCTTTTTAAATTGGAATTTAAACTAACTATTTTTTTTTACAAAAATAATAATTTTTTATATAGTTAAAATTATTTCGATTTTACGCTCAATGCCGTCTTTCAAATTTAACACTCAGAATCATCTGTTATAACTACCATGGCTATACATAATTTCATCTGACGATATTCTTCTACCGATAAGAAATTCAACTATTATGCTTATGAAGACATTACTGCAGAGATTGAGGAAGGAGATAGACCTGCTGGTATTCCTTTAGAAATGCAAGGCAAGTCTTCTATTAATATGGAAACGTTGTGTAATAGAATTTAAGATGAAATTATTGAAAAATATTATCATGTGAGGGTGACTTTGCTTATTATTTCACGGTGAATTATTAATGTATAGAAATTTGTGGAATAAAACTTCTACTTCATACGAAGGATGACATTAAGTAATTATACTAGATAATACTATATGCTTTGATATACCTATATATGTTATATTGATTTAAATCTTTAATATGTATTTTACTTTATGTTTTATATTTTAATTAAATAAAATAAAAAATAATAAAAGTCTCGTATGATAAATATTTAAGTTTATTTTTCTCTTTAAAATAATTATAAGAACTTGGTACTATCTTTTTTTGGTAATTTGACGCTTTTCAAAAAGATTGGTCAAACTTCATCAAATGTTGTAAAAAGTACTTTTTAAATGAATTGACTAAACATAATTTTTTTTCTTCTAAAAGTACTTTTGGAAAAAAAATTACTTCTAAAAAAAGTACTTTTCAAAATAAGTAGTTTTTGACAACTTGGCCAAATATGCTCTTAATATATAACCTCAAGTTCTTCCTTCTTTAAGGGTATGAGGGTGCGATTAGTTTTTTTAGTTTATATTACCAAAAAATGTGGAATTACATAAAGGAAAAAGGGATAGCGAGAATTGAAATTAACCACGCCTTTCGTTTGTAGATTCTCAATATAATTTAACTCGTGATAGTATGCTATCACTTTTACGACAACACCCCTCTTTGCTTATCAAAAAGATTTACATATCTTAAGATGGAATGCACTCAGGTTGCTTTTCCTTTTAGCCCCTAATTCGAGTAATAATTAAGTTTGGTTGAGCACAACTCTTAATCACACTTAACTGAGGGAGTGAACTATCCCAAAAATAGCATCTGCCGAAAACTCTATACCTTGACCCTTTTAAATAGTACGTATACTACATTTCAGAAACACTGATGAAGGAGATATTTTTGTCGAGAAACCAGAAATCAAATCATTCATATTATCTTTTGTGCCAAAGAAAATCAGAATATGGAAAAGAACGAAAACTTGAGGAGTTGGACTCGCCATATACTACCCCAGTCACGGATGTTCATGGATTAATTTGTATTGATTTTTCCTTAAAAAGAAACCAAACCAAGTAAATTGGTTCTTTAAATATTGGAACCAAATCAAACTAATTAAGTCGGTTCTTTACGGTTTTTCGTTTTTTTCATTTATTTATCAGGTTTTTTCTTAAATATAAGACATTTTCTACCAAACACATATTTTGGCGACTATTTCAACGTAACATTATCAAACCAATTGCTCTTTGAGAAATCTATCATTTACCAAGATATATTGACGATAATTGAATAAAATAGTGTTAATAATTTAAGTACTTAATTAAAAATCGATTATTTTTAACATGAAATAAATTCTTGCACTTAGAAAACAAAACTACCAATCAAACTAGAATGTAAAGGCAAAAAATTAGATTATTATAATAGAAAAAAACTAGACTAAAAATATAAACGACTAATATGTACCATAAATTTTAAAAATTTTATATATATATATATATATATATATATATATATATATATATATATATATATGTAATAATAAATTTAAATAGTTACTTCTATAGTCGGTTTGGTTCGGGTTTTTTTGGTTATTTTTTGATTAAAATCAAAACCAAACCAAGTTTGATCGATTTTTAAACTTCAAAATCAAAACCAAACCAAACCTAAAAAGTATCGATTTTTTGGTCGATTTGATTTAGTTTTCCGGATTTTTATGAACACCCTACCCCAGTAACTTCCTTTCATTGCCCCTTACGCCTATTCACCTTACGTCCCATCTCCAAAAATAAAAATAAAAAAATTGAAAAGTACAAATTTGAAAACTCCAGCTCCAACATAAATAAAGGGGAGAGTAAGTAAATGTTAGCAATGGCATTTGGCGTATTAAACACGTGTTTACCATTCTTAGTTAATGATAACACGTAAGCTAACAAATCTAGGGAATTAAAATTATAGAAAATAACACCAACGTACTCGAAAATAAAGATACACATTTTGCAGTAGTATAAATTGAAGATTTTTTTAAGAAGAAATTAAGTAGATTGAATTTTGTAATGAATAAGAAAATAGTTAAGGTGAATGGAAAGTGACTAAAGGCAAAGGCTGATGAGAGTCACTTGACTAAGAGGAAGAAGCTGGTAAGAAGTTAAGTTGGTACAGCAGACGTCCTAAAACTTCACCAAATTTTTGAAAACAAAATAAAAGCATTTTGCTTTTAGAACCGTCTTATATATTTGGCTTTTGTTGTTTTCTTGTTATTCCAACCAAAAATCTTTTGTTTTCCCGACAGGTTTTCTAGGGTTTAGTATAAAAATTATTTAATTGGTTTAGTATCGTATAAGCTACTCTTTAAGTTATATATACATAGTCCAAGATGGACCTAGTCTATCGAAGAAGCAAAAAAAATTCGTTTGTTGTCCCTTCCTGATATAGTTGCTTAGTAAACGATCCTCTTTTATTTCCTTGTAACTTATGAACCTTTTGAACAACGATATAAAGCCTGCTTTCGACTAAACTGCAAATTTTATAAGAAAACGTTAGATCACGATCTAAAATTTTATAAATTATTACAAACTTTATGTTAATGTATTATAGTTTGGTTTGAATAGGAGACTGCAATTAGATAGGAGGTATCAGGAGTCTTATTGTTATCTCCATTATTAGTAATTCGGGAAAATTCGACCGAGACATACCGACCAACATTGATCGGTCAACAAAAGCAACAAAAAACCGTCCAAAGCGGATAGAAACTACCAAATAAAAATTTTCATTTTTTAAATTACATACCGACCGAAATTGGTCGGTATATTGGTCAAATATTTGAACGCAATGGTCAGACTTGCTTAGTCAAAGTACTTTTTTGATTACCGACCAACATCGGTCGATAATGTGGACCCATATTTTTAAATTTTAATAATTATATTATTATTTAAAATATTTTATAAAATTTATAGTTGAATTTACCGACCAAAGTCGGTCGGTTATTACAGGAGAAGATTTTACCGACCAACTTTGGCCGGTAGCTGTAATTTCTGAAAAATAACCGACCAACTTCGGTCGGTTCATAGGTCAAACATGGTCAAACTTTTGAATCACATTAAAATTTACTATCTAAATAATATAAATATAATCCATTAACACTTTATTTTGTAATACAAATAATGAATGCACTAACATATACTATAACAAGCTATATATAGTTATAGTAGTACAACAAAGTATACGTATCTATTCTTTTAGGGATAGACTTGTGAAGAACATGAAGCTCTAGGGCCACAGGGTCGGGTTCTTTTGGGGATAGACTTGTGAAGAAGAAATAATCGAATTAGTATATATAATTGATCTATCATCAAACATATCTATTTGTAAATTGATTCATCGACTTATAACTTACTTAGATGCATCGATGAATATTAAAAATAAAACGTCTACCTATATCGATGAATATCTAAAACAAAATGTTTCAACCTATATCGATTAATCTATGCCATGCATTATTAGTGATGAATGATTTAAATATAAAAGAATACTAAACTTCTTTGACATGTGATAAGTGGAGATTTTGAATACTTATTTGCTCCTTTTTACTTTCGTTTTAGCTCAAAATATTTAAAGGTATTCCCGAAAATTGATAAAATATGCTCTCTTGCAGGCATATTGGAAAATAAGCCAAAGTGATGAAATTCAACTCAAGAAGGAGTAATTTTGGAAAAGGACTAAAACAAAGCAAAAAGGCCAAAGTGTGGACCGCAGAATTTTGTCTGCGGCAACAGATCATGAAGGACCTATGTTAGAAACGCTTTGCAAAGTGCGGGCCGCACAATAATTGTACGGTCGCAGATGTTGAAGATCAGAGAGTTCCCAGTCTTAGTACATCAAGAAGTGCGGATTGTACTATAATTGTGCTACCGCAGAACATAAAAGTGCGGCATCACTCATAAGTGTGCGGTCCGTAGAATTTAACAAGTGCAGCCGCAATTCAAAATTGTGCGGCTGCAGAAGTCCCTCCTGTCCAGACATGCATCAAAGTGTGGACCGCACGCAGAATTGTGTCGTTGCAGAACCTCCGAAAAGGTAATTTTGTCTGAAAATTTTAGCTGTGTATCAATAGTCTTTTGTGACAAAATTAGGTTAAGTTTTGAACATCTGAAAGTTGGGAACCGTTTTTATTTATTGATTTGGGAAATTTTACAATAGCTTGTCTATTTTACATTGGATTTTTATCTCTTTATCATTTAATATGAGTTTAATCTTCTTTTTTCATTAATTTCTTCATTTTCATGTATGAGTGGCTAAATTTCTAACTAGGGTTGTGACCCAACCATGATGTGGGTACCTAATGAGTGTTTGATTTAGGGCTTGTTTATGGTTGGGTGTATAATATTTAGCCTAATTCTTACTTTAATTGTAGAATTAATGGTTGTAAATATTGATTCAAGCCTATTTGACTTATTCTCTACTTGAGAGAGAGAGAGAGAGAGAGAGAGAGAGAGAGAGAGAGAGAGAGAGACTGAGTCTAGAAAAACGTGGCTAACAAAAATTGGGGTGAACTCAAGAAATTGATAGTCCCAATTAAAGGGTTGAATCTAGAGATAGTAAAATCTGACTTGAGCATCTATATGCTATTTTGTAAATTACTCATTTGGACTTGAGAAAGCCAAATTGGGCAAAATCAATCTATTACCGAGAAGTATTGAGTGGGTAATTGTGTGTTGATTGCTATATTACTCCCCAACAAACTCACTCACTCTAAAGCTCACACCCCATTAGGCAAACACCTAGGTGGAAGTCACATCCCTTGATCTTTTACAAACTTGAAAAACAACATCAAAAATACCATTCTCTAGTTTTATATTTGCAAACAATAGCTTAATTTAGAAGTAGACAAAAACAACAAAGTATGTGAAAGTGCATTTTGGACATGTTATACGCTTAGTCCGCGTATATACCTAATCCCATCTACGCTCCCTGAGGAATCGATTCGAACTCCCAGTTGGGTAATAATAGTTGCATCGACCGCTTCACAACCCCAATTTGTGGTGTGCAACATCAATTTTTGGCGCCGTTCTGGGGAGCTAAAAACGGATTTATTTATATATTTGGTTTTGTGTATGATTTGTCTTCCTTTTCTTCCGGGTTACTAATCTTTTTTTGAAACAATTGTAGGTGATACAATGGCTCTCAACAACAATGATCCTCTTGGAAACATGCCATTGGGGGATGATGACCAAGTCGAAGAGGTTCCTTTTGAACCTCAAGTAAATAGACGAGGCTAGCCGCCTCAAGACAACGTTCCCGTTCCACCCCCACCTCCTCCAAGAGCGGCGACACATCGGGTGTTGTCGAATAAAGGGTATGAAAGTTCCATAGTCCCGCCCTACATTAGGGCAGAAAACTTTCAAATCAAGAATGTTATGCTTACACTATTGGAACAACGAGGATTCTTCACCGGGGCTCCGTATCAAAATGCATAAAAGTACTTAAAAGGGTTTGTTGACACTTGCTGGGGAGTAAACAGACAAACGTCTCTGATGATGCTTTACGGTTGAGGCTATTCCCTTTCTCTTTACAGGAGAAGGCTTTGGATTGATTAGAGAGATTGTCAAATTATTCTATCCATACATGGGATGAATTGACCGAGAAATCCATTTCCATGTTCATTTCTCATGGGCATATGGAAACTCTTAGAGATGAGATTCTAGCTTTTAAACAAGAACCCAATGAGCTTTTGCATGAGATATGGGAGAGGTACCGTACTATGGTGAAAGAGTGCCCAAACAATGACATGACAGAGGCTAGATTCAACAAACTTTCTATAGGGGGCCAATACTAACAATCAATGTGTGGTCAACCAACTTGTCGGTGGAAATTTCATGACAACACCGTATGTGGAAGCTTGTGAGATTCTTGATGAAATGACAAATACTTCATCGGCATGGCGAAGTAGAGCAAACGTTCCTCAAGGCAATCCAAATGTGATTCACTTGCATAAAGAATTACATGATCATGGACAAGCAATTGCTGAGTTGACCACCACAATGAATCAACTAGCCAAAGCTTAACATCAACAAGTGCAAGGTCCTAAGCAAGTTAATGCAATGGAGGGAGTTAGTATGATGGTAAACAAGAGAAGGCAAAAGGGTCCTCAAATGCAAAACCATGTTGAAAATTATGCGCAAGATGATGATGGATTTGATTAAGATGGACAGTACAATGAACAAGAGAAGGAAGTACAATATGTGAACAACTTCCTAGGGTAAAAAAACAACAATCAAGGCCCGAATCAACAACAATGGCGACCACAAGGTAATCAAAGGAATTGGAGTTCAAACAATCAAAGTAATTGGAATGGTGGTAACAACCAAGGGAATTGGAACAATCAAAACAATCAAGAAAATTGGAATGGTCAAAATAACCAAGACAATTGGAGTAGCAATAATCAAGTCTATTGGGGAGGTAGCAACCAAGGAAGGTGAAACAATACAACAACCGGAGGTCAGGTTTTCGAAGGCCCCCGATGTTTCAACAACCGAGCAACCCGCCTCCTTATCATTCTCAAGGTCCAAGCTGTAGACATGTGATTTTTGACTTTACCCAAGATTTTTATATTTTAGCATGTAAATATTTAATGTAGGCCTAATATAGCTATTTCAACTATTTTTGACTTCTTTACTTTATTTTCGTCATAAAAATGAAAGATTACAAAAAAATTATTTTAGCTTACGTATCTTTCATAAATTTAAATAAAAATATACAAAAATAGTACCTTATTTTTATCTTTACATAATCTTGAAAATACAAAAAATATGTTGCATTCGCATCTAGGATTTAATTTTTGCATTTTTAAATCAGTTAGTAATTTATCTGCTTTACAAAATTGAAAAAATCACAAAAAAAAATGTATTTTGCATTTTTATTATTTAATTTCGAATTTTTGTAATTTTTTTAATTAGGTGTGGTAATTATTATTCAGAGATAATTAAGTTAATTTGTTAGAATAATTTGGTTTAGAGGTTGTTCAATAAAGGTAATGTTTACCTAACTTCAGGAAGCTTCTACATGGTAGGGTCTAGGAAATGCATTACTAAATTAAATAAAAGCACTAAGCTAGTGTAGATAATTGAAAAATGAGAATGTGTAATGGAAATAGCACTAACTTAATGCCCATTTAAGGGCTGAAAATCATGGTCAGAGGGGGAGAACATTCAAAGAGGGTAGAAGACTAGGAAATTCGGAGAAGAAAAAAAAAAGGGGGCGGAGAGAGAGGTATACACTTGATATACACTCTGGATACACTCGATATACAGGGGCAGAGAGCTAAGAAAACTTGGAAGGGATTCTAAGAGAGATATAGGAAGAGAGATACACAAAAATAGATACAGAAAAAAAATCAAAAACGATTGCAGAATTTCAGAAAAATACACTGTTTCATTGAGTCATTTGGTATTTTCTGAAGTTTTCTTCTAGTATGGAAGCAATTCCTGGTTAGCTGATAATAAAAAGGGTTTAAGTCGAGTCTGGTTTGGGGTCTGCTGATTCACTAAGACTGAAATTAGGGTCTGACTATCGTATCACATCCCTTGGTTTCAAAATTAGTCTGCTAGTTCATTTTCTGGTGTTGAATACTACTGCTGCTGTTGGTTACTGCTGATACCTCATTTTTCTGCTTCCTTCTTTCATTTCCAGGTGCACACTTGAACTCAAATTGATGTAGCTTTGAGATGAACATGAAATGAAAGTACTCAGACATTTGTTTACTGGATGATGCATGTTTGGACGACTATACATCTGTAGTTAAGTAGATATTAATGATATGTAACTGTGTAGTGTAGTCTAATTGGATTTATATTCACATAAAACTCGGACTGCGTAATTTGTACCTAATTGGACTGTTTGGGACTGTTAATTTGTGGTTATCCAGTTGTAGCCTTAATATAGCTTAGAACTTGCTTTAGTTTAACGGTTTTGTTTTAAAAAATAAAATAAAAAATCAGAAATAGTTTGGGTGTTGCAATTGATTTTGAGATCAGCGTATGATATCCACATTAATTTTAATTTCAAGATGAAGAGACGTCTCAAACAACTTTGTATTGCAGTAGCTAAGATCAGTAGATTAGTTAATCATATCAACATCTGCGTTTCATTAAGTAGTTTAGTTTAGCTGTATGATGATTAGATGTGAATAAAGTGTGAAGTTAGGCTATTAACCTGTTCGTGTTAGTGTAAGTAAAATCTCGTAATTAAGTTGCTTAGCCTGCTCATCTGAGGTTTATATTCATGACTATTTTTGTTAAAATTCAATTCACGTTTCCCAGTTTGTTTTGCCTTTAGTAATATCTAGAAGTTCACTAGTAGGTAAATAGATAAGAAAAATCTGAATTTTAGAATATAAATCCAATCCAGTCGGTTTAGACGTCTAGCTGTTTTGAATTTTATTGAGATGAGCATATGAGTATGTCAAGTGTTGATCTGAATAAATGTGAAATAGCTCCATCATTTGCAAGTTAATAAGCCTGAATGTCAAGGTTGGGCCTGAATGAAGTCTGTCCGAAGCCCAACTTGAGTTTTGACTGTGTCTTATTCTTACTAGGCTGAGCTTGAAGCCCAAGGGAATTACTGAAATTTTGAATAAAAGTCAAGGACGTAAGTATATTAGTTCTTGAACAATACTAATTAATTAGGGCTTTTTCTTTTATTATTAGAGACAAACTAAGTAGAAAATTGTAGTTTGCTTTAGGTTGACCTTTAAATAATAAATGAGGCGAGCCTTGCTAAACAAAATGCATAAATTGCGGGGTCATCTTAAATGTCTATAATAAAATACTTAGAATTCGAGATGGGCCGTTTAGCGAATTTCACAGCCCTCCCCAAAGATAATAACGCATTAATCACTTTAGGTGCGCTTTTAATAATTTACCTTCTTAAACTCGGGTGTGCATTTCATGTGACCCAAATCAAATCCCAAAAACGTTGAATAAAATGTGTTCAGGATTGCAGGTGCATTTCATGTGACGCGATCCAAAGACACGTTTTAAATGACGTTCAACTTTCTCAAAAAATAATTAAATAAAAGTGGTTGAAAGCTAAAATTGGCACATAGGTTCAACATGTATTAAAATCCGATAAATAAGCTGAATATGACAGTTGAGCGACCGTGCTAGAACCACGGAACCCGGGAATGCCTAACACCTTCTCCCGGGTTAACAGAATTCCTTACTCGGATTTCTGGTTCACGGACTGTTAAACAGAGTCATATTTTCCTCGATTCGGGATTCAATCGGTGACTTGGGACACCATAAATCTCCCAAGTGGCGACTCTGAATTTCTTAAAATAAATCCCGTTTTGATTGTCCTTTAATTAGAAAAACTCCCTTTGCACCTTTTCCGGGGTGTAGGTGAAAAAGGAGGTGTGACAGCTCTGGCGACTCTGCTGGGGACCGAACCCAGAATCTCTGGTTCAGGGTTCAAGAATTCGAGCTTAGAATAATTGTTATAGTTGGCTTTATCCATTATCTGATTTTGTTACATGATTTGGGCCTAATGTGCTAATTGATTGCTTTTACCGCTTTGATATTCCGTGAACTGTATATAAACTGTTGCGAAATCCCTCTTCTCTCTGAGTTTTCTAAATCATGAAGAAGTGTGCACTTCGTGTGACTTCTTTTCTGTTAGAGTCATATTCCAAATTTAGAACGAGGTTCGGACAAGTTGCAAAGCTGGTGAAGCTTCTGTATTCCCGGTACGTTGCCCCCCCCGGCTCGAGTTGTCCGCTCGGGTAAGCCAGGTCTAAAACAATAAACCCAGGTTTTGAAGCTAGTATAACAAGACCTCATGCCGGATCCCTAGTAGAAACGTTTGCTTGCATCACGTGCATTTAACTTTGGGGACTCAACACAGAGGTTGGGTCCGTCTAGGACAGGTGTACCCAAAATAACAGATCATCTTGATGCATCCTATGTGCTACATGTTGCATTTCTTCAAGGGTAAAAGGGTCGTTTGGCGGACCAATGATAGCTGAGGGTAAATGAAGAAAAAAAACAATGAAAAAAGAAAGAAGAAAGAAAAAAAAAGAAAAGAGAGGGAGAAATGTGAAGATAAAGCGAGTGGGGCCTAATTATGTTTTCTGTTACATTTTATTAAGAGAAAAAAGAAAGCTTGGAAAATTCAAAAGATTTTTGTACTTTTTCATCATTTTTCAAAAATCAAAAATCAAAAAAAGGGAAAAAGAAAATAAAAAAAGATTTTACATGTTTCATCATTTTTCAAAAAAAAAAAGAAAAAAAACATATTTTCTCTAAATTAGTTGTTATTTTTAGTTCTCGCCCGTATACAATTTGCCCAAACTACGCGAACCTGATTCTCGTCTCTCGGGGCGGGATACGTAGGCAACCCACATAGGGTCCGGTCTTCTTAGTAAATCTTAAGTTCTTGGCTTTTGCGGTGTCTTAGCCAAATTTTGCACTTCTAGCCATCTTTTGGCCAAATAAGTCATTTTGCAAAAATTGCCTCAATTATGTCTTGCATGTGTCTAATAGGGAGTGTTATTATCTCTTATAGTGTTGGTTAAATTTTTCTCATACAGGTGTGGGTCTACTTACTGGAGTGTGAGCATGACATACACCCCAGGACCATTCAGTCAGGATCACTGCATTCAGGAGCTGCTCGAGGAGCCATTCTATGTTTTTGAGTCAATTGTTTTTGTTTTATTTTCTAGTCCTGTATAGTAGTATTTAGTCTTTTAGGTGATGTTAGACATTGTATTGTCTAGTTAAGTTTGCATAGTCTTTTGTTATTGCATTTCTTATTTTGCATTTGGAAATGTGTTACAAGTTAAAAATCCAAAAAAAGGGGAATTCTGCGTTTTTATATTTTTGTTATAAGTTTTCTTTAGAATACTAATTCTAGAAATAAAAAAAAATTCCTTTGAGAATGTTTTTCCTTTAGGAAATTAATATCAAAATAAAAATTATTTTTATATTTTCTTTACTATATTGGGACCAAAATTCAAAAAAGAAAAAGAGAATTTTCTTTTAGTACCTCTTTAAAAGTTTTCTTTAAGGTATTAATTCTAAAATCCAAAAAGATTTTCTTTGAGGCGTTTCTTTGGGAATTTAGTGAAAAATGTAAAAAAAACTTTTTATTTTCATTAGAACTTTAGGATATTGTACATAAAAAAAACATAATTTGTCTTTTGTTTATCATTAGAATTTTTCCTTTAGGCAATCAAAATTGAAATCCAAAAATATTTTGTTTTATTTTGTTTATTGCTTGTTTCGAAATCTTGCGTCAGGATATCAAATGAAAATTCAAATACTTTTATGTGGTTTGTTCTTTAGATTTTCTTCATAAAAAAATGAATAAAAAAAAGTGTTTTTCTCTTCTAGGATTTTCCTTAATAGAGTATTTGTTTAAGAAAAAAAAAATATGCTCATTAAGCTTGAGTTTAGAATAGGTTATAGAGCATTCAGTCTAGAAAATTAAAAAAAAAAAAAGATTTGCCTCTTTTATTTCGCTTTTCTCATCGGATTAGTCACTAAAGTAAAAAAAAATGAAAAAGAAAGCGTTAGTTTATGTGTTTTACTGTCTATCTTTCCAGAACTACGCAAAGATCTGATTCATGCGGCGTCATGATACGTAGGCAACCTACATAGGGTTCGATCGAATCATTTTATTTTTTTAAAAAAGAAAAAAAAAGGAAAAAAAGGGGGAAAAAGAAAAGAAAAAAGGGTGAAATTATGGGACGTGAGAAATGAGAGGAAAGAAAAGAGTGATAATTAAAAAAAAAGAGGAAGGAAAATGATCAAGCAAGTGCTAGAAAAGCAAAGAAAATGGAGGTTGAAATGAACAAATTGGGATGATGCGAAGTGACCTTATGACCCTCGAAGTCATTTTAGAACCGGTAATTGTGGCTAGGTGCATTGCACGCAATATGATATTTTTGTTGTTAAATGCCCTAACGCTAACGTAATTGCCTCATTTTGTTATATTCATAGCAGAAGGGTGGTTGGTTTGTGGTTTTTAAAGTGGTAACTCTTCTCTACAACACAAAGTCAAAAGGCAATGGCAGACAACAACAGAACTGAGTTGGTTGATACCGGTGCCCGAAAGCAGTTGGTTGAACAGGACAATGGGTTGGTTGAAGAGGTAGAGATGTTAAGACAACACATGGCAGACATGTATCAGGCTTGGATGACTGGGAAGGCACCACCCCCGCCACCACCTAGCTTCCTAGATGCTGCCCTTACCCAAACTCCGGACACAATGCCAGATGATCCTCCATACTCTCTAGATCTACCCGCTTATCACAACATTCCCAACCACCCTAGTAGCTCCATCACTCGTCCTCCAACTATCTTTTCCCAAAAGTGCCCTCCTGTCATATCCACTATTCCCAACAATGAATATCCACTCAAAGCTCATGACCAAAACTATCACGTAGAGGTTGCCTACAAGTTTCCTGACTCATACAAGAAGAGCCCTCGGGATAAGCTTCATGTTGAAAATGAAAGGTTCACAGGAAGAGAAGGGAAAGAAGGGATACCCAGGAGACTGAAAGGCATAGAAAAATCCTTGAAGAACAAACAAGGAAGGGAAGACCAGGGTAGCATGGCTTACAAAGAATTGTCTGTGTCCCCCGACGTTCGCCTGCCCGCGGGGTTCAAAGTGCCGAAATTTAACTTGTATGATGGGTGTGGAGATCCGGTAGCCCACGTGACGTCTATTGTAGTAAAATGAGAAGCGTTGGAGAGAAAGATGTCCTGTTGAGGGCATATTTCAGTAAGAGCCTAACTGGGGCAGCTTTGGACTGGCATATTCATCAAGATGTTGGTAAGTGGCCTACATTGGGAGACATGGCTCAAGATTTTGTTCGATACTTTTAGTACAGATCAGGCGTTACCCCAGACTGCTCCTCCCTATCTAGAATGGAAAAGAAGCCGAAGGAAAGCTTTAGAGAGTTTGGGCTCAGATGGAGGGAACATGCTTCTCGAGTCAATACCCCGATTGGTGAAGAAGAAATGGTTGAGCTTTTCCTACGAGCCCAAGGGCCCACCTACTTCAGTCATTTGATCCAGGCCTTGGGAAAGACTTTCAAAGATGTGTTAAAAATGAGGGAGCTAGTAGAAGAGGGAATCAAGTCAGGCAAAATCATGAGTTGTTTGAAAGTCATTCAGAACATCCCAGTAAGCTTGGGTGGAAGAAAGAGAAACAGAAAAGATGATCCGATGGGCTTTCCCGATCAACACTTCCAGCCTCGACATCGTCCCCATATATATCCTGATGCACCTGGTGATCCTCCCCAATGCCACTTCTCTCCACAAAACTCCCAAAATCGTACATCACTCTCTCAGTACCCAGCTCTACAAAATGCCTATCCACCCCCACGAGCCTATCAAAAACCCCCTGGATCAGGTTTTCGGCCCAATCAAGCATTTAAGAATGAGAGGTTGCTGAAAAAAGAAAAGGCTTTCACCCCATTAGGAGTGTCATATGCCAGTTTGTTCCAAAAGTTGAAGCAATTGGACATGTTGAAGCCGATCCAGATAAAAATGCCAAACCCTCTTCCAAAGAAGTTTGATTTTTCTCAAAGGTGCGCATATTGCTCAGATGCCCCGGGGCATGACATAGAGAAGTGTTGGAATCTGAAAAATGCAATTCAGAAGCTTATTGATGCAGGAGACATTGTCGTGCAAAATCCAGATGCAGCAGACAACAGCCAAAGTCCATCGCCTGTGCATAATGAGACGCATATGGTGGGTATGATTTATTTTGAAAAGGAATGTGAGAATTATTCGGGGAGCCTTAGAGGTTCACATGCTACTAAGCTTTCAGCGTTGTCAGAGGTTGATCTTAAGAACGAGCCGACGGAAGGAACCCAAAAGCAATTTGTTAAGAACAATGTGATGAAGACGTATGAAGTTCCTAGTATTGTTGATGCAGAAGTCAATGGCTAAGATGCTGAGTTTGAGGATTGGAAAGATGCTCTTTTCTTGGTGAGCCAGGGAGGAGCTTTGGTGGCTTAGTTTGCTGTCATATTTGTTGTCCGGGTTATTTCAGGGTTGTAATCTGGATATTGTCGTGTGACTCAAATCCTTCTATCCTTTTATTTTGTCTAGTTCCTTTAGTCGTAATATCTCATTTAGTGCTATCTAGGTTTGTTCCAGGGTTGTATCCCATTTTGTTTTACTTGTTTTGTTATTCGAACCATTTCACCATCTGTCTAATGCAATGTCCTGTCTTTTGTTATTTCCAGTCGTTTTCTTTGTTTAGTTCTTTTCTATCCTTTCATTTTGTCTTTTGTCTAATGCTAGTTCTAGTGACATGACATGCATGCAAAAATCTAGGCCTGGTCTTAAAGTCAGTTTAGTTATGAAGCAATGAAACAATTTTGAAGATGATAGGGACATTTGAGGGAAATAAGTAAAGGCATTTTGAGATCACTTCCAGCCCGAATTGTGTGAAACTGGGGCAGGTAAAACGTAAAGAAAACCCTACTAAAATGCATCATGCCGCATCGTGTTGAAGCTAAAGACATGTTTGCCCAAATTGACAGGAGTCGTTCGTGGTAATGAGAGTGAAAGTGTTGTCCAATGACGCTTTGTATATAACAAATGTAGAAGGCGAATGTGTGGGTACGGTCATCAAGTCTGGCGTAACCAAAAGATGTTACGAATGTTTTCCTTGGTTTGTTCAATTGTGTTGTTTGTACTTGGCATGTTTTGAAGGTTGGAATGACGAAGGCATTTTGTTCTGCTATCTAAACACTTTATCCCTCGTCACCCCTTTTGAGCCTTATTTATTTTCTTTCATACCCCTCTTTCGGAATTAGTAGCGAATATCAGAAACACAAGCATGAAAGATAAGAAAAGGAAGAAATAAAAAGAGAAATAAAAGGAAAGAGAAAGAAAGAAAGAAATAAAGAAAGAAAGAAAGAAAAAGAAAAAAAGAAAAAGAAGAAAAGAGAAAAGAAGAAGAAAAACAATAAAAAGAAAAAGAGAAAAGCAAAAAGAAAAAAAAAAGAGAGAAGAAAGAGAAAAGAAAAAATACAATAACAAAGTAATTTCCTATGACATGAACTACGTTCGACCTGATTCCTTTTAAGGATACGTAGGCAGCCTCACGGTTCGGTCTCATCAAAATAAAAATCCAAAAGTCCCCAAGCAAAGAAACTGGGGCAGAAGTGGTGGTTGTGGTAGGAAATCTGATTCCGAAAGTTGTAATTTTGAACCCATTCAAATTGTTTTGAGCCTTTGATATCCTTTCTTCCTAACCCCATCCAAAGCCCACATTACGGTCCAAAGAAAGACCTTCCGACCAGTTTTCGAGAGATGCCAAGTCAAGCGAGTAGAGGTGAATCATATCAGGGGCAGCACTCTGGTCCAAGCAGAGAAATAAAATGAGAGTCTTAGAGGTGAAAACCTTCACGGGCAACGTAAGGCGACGAGAGCTGAGAGAAATAAAAATGAGAGAGTCTTATTGGTGAAAACCCTTGCGGGCACCGTAAGGCGACAGTAAGTTGAGAGAAAGAACAAAATGAGAGAGGCTTGATGGTGAAAACCCTTCGGGCATTACAAGTCGAATAAGGACTGTGAATCGGATTGGATAATCAGAGTATTGAAGCCTAGTTTCACGGTTTAGGGGTATAACAGGAGTTGAACATTAGATTTGCTCAACAGAATAGGCCACAGGTGCATGTCATGGTCATTAGAGTTGGTATCCATATCTAATAGGTTTCTACTTTGTAATTTTCTTGTTAGGAATCATCTCTTTCCTTTGTCCTTTACTCTGTTTCTCTTGTTTTATTTACTTCCTCTTCCTGAGTCTATTGGATCAAAATAAGTGAGAAATGACTTCAAAATTTTCCAGCGGTTGTCCAATTTCACAAAACGGGGTCTGGCTAACACATCGAAATGTCACAAGTCAGAAAAGAACAACAAGCGCATTGAGCTGGTAATAATCAACATGCTTTGGGATCCTTATGAAATACAAAGGTTTGGTACATATCAATTCATGGACAATGAAACAGATGAAGGGTGTTAGGTGAATATATTAAGGGTATTTTCTGTGATAAGATTCACAAAAAGTGGTTAACCAGTGGCAAGCGAGGTCTTCCATGCAGAAATCAAAGTTATCATGGCAAGCGAGGGAGCAATAGACTTCAAAGCCAAGGCCAGTGGTTTAAGTCAAGTAAGAACAACATACACACTGAGTTGGTAACAATCAACATGCGTTGGGATCCATGTGAAATACAAGGGACAAAAAGGTGGTAAACCAGTGACAAACAAGATCTTCCATGCAGAAATCAAAGCTATCATGGCAAGTGATGGAGCAATAGACCTCAAGACCAAGGCTAGTGATTTAAATCAGGAAAGAACAATGTGTACATTGAAGTTGGTAATAATCAATATACCATGGGAATCATGTGAAACACAAAGGTTTGGTAGATGCCGGTTCATGAGCAATGCAACAGATAGAAGGTATTGGGTCTGAATGGATCAGAGGTATTTTCTGTGATAAGGGTGACAGAGAAAGTGGTCAGTCAATAAACAGGCAAGGTCTTTCAAGTTGAAACCAAAGTTATCATGGGAAGTGAAGGAGAAATCACCTTCAAAGTCAATGCCACAAAGCAACCACCATATTTATAAACTCACAAGTTTTCTTTGTTTGAAACATGGACAAATATTGTGTCCAAATCAAAGCTTGGAAGATTGAATTCTTTTTTCAAATGTCATGCCCAAATTTTGTCAGCACAAAGGCGGTTTGAGAAGGGGAAAGGAAAATTTGTTCGATCTGTAGGAACCCTCCATGAGGAAAAGCATAGTTCAGAGGCAAGGAATTTTGTTCGTCATGCAGAGATCCTCCAGAAAGAAAGCATGGCTCAGGTAAGTTCATTATCGGCTCTTCAGGACCCTCATAGATAATGGGATTTAGTTTTAAGTGTTCAGGACCCTCCTGGATAATGGGATAGCGTTAAGACCCTCTTAGATAACAAGATTTAGCGGTAGTCACACCTTTAGAAGATATAACTTAGATTTAAAATTGTCGTTTAGGTAAGAATTGTCTGGACCCCCCTGGATAATGGGACCTAGCTTTCGAATTCTTAGTAATATTTGGTAATATGATTCAGTTTAACACTCACATATGTGCCCAACCTCCAAACGGGGGCAGAAAGTTTTCTTTGTTTTATCTGTTTCATTGAAGTCAGGAGCCCGCCTGGAGAGCAGGGAATGCTTTCAAGCTCAACAGTCAGGAGCCCGCCTGGAGAGCAGGGAATACTTTCAAGCGCAGCAGTCAGGAGCCCGCCTGGAGAGCAGGGAATACATTCAAGTTCAGCAGTCAGGAGCCCGCCTGGAGAACAAGGGAGTACAATTCAGGTTTTAGTTTTCAAGTTCTTATTGATATTTGGTAATGTGATTCGTTTTACACTTACATATGTTCCTAGATACCCAAACTGGGGCAGAAAAATTTCTTTTATTTTCGTCTATTTTGGTTGAATTCAGGAGCCCGCCTGAAGAGCGGGGAATACATTTTAAGTTAGCAGTCAGGAGCCCGCCTGGAGAGCAAGGAATACATTTCATGTCTAGCAATCGGGTACCCGCTTGGAGAACAGGGAGAAGCAGTTCAAGTTTAACAGTCAGGAGCCCGCTTGGAGAGCAGGGAATACATTTCAGTATTTACATTTTTCAAGTTTTGAAGTTGGGAGTCCGCCCATATAACAGAGGAATACATTGAAGTTTGAAGTCAGTAAAGTGGAGGGTTACAACAAAATCCCCAGCAGAAATCAGAAGGAAGACCGCAAGTCGAGCCAGAAGTAAAGAAACAGCGGAGGAAGCACAAAGCAACAAGGCAACATCAGTCACAAGATCAAGTTTGGAAATAAATCTTTGTAAAGCATAAATTATAACTTACTCTAGCTTCTTCATTTTTGTCATGGTGTAATAAGGAGGTCAGTAGGCAGTATCAGCAGCAGCAACAGCAGTAACAGTAAAACAACAGCTTCATGGTAGTCCCAGATACCGAAACTTTCTGAACTACATGTGACCTGATTCCTTTATAGTCAAGGATATGTAGGCAGCTCATATACCAGGGCTCGGTCACATTCTCCTTCTTCTTAGTTTTTTTGTCTCCTCAATAAAAGGGTCGGGTCAAAAAACATGTCTAGTCGTTCTTTGTCTGAAAAAACTTCGTATTTCCAGTCAAAGAAGGGCAGTTGTAGACATGTGATTTTTGACCTTACCCAAGATTTTTATATTTTAGCATGTAAATATTTAATGTAGGCCTAATATAGCTATTTCAACTATTTTTGACTTCTTTACTTTATTTTTGTCATAAAAATGAAAGATTACAAAAAAATATTTTAGCTTACGTATCTTTTATAAATTTAAATAAAAATATACAAAAATAGTACCTTATTTTTATCTTTACATAATCTTGAAAATACAAAAAATATGTTGCATTCGCATCTAGGATTTAATTTTTGCATTTTTAAATCAGTTAGTAATTTATCTGCTTTACAAAATCGAAAAAATCACAAAAAAGTGTATTTTGCATTTTTATTATTTAATTTTGAATTTTTGTAATTTTATTTAATTAGGTGTGGTAATTATTATTCAGAGATAATTAAGTTAATTTGTTAGAATAATTTGGTTTAGAGGTTGTTCAATAAGGGTAATGTTTACCTAACTTCAGGAAGCTTCTACATGGTAGGGTCTAGGAAATGCATTACTAAATTAAATAAAAGCACTAAGCTAGTGTAGATAATTGAAAAATGAGAATGGGTAATGGAAATAGCACTTACTTAATGCTCATTTAAGGGCTGAAAATCATGGTCAGAGGGGGAAAACATTCAAAGAGGGTAGAAGACTAGGAAATTCGGAGAGGAAAAAAAAAAGGAAGGGGGCGGAGAGAGAGGTATACACTCGATATACACTCTGGATACACTGGATATACAGGGGCAGAGAGCTAAGAAAACTTGGAAGGGATTCTAAGAGAGATATAGGAAGAGAGATACACAGAAATAGATACAGAAAAAAAATCAAAAACGATTGCAGAATTTCAGAAAAATACACTGTTTCATTGAGTCATTTGGTATTTTCTGAAGTTTTCTTCTAGTATGGAAGCAATTCCTGGTTAGCTGATAATAAAAAGGGTTTAAGTCGAGTCTGGTTTGGGGTCTGCTGATTCACTAAGACTGAAATTAGGGTCTGACTATCGTATCACATCCCTTGGTTTCAAAATTAGTCTGCTGGGTTCATTTTCTGGTGTTGAATACTACTGCTGCTGTTGGTTACTGCTGATACCTCATTTTTCTGCTTCCTTCTTTCAGTTCCAGGTGTACACTTGAACTCAAATTGATGTAGCTTTGAGATGAACATGAAATGAAAGTACTCAGACATTTGTTTACTGGATGATGCATGTTTGGACGACTATACATCTGTAGTTAAGTAGATATTAATGATATGTAACTGTGTAGTGTAGTCTAATTGGATTTATATTCACATAAAACTCGGACTGCGTAATTTGTACCTAATTGGACTGTTTGGGACTGTTAATTTGTGGTTATCCAGTTGTAGCCTTAGTATAGCTTAGAACTTGCTTTAGTTTAACGGTTTTGTTTTAAAAAATAAAATAAAAATCAGAAATAGTTTGGGTGTTGCAATTGATTTTCAGATCAGCGTATGATATCCACATTAATTTTAATTTCAAGCTGAAGAGACGTCTCAAACAACTTTGTATTGCAGTAGCTAAGATCAGTAGATTAGTTACTCATATCAACATCTGCGTTTCATTAAGTAGTTTAGTTTAGCTGTATGATGATTAGATGTGAATAAAGTGTGAAGTTAGGCTATTAACCTGTTCGTGTTAGTGTAAGTAAAATCTCGTAATTAAGTTGCTTAGCCTGCTCATCTGAGGTTTATATTCATGACTATTTTTGTTAAAATTCAATTCACGTTTCCCAGTTTGTTTTGCCTTTAGTAATATCTAGAAGTTCACTAGTAGGTAAATAGATAAGAAAAATCTGAATTTTAGAATATAAATCCAATCCAGTCGGTTTAGACGTCTAGCTGTTTTGAATTTTATTGAGATGAGCATATGAGTATGTCAAGTGTTGATCTGAATAAATGTGAAATAGCTCCATCATTTGCAAGTTAATAAGCCTGAATGTCAAGGTTGGGCCTGAATGAAGTCTGTCCGAAGCCCAACTTGAGTTTTGACTGTGTCTTATTCTTACTGGGCTGAGCTTGAAGCCCAAGGGAATTACTGAAATTTTGAATAAAAGTCAAGGACGTAAGTATATTAGTTCTTGAACAATACTAATTAATTAGGGCTTTTTCTTTTATTATTAGAGACAAACTAAGTAGAAAATTGTAGTTTGCTTTAGGTTGGCCTTTAAATAATAAATGAGGCGAGCCCTGCTAAACAAAATGCATAAATTGCGGGGTCCTCTTAAATTTCTATAATAAAATACTTAGAATTCGAGATGGGCCGTTTAGCGAATTTCACAGCCCTCCCCAAAGATAATAACGCATTAGTCACTTTAGGTGCGCTTTTAATAATTTACCTTCTTAAACTTGGGTGTGCATATCATGTGACCCAAATCAAATCCAAAAAAACGTTGAATAAAATATGTTCAGGATTGCGGGTGCATTTCATGTGACGTGATCCAAAGACACGTTTTAAACGACGTTCAACTTTCTCTAAAAATAATTGAATAAAAGCGGTTGAAAGCTAAAATTGCCACATAGGTTCAACATGTATTAAAATCAGATAAATAAGCTGAATATGACAGTTGAGCGACCAAGCTAGAACCATGGAATCCGGAAATGCCTAACACCTTCTCCTGGGTTAACAGAATTCCTTACTCGGATTTCTGGTTCGCGGACTGTTAAACAGAGTCATATTTTCCTCGATTCGGGATTCAATCGGTGACTTGGGACACTATAAATCTCCCAAGTGGCGACTCTGAATTTCTTAAAATAAATCCCGTTTTGATTGCACTTTAATTAGAAAAATTCCCTTTACATATACCCTTTTCCGGGGTGTAGGAGAAAAAGGAGGTGTGACACAAGCTCTTCCAACAATGAGATGGGTGACATTGAGAACATGTTCAAACAAATGATGACGTAGAATGCTGACTCCGATGCTCAACTAGCCTCTCACAACACTTCAATTCGCAATTTGGAAAGTCAATTGGGACAAATCTCGCAAGCTTTGAACACTCGTCCTAAGGGGGCACTACCAAGTGATATGGTGGTGAACCCGAAAGGCGGGAACAAAATGGGACATGCTATGGTCGTTACTACAAGGAGTGAAAAAGGTGGGGATGCAACCACCTCAAGTCAAAAGAAAATTGTGGATGATGAACAATTGGTAAAAGTAGATGAGATGCCAAGCAATGAAGTGCAAGCAAATGATGATGTGCGAATTGATGTTGTAGACTATGTGGAGGAGACTCAAAAAGAAGTGAACCCGTCTAGGAAGCACATTATTGATATACCAGAACCAGTAGTGCCAAAAGCTAAGGCACCAATGCCAAGGCCTCTGTCACGACCCCAAACACCCTGGTCGTGATGGCGCCTATCACAGTACTAGGTCAGCCAAAATAACACGAACAATATGAAGATCTTTTGAAAAATTCATTTTTTCTAAACAAATTAAGTCTCAAACCTTCCATTTTTAAGATATCAAAAGAAATACGCGGAAACAAGTCGTAAATACATCAATACAACCCGAATATGGTGTCACTAGTCATGAGCCACTAAGTACAACTCAACACTATCTGCTTAATAAAAAATACGTCTGAAATATAAAGTACTAGGATAGAAATGAGAAAAGCAGGGCTGCGAACGCTGTGCAACTACCTTGTTAACTCCGGAAAATACATAGAAGCTGCTAGAAGCTCTCACTCTGATGCTCGGGCACCTGGATCTACACACAAGGTGTAGGGAGTAACGTGAGTATGCCAACTTAGTAAGTAACTAAAGTAAATAAATTCTGAGTGCAGTGACGAGCATTTAAAAATCATATGCATACTTTATCAAGAATCTCAACAGAAATATCAAAGTCAAAAGCTGCAGTTAAATAACCAATTATCTTGTAAAAACTCCAGTTTCAATGAAAATCCTTTAAAACATTTATTCAACATTTTTCAGTAGAGGATCAGTATAAAAGAAAAGTGAAAATAGAAAATCTCATAAACAAGCCCCTCGGGCAAAGTATCACTCATAAGTATAGCCCCTCGAGCAAGCCTCTCAATCACTCGTGACTCAACTCTCATCAATCAGTACTCACACTCAACACTCCCGCTCAATAGATATATCATAATAAATACTGCTGCAGCGTGCAACCCGATCCATAATATATATAGTCGACTATGCTCACTAGGGGTGTACAGACTCCGGTGGGGCTCCTACAGCCCAAGCGCTATAGCGCTGCGGCGCACAACCCGATCCAATATATCATTGCGGCGTGCAGCCCGGTCCATCTATATAAATATCGTTATAGCGTGCAGCCCGATCTATATATATATAATCCTTACCATTAGGTCCTCAACCTCTCTCAGTTATAAAACTCACGGCCACTCGGGCATTTCTGTAAAAATCAGGGAACTTAGCCCAAACAGTTTTCATATATTTGAAAGTAGAGTAATGAAACTGAATCAACAATAAACAGGTAATATAATGACTGAGGATATGCTTTCAAATCAAAACAGTATGAGGAAAGTAGTAAAGTACCCCTAAGGGTCCAAACAGTTCAGCACAAGGCCCCAAACATGGCATTCAACCCCAAACTAACATATTTATTTCTAAAACACATGAATATCATATAAATTTTTTCAAAATATGCAACTCTACAGTTGCCACGGGATGTACCAAGTCACAATCCCTATGGATGCATGCCCGCACGCCTGTCACCTAGCATGTGCGCCACCTCATTTATCAAAACAGTACGAAATTCTGGGGTTTCATACCCTCAGGTCTAGATTTACAATCGTTACTTACCTCAAACCGGATGAAATCCTACTCCGCGATGCCCTTGCCTCTCGACTCGGCCTCAACTCTCCTCGAATCTACCCAAGATTAGAATTATAACATCAATTTATGCTAAGGGAGCAAAGCCCACACGAAAATAATTAAATTACATCAAAAACCCCGAAATTGGTCAAATCTGACTCCCGAACCCACGTCTCGAAATACAATAAAAATCATATCAATAGAATCCTTATCCTCCCACAAGTCCATACATACTAAGAACATCAAAACCGGACCTCAAATGGTCCCTCAAATCCCCAATTACACTCTCTAATTTCAAGCCCTAGTTCTCGAATTTTAGGCTTTAAATCCCACTAATTTCATGTCTAATTGGTTATAAATCACCACAGAATCGATTATTGAGTTCAAAAAACTTACCTCCAAATGTTTCCCTTCGAATCCCTCTTCAATCCATCTCAAAAATCTTCAAAACCGTTCAAAAATGGTGAGAAATGGGCTAAAAATCGCGAAGATGGGTTTTTATACATTCTGTAATGGTATTTTCTTCTTCGCGAACGCGGTAGCTCCCTTGCATTTGTGAAGCACAAGCTGCCTCAGACCAATATTCCTTTCTTCGCAAATGCGAGGGCCCACCAACGAACGCGAAGACCAAA
Source organism: Nicotiana tabacum (assembly GCF_000715075.1). Taxonomy (NCBI): domain Eukaryota; kingdom Viridiplantae; phylum Streptophyta; class Magnoliopsida; order Solanales; family Solanaceae; genus Nicotiana; species Nicotiana tabacum. Next base: position 41,733,589 of record NC_134095.1, read on the forward strand.
CAACCAACCTTACGCGAACGAGGAATGCTCCTCCCGAACGTGTAGCTTTAACTCATGAACCTTCACGAACGTGGGACCTACATCGCGAACGTGAATAAAAAACCAGATGCCTCTCTCAACAACCCTTCGCAAAGACGAGATCCCTCTCGTGAACGTGAAGAAGGATTCTCTGCAACAAAAATACCAGCAATTCTGCCAACTTTCCAAGTCTTAAAATGATCCGTTAACCACCCGAAATTCACTCGAGGCCCTCAGGACCTCAACCAAACATGCCAAGACATACCATAACATCATTCAAACTTCTTCCAACCTTCGGAATGCTCCAAACAACATCAAAACCTAAAATTACCATCGGATTCAAGCCTAAGAACTTCAAATCTTCCGAATTCCGCAAACGATCAAAAAGTCTATCAAACCTTACTGAATGACCTTAAATTTTGCCCACACGTCAAAAATGACACAATGGACCTACTCAAATTTCCGGAATTCCATTCCGACCCCGATATCAAAATTTCCACTACCAACCGGAAAACGCCAAAATTTCAATTTTGCCAATTCAAGCCTAAATCTACAACGGACCTCCAAAAAAACATTCCGATCACGCTCCTAAGTTCCAAATTACCTAACAAAACTATCCAAACCATCAGAATTCACATCCGAGACCATTTTCATATAAGTCAACATCTTGTTGACTTTTCCAACTTAAGCTGACTCAAAAGATACAAAGTGGCTCATACCTCTCGAAAACCATTCCGAACCCGAACCAACCAACCTGATACCACATAATACAGTTGAACAAGACATAAAGAAGCAGAAATGGGAGAAATAGAGCGGTAACTCATGAAACGGCCGGCCGGGTCGTTACATCCTCCGCCTCTTAAACAAACGTTCGTCCTCGAACGAGTCAAAAAACATAACTGAAGCCTCAAATAGGTGAGGATATCTGCTCCGTATCTCCCGCTTGGTCTCCCAGGTAGCCTCCTCCATAGGCCAACCTCTCCACTGCACTTTCACTGAAGCTATATCCTTTGATCTCAACTTTCGGACCTGCCGCTCCAAAATAGCCATTGGCTCAACATCATAAGTCAAATAACCATCTAGCTGAACCGTGCTAAAATCCAAGACATGAGATGGATCACCAATATACTTCCAGAGCATAGAAACATGAAATATCGGATGCACACTCGACAAGCTGGGTGGAAAACAAGCTCATAAACCACCTCCCCAATCCTCCAAAGTACCTAGAAAGGCCCAATGAACCAAGGACTCAACTTACCCTTATTCCCAAATCTCATAACACCCTTCATGGGTGAAACCTTTAGTAGAACCTTCTCCCCAACCATGTAAGACACATCACGTTTCTCTTGATTGCACCATACGAAGCCGCTCCTGAATCACCTTCACCTTGTCCAAAACATCCTACACTAAGTCTGTACCCAAAAGCCTAGCCTCACCCAGCTCAAACCAACCAACTAGAGATCTACACCATCTCCCATATAAATCCTCATATGTAGCCATCTGAATACTCGACTGATAACTATTGTTATAAGCAAACTCCGCGAGCAGTAGAAACTGATCCTATGACCCTCCAAATCATTGACACAAGCACACAACATGTCCTTCAATATCTGAATAGTGCGCTCGGACTGCCCATCTGTCTGAGGGTGAAAAGATGTGCTCAACTCAACCTGAGTACCCAACTCTCTCTGCATGGCCCTCCAGAACTGCAAAGTGAATAGAGTACATCTATCTGAAATGATGGAAACTAGGACACCATGCAAGCAAACAATCACTCGGATATAAATCTCTGCTAACCGCCCCAAAGAATAGGTAGTAAACACATGAATGAAATGCGCGGACTTGGTCAGCCGATCCAAAATCACCCAAATAGCATCAAACTTCTTCAAAGTCCGTGGGAGTCGAACTACAAAGTCCATGGTGATCTGCTCCCACTTCCACTCTAGAATATTTATCTGCTAAAGCAAGCCACCTGGTCTCTAATGCTCATATTTCACCTACTGACAATTGAGACACCGAGCTACAAATCCCATAATATCCTTCTTCATTCTTCTCCACCAATAATTTTGTCTCAAATCCTGATACATCTTCGTGCACCCGGATGGATGGAATACCGCGAGCTATGGGCCTCCTCCAGAATCAACTCCGAAGCCCATCTACATTGGACACACATATCCGGTCCCTTATCCTTAATACTCCATCATCACCAATAGTCACATCTCTGGCATCGTCTGCTGAACTCTGTCCTTAAGGACAAGCAAATGAGGATCATCATACTGGCGCTCTCTAATGCTATCAAACAAGAAAGGCCGAGAAACCACACAAGATAATACCCGACTGGGCTCCGAAATATCCAACCTCACGAACCGATTGGCCAAGGCCTGAACATCAACTGCAAGAGGTCTCTCCCCAACAGAATATATGCCAAACTGCCCATACCCACCGCCTTCCTACTCAAGGCATCGACCACTACATTAGCCTTCCCCAGATGGTACAAGATAGTGATATTATAATCCTTTAGCTGCTCCAACCATCTACGCTGCCTCAAATTGAGATCTTTCTGCTTGAACAAGTGCTAGAGGCTATGATGATCAGTAAGCACCTCACAAGACACACCATATAGATAATTCCTCCAAATCTTCAACGCGTGATGGTAGCCAACTCTGGATCATGAACGGGTTAGTTCTTCTCATGGGGCTTCAACTGACGAGAAACATAAGCAATCACTCTACCATCTTGCATCAACACACACCCAATACCAACTCTTGAAGTATCACAATACATTGTATATGAACCTGAAGCTGATGGCAAAACTAACACCGGAGTTGCGGTGAAGGCAGTCTTGAGCTTCTGAAAGCTCGCCTAACACTCATCCGACCACCTGAACGTAGCACCCTTTTGAGTCAATTTGGTCAAGGGTGATGCTATAGATGAAAATCCCTGAACGAACCGACAGTAATAGCCTACCAAACCAAGGAAGCTACGAATCTCTATGGCTAAGGACGGTCTGGGCCAACTCTGAACTGCCTTTACCTTCTTCGGATCAACATAAATACCCTCACTGGACATCACGTGTCCCAAGAAAGCCACTGAACTGAGCCAAAACTCATATTTGGAGAACTTTGCATAAAGCTTCTCCTCCCTCAATCTCTACAACACAACTCTCAAATGATCCGCGTGCTCCTCCTGACTACGCGAGTATACCAAAATATCATCAACGAATACAATAACAAATGAGTCAGGATAAGGCCGAAATACGATGTTCATCAAATGCATGGAAGCTGATGGGGCATTGGTCAGCCCAAAAGACATCACAAGGAACTCATAATGACCATATCGGGTCCTGAAGGTTATCTTAAGAATATCCGAGTCCCTAATCTTCAACTAGTGATACCCTGAATGGAGATCAATCTTGGAGAACACTCTCGCTCCTTGACGCTGGTCAAATAAATCATCAATGCGAGGAAAAAGATACTTGTTCTTGACTGTAACTTTGTTCAACTGCTTGTAATCAATGCACATCCTCATCGTGCCATCCTTCTTCTTCACAAATAGAACAGGCGCATTCCAAGGCAACACACTAGGGCAAATAAACCCCTTATCAAGGAGTTCCTGAAGCTGCTCCTTCAACTCTTTCAACTCCGCTGGTGCCATATGATAGAGTGGAATAGAAATGGGTTGAGTGCGTGGCACCAAATCAATACCAAAGTCAATATCCTTGTCCGGTGGCATGCCCGGCAAGTCTACAGGAAACATATCGGGAAAATCCCTTACTACTGGAACAACATCAATACTAGGAGTCTCTGTACTGACGTTCTTCACAAAAGCTAAGTATGAGAGACAACCTTTCCCAACCATCCATTGGGCCTTCAGAAATGAAATCACCCTACTGGGGACAAAATCAGTCGAACCTCGCCACTCAATCCATGGTATAGCTGGCATAGCCAACGTCACTATCTTAGCATGACATGGAGATAGCCAATCCATGCCCAATATCACATCAAAGTCCACCATACAAAATAATAAAAAGTCCACTCGGGTCTCCAGACCCCCAATAGTCACCACGCACGACCAGTATACACGGTCCACAACAATTGTATCGCATAGTGGAGTAGATACACGAACAGATGAAACAAGAGACTCACAGGGCGTATCCAAATAACGAGCAAAATATGATGACACATATAAAAAAGTGGAACCAGGATCAAATAACATAGAGGAATCTCTGTGGCAAACTGAGACAATACCTGTAATCACGACATCTAAAGTAATAGCAACTGATCTAGCTAGGAGTGCATAGAAATAGGCCTGACCACCACATGATCGACCTCTCCCTCTAGGGCGACCCCTAGCTGAATGACTCCCAAGTAGACAAGGACACTGCCTCCTCATATGCCCAAACTCTCCACACTCATAACAACTCCCTAGTGCTGGAGACAGGGACTGAAGAGAACCCCTGGCACCGGGATGACTGGCAGAAGAACCTGGTACGGAAGAGCCCTTAATTGATGGAGCACAGGACGAACTCTGAGCTGGAAGGGCACTAAGTGATGAATGGACCTAATGATAATAGTGAGAACCATCGCCCGATGATTCCCCATGATGAACTGGGCGAGCCGACTGAGCATGTCTAAAGGGACAGCCTCTGTCGTACTGAAACTAGCCTCTCGAAGGAGCGCCACAAAAACTACAAGATCCTTGAGGCCTCTTGGCCTCCCTCTCATCTCGCTCCTGGCGACTAACTGACTCAATCTCTCGAGCAATATCAACAACCTGCTCAAACGTAGCACCAGACACCCTCTCTCTGGTCATAAGAATCCTAAGCTGATATGTGAGGCCATCCATGAACCTCCTTATCCTCTCTCTGTCTGTAGGAACCAACCAAACAGCATGACAAGCTAACTCTGTAAATTTCATCTTGTACTGCATCACAATCATATCATCCTGATGCAACTGCTCGAACTACCTGCGCAGCTCCTCTCTGCGAGACTACGGCACATACTTCTCCAAAAAGAGAGCGGAGAACTGCTGCCAGGTAAGGGCGCTGCATCAACAAGCCTACGCCTCTCATAATCCTCCCGCCAAGTAAGGGCAGCTCTAGAAAACTGAAAAAGTAATAAATTCTACCCCGCTGGTCTCCAGAATACCCGTTGTACGAAGAATCCTCTAACACTTGTCCAAGAAACCCTGGGCGTCCTCGCCCTCTGCACCAGTGAAAGTCAGAGGCTGAAGTCTGCCAAACCTCTACAATCGACGCTGCTCGTAATCAAGCACAACGAGTACCACATAATCCTGAGCTAGTGCAACCGGCTAGGTTGGAGGTGCCTAGTGTCTGAATTCCCTGCACAACCTGCTCAGGTATGCAAGCAACGAGAGTTTAAGTGCCTCCCTTGGCCTAAGAAGTAGCTGCAGTCGTAGCAACTGAGACCGCCTGAGCCAGGCCAGTGCATACTGATAGAATCTGGGCTAGGGCCTCCTGAAGGCCTAGAATAACAATCGGCACAGCCGGTGCTTGAGCTGGTCCTGCTGGAGCATCCGCAACTGGGACCTGATCCTGAACTAGAGTGGCTGGTGGATATGCCGGTGCTGCCCTAGTTGCTGTGCAGGCTACACCCCTGCCCTTACCACGGCCTCAACCACGACCTCGGCCTCTAGTGGCCCCAACTGATGGTACTGGTGGTCATCCGTCCTGACCGGTAGCACGTGTCGTCACCATCTGTGAGAGAATAGAATAACAGAATTTTAGTACTAGAATAGACAGATTCGCACGACATGAATTTCAAGAATGTGAAATTTTTCTAAAGGTTCTACAGCCTCCCAAGTATAAGTACAGACGTTTTTGTATGATCCGCGAGACTCTACTAAACTGGCTTATGACTCGTGAGACCAATGTAACCTAGGCTCTGATACCAACTTGTCACGACCCCAAACACCCAGGTGGTGATAGCGCATATCACAGTACTAGGCCAGCCAAAACAACACAAACAATATGAAGATCTTTTGAAAAATTCATTTTTTCTAAACAGATTAAGTCACAAATCTTTCATTTTTAAGATATCAAAAGAAATACGCGGAAAAAAGTACGTAAATACATCAACACAACCCGAATCTGGAGTCACTAGTCATGAGCCACTAAGTACAACTCAACATTATCTGCTTAATACAAAATACGTATAAAATATAAAGTCCTAGGATAGGAAGGAGAAAGTAAGGGCTGCGAACACCGTGCAGCTACCTTGCTAAGTTCGGAAAATACACAAAAGCTGCTGGAAGCTCTCACTCTGATGCTCGGGCACATGGATCTGCACACAAGGTGCAGAGAGTAATGTGAGTATGCCAACTCAGTAAGTAACCAAAGTAAATAAAGTCTAAGTGCAGTGACGAGCATTTAAAAATCATATGCATACTTTATCAAGAATCTCAACAGAAATATCAAAGTCAAAATCTGCAGTTCAATAACCATTTATCTCGTAAAAACTCCAGATTTAATGAAAATCCTTTAAAATATTTATTCAACATTTTTCAGTAGAGGCTTAGTATAAAAGAAGAGTAAAAACTGAAAATCTCATAAACAAGCCCCTCGGGGAAAGTATGACTCATGACTCAACTCTCGTCAATCAGTACTCACACTAAATACTCCCTCTCAATAGATATATCATAATAAATACCGTTGTGACGTACAGCTCGATCCATAATATATATAGTCGACTACACTCACTAAGGGTGTACAGACTCCGAAGGTGCTCCTACAGCCCGAGCATTATAGCACTGCGGCGCGCAGCCCGATCCAATATATCGCTACAGCATGCAACCCGATCCATATATATAAATATTACTGTGGCGTGCAGCCCGATCCATATATAAATAATCCTCACCATCAGGTCCTAGACCTCTCTCTCAGTAATTAACCTCACAACCACTCGGGCATATCAGTGAAAATTAGGGAACTCAGCCCAGACAGTTTTCATATATTTGAAAGTAGAGTAATGAAACTGAATAAATAAGAAACAGGTAATATCATGACTGAGTATATGCTTTCAAATAAAAATGGTGTGAGGAAAGTAGTAAAGTACCCCTAAGGGTCGAAACAGTTTGGCACAAGGCCCCAAACATGGCATTCAGCCCCAAACTAACGATTTATTTCCAAAACACATGGATATCATATAAAGTTTATCAAAATATGCAACTCTACAATTGCCACGGGACGTACCAAGTCACAATCCCTTCGGGCGCACGCCCACATGCCCGTCACCTAGCATGTCTGTCACCTCATTTATCAAAACAATACGAAATTCTGGGGTTTCATAGCCTCAGGTCTAGATTTACAGTCATTACTTACCTTAAACCGGATGAATTCCTACTCCGCGATGCCCTTGCCTCTCAACTCGGTGTCAACTCACCTCGAATCTATCCAAAATCAAAATCATAACACCAATTTATGCTAAGGGAACAAAGCCCACACGAAAATAATCAAATTACATCAAAAATCCCGAAATTGGTCAAATCCGACCCCCGAAACCACATCTCAAAATCCAATAAAAATTACATCAATAGAATCTTTATCCTCCCACGAGTCCATACATACTAAGAACATCAAAACCGGACCTCAAATGGTCCCTCAAATCCCCAATTTACACTCTCCAATTCCAAGCCCTAATTATCCAATTTTAGGCTTTAAATCCCACTACTTTCATGTCTAATTGGTTAGAAATCACCATAGAATCGAGTATTGAGTTCAAAAATCTTACCTCCAAATGTTTCCCTTCGAATCCCTCTTCAATCCCTCTAAAAATTGCGAAGATGGGTTTTTATACATTTTGCTCAGGTATTTTTTTCTTTGCGTACGCGGTAGCTCCCTCGCGTTTGCAAAGCACAAGCTGCCTCAGACCAATATTCCATTCTTCGCGAACGCAAGGGCCCACCCGCGAATGTGAAGACCAAACAACTGACCCTACGCGAACGCGGAACGCTCCTCGCGAACGCGTAGCTTTAACTCATGAACCTTCGCGAATGCGGGACCTACATTGCGAACGCGAAGAACAAACCAGCTGCCTCTCTCAATTACCCTTCATGAATGAGAGATCCCTCTTGCGAACGCGAAGAAGGATTCTCTGCAACAAAAACACCAGCAATTCTGCCAACTTTCCAAGTCCTAAAATGATCTGTTAACCACCCGAAACTCACCCGAGGCCCTCAGGACCTCAACCTAACATGCCAACACATCTCATAACATCATTCAAACTTGTTCCAACCTTCGTAATGCTCCAAACAACATTAAAACCTCAAATTACCATCGGATTCAAGCCTAAGGATTCCAAATCTTTCGAATTTCGCAAATGACCAAAAATTCTATCAAACCTCACCCGAATGACCTTAAATTTTGCACACACCTCACAAATGACACAACGAACCTACTCCAATTTCTGAAATTCTATTCCGACCCTGATATCAAAATTTCCACTACCAATCGAAAAACGCTAAAATTCTAATTTTGCCAATTCAAGCCTAAATCTACCACGGACCTCCAAAAAACATTCCGATCATGCTTCTAAGTCCCAAATAACCTAATGAAACTATCCTGACCATTGGAATTCACATCCAAGACCTTTTTCACATAAGTCAATATCCGGTTGACTTTTCCAACTTAAGCTTACTCAAAGAGACTAAGTGTCTCATACCTCTCCAAAACCATTCTGAACCCAAACCAACCAACCCGATAGCACATAATTTAGTTGAACAAGACATAAAGAAGCAGAATAAGGGAAATAGAGCGGTAACTCATGAAACGACTGGTCGGGTTGTTACAGCCTCCTCCTCCATATCCTCAAAGGCTTGCCAAGAAAAATGTCGAGTAAAAAGTTCATTGATATGATGAAGAGATTGTCTATTAATATGCCATTAGTTGAGGCCTTGGAACAAATGATGGGTTATACAAAGTTCATGAAGGACTTGGTAACAAAGAAAAGGTCGATGAATTGTGAGACTATAAAGATGACACATCAAGTGAGTGCAATTGTACACTCAGTGGCTCCTAAATTGGAAGATACAAGCGCTTTCACAATCCCTTTTACAATTGGAAGTGCCGACTTTGCCAAAGCTCTTTGTGATTTTGGGGCGAGTATCAACTTGATGACCTATTCGGTGTTCAAAACTTTAAGAATTGGGAAACTAAGACCTACATCTATGAGGTTACAAATGGTGGATCGTACTATGAAGAGACCATTAGGCATTATTGATGATGTGTTGGTTCGTGTTGATAAGTTCATCCTCCCGGTGGATTTTGTGATTTTTGATTGTAAAGTGGACTATAAGGTACCTATTATTTTGGGTAGACCTTTCCTTGATACGGGGAAGGATCTTCTTAATGTGGAAGTCGGTAAGCTCACCTTCCGGGTGGGTGATGAAAAGGTGGTCTTCCATGTATGCAAATCTATGAGGCAACCGAATAGCAATGAAGTTTGTTCATTCATGGACTTGGTGACTGATGTGATTATTCATGATTCTAGTGCCACAATGAATATTGAGGATACTTTGGAAGCCGTTTTGCTCAACATTGATGATGATGAGGAGAAAGATAGCTATGTGGAATGTGTGAATGCATAGCAAAGAATGGGGTCGTACACTTATGAACCCCGTAAATTATCCTTGGATCATGAAAATCGGAAGACTCCTCCAACAAAGCCCTCAATCGAGGAGCCTCCTACTTTGGAGTTAAAGCCATTGCCTCTGCATCTCAGGTATGAATTCCTTGGACCTTGTTCTATTTTACCGGTTATTCTTTCCTCTTGCTTGACTCACTTGCAGATAGACTCCACATTGGTGGTGCTACAAAAGAGAAAGAAAGTTATAGGATGGACATTGACGGATATTCGGGGCATAAGCCCCACCTTTTGCATGCACAAAAATATTTTAGAGGAGGGTGCCAAACCCTCCATTGAACATCAAAGGAGGCTAAATGAAGCAATGCAAGAGGTGGTCAAAAAAGGAGATCATAAAGTGGTTGGATATCGGGGTTATTTACCCCATTTCCGATAGTTTGTGGACTTCTCCGGTGCAATGTGCCCAAAAGAAAGGGGGCATGAATGTGGTTACCAATGACAAGAACGAGTTGATTCCTACAAGAATGGTGACTGGGTGGAGAGTGTGTATGGACTATCTCAATCTCAACAAAGTCACAAGGAAAGATCATTTCCCACTTCCCTTCCTTGATCAAATGCTTGATAGGTTGGCCGACCGTGCTTTCTATTGTTTCCTTGATGGGTGTTCCGGCTACAATAAAATTCTTATTGCTTCAGAGGATCAAGAAAAGACTACTTTCATATATCCCTATGGTACTTTCACATTCTCGCGGATGTCATTTGGGTTAGGCAATACACCGGTGACTTTTCAACGGTGTATGATGGCTATCTTCACCGACATGGTGGAGGATTTTCTTAAGGTCTTCATGGATGACTTTTTTGTGGTCAGGAATTCTTTTGATGATTGCTTGAAAAATTTGGATAAGGTCTTGGCATGATGTGAAGAAACGAACTTGGTATTGAATTGGGAGAAATGTTACTTCATGGTCAAGGAAGGCATTGTCCTTGGCCTTAAAATTTCAAAAAATGGTATTGAGGTCGACAAGGCCAAAATAGAAGTGATTTCTAAATTTTTGCCCCTACATCCGTGAAGGGAGTGAGGAATTTCTTGTGTCATGCGGGGTTCTATCGCCGTTTCATCAAGGATTTTTCCAAAATGGTGAACCCTTTGTGTATGCTTTTGAAGAAGGATGCCAAATTCTATTTCAATGAGGATTGCATGAAGGCATTTGAATTACTTAAGTTAAAATTGACAACTACTCCTATTATCACCGTAATAGATTGGAGCTTTCCTTTTGAGCTCATGTGTGACACAAGTGATGTGGTGGTCGGAGCAGTTTTGGGGCAACATATTAACATAATCTTTCATCTGGTCTACTATACTAGTAAGAGCATGAATGATGCCAAAGTCAATTACCCGGTGATTAAAAAAGATCTCCTTGCTATTGTCTTTGCTATGGAGAAGTTCCGCCCATACTTGATGGGTACAAAGGTGATTGTCCACACCGATCATGCGGCTCTTCGGTATTAATGAGCAAGAAGGATTCAAAGGCAAAGTTAATGTGGTGGGTGCTTTAATTGTAAGAGTTCAATCTAGAAATCCAAGATCGTAAAGGCATTGAAAATCAAGTAGCAGGCCACTTGAATCGATTGGAGGAGGAGGGGAGGCCACATGACTTTCTTGAGATCAATGATTCCTTTCCCGACAAGCAACTTTTAGCCATTTCAATGTCCAAGATGCCATGGTTTGCCGAATTAGCAAATTATCTTGTGAGTGGCATTGTATCGAATAAGTTCTCTTCAAACCAAATGAAGAAGCTCAAACAGGATTGCCTTGACTATTATTGGGATGAACCGTACCTCTTCCGAATTTATACCGATGGTGTGATTCGAAGATGTGTGCCGGAGGAGGAACAAGTGGAAATTCTTGAGGCTTCCCACGCTTCACCATATGGTGGTAACCATATGGAGCTATAACGGTGGGAAAAGTGTTGAGTTGTGAATTCAATTGGCCTACTCTCTATGAGGACGCTAGTGATCTCGTCAAGCGTTGTGATGAATGTCAAAGGGCCCGTATAATTTCAAAGAAAAATGAGATGCTCCTCACCAACATCTTGGAAATTGACATTTTTGATGTGTGGGGTATTGACTTTATGGGTCTGTTAGTGAGCTCTTGTGGAAATACCTACATCCCAGTCACAGTTGATTATGTGTCCAAATGGGCTAAGGCCATTGCTTTGCCCAACAATGAAGTGAGAAGTGTGGTGGCATTTTTTGAAGAAGAACATCTTAACAAGATTTGGTACTCCAAGGGCTATCATAAGTGATGGGGATTCACATTTTTGCAACAAGGCTTTTGATACCATACTCACCAAGTATAGTGTCACTCACAAAGCCTCGACCCCTTATCACCCTCAAGCAAGCGGACAAATGGAGGTCTCCAACCGGAAAATCAAGAGTATTTTTTTCAAAAATAGTGAATGCCAACCGGACAGATTGGTCGAAAAAACTTGATGATGCACTATGGGCTTATAGGATGGCATACAAAACACTGATTGGGACGTTTCCATACCGGTTGGTGTTCGGGAAAGCTTGTCACCTTCCGGTGGAACTTGAGCACAAGGCTATGTGGGCATTGAAGAAGCTTATTCTTGAATGGGATGTCACCGCCAACTTAAGGGTGACACAACTGAATGAGATAAATGAATTCCAGTACCATGCATATACAAGTTGGTCCGTATACAAGGAGAAGATGAAGTACCTCCATGACAAGTACATCCGAAACAAGGAGTTCAAAGAAGGTGATCTTGTGTTACTGTTCAATTCTCGGTTGCGGATGTTTCCGGGCAAGTTGAAGTCTAAATGGAGTGGCCCATTTGAGGTTGCGAATGTAATCCCCTTTGGTGATTTGGACTTGAAAAATAAAAATGATGAGGTGTTTAGAGTCAATGGGCACCAGGTGAAGCACTATCTTGGAAAATTTGATGATGGCCACGTTGTGGAGGTTCTTCATTTAAAGTGATTGGTAATATGCGTCATTCCGCGATGTTAAATCAGGCACTTCTTGGGAGGCAACCCATGTGTCTTTTGCTTTTTCTTCTTCTTTAGATAGGTCTTATTTTATGCTAACTAGTTTTGAAGTGTATACAGGAATGAGTGCGATTTACAGGGAGTGTGCCCAAAAAAAAATGGCTAAGTGTTGAAAAAGTGCGGACCACACATTTATTGTGCGGACCGCACAATATTGAATGCCAGAGCATAAAGCAATCTGTGATCACACAATTCATTATGCGGCTGCACAACTGGAGACCCAAAAATGCAAACTCTCTGAAGTTTGTCTAACAGAAAAAGGGCCAATCAGCGACCGCACAAGGAATTGTGCGGTGCACACAAATTCTGCAACCGCAATTAATAATGTATGGACCGTAGAAATGTTGAAGGTTATATTGGTATCAAGTATATGAGTGTGGCCACACATGAAATTGTGCGGAACACACTCATCTCTGCAACTCCTGCCATTGTATGTTAAGTATAAACAGAGGGTCTCATGCTCTTGTTCAAACTTTAGACACTCTGAACATTCACAAAGGCAAAAAGCAATGTGCAATCAATTGATTCAAGCATCCATCATTCATTTCATCTCTTTGATTCTTTTGTGCATCACTATATTACTGGTATGTTCTATACATCCTTAGATTTTTCAAATTTCTTAATTTTGTTCCTAATTAGTTCATTCCTTTTGAGCCCTAATTGTAACTTCCTACTTGCTATTTGGAGGATGAGCAAACTAGTTATCATGTTTAATTGGTATTGCCTTGTCCAATTTTTGTTTAGAAGATAGAACCCTATTGTAACTTTTGAATTCATTTGAATTGTGCGGCCGCACAAGATCCTTAAGTTAGGGAAAAATAAGTTAGCTAATTGTGCGGACCGCACTCAAAATTATACGTTCCGCAGAAGTTGGATTGCGGTCACAGAATTCCGTATGCGGTCGCAGATCGACCAATTATCTGATATTAGAGAGTTGCTAGTTTGATGCTGGAATTGTGAATCCGCACTTCCATTTTGCAGTCGCATAAGAAATTGTACAGTCTGCACTTGCCTTTGTGCGGTCTCACTAACTAATGTGCTGACCGTACTTCTTGACGCTGCTTCTATTTTTCCTGTAAATGTCTGCAACTGTTTTACATTATGATGTGGACTTAACTAAATCATGTTTCTATGAATTGCAGACAATGGTGAGATCTCGTGGTGGGGATAATACTTCCAAAGGGATGGGTGAACCCTCCCAAGGCCGAGGCAGGGGCATCCTCCCACTCTCTATCCAAAAAGTAATAAGCAAAAAGGCAACTGCCTGAAGAGCCCCGAAACCTTTAGAATCCAGTGAATATCTCCCGTCTAGGGAAGCCTCAGAGGGCAATTATATGCAAGCGCAACCCGATGCACAATCTTAACAAAAATAGATTCAGGATAGACTACAACTCAGAGATGAGCCTTCCTCCTCAGCTAGCTCTTCTGAGGGTTCAGAAGAGGATAGCCAAGGTTTAGAGCCTTCTTTCTCACATGCCCCCGCAGCACCTATCCTAGTTGATGATGATAAAGATATGGCTGATGACGGTCGAAGGGGTGATACCCGAGTTGCCGGCCTAGAGAGGTCGAAGAAGAAAGAAGTTTGGGAGGACAGATTTGTGAGCCTAACTGCTTTCAACAGCCTTCGAGAATTGTGGACTCAAAGATCGCTCACTCTTGAGCACAAATTTGATTTGAAAGATTTGGATAAATATAACCCTAATGTGGCAAAACAATTTCAGGAAAGAAAAGGGTAGTCATGCTTTACCTAAGCTGTGGTGGACGTCAAGAAGCACTTAGTCCAAGAATTTTACGCTAATGTGGTGCATATCAAGAAAGGGACTAAGGTGACCAAGGTGAGAAATTTTAAGGTTAGATTTGATCAGACATCCCTGAACTCTTACTTGGGGCTCGAGGATATGGAGCCGATACAATATTTGGAGAAATGTTGAATGGGTAATGCAGCTCGCCCTTGGTTAGCCGGATACTAGCAGCTCCAGGCCCACTACCACCATGGATTACAACATATATTCCCATTTAGCAAAACACCCTCAACTTTGAAGCCAAGGGTTGGCAAACATTTGTCTGTAACAAGATTGACCCATGTAGAAATGAAAACATCTTTCCTATCCCTCGGGCAGTTTTAGTGGCATCTATCATGTACGAGTACCCTATCAACGTGGGTGCCATCATGTTGTCCAACATGTTAGTGGTTGTCAGGCAGGGTGAGAGCTCCTACCCATATCCAAACACCATCACAAAATACATTACGGATACGGGAGTGGAATCAAAGCCATTTGATACAAAGGTTTGGGCAAAGCAACCCTTTTCATGGCAAGGACCCGAGGAACCCAAATAATAAGAGCAAGGGTCAGCCAACTACTACCGAGGGCCAGTTTGAAGAGCCTTCGGTGGTAGCTACAGCTTTAGTAGCACCTTCAGCTGACAGGCCTACCACTTCAGCCGTGCCTTCTAGTAGTATGACTGCCATACCTCCACCACCATCTACAGGGCCACCATCAGCTTCAGTGCCTTCATCTTCTTCCGATCCACTCACAACGCTAAGAGTCTCTCAGACTGTAGAAAGTATCAACAACTGGATGCAGATAGCTACTGCAAAGATGGTTGCCTTATCGAATGCTGTTGCAGCATAATCTTCCACCCCAGCACCCCAGACTTCTCCCATAGTGGAGGAGGCCTTGATGGATACTCTGGTGGCACATAGGGGAGTAATTGAGGAGTTAAAAAAACAGGTGAAGAAGATGAGGAAATCACAGGCCTCGAAGAAAGCACTTGACAAGATGACTAAAAAGGTGGCCATGATAGCATCAGCTGGGGATCTTCCTCTTGATCTATTGATGGAGCCAGCACCAACAACACCATCAGTACCAGAGGCATCAGAGGCAGCAGCTGGCCAATCTGAGGAGCCAGACCTTGCTGCCCACACTGCTGAGGTAGTGTTATAGATGTTCACCAACCCAGCTACTCCCCGAGCAGAGGACGATGAGATACAGTTGGAGGATCCTGAGGAAGGTGATGATGCTATGGGCCATATAGGGAGTCTTCTCTACTCTTTTCCTTCCTTGAGTTTTATTTTGTTAAGAATTGGGGACAATGCTTATTCTTATTTGGGGGGTGGAGCTTATTTTGATTTGATAACATTTGGCCTGTAATAATTTGATAACATTCTCTTTTTTTAATTTATTTATGTACATATTCTTCTTTCTCTCTATTGATGTATATATTCGCTTTCCCTTTCTTATTTTGTACATTTAGTTATGCTTTGAGTAGTTTATTCCATAGCTTCTTTAGTTTGTTTTCATAGTAGTCAATGTTTAGATTAATAGCTTCTTATTTACGTTGATAGCTTCTTTTTGACTTGATATCTTCTTTTTATGTTTAAGTGATCAATAAGTCTTTAGTTTTCTTAATGTCACGGTTCTTTCCAAATGTGGTTTTTGTGTGAACCGGGTGACTCTTCCCAATGATGGATGGCATGACAACCTTCTTAAGGGATTGAGTCTGTTTTTGATATTTTTTAGTTAGAATAGTAGTAATAATGAATAAAAGGACCTATTTGAGTTGAATTAGAATAGTCGAGCATGCTTCACTTGGAACCAACACACTTAACTATGGGCTTATGATTAAAAACAAGTTCTTGGAAAGAAATAGAACTAGTTAGTGACCTTTTGACTCTTGTGTTGACTTGAGCAATCATCGAGTGGTTTAGTTGAATCATTAGTGATTTTCAATCTTGAATATGCTTGTTGTAGGCCCTTGACTCTACCCTCTTTAAAAATTCAGTTGTGTGAGAAGTGAGATTTTCGTTGCAAGTCCAAGTACCCGTGAGAATGGTCTAGAGCTTTCCCCGAATGTGTTTCTAGGCGAAATTCTAAGTTTTGTTTGGCTTGAGAAGTGATTGTAGGCTCTCCTTGACCCTCTTGAAATTTTCCATGTCCCACCAATGTTGCTATCCCTAGTTAACCCATTTGAGCCTAAGACCTTTCTCGTTTGATAGCCACGTTACAAGCCTTTACCCATTTTGTAGTGACCCTCTCTTGGCACCCTAGCATTTCTTAACACTCTTGAGAAGTAATGGGCTAAAACATAAGTTTGGAGGAGAGACAAGGAGTTGGAAAATGTTATCAAGGTACAAAAAGAGAAGAAATGAAGAAAAGGAAAGGCAAAGAAAAAGAAATAAGGAACAAAAGAAAAATGCAAAAAGAAAATGAATAAAGTGAAGAGTTGAAGGGATTCAAAGAAAAGCAATGATGCAAATCATGGAGAAAACAAAGAAGGAGAAAATGAACATCATGACCAAGAAAGAGTGATGTTAAGTCTCTCTAATTCCCCTAAGGGAAAAAAGACTCAAAGAGTCAGCAAAACATGAGCCAAAAAGAGAAAACTGGAGTGCTTAAGGATCGATGAACCCGTTTCTATCCCAACATTCCCTACCTTTGTCCAAAAGTCTTCGTTACATTTCGAGAAAGCCCTACGTGATTTCAAGACGAGTGAACTTACATTAGTGGTGATTTACATGAGGGGCAAGCATATGGTAGTTACAGCCGTACTTGTGACATTCTTTTGAGAGAGATGAGCGAACTTTTCACAATTCTTGAATTGAGTGCTACATTTGTAAGTGAGATATGCTAACAGAGAGTAAACGAGGAGGGGTTTGAGATCCATAATGACCTACATTAAAGAGCGAGCTTCCTTGATAATAAAGTTAACTCTTGATTCTCTAGTGTCATGATGTCTCCCAAACTCACACCACAAATATAGGTTGTAAGGCAGTCGAAGTAATAATAAAAATCCAACGCAAGTTGGGGTCGAATCCACAGGGAGTTAGATTTTGGATTAGGTATACGCCTAGTCTGAATGTATGATGTGCCCCAAATTACACTTTCATATTTTGAATTGTTGTTTATACTTCTACTTTTAAGCTACGATTGTAATTGTAGAGCTAAGAGATAATATTTTTGGTTTTGGTTGTTTTTCAAGTTATGAAAGATCTGGGGTTGCGGCCTCTGCCTAGTTGGTTACCTAACGGATTTAGAGCTTTAGAGCATGTTTGGTTGATCGGGATATAATATAGCAATCACACTCAATTACTCACTCTATCTCTCGGTAGTTTGAGTGATTTTGCCGGATTTGACTTTCTCAAGTCCAAACGGGTATTTCATAAAGCAAGTGATAAATGCTCTAGTCGGGTCTTACTATCTCTAGGTTCGACCCTTTAATTGGGGCTATCAATTTCTTGAGTTCACCTAAATTCCAAGTTAGCCAAGTTTTCCTAGACTTAGTCTCTCTTTCTCAAGTAGAGACTAAGTCAAATAGGCATGAATCGATGTTTGCAACCATCAATTCTCAAATTCAAGCAAGAACTAGGCTAAATATCATAAACCCAATCATAAATAAGCCCTAAACCATACTAGGGTTGGGTCACAACCCTAGTTAAGGGTTTAGCTACTCATAAAAAATGAAGAAATTAAAGAAGAAAGTAAGATAGAATTCATAATAGTTGAATGAGTGAAGAAAATCTAATGTTTAAAAGCTAATCTAGTAAAATTTTACCCAATACAGTAAATAAAAATGGTTCAGGTGCTCCTAACTTACAATACTTGACCTAAAAATAACAAAAAGTTCTATTTATATTAAGATGAAAATATCTGACAAAATTACCCATGCGGAGCATGTGCGGCCGCACAATTATGTGTGCGGTCCGCATATTGGGACTTGGCTTGACAGGTTCCAGTTCTATGGCCGCACTCCTTCAACTTTTGCAGACCGCACATTTATGAGTGCGGCTGCACTCTTGCTTCTATGGCCGCACAATTATAGTGCGGTCCACACTCTTTGACCTTGGGCTTTGCATTGTGGGACTTCTGTGGACCGCACATTTCTGAGTGCAGTCGCGCTCTTGATTATGTGGCCGCACAAAAATGGTGCGGTCTGCATTTCTTCTTGACCTTAAAATCTCTTCTCTCTGAACTTTATCTTCTGCAACTGATCGAGGCCAACCCTACACTACTATTGAGTAGCGAGAGAGGTCGAAGTAGCTTTTACCCGATTAAGGTCAAGATCGATTTCCACATGGAGCTAGATATTGGAGTCGGGTGTCTATCTAAATGAGATTTGCGTATTTGCTCTTAATTGCACTTCTACACATTTTTGGTTTGATTTACTTCTAATTGTATAAAACTACAATGCTCAATTAAACTAAAATAAGCTAAGGTTAAACTATTGCGAGTTGTTCAAATGGATAAAAAAGGCACTAGGGTAGTGACTTTTGCCTAGGTAGTCAATTGATGGATTCTTGAGTCTAAAACATGATTGTCACATTTAGGGAGTATGATATAACCATTGCACGGTTCCACTTACTCTATACCTCTCGGTAGTTCGAGTGATTTTGCCCGAATTGACTTTCTCAAGACCAATTGGGTATGCAAATTTGCACAAGCAATCAAGGTTCAAGTCGGGTATTACTATCTCTAGGTTTAACCCTTTAATTGGGGCTATCAATCTCTTGAGTATGCCCCAATTCCTTGTTGGACCAATTTCAGAGTCTTGGGCTCTCTTTCTCAAGACAAACTAGTGTTTGCAACCACTAATTCAGCAATTAAACATAAAACTAGTCCAAATATCAAACACTCATAGACAATCAAGCGTCAAAACACAAGACCTATCAATTACCCACACTAGGGTTGTGCCACAACCCTAGCTTATGGGTCTAGCTACTCATAATTAGAGAAGAAAACAAAGAAATAGATGAAGAAAAACTCATATTAATTAATTACTAAATTAAACTTGAAGATTCAATGTTGAAATGAAGCTAAAATTGCTCAAAATAGCTAAAATAAACGAATTATCTGATGGCCTAAAAATGGGAAAAGAAGCTATTTATACTAAACTAACAATTCTGGAAAAAAAAATACCTCTGCGAGGCTAGTGCGGACCGCACAAAATCAAATGTGGCCGCACTAAGGCTCTTGACTTAAATATCCAGCTCTCTGAACTTGGGCAATGCGGACCGCACTAAATCGAGTGCGGCCGTAGTGTCTTCAAGTGCGGTCCGCATGAAATGGAGCGCGGACCGCATTGGGCTTCAATCTTCAAACTAGCAACTCTCTGAATCTTGGCTCTACGGACCGCACTAAATTGAGTGCAGCCGCAGTGAATCCAATGCGGACCATACTAAATCCTTCGCGGCCGCATTGCCTTTTAGCCTGAGATGCACACTCTCTGAACTTCACTTGTGCAGACTGCACAAAATGGTGTGCGGACGCACTGGCCCTATTTGACTGAGCTTTGTCTTGTCTTGGTACTTGTGCAAGTTTCACTTCTTTTTGAGTTGATCTTTGACATCTTGTCACCTTGTTGATCAAACCTGCAATCAAGCACAACTTGTGAGCCTTTTGGACTATTTTGTACACATTTCTAATAAAAACTTGAGCATGAAGGAGTGTAAAATATATCAAAATCCCTAGTTATAAACTCCCCAAACTTAAGTTTTTGCTTGTCCTCAAGCAAACAAAATAAGACCCACCCCTTAAGAGTAATTCCAAAAAAATTCAGCTGTCCTAAAGTGACCTCATCTAGCATCAATTGGGAATAACAATTGCCCTTAATACAAATGAATCGTTAACAACATTTACCCTTTTAAACACCATGGATTAAGTGCGACACAAGAGCATCAAGAGTTGACTCACCACATCAAAGAAACTCTTTCTATTACTTTGGTCATTGTGGAACCCAAACTCATACATCCTCAACTCTCCATAAGCCAACCTCACCTTTAAGACAGTGGCACTCAGAACGAGGTTAATAGAAATTCACTCATCTCTCTTAAGGAAAAGTCACAAGTCCGGCTCTAAGTACCATATGCTTGCCCCTTATATGAGTCACCACTAATGTAAGCTTCATTCAACTCAAGATCATATAGGGTTTTTGTGGAGACATAGTGAAGGCTTATGGTTCAGGGTAGGAAATGTTTGGTCTAAGTAGGTTTCATCTTCCCTTAAGCACTTCTTTTGCTTCATTTTGGCACACATTCACTTGACTTTTTAAGTTATTTCACTTATTTCTAAGGGGTTAGAGAGACACACTAGCACTCTTTCTTATTCATTTCAAATCTTTCCTCCTTTCTCAACTTTCCACACCTTTCATTCTTTGCTTTTCTTGAATCCCTTTTATTCTCTTACACATTGAACATTCTTTTTGTCTTTTTTCTTTTCTTTCGTTTTCATTGCCATTCCTTTTCTTCATTTTTTTGGTAACTTTTTACCACTTTGTCGCAATCCTCGTCTCTCCCCCAAAACTTATACTTTTGCCATATGCTAAGGAAAGATCGAGTGCCAAGAGAGGGTATCTTTTAGAACAGGTAAAGGCTTGTATCATGGTTCTTGAAGGAAAAGGGTCTAAGGCTCAAAAGGGTTGACTAGGGATTTTATCATTGGTGGGATATGGAAGTGTTCAAACTATCATTTGGATCAAGGAGAGCCTATAATTATGTCTCAAGTCAAATTACACTTAGGATTTCGTCTCAACAAACATTCAGGGCAAGTTCTAGACCAATGGCTCGGGACTTGGACTTGCAATGCAATTTCTCACCACACAAGCTATGGGATCGCTAAGGGCACAGAGTCGGGGGCCCACAATGACCTTAGATAAGATTTGAGCACACAATGGTCCCGAAAAACCACTTGATGATTATCGGTCAACACAAGAGTCTCAAGGTCACGACTTTCACCATCCTATACACAACAATTTGTTTTTGACCATGAGATCAAAGGCAAATGTGTTAGGCCCAAGTGAAGCTTTTATTGAGGCACCCTTACCGCTAACTACTAAAAAGCAAAAAGAAAAACGGACTCAAACCCTTAAGAAGGTTGTCACGCCATCCATCATTGGAAAGAGCCACCCGGTTCACACAAACTCCACCTTTGGAATGAACCGTGGCATTAAGAAAACCAAAGGCTTATTGCAAAAATCCAAAACAAAAAGCTACAAACACAAATAAGAAGCTAAGAAAGAAAAAAATTACGGAAAGTAAAATGAATATTTACAAGAGGGTTGTTTAATCGAATAACATAACTTTTATATACAAACCCAAAGTAAAAAGTACGAAAAATGTAATGAAGTGCTGAAATTATATACATACCAAAGATGAAAAATAAAGAAAGCATAAAATCTGTCAAATATATACAGTCATCCAAATCAAACCAAAGTAGGGCCTACCCTCTCAAATGAAAGCTGACATTGTCCTTAATGCTAACTAAGCAAAATAAGAACCAAAAATAAAAGGGAAGAGGATACAAAAACTCCCTATGGCCTATCTATCTGCATGGGGTCCTAAGCGGTCCCTGGGTCCTCAATATGCTCGGGAACCCGAGACTGACTCCCTATGACCTGTGGCTCTGCTGCTGGGACCTAGGTCTGGACCTGGACAGGCTCCTGGGCTGCATCTTATGGCTGACTAGAGGAGATCTCCAGTGTGGAATCACCCTCTTCCTCTTTGGAGGCCTCTCTGACTACACTAGTTGGGGATGGGCTGCTGGCACTAGGTCATCTAGCAATAAGTCCAAAGGCAGGTGATCTGCCTTCAACCTGTCAACTTCAACCCGCAACTCCTTCATGGACTCTTTGGAAGCTCGAGTCTTTCTCATCTTCTTGGCCTCCTTAGCAAGCTCCTTAAGAGCTTTCCCATGAGAATCCACAGCATCCGTGAGAACTTTCTGAGTGTCAAGGATTTTCTTCTGGTTGTCCAGAATATCCTTGAGGGTGTCCTCAAAAGACTGTGGGACCTGTGTAGGTGGAGGTGCCGACTGAGCTACCACGGTAGTAGTAAGGACAGACAACTTAGAGGAACTGTCTGCATCCAATTGTTGATACTGAGAAGGGCCTGGCTCAAATGGTGGGTAGTCACTAGGGAGGCCAGGGTAGAGGGTATGTCTGGAACTACTGAAGTGGATGGACCAAGGGGCATGTCCGCTGGGGTGGAAGAAGGCTGAGTAGGAGCCACTACCACTACTGGCTCTTCAGACTGTCCAGTTGCAGCAGTGGTTGTTCCCTTGTAGTTCTTACTTTTAGGGTTGTCATCAACCTGCATGATGTACCATGAGAACGGGGCCTTTGCTTTCACTTTGATATCAAAGTTCCGCTTCTCTACCTTTAGGTCCGTGAAGTACATGGTCAAAAAGCTGGGGAAAGGGTAGTTTCTGTCACCTTCACTTACTACCTGTGTAATCACTCGAGACATCACATTCCCGACATTAATCGGGTACCCCACCATGATAGATGCTACCAAAACTGTCCGGTGAAGAGGGAGTGAGTTTTCGTGGGGTAGTGGGGTCCAGTCTGCGCACACGAATGTCTCCCACCCCTTAGCCTCGAAATTCAAACTTCTCCTTAAGATTTTCACTCCCGCATTCAACCAGTCGGGGGTGGTACCTGGGATTTCCAGGTACTGTGCCAACCAAGGACGGACCTCCTCACCTAATTCCATCTTTGCCAGATACAGTGATTCATCCTCCTCATCGAAGCCCAAGTAGTCATTTATTGCTTTCCCGTCAAATATTACTTTCAAATTCCGCACTTTGGTCACTTTGGTGCCCTTCTTGATGTGGGTAACATTGGTTTAGAATTCCTTGACCAGGTGCTCGTTTGCTTCCTCACAGGTGTTTAAGAAGTACTCCCAGCCCACTCTCTCTCTAAACTGCCTTCTCACATTGGGGTTGTGAGGCAAAAGGTCTCTATCTACAAAACTCCGCTCTGGAATCAATTTCCTTACAGGCTACCATTCTCTGAACTTATGGTAGGCCACCTCACTCACAAAACAATCTTGCCATGCTTCCGGTTTTCTTGTTCATTCAACCCCGCCAACCTGAGGCTCTCCCCCTTCCACTTCTTCCCTGTCATCTGGTACTGCACCCTCTCCAGATAATGAAGCTGTGGGAGAGGTGGAGTACTCATTTCCACTACCGACAGCTAAGCCCTAAGACGACTCAGAAGAAACTCGTACTGAAGATATATCTCGGAAGGGCTCATACTCACTCCCCGACTGGTCAATGGCCCTATTTGCCGCTCTGATGATTTTCCCTGTGTTCTTTATGTTTTGACGGACCTGTGGGGTTAGTCTTATCATGTTCTTGCCTTTACCACCCTGGGAGGACTCTCTCCTGCCTGCTTGTTTACCACCCTTGCTTCTAGATTTCACCATTTCCTGCAAAAAACATTCAGTTATGCTTTGTTAGTATCAGTAAAAGCAATGAAGTTCACAGTTGCAGGAAAGAAAATGTTGCAGACAGTATCAAATGTTGCATAGTGCGGACCGCACAAAATGCAGTGCGGCCACACAGAGGCCAATGCGGACCACACAAAATACCAATGCGGTCTGCACAGAGGTGGGGTTCAAACTACCTACTCCCTGAATAATTGCACCACAGACCGCACAAAATGGCAATGTGGTCCGCATTGAGGCACAACGGACCGTACAAAATGCAATGTGGCCGCGGTCCTCAATGATCAGGTTTCAGAACATTATTCAATGCGGTCCACACAAATTACCATTACGGACCGCACAAGGGCACCGCAGACCGAACAAATTCCACCGCGGTCCGCACAGAGTACCAAAACACAGCACTAACCTAGGGTTCATGAAATGTTCATTTTAAGTCCAATTTTTTTTCCTATTAAAGGGTCCCTAAGTGTTTGCCCAATATTTTAACTACCTAATGCTAATTTAAACAACAAATGAACTAACCTAAGATACCAATTCAAAAAAAATACGGGAAAGACCAGAAGCAAAGCTAAAACCAAAAATTTAATGAAAATAGTAAAATTAAACAACTGAAAAGAAGTAAAAGTTACCAGATGTGAGAAGTATTGATGATTAATCAAGACTATGCAGATGAATTCGTGCATATTTAGTGATGAACAGTGATTTTTAGGGCTTTGAGAGAAAAAGGATCGAACCGTTTGTTGCACTGGATTTAAAGAACAAAAATGGGGAAGTTTTCATAGCAAATGGGCATAGGGTCAAGCACTACTTGAGAAAAATTGATGACAGCCATGTGGTGGCACTTCTTTATCTCAAATGATTCGATGGTAACCTGCATCTTCTTGGGAGACAACCCATGTGTTTTTTCTTCTTGTTTTTCTTTGATTTTCATTGTAGGGTAGGATTTATTTTTGGACTGACTGATTGTGAGATGTTATAGGTTTGTGTTGATGCAGTGCAGGACATGGTGGAAAAATTGTTCAAGTCTCTAAAGTTTTCAATGCGGACCGCACTACATTGTGTGCGGCCGCAAAGAACTCAGTGCGGGGGGCACAAAATCAGTGTGGACCGCACTGATGATGGATGAAAATACCAAGTCTCTGAAGTTTGCCACCGCGGCCGCATTACATTTTATGTGGTCCGCGGTGGACCACTGCGGCCGCAAAGCATTTTGTGCAGACCGCAGTGGGTTGCCTCCTCAAACTTTATCTAAGGCTATGTGGTGTAGACCGCACTGCATTTTGTGCGGTCCGCATTGGGTAGGTGAGATGGGCCCCAGGAATTTTTCTATAAATAGTACCTGAGGCCCTCATTTTGAACTTTTAGATCTTTTAACTCTCAGAGCTTTAAAATTGTTGTTATTCTCCACTCATTGCACATAACTGATTTCTAAGGCTTAATCTTCCTCATAACATCTTACTTCTGACAATGGTCAAACAAAGAGGCAAGGGTTCTAAAGAAGCTGGTAGAGGAGAATCCTCCCAGGGAGGGAAATAGAAGATGCTAAGATTGACTCCCCAAGACCGACAAAATATTAAAAACACAAGGAAGCTCATTAAAGCTGCTGATAGGGCCATTGACCAAACTGGGAGTGAATACGAGCCCTCCCGGGATATATCTTCAGACTCAATCCCAGAGTACATCCCTGATTGGCGGGAGAGAAACAGACTAAGAGACACTCATCCTCCTTCCCCCACTGCCCAAGCGTCAGTAAATGTAACTTCTGGGTCATCTGAGGGCTTAGCTGAAGGCAGTGGGGATGAATACTCCACCTCTCCCACAACTTCATTATCCAGAGAGGGTGCAGTAAGAGAAGATGAGGTAGTAGGAGAAGGGGGTGAACCACAGGTGGGAGGAATTGCTAGAACTAGAAAACCGGAGGTTTGGCAAGACCGGTTTGTGAGTGAGGTGGCCTACCATAAATTCAGAGAATGGTGGCCTTAGAGGAAATTGATTCCGGAGAGGAGTTTTGTTGATAGAGACCTCTTGCCTCACAACCCCAAAGTGAGAAAACAGTTTAGAGAGAGAGTGGGCTGGGAGTATTTCTTAAAAAACTGTGAGGATGCAAATGAGCACCTGGTCAAGGATTTCTACACAAATGTTGTCCATATCAAGAAGGGCACCAAAGTGACCAAGGTGCGCAATTTGAAAGTGTTGTTTGATGCGAAAACAATAAATGACTACTTGGGCTTCGATGAGGAGGATGAGTCACTGTATTTGGCAAATATGGAATTAGGTGAGGTGGTCCTCCTTGGTTGGCACAGTATCTGGCAATCCCAAGTACCACCCCCATTGGTTGAATGCGGGAGTGAAAATTTTGAGGAGAAGTTTGAATTTCGAGGCCAAGGGTTGGGAAACATTCGTGTGCAGCAGATTGGACCCCACTACTCATGACAACTCACTCCCTCTTCACCGGGCAGTACTGGTAACATCAATCATGGGGGGGTACCCAGTTAACGTCGGGAAGGTGATGTCTCGGGTGATTACACAGGTAGTTAGTGAAGGTGACAGAAACTACCCCTTCCCCAGTTTTTTAACCATGTACTTTAGGGACCTCAAAGTTGAAAAGCGGGCATTTGATATCAACGTGAAAGCAAAGTCCCCATTCTTATGGTACAACATGCAGGGTTATGACAACCCAAAAGCAAGAACTACAAGGGAACAACCACTGCTGCAACTGGTCAGTCTGAAGAGCCAGTAGTGGAAGTGGCTCCTACTCAACCTTCGTCCACCCTAGCGGACATGCCCCCTGGTCCATCCACTTCAGCAATTCCAAACATACCCTCCACCACGGCCTACCTAGTGACTGCACACTGTCTGAGCCAGGATCTTCTCAGCATCAACAACTAGATGCAGACAACTTCCTCTAAGTTGTCTGTCCTCACTTCTACAGTAGTAGCTCAGTCGGCACCTCCGCCTCCACAAGTCCCACAGTCTATTGAGGACGCCCTCAAGGATATTCTGGACAACCAGAAGAAAATTCTTGACACTCAAAAAGTTCTTACGGATGCTTTGGATTCTCATGGGAAAACTCTCAAGGAGATTGCTAGGAAGGCCAAGAAGATAAGAAAGATGCGGGCTTCCAAGGAGTCCGTGAAGGAGTTGAGGGTTGAGGTTGACAGGTTGAAGGCAGATCATCTGCCTTTGGATTTATTGCTACAGGACCCTATGCCAGGAGCTCATCCCCAGCTAGAGCAATCCCAAAAGCCTCCCAAGAGGAAGAGGATGATTCCCTACACAAATGATGCATTCATCCAGTTGGCAGACCCACCGGAGACCTCCTCCATTCAGCCACAGGATACAGCTCAGGAGCTTGTCCAGGTCCAGGTCCCAGCAGCAAAGCAGCAGGTCATAGGGAACCAGTCTGAGGTTCCCGAGCATATTGAGGACTCAGGGACCACTCATGACGCCATGCAGACAGACAGGCCATAGGGAGTTTCTATATTCTTTTCCCTTTATTTTTGGTGTTTATTTTGCTTAGTTGGCATTGAGGACAATGCCAGCTTTCATTTGAGGGGGTAGGCCCTACTTTTATTGATTTGGATGAATGTATATATTCGACAGATTTTTATGATTTCTTTCTTTTTATCTTTGGTATGTATATAATTTTAGTACTTCATTACATTTTTCGTACTTTTCACTTTGGGTCTGTATATAAAAGTTATGTTACATTGTATATATTCATCCCTGTATTGTATATTTGATTAAATCCCCTCTTGTACATATTCATTCTACTTTCCGCATTTTTCTTTTCTGTAGCTTCTTATTTATGTTCGTAGCTTCTTGTTTTGAATGTTTGCAATAAGCCTTTGGTTTTCTTAATGCCATGGTTCTTTCTAAAGGTGGAGTTTGTGCGAACCGGGTGGCTCTTCCCAATGATGGATGGCGTGACAACCTTCTTAAGGATTTGAGTCCATTTTTCTTTTTGCTTTTTAGTAGTTAGTGGTAAGGGTGCATCAAACAAAGCTTCACTTGGACCTAGCACATTTGCCTTTGATCTCATGGTAAAAAACAAATCGTTGTGTTTAGGATGGTGAAAGTCATGACCTTGAGACTCTTGTGTTGACCGATAATCATCAAGTTATTTTTCGGGACCATTTTGTGCTCAAATCTTATCTAAGGTCGTTGTGGGCCCCCGACTCTATGTCTTTAGTGATCCCATAGCTTGTGTGGTGAGAAATTGCATTGCAAGTCCAAGTCCCGAGCCATTGGTCTAAAACTTGCCCTGAATGTTTGTTGAGGCAAAATCCTAAGTGAATTTTGACTTGAGATATGATTATAGGCTCTCCTTGATCCAAATAATAGCTTGAAAACCTCCAAATGATAAAATCCCTAGTCAACCCTTTTGAGCCTTAGACCTTTTTCCTTCAAGAACCATGATACAAGCCTTTACCCATTCTAAAAGATACCCTCTCTTGGCACCCGATCTTTCCTTAGCACATGGCAAAAGTATAAGTTTGAGGGGAGAGACGAAGATGGCAACAAAGTAGTAAAAAGGTACAAAATGAAGAAAATGAAAGGCAATGAAAAAGAAAGAAAAACAAAAAGGCAAAAAGATTGCTCAAATGTAGAAATGAATAAAAGGGATTCAAGAAAAGCAAAGAATGAAAGGTGTGGAAAATTGAAAAAGGAGAAACGATTTGAAATGTATAAGAAAGAGTGATAGTGTGTCTCTCTAACCCCTTAGAAAGAAGTGAAAAGACTCAAAAAGTCAAGTGAATGTGCGCCAAACGAAGCAAAAGAAGTGCTTAAGGGAAGATGGAACCTACTTAGACCAAACATTTCCTACCCTGAACCATAAGCATTAACTATGTCTCCACAAAAGCGCTATATGATCTCTAGTTGAATGAAACTTACATTAGTGGTGACTCACATAAGGGGCAAGCATATGGTACTTAGAGTCGGACTTGTAACTTTTCTTTGAGATAGATGAGTGATTTTCCATTAACCTCATTCTGAGTGCCACTATTCTAAAGGTGAGGTTTACTTAGAGAGAGCTGAGGATGTGTGAGTTTGGGTTCCACAATGACCAAAGTAATAAAGAGAGCTCTTTGATGTGTTGAGTCAACTCTTGATACTTTTGTATCGCACTTAATCCATGGTGTTTAAAAGAGTAAATGTTGTTAATGATTCATTTGTATTGAGGGCAATTGTTAGTCCCAATTGATGCTAGATGAGGTCACTTTAGGATAGTTGAATTTTCTTGGATTTTCTCTTAAGGGGTGGGTCTTATTTTGTTTGCTTGAGGACAAGCAAAAACTTAATTTTGGGAGAGTTGATAACTAGGGATTTTGATACATTTTATACTCCTTCATGCTTAAGTTTTGATTAGAGATGTGTACAAAATTGTCCTAAAAGGCTCACAAGTTATGCTTAATTGCAGGTTTGATCAACAAGGTGACAAGATGTCAAAGATCAGCTCAAAAAGGAGTAAAACTTGCACAAGTACCAAGACAAGACAAAGATCAAGCAAAACAGGGCCAATGCGTCCGCACACCATTTTGTGCGGTCCGCACAAGTGAAGTTTAGAGAGCCTGCTATTCAGGCACAAAGGCAATGCGGCCGCAAGGGATCAATGCGGCCGCACTTAATCTTGTGCGGTCCGTAGAGCCAAGGTTCAGAGAGTTACCAGTTCCAAGTTTAAAGCTCAAAGCGGTCCATGCTCCATCTCATGCGGACCGCACTAGAAGCCACCGCGGTCGCACTCGATTTTGTGCCGTCCGCATTACCCAAGTTTAGGGAGCTGTTTATTCAAGTTCAGAGCCCTAGTGCGGCCGCACGTGATTTTGAGCGGTCTGCACTAACCCCGCAAGGGTATTTTTGTCCAGATATTTTAGCTTAGTATAAATAGCTTCTTTTCCCATTTTTGGGTCATCAAATAGTTTGTACTGAAGGCTGCGCTCGTAACTTCGATGTTTTTAGCTATTTTGAGTAATTTTAGCTTTATTTCAACATTGAATCTTCAAGTTTAATTTAGCAATTAGTTAATATGAGTTTTTCTTCATCTATTTCTTTATTTTCTTCTCTAATTATGAGTAGCTAGACCCATAAGCTAGGGTTACGGCTCAACCCTAGTGTGGATAATTGACGGGTCTTGTATTTTAGGGCTTGATTGATTATGGGTGTTTGATATTTGGACTAATTTCATGTTTAATTGCTAAATTAGTGGTTGCAAACACTAGTTTGTGTTTAGTTGACTTTGGCTCTTCTTTAGAAAGAGAGCCTAAGTCTCTAAAATTGGTCCAACAAGGAATTGGGGCGTACTCAAGAGATTGATAGCCCCAATTAAAGGGTTAAACCTAGAGATAGTAATACCCGACTTGAACCTTGATTGCTTGTACAAATTTGCATACCCAATTGGTCTTAAGAAAGTAAATTGGGCAAAATCACTCGAACTACCGAGAGGTGTAGAGTGAGTAGAATCGTGCAATGTTTATATCATACTCCCCAAATGTGACAATCCTGCCTCAGACTCAAGTATCCGTCAATTGACCACCTAAGCGAAAGTCACTACCCTAGTGCCTTTTATCCATTTGAACAACTCGCAATAGTTTAATCTTAGCTTATTTTAGTTTAATTGATCATTGTAGTTCTATACAATTAGAAGTAAATTAAAACCCAAAATGTTTAGAAGTGCAATCAAGAGCAAATACACAACTCCACTTTAGATAGACACCCGACTCCAACTTCTAGTTCCCTGTGAAAATCGATCCCGACCTTAATCGGGTAAAAGCTGCTTCGACCTATCTTGCTACTCAATAGTAGTGCAGGGTTGGTCTCGATCAATATGCTCTCTTGCAAGAGTATTAAAAAATAAAGAAGGAGTATTTTTGGACAAGGACTAAATCAAAGTAAAAAGGCAGCGGACTGCAGAATTCTGTCTACGACCGCAGATCATGAAGGACCTCTGTCAGAAAAGCTTTGAAAAGTGCGGACGACACAATAATTGTGTGGCCGCAGATGTTGAAGATCAGAGAGTTACCAATCTTAGTCCATCAAGAAGTGTGGACCGCACTATAATTGTGCGGCCGCAGAACTTAAGAGTGCGGCCGCACTCAGAAGTGTACGGTCTGCAGAATTTAAGAAGTGCAGCCGCATTTCAAAATTGTGCGGCTTCAAAAGTCCCTCCTGTCAAGACCTGCATCAAAGTGCGGACCGCACAAAAAAATTTGCGGCCACAGAACCTCTAAATGGGCTTATCCGAAAATTTCAGCTGTGTATAAATAGTGTTTTTTGAATAAATTAGGTGAAGTTTTGAACATCTAAATGTTGGGAACCGTTTTTATTTACTACTTTAGGAAATTTTACAATAGCTTGTCTATTTTACATTGGATATTTATCTCTTTATCATTTAATATGAGTTTAATCTTCTTTTATTATTTAATTTCTTCATTTTCATCTATGAGTAGCTAAATTTCTACCTAGGGTTGTGACCCAACCCTAGTGTGGGTACCTAATGAGTATTTGATTTAGGACCTGTTTATGATTGGATGTGTAATATTTAGCCTAATTCTTGCTTTAATTGCAGAATTAATAGTTGAAAATATTGATTCAAGCCTATTTAACTTAATCTCTACTTGCAAAAAAAAGACCACGTCTAGAAAAACTTGGCTAACAAGAAATTGGGACGAACTCAAGAAATTGATAGTCCCAATTAAAGGGTTGAATCTAGAGATAGTAAAACCCGACTTGAGCATCTATCAACTGTCACACCTCCTTTTTCCCATAGGGTGTTAAGGGAGGTTTTTCTAATTTAAGTAACATTAATTGAAATGGAATTATTTATTTAATTTCAGAGTCGCCACTTGGAATAATTTATGGTGTCCCAAGTCACCAGTTTATTTTAAATTCCAAATTGAGGAAATTGACTCTTATTTATAGTATGCGAACACAGAAGACCATGTAAGGAATTCCGTTAACACGGGAGAAGGTGTGAGGTACTCCCGAGTTCTGTGGTTTTAGAACGGTTGCTCAACTATTGAAATTGGCCTAATTATCAGATTTATTAAATATTCATAACCTATGTGCATTTTATTCCTCTAAACCGCTTTTAACATTTATGGAATTTTTTTGAACAAGTCGTGATGTCGCACACTCGTTTGTTTTTGTACACATTGCGAATCACGTAATGGGAACCGTACCAACGATCTACAACATGTTTATTTTATTTTTGTTTGAAGTAAGGGTCGAGTCACATAAAACGCACACTTGAATTGGAGATTACGTGTCATGACTATGCCACGGGAACCGTACCCATAGCCACGATAATTTATAATATTAATCGCGCCTAAAGCAAGCTACGATATTAAATTATTCTTCCTAAACTACCTTTGAGATATGTTGTAAGGCCATGAATTATGGAAATTGTGAAAGAAATGATGTAATCCAGGTATTAAGCTAAGGGCCAACACGTTATTTTATCAAATCAAATTCAACTATCTTTTCTATCCAACTTATCAATTTACAGCTCATTTAAATCTAAAATCACTCCTACTAATTGATAACCCTGCCCTTAGAAATCAATTTTCATATGTCAAGTACTTCATAAACTAATATAACAAAAAGCCAGTCATATGAAATTGGCCTGAGAAATAAACGAAGTCCAGAAAGATATTTGTAGCATTTGAATAAGCAGAAACTAACTAGGACACACCTAAACGTTGATACAACAAACAATCCTTATTCTTTCACTTTTAAAAGGCCTAGAAAAGCATAAATACCACAAAACTAAAACAAAGATCAAGTGATAGCAGTGAGTTATAAAATAAACATACAAATAGGCGCAAACAGGGGCGAGTAAAACACCAAAAACATACTGGAAGTTAAGGAAAGAACCTCAAATTGGGATCTTTACCGCCGATCACATTGGAATACAAAAGTCGACACACGAGTTCAACAACCAAAACTCGGCTTGAATCTCTCAGCAGTGACCTCGAACCTCGACTCGATGACTTCAGCCCCAAAATGTAGTTGTGTTATGTAAAAAGGGGAGATGTTTTGAAGTATTTTCTGGTGGTTTAAGTGTGGTCAAGGGCTGGTATTTATGGCTGGTTGAAGATGACAGTAGGGTGAGGAGATGAAGCTATTTTCAGACTAGTTTTCAAGAGTAGTTCTTTACTGGTTTTTGGTAAAAAGGGGTTGTTGTTTCGTTGGAATTTTGGCGAGTTCTCATGGCTGTTTGCGGCTGCTTTCAATGGCTGAAATAGTAAAGGTTTGAGGTTGTTACTGGAAATTTTTGGGCTTGGGATCTGCGCTATTGAAGATAAAGAAGACGGTTCCCTCTTCTCTTTTTGGGTGTGTGGCTGTGTATCTAGGTTAGAGATTGAAGAAGGAGGAGATGCGGTTGATGCTAGCTTAGGAAAATTTGGTCTTAGAGTCTTGGGAAAGTCCCCTTTTAAAGAGAGGAAATTAGGGTGTATTTTAGAGATGAGGGGATATTGGGTTTTGTGTAGTGGGTTATGCGAATTGGGTTAAGTTTTGGGCCAATTTGGACCATAACTTGGACATTTGGACAAAGAAAGACTTTAGTCGAAATAGTCCAAATTAAAACTTCTTTCCTTTTATGTGATTTTGATTTTTTCCTTTATTGATTAATAGATGAAAATAAAAATACTACTCCTAAACTTGAATAGCAAGATAAAATACTAATCACTAAAAATTTACTTAACAAACTAATGTATTTTTGGAAAACCTTTTCTTTATTTGTAAATGAAGATAAAGCTTATAAAAAATATGACTCTTTTTTTATTGTTTTCAATTTTCTTAAATAAAATATATAAAAGGAGAAATAAGAGCTAAAATAAGTAGATTAAACTTAAGATATATTTACCTACTAAAAGTGATGAAAAACTCAAATATATAGTCAAAAATTAGATGCTCACAGCTTCCCCTCTTTGCTTGGAAACATGAAGAGTTTTTAGGGCAAGACAAAGTGAGACATGTGACTAATTTTTGACCATATCGTTATTCAAAAGGGTAAGAAAATAAAATAAAAAGGTGCAACCGAGTTCTGATTTTGGACAGCCTATATAATCCCAGGTTATAAGGGAATCAGGTCACGTGTAGTTCAAGAAAAATGATGGAGCGATGAGTTCGAGAGTAGAGTGAGGTTCCGTCGAGGCTTTGGCCCATGGTCCTGTTATTACATCAAAATTAAAATTAAAAAGACTAACTAAGCCTATCAGCTACGAGTTACAAGATTCCTATCTATGAGTCTTCTGAAGCTTGATCTTAAGTCTTGGTTGGTTCTTCATGCGGACTCTAATCTGATTATTGATTCTTGTTAGTTGCAGGTGTTGGTTCATTTCTTTTTCAACTTCTCGGATCAAGGCAGGACATGCAAAGCTTGTGACTTCAATCACGTCTTGAGCAATCCACATCTTTTCTTCGCTTTTGCACTTTGGATTCAATTCTTTTTCTTTTTGTTCTTTTTTCTTTTATTCTGGATTGAGACTTCTTCTTTTGGTCGTCTCAAACCATGTGCCTCAAGGAAAAACCTACTCAAATAACAAAAGAAACAAACAAACGAAATTTTTCTGCCCCAAGTTACACTAGGAAAATTTCGCGAGTTATTTGTAACCAAAACTCTATACTACTTCATTATTGAAAGCAATGAAAAGTTGGGATTTTGTATCCTTGGAAAAAAGAGATTAGAGAGTGGAGACCCTAAATATAAAATGAAATCAACAAGGGATTGGAGACCCTATTATTGGAAAATCATCAACTAGGGAGTGAAGACCCTATGTTGGCATTAACTAGGGAGTGGTGACCCTATGTTAGCATCAAGTTATGATGCTATTAACTAGGGAGTGGAGACCCTATGTTGGAATCAACTAGGGATTGGTGACCCTATGTTGGCATCAGGTTATGCTGGTATCAACTAGGGAGTGGAAAGCCTATGATGGAAAATCATCAACTAGGGAGTGGTGACCCTATGTTGGCATCAGGGTATACTGGCATTAGGTTATGATGGCATCAACTAGGGAATGGTGACCCTATGCTGGCATCAACTAGGGAGTGGTGACCCTACGTTGGCATTAGGTTATGCTGGCATCAACTAGGGAGTGGAGACTATGTTGGCATCAACTAGGGAGTGATGACCCTATGTTGGCATCAGGTTATGCTGGCATCAACTAGGGAGTAGAGACCCTATGTTGGCATCAACTAGGGAGTGGTGATCCTATGTTGGCATCAGGTTATGCTGGCATCAACTAGGGAGTGGAGACCCTATGTTGGCATCAACTAGGGAATGGTGACCCTATGTTGGCATCAAGTTATGCTGGCATCAGGTTATGCTGGCATCAACTAGGGAGTGGTGACCCTATTTTAGCATCAGGTTATGCTGGCATCAACTAGGGAGTGAAGACCCTATGTTAGAAAATCATCAGGTTATGCTGGCATCAACTAGGGAATGGGGACCCTATGTTGGAAAATCATCAACTAGGGAGTGGTGACCCTACGTTGGCATCAAGTTATGTTGGAATCAGGTTATGTCGGCATCAACTAGGGAGTGGAGACATTATTTTGGAATCAACTTGGGAGTAGTGATCCTACGTTGGCATCAGGTTATGCTGGCATCAGGTTATGCTGGCATCAACTAGGGAGTGGAGATGCTAGCATCAGGTTTGACCAATATTTGACTTGTTTGTATATGATCTTAGATCGGAATTTTTATGATTTGGTTAGCTCCGTTAAGTGATTTGGGACTTAGGAGCGTGATCGGAATGCATTTTGGAAGTTTGTGGAAGGTTTAGGCTTGAATTGGCGAAATTGAGATTTTGGGATTTTTTGGTTGATAGGTGAAATTTTGATATAGAGGTCGGAATGGAATACCAGAAGTTTCAGTAGTTATGTTGTGGCATTTGAGATATGTTTGCAAAATTTCAGGTCATTCGGACGTGGTCTGGTATAATTTTTGATCGAAAACGTAATTCAGAAGATTTTGGAAGCTTAGGCTTGAATCCGATGTGTTTTGGGTGATTCGATGTTGTTTGAGGTGTTTTGAAGGTTGGTACAAGTTTGAATGGTGGTATGTGCCTTGTTTGTGCTTTTGGTTGAGGTCCCAGGGGCCTCAGGGTGATTCCGAATGAGTGACGGAAGAATTGGAATTGAGTTTTTCCAGCTGA
This sequence comes from Nicotiana tabacum, assembly GCF_000715075.1. Classification (NCBI taxonomy): domain Eukaryota; kingdom Viridiplantae; phylum Streptophyta; class Magnoliopsida; order Solanales; family Solanaceae; genus Nicotiana; species Nicotiana tabacum. Next base: position 41,769,657 of record NC_134095.1, read on the forward strand.
AGCATTTGGCTTCTTTCATAACTTCACCTGCGGTTGGGAGGCCGTAGGTGCGATGATCGTAGAAGCAGAAGGCAACCGCAGAAGCGGCCAAGAGGAAGTTCTTCAAGAACCGCAGAAGCGGTAAAGTGCACCTGCGGTAGTGCAGGTGCAAGTTTTTAACCGCATATGCGAAAATGGGCAATTTAATGAAAACCGCAGATGCAGTGGATTTGATTGCAGAAGCGTTACAGCAGAAGCAGGAAATAGACCGCAGGTGCAAAAATGCCTGGGCCAGAAAGTATAAAAGGTTCCTTTCGCGATTTTGAGTGAGTTTTCACTATATTTCATTTGGGAAAAAGCTTTGGAGAGCTAATTGAAGAGGGAATTCAAGAGGATTTCATGAAGGTAAGATTTTTGGACCCTAAACTTGTTTCTATGATGAATTTTAACATTTGTAAGCCTGAAATTTATGGAAAATCAGTGGCAAAAATGGGTAATTAGGGCTTCAGATTAAACCTTTAAATGGGGATTTGAGGGGCCATTTGAGGTCCGATTCTGGTGTTCTTGATATGTATAGACTCGTGGGAGGATGAGGATTCTATTGATATTAATTTTGTCGAATTCCGAGATGTGGGCCCGGGGCCGGATTAGAGCAATTTCGGGATTTTTGATGTAAGTTGGATATTTTCAAGTGGGCTTTATACCCTTAGCATATTTTAACGATTATGTATTGATTGTGGCTAGATTAGAGCATCCGGAGGTCGATTCGTGAGGGCAAAAGCATCACGGGCTAGAGTTTGGATCGGATCGAGGTCAGTAATGATTGTAAATGATGTCCTGAGGGTATGAAACCCCGAATTTGCACATCGTTGTGCTATATTGAGGTGACGCACACGCTTGATGATGAGCATGGGGTCGTGCACTGTTGGGGATTGTGACTTAGTCCGTCCCAAATGATTATTTTACCGCGTATTTGACTGAAATCTAATTGCTATCATCATCTCTTGGGCTGAATGCCATATTTGGGCCTCGTGCCAACTAATTGAACCCTTAGGGGATTTTTATTGATATTTCCTCACTTTTTTTACTTTAATCTTGAACTCAGTCATGCTATATTCCACTTTTTTCAAACTCAGCCATGTTTACTCTGTTTTTAACATACTAAATGACATTTCAAATAATATTTTGGGCTGGGCATCATGTTTTACTGTTGCCCGAGTGGCTTATATAATTTTGACTGAGTAAGGCCGAGGGCCTGTGTTGTGAGGATACTTTTGGGTCGGGCTGCATGCCACAGCGGTGATACACTGATTATGATTATGAGGCCGAGGGCCTTAGATTTGTACGCCATGAGGTGGCTTCTTGATATGAGGCTGAGAGCCTAGTGATGATGCCACGAGATGGCTTGATATTATGCTTGGGCCGTAAGGGACCCCTCTAGGAGTTTGCACACCCCCACTGAGCGCGGTTACCCATTACGATGTGAGATATAGCCCGAGGGGCTAGTATTGTTATGAGATATTGCTCGAGGGGCGGATTTGTTGATATTGTGCCTGAGGGGCAAACCTTTATGTGTTTATCTTTCTTATTTGCCTGTTATTTGTTTGCTTAAATATTAGAAAGGCATTTCATGAAGTTTAAACTGAACTAAAATGATTTTTTACATATCCTTACTAATTCACTATTTTACTGGCTTTTACTGCTTCATTATAGCCTGTAATATGCCTTACACAGAGTTGGAGTACTCACTTTACTCCCTGCACCCCGTGTGCAGATTCAGCCGTTGTTGATCCTACTAGCAAGAGTTGAGAGCTCCCGACAGATTTCGAAGTTCACGAGGTGGCTGCTTGGCGTCCGCAGTCCCGTATTTCTCCCCCGTATCTCATTCTTTTCCCTTATTAGTGACTTGTATTAGCTTTGTGGACTTTTCAGACTTGTGTTAGAATTGATAGATGCTCATGACTAGTGACACCCCGATAGCGGGCTGTGTTGTGTTTTATTCCACAAACTGTAATGTTCACTACTTATTATTTGAGATTTTATTGAGTTAAAACTTAATTCTTATTGTTTAATTGCTTAAAAACTGAAATGGGTAAGTGTCGGTTGGCTTTGTCTTCAAGAGAGGCGTCATCACGACCAGGTCCGGGTTTAGGGTCATGACAAGTTGGTATCAGAGCCTAGGTTACATAGGTCTCACGTGTCATGAGCAGGTTTAGTAGAGTATCGCGGATTGGTACGGAGACGTCTGTACTTATCCTCGAGAGGCTGTAGAACCTTTAGGAAAAATTTCACATTTTTTAATTCTTATCGTCCGTCCTTGATTCAGCTTGAAAAGTAACTCTTTGAATTCCTTCCATGAGTTCGTATGCACGCACGAGTGCTCGGTATCAGATGTGCGTCGATGGATTGTGATTCCCTAATCGAGGGGCGAGATGTGATCCTTGTGTGTTGATGTTGGGCCAGACTGGAAGACTTGAGGCCGAATTTTGCCTATTGCTTGAGCCCTGAGCTGATGATTGTGTAATGCGCGTGTTTCTGGATCTATATGTGTTGTTGTGTCCCTATTAAGGGAAGTAATGACTGGATAGCTTCGTGATGAGGGCGATGTGATTGCGGGATGTGTTCATATGAGTTGAATGAGACGAGAAGAGTCTGCTTTCGGGCAGCGAGGACTATTAGGTGCTTGATTTCCATCTTGATTTGAGGTATAGCCACAAGTTGTGGGTGTGTGAAGAATTTTTTCAAGTGTCCCAGTTGGGAGTGAAGTAAATTTTATGTTGCGGTATGAGTTCAGACTCAGGAAGATTAAGTGACTACCTAATGTTTATGATGGTAGAAGGTATACAGAAATGCTAGTTTGAGGCAAAGCAGGTGGGTTATCTCTTGAGGAGTGTTCTGAGGTTGTGTGATCCTTATGTTATCCGTTAGAAGATCTCATTTACAAGTGAAATATATGTATTACAATTTAAATTTGGGGCACTTAAGAAGGTGGGTTTAACTGTTACGAGAGTGAATACGAGATTTGCATAAGAGATTAAAGTACCAGATGGTTTGTGTTTCACGAGTTTATGAAGGATCGAGTTTAATCTCAATATGGTATTATGGCAGCAATAGAGTATATGCGTTATGAGTTATTAAGAGTGTTTTGATCTATGGCTTCGAGCCAAGTGGGGTAGTCTGCTATTGATTAGTTGATTGCACGGGTATGTGCTATATTGTTTCCAGTTTGAGGCATTCGGGTGAATCATTTATGGCTTACAAAGATTTGAGACCGAGGATGGCTCGAGTAAAGGAAAAGGTTATGTTCTGCTTCGTATGTGTATGAGAATCACGGAATGTCTTGAGTTGTTATGGTAAAGGGTGTGCGGTGCTTAGAACAGGGAGTTGCTTGGTTGCATTAAGGTGAGGTTACACTATGCGGTGTCGGAGTGCTAATGAGGCACAGGTTGTTCGTTTCGTTCGATCAGGCTAATTGTAGTTTGAGTAGAGTGAATGACTCTCGGGAATGGTTCTAATGGGTTCAAGATTTTTCATGCAATAAGTGGAAATTTTCGAGTTATATTTTTTACTAGAAACTAAAGTTTGCATTGGAAGGTGTCAAGATTTGTGGTATTTCTACATCATTATGGGATTCTACATATCAGTATCAGAAGGTGAAGGTAATGGCTTTGGATCTGCAGGGAAATATCTTCAGGGTAGGTATTTTGAATGTGGTGCGTCTGGGAATATTTAAGAGAGTGTTTGGCGGCTTATGAGCCCTAGTCGGTGTGGTCTTATGCTTGGGTCTCGTGTGGTGATTCTAGGTTGAGGAATTGTGGTGTTATAGCAAGAAGGAGTATTAAGTTGAAGGTAAATTAGAAGGAAACTCGGATAGATGGGATAGCTTAGTGGTAGGCCGAATCGGTATGGTAAGAGATATGATTAGTTCTTTGGAAGCGTATGAGGTAATGAGTTTACATAGGTGTTTCATGGCAATGCCCTTGGGTTTTAGTGGCCTGTGTAGGTTGAGTTAGAAAGATTCAGTCCTGACAGGTTTGGTTTGTACGAATGGAATTCGGAAAGTTCTTGATAATTTCTACCACGGTTAGAGGTGTATATTTTCCACGGGCATGAGGAGCATGGGATGTATAGTGATTTTCTCCTAGATGGGGTTCAATGAAAAAGTTCATGGCTAGTTGAGTACGCAGTTGCTTGTGGCTCGGAAAGGATATGAAATTCTTCTGGTTACCCTCGGATGGTATGGTTTATGCGATATGTGGTGTAGGCTTGCGATTTGCATGAGTAAGGTCTTGGTTCAGTTCTAAAAGGAAGATCATAACATCCTTAGGCAGCGGCAGCTTCAGATAATTAGAGAAATGAGCTTCAAATGATTAGGGGAATGATCTTCCGATGATTAAGGAAATGGTATTGCTGATTGGGGTGATTTGACGAGGCTATATGCTTTAGAAAAAAGGCAATGTGATTAAGTTGATGGTACTTCAATAGTATTGCGGCACTCTCTTGTTAGATCGACTGTTGATATTCGAGTTTGCTTGGTGGCACAGAAGAATTTTAGAGTATCTCTCGTGGTATGTAATTGGACGGCGGAATTGGGATCAGGTATGGTGATTTGTGTGCAATATGGAGTTGGATACTGGGAGTTCTCATAATCAGGCTATGTTGTAGTCGTGGGTCGTCTATATAGGCACTGTTTAGTGACTATCGGGGTTTGGAGACTCGAGTGGTCTTTTGTTGATGGGTATGTTAGATTTTGGAGGTAATATTGAGTATATACTGGTTGTCTAAATGTCATGTTATTCTGGATTATTGCGCTAAGGCAGCGATGTTGGTTATACTGGGAATGCCACTGACCCAGTGGGGAGGTTCAACGGATTATGTTCTTAGTAGGGTGGTTTTATATTTCGAAGACCCAGCGGATGGCTGGGAAGGATTGTCTTTCTTATTTGGACTTTCGTGATTGATGTCAGTGCAGAAAAACCTACCATTGATTCAGGTCTGGTGGTGAGGTACTTTTCAGATGTTTTTCTTGTGGCCAACATGTCGCCGGGCAAGGTTGTTGATTTCGGTATTGATTTGATGTTGGGCACCGTATCGTATGGCACCGACAGAGTTAAAAGAGTTGAAGGAACAGCTTCAGGAACTCCTTGATAAGGGGTTTATTGGTAGACCTATATGGATGTGTGTTCTACATCGAGACGACTTTGTTGACTTCGAGTTGCTATTGGTGGAGGATGTATTGATTCGATTGTTATTGAGCCTATTAGCAATCTGGGGAGATCTATGAGTTACCTTTTCGTGTTGCGGGGCATTGGGATCTGTTGGTTATAGGCACACATAGTGCGGATCCATTGGGGTTTCATAGTGAAAGTTGAGCGGGAAGAGTATTGGGTATTGCTCGGTGGATGGCATATCGGTTATGTCCTTTCGGGTTTGTGTGGTGTTATGTATTTGCTTCACCATGGTTATGATGATTTGCTTTGGTTATAGACATCAAATTGTGCGTGGTTGTCAATTTTGAGCAGAGTGACTAGAGGTGTGTCATGTGGACCAGTGTTTGGATAGGGTTGCGCATTGCAGCGAAGTTATGTGAAGGTATGACCTTTCGAGGTAGATTCGTGTGTGATGGGTTCTCAGCATTGTGTTATGGTGGTACTGGTGAGCTTGCGGTACAGCTCTTTTATTCGAGTCATTTTCATGATTTGAGTATGTTCGGATTGTTGTTTATTGTTGCACGGATTGCATGAGTTGTGGCTTTAGTCTATATTGATGTGTCATGTCACTAGAGTGGTTGTGTTGGATTAGAGGTGATCATTGGGATCTAGACTGAATACAAACGAATTCGGTTTCAGCGTGTTGAATGGATAATATCGAGGTTCGGCTCAAATATTTGCTATGGCCCTTGCCAAGAGAGAAGTGACTTCACGAAAGGTTGATTTGAGGAATGGTTATGACTTTCTACGTGGTATATGAAAGTGTTGGAATGAGACTTTAGTGATAAGAGGTTTAGTATCGATATTCGGTTGTTGTGTGAAGCTATCGTGATTTGGAAGTTATCGCTACAAGTGTTTGAGTTATGTGGCATATCATGTGATTGCACCTGAGGTTGCAGGTATGGGTTACTACAGCTGGTTTGGGCTTATTCAGAGTATAGATTTGAGATTCTGATCTTGCGGATGATTTCAGAAGTGAAAATGTGGTTCTAAGTTCATGGGCTAGGTTGGATTGTGAAATTTCAGCTACATTGTGTTATCAGACCTATATGAGATAGGGTGACATGGGATCACCCCCGGGTGTGTGCATGGTAAGGTTATTCAACGAGTGGTTAGCTTTTGGAACAACTCTGGGCACGTTCGAGGACGAACGTATGTTTAAGTGGGGAAGGATGTAACGAACCGACCAGTCGTTTTGAGCTTTTGCACTTTGCTCACTAGTTCTCAGGCATGAATAGCCCCGTGTGATGTATCATGACTTATGTAAATTGTTGGCTTTGGTTTTTAGGGTAATTGGAATGAATTTGGAAGAAATAGTTCTCAGTTTGAAGCTTGAAATTTGAAAGGTTTGACCAAGATTTGACTTGTTTGTATATGATCTCGGATCGGAATTTTTATAATTTGGTTAGCTCTGTTAGGTGATTTGGAACTTAGGAGCATGATCGGAATGCATTTTGGAAGTTCGTGGAAGGTTTAGGCTTGAATTGGCGAAATTGAGATTTTGTCGTTTTCCAGTTGATAGGTGAGATTTTGATATAGAGGTCGGAATGGAATTCCGGAAGTTGTAGTAGTTCCGCTGTGACATTTGAGATATGTTTGCATAATTTCAGATCATTCGGACGTGGTTTGGTATACCTTTTGATCAAAAACGTAATTCGGAAGATTTTGGAAGCTTAGGCTTGAATCCAATGTGTTTTGGGTGATACAATATTGTTTGAGGTGTTTTGAAGAATAGTAGAAGTTTGAATGGTGGTATGTGCGTTATTTGTGCATTTGATTGAGGTCCCTGCAGCCTCGCGGTGATTCCGGATGAGTGACGAAAGAATTGGAATTAAGTTTTTGCAGCTAAGCATTTGGCTTCTGTCATAACCGCACTTGCGGTTGGGAGGCCGCAAGTGCGATGATCGCAGAAGCGGAAGGCAGCCGCAAAAGCGGCCAAGAGAAAGTTCTTCAGGAACCGCAGAAGCGGTGAAGTGGGCGCACCTACGGTAGCGTAGGTGCGAATTTTTAACCGCAGATGCGAAAATGGGGAATTTAATGAAAACCGCAGATGCGGTGGATTTTGTCACAGAAGCGTTACCGTAGAAGCGGGAAATGGACCGCAGGTGCGAAAATGCCTGGGCCAGAAAGTATAAAAGGTTCCTTTCGCGATTTTGAGTGGGTTTTCACAATATTTCATTCGGGAGAAAGCTTTGGAGAGCTAATTGAATAGGGAATTCAAGAGGATTTCATGCATGTAAGATTTTTGGACCCTAAACTTGTTTCTATGATGAATTTTAACATTTGTAAGCCTGAAATTTATGGAAAATCAGTGGCAAAAATGGATAATTAGGGCTTGAGATTAAAAGACCTTTGAATGAGGATTTAAGGGGCCATTTGAGGTCGATTTTGGTGTTCTTAATATGTATAGACTCATGGGAGGATGAGGATTCTATTGATGTTAATTTTGTCGGATTTCAAGACGTGGGCCCGGGGCCGGGTTAGAGAAATTTCGGGATTTTTTATGTAACTTGGATATTTTCGAGTGGGCTTTGTTCCCTTAGCATATTTTAATTATTATGTATTGATTGTGGCTAGATTGGAGCATTCGTAGGTCGATTTGTGAGGGAAAAAGCATCGCGGGCTAGAGTTTGGATCGGATCGAGGTGAGTAATAATTGTAAATGATGTCTTGAGGGTATGAAACCCCGGATTCGCACATTGTTATGCTATATTGAGGTGACGCACACGCTTGATGACGAGCATGGGGGAGTGCACTGTTGGGGATTGTGACTTAGTCCGTCCCGAATGATTATTTTACCACGTATTTGACTAAAATCTAATTGCTATCATCATCTATTGGGCCGAATGCCATATTTGGGCCTCGTGCCAACTAATTGAATCCTTAGAGGATTTTTATTGATATTTCCTCACTATCTTGACTTTATACTTGAACTCAGTCATGCTATATTTCACTGTTTTCAAACTCAGCAATATTTACTCTGTTTTTAACATACTAAATGACATTTCAAATAATATTTTGGGCGGAGCATCATGTTTTACTGTTGCCCGAGTGGCTTATGTGATTTTAACTTAGTAAAGCCAAGGGCCTGTGTTGTGAGGATACTTTAAGGTCGGGCTGCACGCTGCAACGGTGACACACTGATTATGATTATGAGGCCGATGTCCTGAGATTTGTACGTCACGAGGTAGCTTGTTGATATGAGGCTGAGAACCTAGTGATGATGCCACGAGATGGCTTGATATTGCTCTTGGGCCATAAGGGGTCCCTCTAGGAGTTTGCACACCCCTAATGAGTGCGTGTACCTATTGTGATGTGAGATAAAGCCCGAGGGGCTGGTATTGTTATGAGATATTGCCCGAGGGGCGGATTTGTTGATATTGTGCCCGAGGGGCGAACCTTTATGTGTTTATCTTTCTTATTTGTCTGTCATTTGTTTGCTTAAATGTTAGAAGGGCATTTTATGAAGTTTAAACTGAACTAAAATGATTTTTACATATCCTTACTTATTCACTATTTTACTGGATTTTACTGCTTCATTATTGCCTGTAATGTGCCTTACGTGATTTCATATTTCTTAGTCTTTATTTATGATTATTACATACTGAGTTGGAGTACTCACTTTATTCCCTGCATCCCGTGTGCAGATTCAGGCGTTATTGGTCCTGCTAGCAAGAGTTGAGAGCTCCAGGCAGATTTCGGAGTTCATGAGGTGGTTGCTTGGCATCCACAATCCTGTGTTTCTCTCCCGTATCTCATTCTTTTCCCTTATTAGTTACTTGTATTAGCTTTGTGGACTTTTCAGACTTGTGTTAGAATTGATAGATGCTCATGACTAGTAATACCCTGATGTCGGGCTGTGTTGGGTTTTATTCCTCAAACTGTAATGTTCACTGCTTATTATTTGGGATTTTATTGAGTTTAAGACTTAATTCTTATTGTTTAATTTCTTAAAAACTGAAATGGGTAAGTGTCGGTTGGCCTTAACTTCAGGAAAGGCGCTATCATGACCGGGTTCGGGTTTAGGGTCGTGACAGCAAGTAGCACGTAAGATGCATTAGGATGGTCTTTTAATGTGGGTACACTTGTCCTGGACAGACCCAACCCCTGTGTTGAGTCTCCAAAGTCAAATGCAAATGATGCAAACAAGCGTTCCTACTAGGGATCCGGCATGAGGCTATGTTATTCTAGGTTTAAAACCTGGGTGTATTGTTCTAGACCTGGCTTACCCGAGCGGACAACTCGAGTTGGGGGGAGGCAACGTACCGGTAACCAAAAGGCCACCCATCTTTGTAACCTTATCTGATCCTCGTTCTAAATTAGGGTATGACTTTAACAGAAAAGAAGTCACTCCAGCGTGCATTTTCTAAAAGATTTAGAAGACTTAGAGAGAAAAAGGGTTTCGTAACAATTTATATCCAGTTCACACAATATCAAAACGGTAAAAAGCGGCATTTAGCATATTAGGTTTGAACATGTAAAAATAGATAATAAATAAAAGCCAACTATAACAGTTATTCTGAGCTCGAATTCTGAACTCTGAACCAGAAGTTCTAGGTTCTTGTCCCCAGCAGAGTCACTAGAGCTGTCACACCTCCTTTTTCTCATAGGGGGTTAAGGGAGTTTTTTCCAATTTAAGTGATATTAATCGAAATAGATTACTTATTTAATTTCAGAGTCACCACTTGGAATAATTTATGGTGTCCCAAGTCACTAGTTTATTTTAAATCTCAAATCGAGGAAATTGACTCATATTTATGGTTTGCGAACACAGAAGACCGGGTAAGAAATTTTGTTAACCCGGGAGAATGTGTAAGGCACTCCCGAGTTCCGTAGTTTTAGCATGGTCGTTAAACTATTAATAATTGGCCTAATTATCTGGTTTATTAAATATTCAAAACCTATGTGCATTTTATTCATTTTAACCGCTTTTAACATTTATGGAATTTGTTTGAACAAGTCGCAATATCGCGTACTCGTTTGTTTTTGTACACATTATGAATTGCGTTACGGGAACCATACCCACAATCTATAATATATTTATTTTATTATTGTTTGAAGTTAGGGTCGAGTCACGTGAAACACACACTCGAATTGGAGATTAGGTGTCATGACTATGCCACGGGAACCGTACCATAGCCACGACAATTTACAATATTAATCACGCCTAAAGCAAGCTACGATATTAAATTATTCTTCCTAAGCTACCTTTGAGATTTGTTATAAGGCCATGAATTATGAAAATTGTGAAAGAAATGATATAATCTAGGTATTAAGCTAAGGGCCAGCACGTTATTTTATTAAACCAAATTCAACTATCTTTTCTATCCAACTTATCAATTTACAGATCATTTAAGTCTAAAATCAATCCTCTTAATTGATAACCCTGCCCTTAGAAATCAATTTTCACATGTCAAGTACTTCATAAACTAATATACCAAAAAGCCAGTTATATGAAATAGGTCTGAGAAATAAATGAAGTCCAGAAAGATATTTGTAGCATTTGAATAAGCAGAAACTAACTAGGACACACCTAAACATTGATACAACAAACAATCCTTATTCTTTCACTATTAAAATGCCTAGAAAAGCATAAATACCACAAAACTAAAACAAAGATCAAGTGATAGCAGTGAGTTATAAAATAAACATACAAATAGGCACAAATAGGGGCGAATAAAACACCAAAAACAAACTGGAAGTTAAGGAAAGAACCACAAATTGAGATCTTTAACGTCGATCACATTGGAATACAAAAGTCGACACACAAGTTCAACAACCAAAACTCAGACTGAATCTCTCACCGGCGACTCGAACCTCGACTTGATGACTCGGCCCCAAAATGTAGTTGTGTTATGTAAAAAGGGGAGATGTTTTGAAGTATTTTCTAGTAGTTTAAAGGTGGTCAAGGGCTGGTATTCATGGCTAGTTGAAGACGACAGTAGGGTAAGGAAATGAAGCTATTTTCAGATTAGTTTTCAAGAGTAGTTCGTTATTGGTTTTTGGTGAAAAGGAGTTGTTGTTTTGCTGGAAGTTTGGCGAGTTCTCATGGTTGTTTGCGGCTGCTTTCAATGGCTAAAACAATGTTGTTTGGGGCTAGTTTCAATGGCTGAAATAGTGAAGGTTTGGATGGTTGTTGCTGGAAATTTTTAGGTTTGGGATATGCCACTATTGAAGATGAAGAAGAAGGTTCCCTTTTCTCTTTTTGGGTGTATGGCTGTCTATCTAGGTTAGATATTGAAGAAGGAGGAGATGCGGTTGATGCTAGCTTAGCAAAATTCGATCTTAGAGTCTTGGGAAAGTCCCCTTTTAAAGAGAGAAATTAGGGTGTATTTTAGAGATTAGGGGTTATTGAGTTTTGGGTAGTGAACTAGGAAAATTGGGTTACGTTTTGAGCCAATTTGGGCCATGACTTGGACATTTAGACAAAGCAAGACTTTAGTAGAAATAGTTCAAATTAAAACTTCTTTCCTTTTTTGTGATTTTGATTTTTTCCTGTATTGATTAATAGATGAAAAGAAAAATACTACTCCAAAACTTGAATAGCAAGATAAAAATACTAATCACTCAAAATTCACTTAACAAACTAATATATTTTTAGAAAATCTTTTTCTTTATTTGTAAATGAAGATAAAGCTTATAAAAATATAACTCTTTTTTATTGTTTTCAATTTTCTTAAATAAAATATATAAAAGGAAAAATAAGAGATAAAATATGTTGATTAAACTTAAGATATATTTACCTACTAAAAGTGATGAAAAACTCAATTATATAGTCAAAATTTAGGTTCTCACATCAACTGTTTTGTGAATTACCCATTTGAACTTGAGAAAGTCAATTGGGCAAAACCACTCTATTACTGAGATGTATTGAGTGGGTAATTGCGTATTGATTGCTATATTATGCCCCGACCAACAAAACCTGCTCTAATGCCCACAACCCGTTAGGCAAACACCTAGGTGGAAGTCACAGCCCTAGATCTTTTACAAACTTGAAAAACAACATAAAAAATACCATTCTCTAGTTTTACATTTGCAAACAATAGATTAATTTAGAAGTAGACAAAAACAACAAAGTATGTGGAAGTGCATTTTGGACATGTCATATGCTTAGTCCGAGTATATACCTAATCCCATCTACACTCCCTGAGGAATCGATCCCAACTCCCAGTTGGGTAATTATAATTGCATCGATCGCTTTACAACCCCAATTTGAGGTGTGAACTTGGGCGACATCATCATGTATATACGTATCACAAATTAAATAAAGACAAGAAGCTATTAGCATTGAGTAAAGGAGTTAATATAACATTCGACTAAACATATTTAAAATAGAATAATATTGGGTTACCAATTCATCAATTGATCAAGTTTTCGTACGTAGTAATGCCTGTGATTGATCATCAATTATAATATAATATGTGTGTATGTGTGTGTGTTTCTGTGTGTGAAATGACTCATATACTTAATTATAACCTAGAAAATTAACTTAGATAGATATAATACAAAGGGCAAAACGTCTTGACCGGTATTAATCTATGTGATCTATAATTAGTTATAAAACGAATGAATATATAAGACGAAATGTGGAATTCGAATAAAATAAACGTCTCATATATATACCTTTATTTGTTTTATTATGATTGATTATAACTTAAAAAATTAACTTAAATAGATGCTTATAATTTATTAAAAATAATTAGTTAATATAATTATTTATAAAGATTATGCTTATAGTTTATAATTATTTATAGTAAATATATATATATATATATATATATATATATATATATATATATATATGTGTGTGTGTGTGTGTGTGTGTGTGTGTGTGTGTGTGTGTGTGTGTGTATGTGTGTATAATTATTTTTTAAAGTTTATGATATTTTAAAAAATAATAACACAAAAAATTAATTTAGTTTTTTTTTTTAAAATAACTGACCGAAGTCTATCAGTTAACTGTGGTCAAACACAGTCAACGATCACTTATGTTTACCGACTGACTTTACCGATCGACGTCGGTCGGTACCTTTAATTCCAGATCTGAAATATGGGCTTTCCCCCTTATTTCTCTTATTCTCTTCTCAATTTTTTCTAACTCCCCACTCTCTTCTCCCTCAGGCACACACAATACCTTCCCCCATTCCTTCTTTATTTACCTCACATAAATCTCATTCCCCACTCCACATCGCCATTGCCCTTGCGTCGCCACTGTCCCTACCGCCATCGCTGTCGTTGCTACTGTCTCCACTGCCACCACTGCCCCTCCCTCTTCACCTCCTAAAGTTTCAGGTTTCGATTTGAACTTACAAATAATTTTAACGTTTTATTAATTAGTTTTGAATTAGTTAATTATTAATTAAATTGATTGTTTAACTTTAAATTTTATTGAAATCTATGGTTTAGGTCATGTTAAAATTGAATTGAATTGAATTGATTACCTAGGATGTCAGTTTAATGTTTAAGTTTGTATTGACTTGAGTAGTTTAGTTAGGAATTAAATTGAGTTTTTAGAGTTTGTTCTTGCGAATTGAACTTTTAGAGTATGAATTGAATTTTTTGGGGTAAGTGTTGAACTTTTCAGATAGAGCTTATGTTTTGTGAGGTCAATTGAATCGTTAAGGGTATGGATTGAACTTTTAGGATATGAATTAAACTTTTAGGGGTAATGGTTGAACTTTTTGGATATGAATTGAATTTTTAGGGATACGTGTTGAACCTTTTGGATATGAATTGAATTTATAGTTTATGTTTAAATTGAATGAATCATAATTAATTATATTTACTATAATTTAATTTTGGTGTAATTAGTAAAAATTAATTATCTTAATTAAATAAAAATAATTTAATTAATTTATAATTATAGAATAAATTAAGTAGTTCTAATACTTATGGAAATATCTCAATTTATTTTTGTTTTATTTGTATAGATGGAACATCGTACTTGGATGTACAATAGGAATTATCCTAATCTGCGGGGATTGCGGGATGATTTTGTAGAAGGGATTGATGAATTTATTAGACATGCAATATCACTTTCATCATACTAAATTGAAGGAGTAATTAGGTGCTCTTGTGTCAAGTGTGATTGTGTGAAGTTTAAACCAGAGGAAGTTAAGCTTCATCTTTATAGGAAGGGGTTTATAGAGAATTACTTTGTGTGAACTAATCATGGAGAGATCGATGGTAGCTGTGGAATATTTCATAACATGGTTGTTGGTAAAAGTAGTAGGTCGGTGGAGAATAGAAATCAAGATTCTAGAATTCATGATATGATTGCGGATGCTTTTGGGATGCACTCCAGGGTTGAGCCCAATGAAAATATTAAACAAACTCCTAATGATGATAAAAATATTTTTATGAACAATTAGAGGAAGTTAGTCGTCCACTACGTGAAGAAAGTTCGCACTCTGAGCTAACTGTTGTGATTAGATTACTAAGTATCAAATCTAATAGGAATATTTCTCAAGCGGCCATAGACTCTTTCATTGACCTTATGAGTGAACTAGTTGACCCAAATAGCAACTTACCTAGTGATTTCTATAAGTCAAAGAGATTGGTTTCTAAGTTAGGACTTTCATCGATGAGAAATGAATATTATGAAGATGGTTGCATGCTATATTATAAAGATGATGCAAATTAAGAAAGTTGTAAATTCTGTGAAAAGCCTCATTTCAAGAGGCTTTCCAATGGGAATATGGTTGTTGTAAAGGCGATGTATTATTTGTCTCTTATACCTAGTTTAAAGAGGTTATATGTGTCGATGAGTTCTACTCCTCATATGAGATGACACTTTGAAAATAGAAAATCACCTGGTGTTACGTGTCATCTTTCAGATGGAGAAGCTTGGTAGCACTTTGATAGGACATATCCAGATTATGCTAGTGAACCAAGGAACATTCAGTTAGGTTTGTGTGCAGATGGTTTAAGGATTTTTCTATATCTGCGACACCATATTCATGTTGGCATGTCTTTCTTACACCTTATAATCTACCACCTGATTTGTGTATGACTAGTCCATGTATATTTTTAAATTGTATTATCCCCGGTCCACGTTATACAAAAAGTTTGATTGATGTATATTTGCAACCTTTGATTGATGAGTTAAAACAGTTGTGGTATGATGGTGTTGAAAAATATGACATATCAACCAAGCAGAATTTCAAGCTGCGTGCTAATTTAATGTGGACTATTAATGATTTTCCTGCATATGAAATGTTGTTTGAGTGGATGACTGCTGGGAAGCTAGCTTGTCCTTGCTGCATGAAAAATGGTAAAGAGTTTACTTTGAAACATGGCCGAAAGCAATCATGGTTTGATTGTCACCGTCAGTTCTTGTCTGATGATCATGAGTTTAGAAGGATGAAAAATGCACTCAAAAAGAATAAAGTAGAATATGATTCGCCACCTCCGATACTTACGGGTGAGGAAATTTGGAAGAGTGTCCAGAACTTCACTAAAGTTATGGAGGCTCCACCTTCTAGATTCCCCGGATATGGTGTTACTCATAATTGGACTAAACAAAGTATATTTTCGGAGTTGCCTTATTAGAAGGATAATCTTCTCCGGCACAACTTTGATGTCATGCATATTGAGAAGAATTATTTTGACAATCTATTCAACACAGTGATGGATTTTAAAGGTAAGACAAAATATAACACGAAGGTTAGAATGGACTTATAAGAATATTGCAGGTGACCTGAATTATACTTGCAGACAGCGAACAATGGTAAGGTGTTCAAGCCCAAAGCAAGTTACACAATGGTAAGGTGTTCGAGCACAAGGCTCAACCTCCACGAAATCTTTCCTCCCGTGTTCCCTGTGATCATTCCTCCCGTCCTCCCCATGATCATTCTTCCCATCCTCCACAAGACCGTTCTTTATACCATCTTGTAGATGGTATCAGATAGCCTTTAAGATCCCCTCTGAATTTTATCTAGCTGATCACTTCCGATGTCTCTTCATTCTCCATATTTGTTCTTGCTTCGTCTTCTACCTTATCGCCAAGTATAATTCAGTAATTATTCTAGTTTTTCTACTCATGGCTGTTCAACCTCCCAACAACCCTTACTTAGTCCACATAAAAGATTTGGTTCCTGCGCCCTCGACAATTCCAACTACATGGAATGGAAACATCTTTTTCTTCCTATTCTTGATATCTGTAAGCTTCAGCATCACATTGATGGTTCTGGCACCTGTTCCTCAGTCTATGATAACTGATTCAACTGGAAACAATGTTCCCAACCGAGAGTATCTGAAATGGCATCGACTAGATCGTCTTGTAATGACTTGGATCAAATGAACAGTATCACATGTTCTTCTTCCTCTACTCTATATATGCTGTAGATTCTGCTCCAGCGACATGGGCTATTCTGAAAAGATATTTTGTTAACACTACTACTGCACGTGAGATGCAAATCAAGTACCAACTTCAATCTCTCAAAAAGGGTGATCTATTTATTGATGCATATATGGGTAAAATAAAGGAATTAGCTGATTCTCTTCAAGCTATTGATCATGTTCTAGCTGATTTCGAGCTTCTGATTTATGCCTTGAATGGGTTGCCACAATCATATGAATCCATTGTCACCATGGCTTCTAATCAACCCCCCCCCCCTATTATTCACAGAACTTTGGAGTCAACTTCAAACACAAGAAACACGTCTTGAACAGCTTCATGGTGTCATAGCTTCATCATCATCAACTACTCTTGTTGCAACCAATATACCAAAAGCTGAAGTTTCTCCAATCATTACATCTTTTTCTTGTGGTAATAGACGATCAGGTCGCGGGGACATAATTATGGTCGTTGGCAGAATCCTGGTTGTGGTCGAGGTGGTAGGTTCTCTAATTTTGGTCGAGGATATGGTGCACCAGTTAGTAATTCTACAAGTTCTCAGTCTTTCATGCCTTGTCCAACATCTGGTCATGGATTACTAGGACCTCAACCCGCTCAAACCTCTGTTATCCCTTCCTTTATTCATCCTAATCCCACACAAGCCCATACACAATGTCAAATCTGTCAAAATTTTGGTCACGTGGTGTTGGATTGTCCTCATCGTCATAATTATTCATATATATCTTCAGACTTTTCACGACAATTTGCAGGTCTTTCCCTTCAAGACTCACCAGGCCGGCCTTGGTATATGGACAGTGTGCTAGCTCCCACATAACTTATGATCAGGGTAAGATAAAATCACCCTCTATACCTTCTAGTTATCACTCTATTTTTCTTGGCGATGGTAGTATTATTCATGTCTCTTCTACTGGTTGTTCAACAATTATTTCTCCTAATCGAATATTTTTTTGAAACTCTATTTTAGTGTCACGACCCGAAATTTCCACCGTCAGGATCATGATAGCGCCAAATTTTTTATTTGCTAGGCAAGCCAATGTTAGAATAGTTTATCCATTTTAACAGTTTAAAATTAAATAATGAAGAAGAACTGAATTAACTACAATAATCCAAAGTAATAATACGGAAGCTAAAACAGCCAAACATTTAATACATCCCTGAACATGGTGCCACAAGTGTACGAGCTACTAGAATAATACATACAAGGGTCTGAAATAATATAAAACTATCTGAAAAGAAGGTACACAACTAAATAAAAAAAAGAAGGGGACTCCAGGAGATGCGGGTGCTGAGAAGCTATACCTTATTTGACCGTAAAAACATCAACAACAGTAAATAACATACATATGTTATGGCACGCAGCCCGATCCCACCATATATTGATATCAGTATCATATTTCACCCTTATTTCACCATATCAATCCACTCATATTTCACTTGATACGGCGTGCAACCCGATCCCACCATATCAATATCAAATACTCAATGTGAAAAGTCAAATTAACAATTCAAACCACGAAAACCTTTACGATCAACAAAATACCAAACTGAACCAAAAAGGAAACCTTGTACAATATAGGAATCTACACAAGTAATATTATACAGCGAGACCAGTCCAGTAATTGAGAATTAGAAGGTGCAAGTAAGTCAATTTAAGCAAATAGTAGAGAATCATGAAACTATGAAAAGATCTAACATTAATAACAGGAGAGGACATTGATTAATAGGTAGCAAATAAATATGGAAAACATTTAGGGCATATAACATTTAAGACAGGGAAGGAGATAATAAATAAAAAAACAACGGAAAAATCAAGGAAAACAAGAAATTCAGTAGCGTATAAGCACTTGTCACCTCGAATATACGCCGCTCACATCAAATTCACATAGCACATAGTCCGGGGGTCCCTAATTCCCTCAAGTCAAGGTTAGACTCAACACTTACTTCGCTCCAAAGACCACTCAGAGCTCAACCATAGCTTCGCCTTACAAATAAGCCTCCGAACCAACAATATGTAGCAATTTACCAACCAAACAATTCAAAATAAGCTTTAAAAATTTCCCATAATTGCAAAAGATTCAATTTAGGTCATTATTAAAAGTCAACAAAAGTAAACTCCTAGGTCCGCTTGGTCTAAACCCGAAATTCGGACTAAAACCCGATTACCCATTCACCCCCGAGCCCAGTTATGTTATTTGTTTTGAAATCCGACCTCAATTTGAGCTCTAAATTCCAATTTTATAAAAGTCCCTAATTCTACCCAAACCACCAATTTGCACCATGAAAACACTAGATTTTAGGTTGAAAACTTATGAAATGTAATGAAAGATTGAAAAAAAATAGGTTAGAATCACTTGTGGATTAGGGAAGAAGAGTTCTTTGAAAAATCTCCTCTAAGGTTTAATAATTTTGAAAATTTGAAGAATGAACAAAAATCATGGTTTTCCCTTCTTTTACCCACCTGCAGTTATCATAATTGCGACACAAAATTCGCAATCGCGATGGTCGCAAACTCAAAAATGCGAAGGATCTCTGAGTGTGTTATCTTCGCGAATGCGACGCATATGTTGCAAATGCGAGCCATGGTCCTTCGCAAAAGCAAACTTTTGACTCGCAAATGTGAGTCGCCTTGATCTGATTCCAGTCGCAAATGCGACAATTTTCCTGCAAACGCGAACCCTGCCCCCATCACATAGCGAAGCTGACCCAACCCCCTCTCTCTTTGAAAATGCGAGCCTGACTTCGCATTTGCGAGACTCGCATTAGCGATCAAGTCCTCGCAAATGCAAGATCTGCAGACCTGATGCACCAGCTATGTTTTCTAAGTCCAATTCACTCCGTAGCCAATCCGAAACTCACCCGAGCCCCTGAGTATCCAAACCAAGCATTCACACAAATCTAAAAATATCATACAAACTTGCTCGTGTGATCAAATCGCCAATATAACACCTAGAACTACGAATTTAACACCAGATCAAATGATATTTTCAAGAAAACTTTGAAACTTCAATTTTAACAATCGGACGTCTGAATCATGTCAAACCAACTCTGTTTCTCACCAAATTTGACAGACAAGTCATAAATATAGTAATGGACCTATACCGAATTCCGGAACCTAAATACAGACTTGATATCAATAAAGTCAAACATTGGTCAAATTTTCAAAGTTATTAAGCTTTTAAACTTTCAAATTCCAACAAAATACTATAACTCGAGCTAGGGACCTCCAAATTCGATTCCGAGCATATGCCCAAGTCCCAAATCACGATACTAACCCACTTAGATTGTTGAAGTACAGATACGGGTCCGTTTGCTCAAAATATTGACCGAAGTCAACTCAAATGGATTTTAAGGAAAAATTTTATTTGACAGTTTTTAACATAAAAGCTTTCCGAAAAAACACTCGAACATCGCAGGCAAATCGAGAAGGGCCAAAATGAGGTATTTGAGGCTTCAAAATACGGAATTAGGTTCTAAAACATAAGATGACCTATCGGGTTATCATATTCTCTACCTCTACAAAAATCGTTCGTCCTTGAACGGACATAGAAAAGTACCTAGACCGGTGAAAAGTGTGCATATCTACTCCACATGTCCGACTTGGACTCCCAAGTAACTGCCTCAACGGGCTGACCTCTCCACTGCACCCGAACTGAAGGATTACTCTTTGACCTCAACTGACGAACCTGCCGGGCTAGAATAACCACTGGCTTACTGGACAGAGCTAAAATCTAACACATGGGATGGATCACCGTGATACTTCCGGAGCATGGACATATGGAACACTAGATGAACTACTGATAAACTAGGTGGAAATGCGAGCTTGTAATCCACCTCACCTACTCTATGAAGAATCTCAAAAGGTGCGATATACCTAGGGCTCAACTTTCCCTTCTTTGCAAACCTCATCACACCCTTCATGGGTGAAACCTGGAGCAACACCTGCTCTCCGACCATGAATGCAACAACATGAAATCTACCATCGGTATAACTCTTCTGCCTGGACTAAGCTGTGCGAAGTCAATCCTGAATAATCTTAACCTTATCCAAGGCATCCTGTACCAAATCTGTACCCAACAACCAATCCTCCCTCAGCTCGAACCATCCAACTGGCGATCGGCATTACCTCTCATATAATGCCTCATAGGGACCCTACTATCCACTAGAAACTTCTTAAGTAGGTGAACACTTAAATAATTCCCACTATTATCTTAAAGTTTTTGTTTTTTAAACTTGAAATTCATGGGCCAGGTTGAACTCAATTCATATCGTTTTAGGTTATTCAATCTTTATACAAACAAACTTTCCCAGCAGACTGCCTAATAGTTCTTAAAATGAAATAATTTCAATAAATTAACAGGAATCAATTCAAGAACTACTGTGAGTTTAAACTACTGAGAAACAAAACAACACCAAACAAAATCAACAAACAATCTATTAACTAAAAACATAGAACAATAATGACCAAATAAATATTCTAATAACAGAAAGGGGTAGAAGAAGATAATAATAAGAAATATAGAAAAAATTAAAATCAGGAAATCTACCTCCAAAGATCTGAATACTGTCTCTAATTTGTCCTTTGATTTTCTTCGAATTTTGGCCGGAATATACCTTAATCGAGTGTTCTCGACTGAGAACACACAACTAAGGTCGATTTCGATCTCAAATTTTCAAGCATCTAACGATTTGGATTTTTGGGATTTGGGGTTCGTTTTTTTTTCTTTCCAATCCAGATTCGAGGGGCTTCAAGGGTATTCGAGGGAAACTGGTGATGGATTAGGTATGAGGGGGTCAAGGCGGTTATGTGGTGTTAATTTGGGAGGGATTGGAGTCGGCTAGGGTTCGGAGGTTTTGGGAGTTGAACCTTAGATCTAAAATTCGAGAGGTTCGGGCAAGATTCGAGGGGAACGAGTCATGGATTTGGAAAGAGGGGGTTGGGGTGGTTCTGGGGTGTGATTTTGGAGGGGAACGGAGCCTGCGCCGCCATTGGAATGCGGTGGGGAATGGTGGCGGCTGGTCTCTAGGGATTGGGGTGAGGGAGACAATAGACGATATGGGGGGGGGGGTTCTGAGGGGGCGGGGTTTGTTTGGATGTATATATACCGGGGTGGAATTGTATCCAAGCCGTTCGATCAAACGAGATCAACAGCTTGGATCATCTGACTAAATGAAGCGACGTCGTTTGAGTGAGCTGAAGACCGGATCAGTCTCGAATGAAATGGGTCGGATACGGGTGATGGGCAAAGCTTTGGGTCGTTCGATCAAATAAAATTGACGGCCCTGATCAAAGCGTGTCCAGACGACGTCGTTTGGTTCTGGTAAGGGCGGACCGGGTTGGGACGGGTCTGGGCTTGGCTGGATTTTGGTTTTGGGCTTCTTAAATCAACTTAAATTTGGCCCAATTCTGAAAACTTAAAACCTAAATCCTAAATTAAATTATAAAAACACCAAATTAACTTAAAAATACTAATTAACTCCAACTAATAATTATCACAAATAATTAAATGCCAAATTAAAAGAAAATCACAACAATTTGACTAAAATTACAAAAAATATGTTATTATTTTTTGAATTTTCATTTTTGTAAAACATCTAATTATTAATTAATTCCAAAAAATGTAAAAATCAAATCTCAAATGAAAATGCTATATTTTTGTATTTTTAATGCATTAACAAAATTAAACATGCACACAAACATATGCGAACAATCAGGGAAATCACACAATAATTCCTAAAAATAGCACCTAGTTAAAGAAAAGACCTAATTTTGGGAATTCTTTTGGAGTAATTCATATGAGGCAAAAATCACGTGCTCACACATATCACTATGGATTTCATTGTTGGAATCCTCAGACTCAGAGGAAGTTCAATACAGTATAGGTTATTGTGGACAGGCTAACCAAGTCAGCACATTTCACTCCTGTGGCAGTTACCTCTTATTTAGAGCGGTTGGCTTAGATTTACATCCGCGAGATCCTTCGTCTTCACGGTGTGCCCGTGTCTATCATTTTTGATCGAGGTATGCAATTTACCTCACACTTTTGGAGGGCAGTACAGTGTGAGTTAGGCACGTAGGTTGGGTTGAGCACAACATTTCATCCTCAGACAGACGGACAGTCTGAGCACATTATTCAAATATTGGAGGATATGATCTGCAGTTGTGTTATAGACTATAGAGGTTCTTGGGATCAGTTCTTACCACCTGCGGAGTTTGCTTACAACAACATCTACCACTGGTTAGCTGATAATAAAAAGGGTTTAAGTCGAGTCTAGTTTGGGGTCTGTTGATTTAATAAGATTGAAATTAGGGTCTGACTATCGTATCACATCCCTTGGTTTCAAAATTAGTCTACTGGTTCATTTTCTAGTGTTGAATACTACTGCTGTTGTTGGTTACTGCTGATACCTCATTTTTCTGCTCCCTTCTTTCATTTCCAGGTACACGTCTCAAAACTACCTTGATGTAGCTATTGAAATAGAAATGAGATCAGCATGTTCATGTTCTCTATGTGTTGTACACTGATGGCTAGATAAATGTTAGTTAGTGTGTACATTGTTTGATGCAAATCAGATTTGATGTGTAATAATCTGGACTTTGAACGATATTGGACTGTTAAATTTGAATTAGAATTTGTTCATTCTGAATAGTAGTTTTAGTGTAGTGTATCTTGAATTCATGTGATAATTACTCATTACATCTTAAAATTGGCTTTGAAATCAGAATGTAGATCATGATAATGTTAAAATCGGGCCTAATAATTGATTTAGTAAGTCCAGCACTTTAGTTTTGACACCAGTGATTTGAGATTAAGATCAGGGAATAGGCACTTAAATTGGTGAAGTGTGTTTGATAGCTCAACTTAGTCGTTAATCACTCCATTGCCTTCGGAATATGGTGGTAATACATTAGTTAGGCATAACCCAAGCTTGAAATTGGAATCAAAATGATCAGTGCTTGCTAATTTGAGTAGGTGTACCTTGTTCTTACTTGTTAGAAATTATAAAGTGCACATGGAATAGCTTGAAGCAAATTCAGTTGTATTCATTTTAATTGAATTAAGTTTGCTTGGTACAAAGATCAAGGCCCAGCGGCCTATTTCCAATAGTTTTGCATTTCAGCTCCTCTGACGCGGGCCCAGGTCCAGTTTTAATTCCCTTCACGTTTGGACCTGGGCCAAGGTCTGCGACTGGCCAATTTTGGGGTACAGACCTGGATGTAATTTCTCTTTGTTGGGCTTATCCTGGAGCCCAATGGCTAGACTGTGGTGCAGAATTATCTTTTGGTCCAGTAACAAATTAATTAGGACTTTTTCTTTTATTATTAGAAACAAATAAAAATAGAAAATCATAGTTGCTTTTAGGTTTGCCTTTTAAATAATAAACTGAGATGAGCCTCGCTAAATAAAATACCTAAATCGCGGGGCCCTCAATAAATGTCTGTATTAAATTATTTAGAATTCAGGATAGGCCATTTAGCGAATTTCACGCCCCCCCCACCCCCCCAAAGATAATAACGTGTTAGTCACTTTAGGTGCGCTTTTAATAAGTTACTTTCTTAAACTCGGGTGTGCATTTCATGTGACCCAAATCAAATCCCAAAATGTTGAATAAAATGTGTTCAGGATTGCGGGTGCATTTCATGTGACGCAATCCAAAGACACGTTTTAAACAACGTTCAACTTTCTCTAAAAATAATTGAATAAAAGCGGTTGAAAGCTAAAATTGGCACATAGGTTCAACATGTATTAAAATCAGATAAATAAGCTGAATATGACAGTTGAGCGACCGTGCTAGAACCACGGAATCTGGGAATGCCTAACACCTTCTCCCGGGTTAACAGAATTCCTTACTCGGATTTCTGGTTCGCGGACTGTTAATAGAGTCATATTTTCCTCGGTTCGGGATTCAATCGGTGAATTGGACACCATTAATCTCCCAAGTGGCGACTCTGAATCTTAATAACAAATCCCTTTCCGATTGTCCTTTAATTGGAAAAACTCATTTATGCCCTCGTGGGTGTAGTGAAAAAGGAGGTGTGACAGTTCTGGCGACTCTGCTGGGGAGCCGAACCTAGAATCTCTGGTTCAGGGTTCAGAATTCGAGCTTAGATGAATTGTTATAGTTGGGTTTATTTATTATCTGATTTTGTTACATGTTTGGGCCTAATGTGCTAAGTGTTGCTTTTACCACTTTGATATTCTGTGAACTAAATATGAACTGCTACGAAACCCTTCTTCTTTCTGAGTCTTCTAAATCATGGAGGAGTGTTCACTTCGTGTGACTTCTCTCCTGTCTAGAGTCTTATCCAATTTTAGAACGAGGTTCGGATAAGTTGCAAAGCCGGTGAAGCTTCTGTATTCCCGGTACGTTGCCCCCCCTCCCCGGCTCGAGCTGTCCACTCGGGTAAGCCAGGTCTAGAACAAACACCCAGGTTCTGAACCTAGAATAACTCAACTTCATGTCGGATCCCTAGTAGGAACGCTTATTTGCATCATGTGCATTTGACTTAGGGGACTCAACACAGGGGTTGGGTCCGTCTAGGACAAACAACCTGAAATGAAAAAGACCATCCTGATGCATCCTACTTGTTTTCTGTGCATTTATTTGTTCGGACTCGCATGCTGACCGGCTTCTGAATCTCGGAAATATTAGAAATTTGAGAAAAAGAAAAAGGAGAGAGAGGAAATAGCAGTGTAGAGAGTTAATTACCTATTTTTGGAATAAAACCAATGCCCAAATACTGTCGAAACTCTGCCAAAATTTTGAGAAAATAAAAAGAAAATATTTTATGTTTTTAAAATTGTTTGTTTTACTCAAAAAGCAAAAATGCGTGAAAAAGAGTCTTTTATTTTAGTTTGTCTTATTTTCAAAAAACGAAGAAGAAAAATAGTTTGTTTGTTTGTTATAAAAGGGACAAAGGAAAAAGAATCTTGTTTTCAAAAATAGCTAGTTTCTCTGCCCGAACTACGCAGGTTTGATTCTCACTGGATGTGAGATACGTAGGCAACCCTCATCGGGTCCAACCTCCCCTTTTGTAAAAATAGCCAAAAATGTCAAATTTTAATTTTCGTCATAAATAAGTCGGGTGATGCCGTTTTTGTCAAAAATAGCCGAATGTCCCCAAAAGGGATGCCGGAAGGCCGATTTTGCATGAATAACCACCTTTGGTCATTTTTAAGATTTCGATCGGTTAATCCACACAGCCTTAAAATCTTCGTCTCCGAAATGCTGAAAGGCCGTGTTTGAAAAACCGGGTCTTTCATTTTAGTTTGGAAAAAAATAGTAGTTCTGTTTTAAATCAAATAAATTTACCTTTTTCTTAATCACCTTAATAAATGTGCAGGATGAGCACAAATGCAAATGAATCTTTCACCATACTTAATGAGATCCCACTCCAGCTCCACATGTGGTGGAATAATCTGGGAGAAGGCAACAAAGAAATAGTGGCTAGAATCCTGGGAGGTTTGTCGGTCTACTAAATGTCAAGCCAAAGTCGGATGTCATCGAGGCCTTAATATCATTTTGGGACCCGACCCGCAATGTGTTTTGCTTTGGGGGTTTTGAGCTTACGCCCATGTTGGAGGAAATCGCGGGTTATGCGGGTCTGAATGGAAATCTGAGGGGTCAATATTTGTTGTCACCAAGACCGGTATCTCCGCACAAATATTTGGATTTGCTAAACATCAGCTGGAGTGTTCAGAATGATGATTTTGTCGAGAGGATGTTGCACTCTTCAATTCCTGTATCAGCGTTATGGTAATCCTCGGGGTTTCGAAGAACCAAATCTGGGACTAACCCATGTTGGGAACAGAAGTAAATGGGAAGCAAGACGAACCTTGGCGTTCATAACGGCATTCTTGGGAATCGTGATTTGTCCACGGGTAGATAAGAAAATAGAGATAGGTCTCGTGGGGATGGTTGATGTTGCAATTAAAAGGGCAGATAGCACTATAGTTCCCCTGATTTTGTCAGAAATTTACCGAGCATTGACTGTTTGCAGGGAGGGTGGACATTTTTTCCAAGGTTGCAATTTATTACTTCAATTGTGGATGCAAGAACATCTGTGCCACCGGGCGGGGTAAATGAACTATGGGCTGACTGGGTTAAGCTGTATAGAAGAATTTGAAAAGCGGGTAAGGGGTATTGTATTTTCTGAGGGTACCAAAGCTTGGCTCATACGACTGAGGTCATTGACTGCCATTCATTGAGGTGGAAGATGAGAAGGGACCATGGGTCTACCAAGTTTCTGACACAATGTCAGTCGAGAAAGTTCCAGAGGGGAAGTGTATCCCAAATCCAAAGATAACCGCCGCATCAGTCATGGTAGCGTATGAAATGTTGAAGAATGGTTTTGTACCAGGAAAGGGTTTGGGGTCAGATCTACAAGGCATCATACAGCCCGTGTCTCTTCCTGAAAACTTGGGAACATTTGGTCTGGGATTCAAGCCCACAGCCGCAGACATAAAAAGAGCCAGGAAATTGAAACAGATGACATGGGTCCTTCCAAAGACGGTCCCACATCTTTCCAGATCATTTGTCAAGTCTGGTACGAGGAGTCGCCTAGTGACAGCAATTCCTAGTTCTGTGATTGATCTAGACAAGGAGTTAATGGAAAGATTTGAGAAGTTGTTCGACAGTGTGAACATGGTGGAAATTGGAGAAGGTTCTAGCAACGCGGAAGTGTAATTTGTCGGGCCAACAACAAAGCTTAATAATTAGAAGGCTACTCCTCTCCCTACTCGGAAGGAGTCTTGGTAGTTTGCTTTGATTTTCCTTTAAGTTTGTACGGATTATTCCAGGGTTGTAATCCGGATTTCATTTTTTTATTCTGTTTGAGTGTGCAAACCTTGTTATCTTTTATCATTCAATAAAATACAATTTCCCTTTCTTTATCATTCCTGATGGTTTTCCTTTTTGTTTTGCTTTCTTTTCTACACAGTTCTTTTTACACTGGTTCTAATGACGTGGTATGCATAAGGAATCCTCAGCCCAGTCTTAAAAATCAATTTGATTCTGAAATGTTAGTTCAAGAAGTAGATTGTGATTACGAATCAGAATACGATGATGAGGATGAAGCCTTCGAAGAAATTAGTAAGGAGTTAATTCACTTCGAAGAAAAACCCAAACCCAACCTGAATAACACAGAAGCCGTCAATTTAGGGGACACAGACAATGATCGAGAGACTAAAATAAGTGTCCACCTCGAGCCAAAAATCCGGGAAGAGTTAATCAAAGCCCTCATCGAGTACAAAGATGTTTTTGCGTGGTCATATGATGACATGCCGGGTTTAAGCACTGATTTAGTGGTCCACAAATTGCCCACTGATCCGGCGTTCCCTCCCGTCAAGCAAAAGTTGAGGAAATTCAAAACTGATATGAGTGTGAAGATTAAAGAAGAAGTTACCAAGCATTTGGATGCGAAGGTTATTCGGGTCACTCGATATCCTGTTTGGTTGGCTAATGTCGTGCCTGTACCAAAGAAGGATGGCAAGATCAGAGTATGCGTCGATTACCGCAATCTCAACAAAGCAAGCCCGAAGGATAACTTCCCACTACTCAATATCCATATTTTGATTGATAATTGTGCCAAGCGTGAGATTGGATCTTTTGTGGATTGTTATGCCGGGTATCATCAGATTCTAATGGATGAAGAAGATGCAGAAAAGACGGCATTCAACACACCCTGGGGAACTTATTGCTACTGGGTAATGCCATTTGGTTTGAAGAATGCTGGGGCAACTTATATGAGGTCAATGACTACTGTGTTTCACGATATGATACACAAGGAGATTGAGGTATACTTAGATGATGTGATCATAAAATCAAAGCATCAGGCCGACCACGTCGAGGATTTGAGGAAATTCTTCCAGAGGCTTCGCAGGTACAACCTCAAGCTTAACCCCGTCAAGGGTGCATTTGGTGTTCCATCCGGAAAACTGTTGGGATTCATAGTCAGTCGGCGAGGCATCGAGTTGGACCCATTGAAGATCAAAGCCATACAAGAATTGCCCCCTCCGAGGAACAAGATTGAAGTGATGAGTCTGTTAGGAAGGTTGAACTATATCAGCAGATTTATTGCTCAGCTCACGACAACTTGTGAGCCTATTTTCAAGTTGCTGAAGAAGGACGTTGCGATCAAGTGGACTGATGAGTGTCAAGAAGCATTCAACGAGATAAAGGGATACTTGTCTAACCCGCCTGTGCTAGTACCACCAGAACTAGAGAGACCTTTGATTCTTTACTTGACTGTCCTGGAAAATTCATTTGGTTGTGTACTGGGGCAGCATGACGTCACCGGCAGGAAAGAACAAGCCATCTACTATCTTAGCAAGAAGTTCACAGCTTATGAGGTTAAGTACACTCACCTGGAAAGGACATGTTGCGCCCTAACTTGGGTGGCACAGAAATTGAAACATTATTTGTCATCCTACACTACTTACCTCATTTCACGCTTGGATCCATTGAAGTATATCTTTCAAAAGCCTATGCCGACAGGAAGACTGGCGAAGTGGAAGATTTTGCTCACAGAGTTTGACATAATCTATGTGACTCGGACTGCAATGAAAGCCCAAGCATTGGCCGATCATTTGGCCGAAAACCCGGTCGATGAAGAGTATGAGCCACTGAGGACTTATTTTCCTGATGAAGAGGTGATGCATATTGACGAGCTAGACCAAGCCGAAAAACCAGGTTGGAAACTTTTCTTCGATGGGGTTGCTAACATGAAAGGAGTGGGGATAGGAGCCGTGCTTATTTCTGAAACAGGGTATCACTATCCCGTTACAGCTCGGCTTCGATTCTATTGCACCAACAATATGGCTGAGTATGAAGCATGCATTTTGGGTTTAAGGCTAGCTACAGACATGGATGTCTAGGAAGTCTTGGTCTTGGGAGACTCGGATATTCTGGTACACCAAATTCAAGGAGAATGGGAAACACGAGATTTAAAGCTCATACCGTACCGACAAAGTTTACATGATCTTTGTCAACGGTTTCGATCAGTGGAGTTCAGGCATATTCCAAGGGTCCATAATGAGGTCGCCGATGCTTTGGCTACTCTGGCATCAATGTTGCACCATCCGGACAAAGCTTATGTCGATCCGCTGCATATTCAAGTACGAGATCAGCATGCTTACTTCAACATGATTGAAGAAGAACTTGATGGAGAACCATGGTTTCATGATATCCAGGAGTACATCAGAATGGGGATATATCCAGTGCAAGCCATAGGGGATCAGAAGAGAACAATTCGACGGCTGGCAAGTGGATTCTTCTTAAGTGGAGGAGTTTTGTATAAAAGAACACCAGACCTTGGATTGTTAAGATGCATAGATGCTAGACAAGCTACGACTGTCATGTCCGAAGTACATTCAGGAGTTTGCGGACCACATATGAGCGGGTATGTGCTGGCAAAGAAAATTCTCCGAGCAAGTTATTATTGGCTCACCATGGAGCGAGATTGTATTAGTTTTGTGCGCAAATGTCATCAATGCCAGATACACGGAGATTTGATTCATTCTCCACCATCGGAATTGCACACGATGTCGGCACCATGGCCCTTCGTTGCTTGGGGCATGGATATCATTGGACCAATTGAGCCAGCAGCATCCAACGGGCATAGATTCATTCTGGTAGCCATTGATTATTTCACCAAGTGGGTTGAGGCCAAAACTTTCAAATCAGTGACCAAGAAAGCAGTGGTCGATTTTGTCCACTCAAATATCATCTGTCGATTCGGCATCCCAAAGGTGATCATCATGGATAATGGTGCTAATCTTAACAGTAAATTGATGGAAGAGGTATGCCAACAGTTTAAAATTACACATCGCAATTCTACCCCATATCGTCCCAAGGCGAATGGAGCAGTTGAGGCCGCTAACAAAAACATAAAGAAGATACTTCGGAAAATGGTAGAAAGTTCCAGGCAATGGCATGAAAAATTACCATTTGCATTGCTGGGCTATCGCACTACTGTCTGTACTTCAGTAGGTGCGACTCCTTATTTGTTGGTATACGGAACTGAAGCAGTGATACCTGCGGAAGTTGAAATCCCGTCCCTTCGGATTGTCGCTGAGACTGAAATCGATGATAATGAATGGGTCAAGACCCGTTTGGAGCAGTTGAATTTGATTGATGAAAAAAGATTAGCAGCAGTGTGTCATGTCCAGTTGTATCAAAAGAGAATGGCAAGAGCATACAACAAAAAGGTACGTCCCAGGAAGTTTGAAGTGGGCCAGCAGGTGCTGAAACGTATCCTTCCACACCAGGTTGAAGCGAAAGGCAAGTTCGCCCCAAATTGGCAAGGGCCATTCGTTGTGACCAGAGTATTGTCCAATGGTGCTTTATGTTTAACAGATATCGAAGGAAAATGCATACACATGGATATCAATTCTGATGCAGTAAAAAGATATTATGTATGATTTCTTTGTTATAACTGTTGATTGTTTGTATTTGACATTATTTCGAAGATTGGAATGACGAAGACAATTTTTTCTTCTATCTAAACACTTCAACCTTTGTTCCCCCTTTTTGAGCCTTATTTATTTCTTTCATACCCCTCTTTTGGAATCAATAACGAGAAAGAGAGAAAAAGAAAGAAAAGAAAAAGAGAAGAGAAAAGAAGTGAAAAATGTAACAAGGAAATTCATGTGTGAACTACGTTTGACCTGATTCCTGTTAAGGATACGTAGGCAGCTTCCCGGCTTAGTCATAGTAAAATAAAATATCCAAAGATCCCTAAGCAATAAACTAGGGCAGAAGTTGTACTTGTAATAAGAAATGTGATTCCAAGAGTTGTAACTTTAAACCCGTGTCAAAGTTGCTTTGAGCCTTTGATACCCTTTCTTTCTAACCCCATCGAAAAGCCCACATTACGGTCCAAAAAAAGACCTTCCGATCAGTCTTTGAGAGATGCCAAGTCGAGCAATGTATAGAGAATTCATATCAGGGGCGACATTCCAGTTTAAGTAAGAAAAATCAAAACAAATGAGAGAGTCTTATTGGTGAAAACCCTCATGGGCGCCATGAGGCGACGAAAGCTGAGAGAAAATAAAAATGAGAGAGTCTTATTGGTGAAAACCTTCACGGGCACCATCAGGCGACAAGTAATTGAGGAATTAACAAATGAGAGAGGTTTGTTGGTGAAAATCCTTCAGGGCACGGCAAGTCGAACGAGGTCCGTAAGTTGGCGGAAAGTAAAATTGGGTTGTGGAAATCTTGGAGAAGAAAGTAAAACAATTGGAGAGGAGATTGGTTAAATAGAATGGGCTGATTGATCCAAATGCATACCATGATCATTGGTGTCGGTGATTCCGCTCAGATAAGTCCCTTTTCCTATATCCAACATTCATCCAAATTTGGATTCTTTTCTTTATTCTTAAAATCCTTGCATTTCATTGCTGTTAATTTTACTTCTCCAAAAGCTCTACCAAGTTTAGCCTTGTAAGAAGGAATTTCAAAGCTTACTACCAGTTTCGGAATTGCATAAAGCTAAATGCAGCTGGAACATGCAAAAAAATAAATATGATGGGACCTATGGTGTAAGCAAAAGTTAAAACTGTGGAATGGTTCAGTAATGTCGCAGGAGATGTACGGTTTCAGGCAGAAAGGTCAGGAGGGGAGAATAGCAGTTGGGGATCTTGCAGTTAAGGATCAGTCAGGAAGTCAAAACAATCTTTTCGATCAGTCCAAAACAGTTGGACGCAGCAAAGAATGGCAAAGAGAAAGCCACCTCCAGCAGGAATGCCACGATGAACCACCACGTTTTAAACTGACGAAATTTTCTTTGATGTGAAACAGGTGCAAAAATGGCATTTGTTTCGGGAAATCATCCGTAGGAAGAGTAAGTACTAGGCAGAATTGATCGCAGAAATTCTCAGGACCCTCCTGGAAAATAGGACTTAGTTTAAAATTCAAAATAATCATGAGTAGTGGAATTTGGCATGAGTGCACCCTAGAAGATTATAATTGGAACTTTGAAGTTTGTATGTTTGAGATACACTTTGGACATTACCCCATGAGAACAAAGATTCTGACTTCTCTTCTTTCCCAGATTAATGATTATGATTTACTGTTTCCTCAACATTTTCCCCAAGCAGAAACGCCATCTTTTTCCGTCCAAATTTAGTCGGAAATTTTCAGAACCCTCCTGTAAAATGGGACCTAGTCTAAAAAAAAATCAAAACAATCATAAGTAGCATAAATATACCCCAGGGAATATAAGTTGGTTTCAAAGTTTGCATGTTTAAGATAGGATGTAATTAGGAGTTTTCAGGACCCTCCTGGATAATGGGATGTAGCTTTAAGACCCTCTTAGATAACAAGATTTAGCGGAAGTCACACCTTTAGAAGATATAACTTAGATTTAAAATTGTCTTTTAGGTAAGAACTATCAGGACCCTCTGGATAATGGGACCTAGCTTTCGAATTCTTAGTAATATTTGGTAATATGATTCAGTTTAACACTCACATATGTGCCCAACCTCCAAACTGGGGCAGGAAGTTTTCTTTGTTTTATCTATTTCATTGAAGTCAGGAGCCCGCCTGGAGAGCCGGGAATACTTTCAAGCGCAGCAGTCAGGAGCCCGCCTGGAGAGCAGGGAATACATTTCAAGTTAGCAGTCAGGAGCCCGCCTGGAGAGTAAGGAATACATTCAAGTTCAGCAGTCAGGAGCCCGCCTGGAGAACAAGTGAGTACAATTCAAGTTTTAGTTCTTATTGATATTTGGTAATGTGATGCGTTTTACACTTACATATGTTCCCAGATACCCAAACTGGGGCAGAAAAATTTCCGTTTGTTTTCGTCTATTTTGGTTGAATTCAGGAGCCCGCCTGAAGAGCAGGGAATACATTTCAAGTTAGCAGTCAGGAGCCCGCCTGGAGAGCAGGGAATACATTTAAGGTCTAGCAATCAGGTACCCGCTTGGAGAACAGGGAGAAGCAGTTCAAGTTTAGCAGTCAGGAGCACCCCTGGAGAGCAGAGGAATACATTTCAAGTCTAGCAATTAGTTTTGAAGTTGGGAGCTCGCCCATATAACAGAGGAATACAGTGAAGTTTGAAGTCAGTAAAGCGGAGGGTTGCAACAAA
Organism: Nicotiana tabacum; assembly: GCF_000715075.1. NCBI lineage: Eukaryota > Viridiplantae > Streptophyta > Magnoliopsida > Solanales > Solanaceae > Nicotiana > Nicotiana tabacum. Next base: position 41,803,291 of record NC_134095.1, read on the forward strand.
AATCCCCAGCATAAAGCAGAAGGAAGACCACAAGACGAGCCAGAAGTAAAGAAACAGCGGAGGACACAAAAATCAACAAAACAGCAAGATCAGGCTGAAGATATAGGAGTTTGTAATTCATAGTTTAGTCTAGCTTCTTGTTTTCTTTTTGTCATGGTGTAATAAAGAGGTCAGTAAGCAGTATCAGCAGCAACAGTAATAGTGAAACCACAACTTCATGGTAGTCTCAGCTACCAAAACTTCCAGAACTACATTGACCTGATTCCTTTATATCCAAGGATATGTAGGAAACCTTTGAAGCAGAGGTTTGGTCAAATCTTTCAAAAATGCTTCCCTACGGAGTATTCAAACAGGCAAAAATCGCTCGTATCCGCTCACTTTATCTTTGCACAAAAACTCTTCATGTTTCTGGAAAAAGAGGGGCAACTGTGAGCATGTGATTTTTGCCTTATACGAATTATTCCAAAAGAATTCCCAAAATTAGGTCTTTTCTTTAACTAGGTGTTATTTTTAGGAATTATTGTGTGATTTCCCTGATTGTTCGCATATATTTGTGTGCATGTTTAATTTTTATTAATGCATTAAAAATACAAAAATATAGCATTTTCATTTAAGATTTGATTTTTACATTTTTTGGAATTAATTAATAATTAGATGTTTTACAAAAATGAAAATTCAAAAAATAATAACATATTTTTTGTAATTTTAGTCAAATTGTTGTGATTTTCTTTTAATTTGGCATTTAATTATTTGTGATAATTATTAGTTGGAGTTAATTAGTATTTTTAAGTTAATTTGGTGTTTTTATAATTTAATTTAGGATTTTGGTTTTAAGTTTTCAGAATTGGGCAAAATTTAAGTTGATTTAAGAAGCCCAAAACCAAAATCCAGCCAAACCCAGCCAAAAACCAGCCAGACCCGTCCTAACCCGGTCCGCCCTTACCAGAACCAAACCACGTCGTCTGGACACGCTTTGATCAGGGCCGTCAATTTTATTTGATCGAACGGCCCAACGCTTTGCCCATCACCCGTATCTGACCCATTTCATCTGATACCGATCCGGTCTTCAGCTCACTCAAACGACGTCGCTTCATTTAGTCAGATGATCCAAGCCATTGATCTCGTTTGATCGAATGGCCTGGATCTAATTCCACCCCAGTATATATACATCCAAACAAACCCCACCCCCCTCAGAACCCCCCCTCCCCATCTCGTCTATCGTCTCCCTTACCCCAAACCCTAGAGACCAGCCGCCACCATTCCCCACCGCCTTCCGGTGGCGGCGCCAGCTCCGTTCCCCTCCAAAACACACCCCAGAACCACCCCAACCCCCTCTTTCCAAATCCATGACTCGTTCCCCTCGAATCTTGCCCGAACCTCTCGAATTTTAGATCTAAGGTTCAAATCCCAAAACCTCCGAACCCTAGCCGACTCCAATCCCTCCGAACCCTAGCCGACTCCAATCCCTCCCAAATTAACACCACACAACCGCCTTGACCCCCTCATACCTAATCCATCACCAGTTTCCCTCGAATACCCTTGAAGCCCCTCGAATCTGGATTGGAAAGAGAAAAAAAACGAACCCCAAATCCCAAAAATCCAAATCGTTAGATGCTTGAAAATTTGAGATCGAAATCGACCTTAGTTGTGTGTTCTCAGTCGAGAATACTCGATTAAGGTCTATTCCAGCCACAAATTCGAAGAAAATCAAAGGCCTAATTAGAGACAGTATTCAGATATTTGGAGGTAGATTTCCTGATTTTAATTTTTTCTATTTTTCTTATTATTATCTTCTTCTACTCCTTTCTATTATTAGAATATTTATTTGGTCATTATTATTCTATGTTTTTAGTTAATAGATTGTTTGTTGATTTTGTTTGGTGTAGTTTTGTTTCTCAGTAGTTTAAACTCGCAGTAGTTCTTGAATTGATTCCTGTTAATTTTGTTGAAATTATTTCATTTTAAGAACTATTAGGCAGTCTGCTGGGAAAGTTTGTTTGTATAAAGATTGAATAACCTAAAACGATATGAATTGAGTTCAACCTGGCCCATGAATTTCAAGTTTAAAAAATAGAAACTTTAAGATAATAGTGGGAATTATTTAAGTGTTCACCTACTTAAGAAGTTTCTAGTGGATAGTAGGGTAGTATTTTCACTAACGGATTAAATAATTAAGTGGATAATTGAGTGGACAATGGAGTGGAGGATTAAAGAAATGAAAAGTTAAATTGGTAGTGGAAAATGCACTAATTGAATGCCCATTTAAGGGAGTTGAAATTCAGGAGAGGAAGAGAGGCTAGTACTTGGAAAATAGAGAAATATACACTGAGAGAGATTGGAAGAAGGACATTCGGAGAGAGATATAGGAAGGGAGATACACAGAAATAGATAGAGAAATCAAAAAAAAAATCAGAAACGATTGTAGAATTTCAGAAAAATACACTGTTTCATTGAGTCATTTGGTATTTTCTGAAGTTTTCCTCTAGTATGGAAGCATTTTCTGGTTAGCTGATAATAAAAAGGGTTTAAGTCGAGTCTGGTTTGGGGTCTGTTGATTAACTAAGATTGAAATTAGGGTCTGACTATCGTATCACATCCCTTGGTTTCAAAATTAGTCTGCTGGTTCATTTTCAGGTGTTGAATACTACTGTTGCTGTTGGTTACTGCTGATACTTCATTTTTCTGCTCCCTTCTTTCATTTCCAGGTACACGTCTCAAAACTACCTTGATGTAGCTGTTGAAATAGAAATGAGATCAGCATGTTCATGTTCTCTATGTGTTGTACACTGATGGCTAGATAAATGTTAGTTAGTGTGTATATTGTTTGATGCAAATCAGATTTGATGTGTAATAATCTGGACTTTGAACGATATTGGACTGTTAAATTTGAATTAGAATTTGTTCATTCTGAATAGTAGTTTTAATGTAGTGTATCTTGAATTCATGTGATAATTACTCATTACAGCTTAAAATTGGCTTTGAAATCAGAATGTAGATCATGATAATGTTAAAATCGGGCCTAATAATTGATTTAGTAAGTGCAGCACTTTAGTTTTGACACCAGTGATTTGAGCTCAAGATCAGGGAATAGGCACTTAAATTGGTGAAGTGTGTTTGATAGCTCAACTTAGTCGTTAATCACTCCATTGCCTTCGGAATATGGTGGTAATACATTAGTTAGGCATAACCCAAGTTTGAAATTGGAATCAAAATGATCAGTGCTTGCTAATTTGAGTAGGTGTACCTTGTTCTTACTTGTTACAAATTATAGAGTGCACATGGAATAGCTTGAAGCAAATTCAGTAGTATTCATTTTAATTGAATTAAGTTTGCTTGGTACAAAGATCAAGGCTCAGCGGCCTATTTCCAGCAGTTTTGCATTTCAGCTCCTCTGACGGGGGCCCAGGTCCAGTTTTAATTCCCTTCACGTTTGGACCTAGGCCAAGGTCTGCGACTGGCCAATTTTGGGGTACAGACCTGGATGTAATTTCTCTTTGTTGGACTTATCCTGGAGCCCAATGGCTAGACTGTAGTGCAGAATTATCATTTGGTCCAGTAACAAATTAATTAGGACTTTTTCTTTTATTATTAGAAACAAAGAAAAATAGAAAATCATAGTTGCTTTTAGGTTTGCCTTTTAAATAATAAACTGAGATGAGCCTCGCTAAATAAAATGCCTAAATCGCGGGGCCCTCAATAAATGTTTGTATTAAATTACTTAGAATTCGAGATGGGCCGTTTAGAGAATTTCACGCCTCCCCCTCCCCCCCCCCAAAGATAATAACGCGTTAGTCACTTTAGGTGCGCTTTTAATAAGTTACTTTCTTAAACTCGGGTGTGCATTTCATGTGACCCAAATCAAATCCCAAAATGTTGAATAAAATGTGTTCAGGATTGTGGGTGCATTTCATGTGACGCAATCCAAAGACACGTTTTAAACAACGTTCAATTTTCTCTAAAAATAATTGAATAAAAGCGGTTGAAAGCTAAAATTGGCACATAGGTTCAACATGTATTAAAATCAGATAAATAAGCTGAATATGACAGTTGAGAGACCGTGCTAGAACCACGGAATCTGGGAATGCCTAACACCTTCTCCCGGGTTAAAAGAAATCCTTACTCGGATTTCTGGTTCGCGGACTGTTAACAGAGTCATATTTTCCTCGGTTCGGGATTCAACCGGTGACTTGGGACACCATTAATCTCCCAAGTGGTGACTCTGAATCTTAATAACAAATCCCGTTTTGATTGTCCTTTAAGTGAAAAAACTCCTTTATGCCCTCGCGGGTGTAGTGAAAAAGGAGGTGTGACAATATGCTCCCACTTCCATTCATGAATCTCTATCTTCTGAAGCAAACCACCAGGTCTCTGATGCTTATACTTTACTTGCTGACAATTTAGACACCGAGCTATATACACAACTATATCCTTCTTCATCCTCCTCTACCAATAATGCTGTCGCAAATCCTGATACATCTTGGCGGCACCCGGATGAATAGAATACCGGGAACTGTGGGCCTCCTCAAGAATCAACTCGCAAAATCCATCTACATTAGGCACACAAACATGACCCTACATCCTCAAAACTCCATCATCTCCAATGATAACCTACTTGGCATCACCATGCCACGCCATGTCCCTAAGGACAAGCAAATGAGGATTATCATACTACCGCTCCCTGATGCGCTCAAACAAGGAAGACCGAGTGACTGTACAAGCTAGAACACGACTGGGTTCAGAAACATCCAACCTCACTAACTGATTGGCCAAAGCCTGAACATCTGCTGCAAGTGTTCTCTCACTGACTGGAATATACGTAAGGCTGCCCATACTCACTAACTTTCTACTCAAGGCATCGGCCACCATATTGGCCTTCTCGGGATGATACAAGATGGTGATATCATAGTTTTTCAATATCTCCAACCACCTCTTCTGCCTCAAATTGAGCTCCTTTTGTTTGAACAAATATTGCAAGCTCCGATGATCCGTGAATACCTTACACAACCCACTGTAAAGATAGTGCCTCTAAATCTTCAACGCATGAACAATGGATGCTGCCAACTCTAAGTTATGAACAGGGTAATTCTTCTCGTGAACTTTAAAATGCCGCGACGCATATACAATCACCTTGACATCCTACATCAATACCGCACCAAGTCCAATATGACATACATCATAATATACCGTATAAGATCCTGAACCACTGGGCAACACTAATACTGGCGCCGTAGTCAAAGCAGTTTTAAGCTTCTGAAAGCTCGCCTCACACTCGTCTGACCATCTAAATGGGACACCCTTCTAGGTCAACCTGGTCAATGGGGCTTCTATAGATGAAAGCCCCTCCACAAACCGACGGTAATATCCTGCCAAACCCAAGGAACTGTAGATCTCCATAGCTAAAGTGGGTCTAGGCCAGTTCTGAACTGGCTCAATCTTCTTAGAATCCACTCGAATGCCCTCTGCTGATACAACGTGCCCCAAGCAAGGGATCGAATCCAACCAAAACTCACATTTTGAAAATTTAGCATATAATTACCGGTCTTTCAGAGTCTGAAGTATAATCCGAAGATGGTGCTCGTGCTCCACTCGACTGCGGGAGTAGATCAAGATATCATCAATAAACACAATCACAAAGAAATCCACATAGGGCTTGAACACCCGGTTCATCAAATCCATAAATGTTGCTAGGGCATTTTTTAGCCCAAATTACATCACTAGAAACTCATAATGCCTATATTGAGTCTAAAAAGTTGTCTTGGGGACATCGGTTGCCCTAATCCTTAACTAATGGTGGAAATACCTCAAATCGATCTTTGAAAACACCTTGGCACCCTGAAGCTGATCAAATAAGTCATCAATTATCGGTAATGGATGTTTGTTCTTGATGGTGACTTTGTTAAACTGCCGATAATCTATGCGCATCCTCATTGATCCATACTTCTTCTTCACAAACAATACAGGCGCACCCCAGGGCGAGACACTAGGTCAAATGAAGCCCTTATCAAACAAATCTTGCAACTGCTCCTTCAATTCTTTCAACTCTAGCGGGGCATACGGTATGGCAGAATAGAAATGGGTTGAGTGCCCGGAGCCAAGTCAATATCTCTGTCGGGTTGCATCCCTAGCAGATCTGCAGAACACCTCTAGAAACTCACGGTCAACTAGCACTGAATCCATGGAAGGAACCTCCGCACTGGAATCACGGACGTAAGCCAAATAAGCTAGACACCCCTTCTCGACCATATGTCGAGCCTTCACATAAGAGATAACCCTACTGGTAGAATGGCTAGAAGTCCCTATCCACTCTAATCGAGGCAACATCGACAAGGCTAAGGTCACCGTCTTAGCATGACAATCCAATATAGCATGATAAGGTGACAGTAAATCCATACCTAAAATAACATCAAAATCAACCATATCGAGAAGTAGAAGATCTACGCTAGTCTTAAGACTCCCAATAGTAACCACACACGAACGACAAAACATGATCTACAATAATAGAATCTCTTAAAGGTGTAGACACATACATAGAAGCACTCAAAGAATCATGAGGCATAACCAAATATGAAGCAAAATAGGACGACACGTAGGAATAAGTAGATACCGGATCAAATAGAACTGAAGCATCTCTATGGTAAACTAAAACAGTACCTGTGATAACAGCATCAGATGACTCTGCCTCAGGCCTGGCTGGAAAAGCATAACATTGGGGTTGGGCCCCACCACTCTGAACCACATCCCTAGAATGACCACTAGCTGGCTGGCCTCCACCTCTGGTAGTTTGACCTCCACCTCTAGCTGTCTGGCCTCCACCTCTAATGACCTGACCTCCACCTCTGGCTTCCCGACCCCTGCCACTAGCTAGCTGAGCAAGTGGTGGTGCTATCGGTACCAAAATCATGGCACGAGAACTCTGTTGTGGAGTGCCTCCCAATAATCTCGGACAGGTCCTCCTGATATGCCCAAAACCACCACACTCATAACATTCATCCTGGTACTATGGCTGCTGAAACTGAGACTGACCCGAACGAGGTCGGATAACCTTGGTGATAACTCTGAATAGGAGGTGCACTAATAGGATCTAATGGTGCACTGTAGGCTGTCTGCCAAAATGAGGCACATCAGCACCACGACTCCATAAAGCCTGAAGTGCTGACTGATATGGCCTAGGAGGATGGCCCCTACCAAAAGTACCCCTGCCTCCAGATGAGGCACAACTAAAACTACCAGAATGACGAGGCCTCTTATCAGACCCCTGCCCTCTCTCCTGTGAAAGAACATCCTTGATCCACCTGGTGACATTAGCAGCCGTCTGAAAAGAAATCTTATCCCCAATCTTCTTGGCCATCTGAAGCTTGATAGGATGAGCGAGTCCCTAGATAAACCTCCTCACCCTCTCTCTCTCTCTACCTCTCTCTCTCTCTCTCTCTCGGTAGGAAGAAGAAGAATGGCATGACGGGCTAGATCCACAAAACAAGTCGCATACTAAGTTACTGACATACTGCCCTACTGGAGACGCTCAAACTGTCTGCGGTAACTCTCCCTCAGTGTGATCGGAAGGAACTTCTAAAGGAATAGCTGAGAGAATTTTTCCCAAGTAAGAGAAGGCCTCTGGTAGATATATAATCCTTCTACAACCTCTTGGCGAAACCCATCATCTAAAACACAGCAAAATTGACCCTATTGGTCTCAACTATCCCTATGTTCCGCAACACCTCATGGAAGCGGACAAGATAATCCTGTGGGTCCTCAGAAGGTGCACCACTGAAGCGAACTGGGAAGAGATTGGTGAACTTGTCCAATCTCAATAAGCCTTCAGAAGACATGGTGGGCCTATCACCGGCCTGTGCCGAAATAACCGGCTAAACTACCCCAACTAGCGGGGCTGCTAAAGTCTGATACTGGGGAGCCATCTGCTCTGGAATGTGAGTAGTGGGAGTCTATGCTCCTCCCCTAGCTTGAGAGATGGCTGGTGCCATAGGAAACGTATCGTCCTGAGCCACACTCTCCATAAGTCCCACTAAACGGACCAAAGCATCCTGAAGTACGGGGGTGGCGATGAACCCCTCTGGGACCTGAGCTGGTCTGACAGGTACAGCCTGGGCTGGAACCTCCTCATTAAACTCCACCTGAGGCTCCACCGCTGGTGCTGCTGCTCGAGCTCTAGGCTGAGCACTATCCCTGACTCAACATCTGGCATGACCTCGGTCTCGACCTCTGCCCCTCGTAGGATTTGCTGCTGGGGGCTCCAGCTACTGGCCAGTTGAAGATGCGGTGTGTGTTCTCTCCATCTGCGAGAGAACAAAATAGAAGGGTTTAATCAGCAACAATAGAATAAAATCTCACGACAGAGAAGAATAGAAGTGAAATTGTTCCTAACTCCATAGCCTCTAGAAGATAAGTACGGATGTCTCTGTACCGATCCTCCAAACTCTACTAAGTTTGCTCGTGACTTGTGAGACCTATGTAACCTAGTGCTCTGATACCAACTTGTCACAATCCGGAATTTCTACCGTCGGGACCGTGATAGCGCCTAATAATTTCACTTGCTAGGTAGAACAGTTTATCCATTTTAACGATTTAATATTAAATAATGAAGAAAAACTAAATTAACTGCAATAATCAAAAGTAATAATGCGGAAGCTAAAATAGCCAAAGTTTAATACATCCTTGAACCTGGTGTCACAAGTGCGCGAACTACTAGAATAGTACATACAAAGGTCTGAAATAACATAAAGCTATTTAAAAAGAAGGTACACAGCTAAATAAAAAAAGAAGGGAACTCCAGGAGCTGCGGACGCTGAGAAGTTGTACCTCAAGTCTCCATAGGCTGTCCAATCCGAGCTCACTAATAACCGCTGATGGGATCGACTCCAAAATCTACACAAGAAGTGCAGAGTGTAGTATGAGTACAACCGATCCCATGTACTTTGTAAGTGCCGAGCCTAACCTCGACAAAGTAGTGACGAGGCTAAGGCAAGTCACCTACATTACAACTTGTACGCAGTATGTAATAAAGATAGAAAAAGGAAATATGGAATAGAATAAGACAGTTAATTGAAAATAACTACAGCCTCAAGAATAAGCCAATATCGTCCAGAATTACCAATCCTTAGCATTTCAAATGAGAATACTGAAAAACAACACATCTCAAGGAAATAGAAACACATAGGTTGTTGCGGCGTGTAACCCTATCCCACCATACAACATAGAATCCTCCCTTATTTGACCGTAATAACATCAACAACAGTAAATAACATACATATATTATGGCACGCAGCCCGGTCCCATCGTATAGCAAAATTCATCCTTATTTTACCATATCAATCCAACCTTATTCCACCTTTTACAACGTCCAACCTGATCCCACCATATCAGTACCAAATACTCAATCTACATAGTCAAATTAGCAATTCAAACCACGAAAACCTTTTACGGTCAATAAATACAGAACTGAACCAAAAAGGAAACCTTGTACAACATAGGAATCTACATAATTAATACTACACAGCGAGACCAGTCCAGTAATTGACAATTAGAAAGTCCAAGTAAGTCAGTTTAAGCAAATAGCAGGGAATCATGAAACTATGAAAAGATCTAACATCATTAACAGGAGAGGACATTGATTAATAGGTAGCAAATAAGCATAGAAAGCATTTACAGCATATAACATTTAAGACAGGGAAGGAGATAATAAAAAAGAACATCGGAAAAATCGGGGAAAATAAGAAATTCGGCGGCGTATAAGCAATCGTCACCTCACATATACGCAGCTCACATGAAATTCACATAGCACATAGTCTGAGGGTCCCTAATTCTATCAAGTCAAAGTTAGACTCAACACTTACCTAATTCTAAAGACCACTTAGAGCTCAACCACAGGTTTGCCTTTCAAATAAGCCTCCGAACCGACAATATCTAGCAATTTACCAACCAAACAATTCAAAATAAGCTTTAGGAATTTCCCGTGATTGCAAAAGATTCAATTTAGGTCATTATTGAAAAAGTCGACTCCCAGACCCGCTTGGTCCAAACCCAAAATTTGGACCAAAACCCGATTACCCATTCACTCCCGAGCCCAGTTATGTGATTTATTTTGAAATTCGACTTCAATTTGAAAGAAAATAGGTTAGAATCACTTATCAATGGAATGGGGAAGAAGAGTTCTTTGAAAAATCGCCTCGAGGGTTTTCTAGTTTTGAAAATTTGAAGAATGAACAGAAATCCCGTTTTCCCTTCTTTTACCCAGCTGCAGTTATCGCAATTGCTACACAACGTTTACAATTGTGATTATCGCAATTGCGATCAATTCCACGCAAATGCAAAGAATCTCTGAGCCTGTTATCTTTGCAAATGCGACACATATGTTGCAAATGCTATGCCTATGTCGCAAATGCGAGCCAAGGTCCTTCGCAAAAGGGAACTTCTGACTCGCAAATGCGAGTCTGCCTTGATCTGATTCCAGTCGCAAATATGACAATTTTCCTGCAAATGTGAACCCTGCCCCCATCGCATTTGCGGGCTTCTCTTTGCAAAAGCGAAGCTGACCCAACCCTCTCCCTCTTTGTAAATGTAAGCCTGACTTCGCATTTGCGATCATGTCCTCGCAAAATGGGAGATCTACAAACCTGATGCAGCAGCTATATTTTCTAAGTCCAAATTCACTTTGTAGCCTATCCGAAACTCACCCGAGCCCTCAGGACTCCAAACCAAATATTCATACAAGTTCAAAAATATCATACGAATTTGCTCGCGCGATCAAATCACCAAAATAATACCTAGAACTACGAATTGAATACCAAATCAAATCAAACTTTCTAGAAAACTTTGAAACTTTAATTTTAACAATCGGACGTTCGAATTACGTCAAACGAACTCTGTTTCTCATCAAATTTGACAGACTAAGTCGTAAATATAGTAATGGACCTATACTGAGTTCTTTAACCAAAATACGAACCTGATATCAATAAAGTCAAACATTGGCTATACTTTCAAAGTCATTAAGATTTTAAACATTCAAATTCCAACAAAATGCGATAACTCGAGTTAGGGACCTACGAATTCGGTTCTGGGCATACGCCCAAGTCCTAAATCATGATAAGACCCACCCGAATCGTCGAAGTATGGATCAGGATCCGTTTGCTTAAAATGTTGACCTATGTCAACTCAACTGGATTTCAAGGCAAAAAAAATATTTTTTTATTAGTTTTTAATAGAAAAGCTTTCCGAAAAAAATACCCGAACTGTGCATGCAAATTGAGGAGGACTAAAATTAGGTATTTAAGGCTTTGAAATACAGAATTAGGTTCTAAAACATGAGATGACCTATTGGGTCATCACATTTACATGTTCTATCCCTGCGTAAGAATCTTCTATCTATTATAAAATTTACTAAAGATAATGATTATTTTATTGAGTTTCACTCTTGGCATTCTTTGTTAAGGATTTGAAGACCAGAAGAATACTTCTCACATACTCCAGTGATAGTCCTATTTATCCACTGGTGGCTTCTTCATCAAAGTTCAGTCTGTCCCCTTTCAGTATCGCATCCTTATCCGCCTTCTTTGCATCTCTTGAATCAATTGATATTTGGCATGCTCAACTTGGTCATCCTGGAGTTGTTGTTCTAAATTTTTTTCTTTCTAGTAAATTTATTTCCTTTAGTAGAAACAATGAAAGGCAATTTTATTGTCCTTCTTACCTAGTTTCAAAATATGCTACTTTGTCATTTCCTATTAGTCATTCTAAATCAAACTATTATTTAGATTTATTCCATTCCGATGTATGGAGCTTTCTTTGCTTTTCTGTTAGTGGATATGTTATTATGTAATTTTTGTGGATGATTTTTCACGATTTGTATGGCTTTATCCATTGCGCTTTAAACATGAAATTTTTTATTGTTTTCAAAAATTTAAATCTTTTAGTTGAAAAATTATTTTCTACTACCATAAAAACTTTTCGCTTTGATGGTGGCGGTGAGTACACTAACACCAAGTTTCTTACCCTTCTTTCTACTCATGATATTAATTTTCAGACATCGTGCCCTCATACACCCCCAACAAAATGGAGTGTCTTGACGAAAACACAGACAAACTAGTGAAATGGGACGCACGATACTTTTTCATGCTAAGACTTCTCATAGTCTTTGGGTTGAGGCATTTTCTACTGTTGTCTTTCTCATTAATCGATTAACATCTCCAATGTTACAAAATGAGTCACCATATGAGTTGGTTTTCCATACCCTTCCTAACTACTTTTTTTTCGTCCTTTTGGTTGTTTGTGTTAGCCTATTGATGCTTATCGTTGTCATAAATTAGCTTCTCTATCTGTTGCATGTATTTTTCTTAGTTATAGTCCTAACCACAAAGGTTACAGGTGCATGTATTTAACTACAAAAAGAGTTTATATTAGTCGTAGTGTCAGATTTATAGAGCATGTCTTTCCATTAGGCTGTGCCTCGAAAGATATTCCTTCAGTCACCCCTTCTTCTTCCCTTATTTTTCCTGCCCCAGTTATGGATATAGATACTCATACTTCCTCCTCTTCAACTTCTCCAACTACTTCCTCTACACCTCAATCATCCACTAATATGACTAATCCAAGTTCAACAACTATATTTTCTCAGCCATATACCCCATATTTACCTCCATTTTCTCATTTCATGATTATGAGAAGTATGGTAGGTACTCAAAAACCAAATTCCAAATATACTCTTCTTACCTCTCACCTAGAGTCTCTTCCTATTGAACCTACTTATTTTTCCTTTGCAATTAAAGATCCTAAATGGTGTGATGCAATGGTAGAGGAATTCAATGCCTTTCTTAAAAATCTAACCTAGACTCTTGTATCATACCATCCATATATGAACGTAATTGGAAATAAATGGGTTTATCGAGTCAAACAAAAGGTTGATGGGTCTCTTGAATGTTGTAAGGCTCGTCTGGTCGCAAAGGGTTATAATCAACAAAAAGGCATTGACTTTAATGAAACTTTTAGTCCAGTTGTTCGTAACTATCCATTTAGTGATTTCTTTAGCAATATCTCGAGGTTGGAATCTTAGGCAGTTAGATGTTAAAAATGCTTTCTTACATGGTTTTATTAATGAAGAGGTTTATATGTCTCAACCACAAGGTTTTTCAAATCCTAATTTTCCCAATCATGTTTGTAAACTTCAAAAAGCTCTTTATGGACTTAAACAAGCTCCACGTGTATGGTTTTCTCGATTTAGCTCCTCTCTTCTGTCTTATGATTTTCATAATAGTCGTGCAAATACTTCCTTATTTATATTTCATTGTGACTCTCACTATATTATTCTTCTTCTTTATGTAGATGATATTATTATTACATGCTCTAATCTAACTTTTCTTGACCGCTTTATTCATAACCTAAAGTCTCTATTTTTCTATGAATGATCTAGGGCCTCTTAATTACTTTTTTGGCATCCATGTTGCAAAAGCATCAAATGCACTTCATTTATCTCAAAGAAATATGCTCATGAACTCATTGCCCAAGCATCCTTAATTGGTTGCAAACTTGTCCGCTCCCCTACATCTGGTTTTCGACCATCTCCCTCTGAGGACGATGTACTTTATGATCCTTCTGAATATCATAGTCTTGCGAGTGCTTTGCAGTATTTAACTATAAGTAGGCCTGATATTTCTTTTACTATAAATATTGTCTCTCAATTCATGAGTACTCCTCGTACTATTCACCTTACTGCCGTTAAACGAATCCTTCGTTATCTGGCTGGTACAAAATCTCTTGGGCTTCACCTGAAGTCATCCTTAAACCTCTCTCTCACAGCATATTCGGATGCTAATTGGCTGGATGTCCTGATACTCATAAATCTACTACTAGTTTTGCTATTTTCCTTGGACCAAATCTAATTTCTTGGAGTTGTAAGAAGCAACCTATTGTTTCCTGCTCTAGCACTAAAGCTTAATACCGAGCCTTAGCTTACATGGTAGCTGAATTATCATGGCTCCAACATCTACTTTGTGACTTGGGTACACCGCTCTATGATCCTCCTTTGATGCTATGTGACAATGTTAGTGCTTTATATATGTGCACCAATCCCATTTATCGCTCGTACAAAGCATTTGGAGATTGATTTTCATTTTATTTGTGAACGTGTTGTTGCTAGTTCTATTTTGGTTCGCTATATATCTATTGACATGTAGCTTGCAAACATTCTCACTACAGGTTTATCTTCTCACCACCTTTCATTTCTTCGTGACAAGCTTCATATTTCTACTAATCCATGTTCAGCTTGAAGGGGCGTGTTAATGTATTATAGTTTGGTTTGAATAGGAGACTGCAATTAGATAGAGATCAGGAGTCTTATTGTTATCTCATTAAAGGGTTTGATTATCACTTATACTTTGTATCATCTTATAAATAGCAACACAACAAAGCAAAAAGGTGTGTAGGTTATTTCTCAACACTTTAAGAGACAAATAAATGTTTTGTCTTTACGGTTTACTAATACATGAGCGAACATTAAATCTGAATCTAACGTTGTCTAGAAATATAACTTCCAATAGTTATATTTGTACAAATTTTGAAAGTAGGGATACAATCTAAATGATGTTAAGAGGGGAATATTTGCAGTCAGTGGCGAAGTGCTTGTCAAAGAATAGTAAGTATATTTACTTTTTTGATGAGAAATAGTTTACGGGTGAAAAATACTGAAGGTGTATATTTGAATATTACTACTTGGATGTAAAAAGAATATAGATAATGTAACCAAATTATAGTGAAGCGTTATTTTTTCAATTAAAAAGACACCAAGATAATTTTTTTTTTTAAATTGTAGGGCTTAAACCCCGAAGGGAGCCCTTCCAAAAATTCTCAACGGCCAAGGGCGAACCCATGATGAAGAAGGGGTTTGGAAATAGTTTTCAACCAGCAATAGACACGCCTCAATTAGAACCTCACTAGCTGTGTCATTGCCCCAAGTGCAAAGATACACCAAGGTGATTGAATCTTGCTATACGAGAAAAAAGAAAAACACAGGTTGCGATAGACCTTCGACCTAATCTCATTAAGTTTAAGAAAGAGGAAATAATTATTCTTTATACAAATGGATAATCAAAGACTAACAATAGTTTATTAAAGACCACCATGGTTAGTGAAACAAAGGAATCAAAAAGTCATTCCTAAAATTGTTGAAGATTCATCTCATGATCGCTTCTATCTTTCTTCTAATTAAGCTTTTTCTTAAAAGACACTTGTGTTTGACCCAAAAACTGCTTTTGAGAATAAACAGTTAAATTTGTATTTTTTAGGGCGCACCACTAGGAATTTGTTTGATTCGAGATAATTACAAATAATAAATGATAATAAATAAGAAAGTGCATAATAGATTAAATAGAATGATGAAGCAGAGAAAATTCTTCTTAATTTTCGATCCCTAAGCAATCTTCGATCGTAGGAGTGATTGAATTACAAAACTATTGAAAAAGAACCTAATATAAGGTGATATTTTGTATCAAGAGGGTTTTTTTTCTCTTTTCTAATGCCCCTCTCTTGAAGCATTAGGGTAACCTTAATAGTGGTGGATGGAGTGATATCGTTCTGATTTTCGAGCCAGTACGCTAGGGGGTTAGGTAATGGAGAGCGGGATCCTCGATAGTGGTAATCATTCTAGCATAACATTGATATCCACGATCTAAGGATGTGGTTGGATGAGTCTCCAAATATGTATTCCTACCTCTCGAATGCATGACCTTCTAATGACCATTATCCTCATATCAAGAGGGCCTGTGGAACCTGGAACCAGGTCCCACCACTCATCTCGATCTCTGGATCTCACTTGCCACGTGGGACTTTCTGGGCGCGCCATGTGAAGAGGGTAAATTTTACCATAAAACTTGAACATCAATAAATGATCGCATGCAAATTTATACAACCCTCTCGGTTATCCCCTCGGCTTGATTAATCAAACATGGCATGGGCATGACGAAGGATTTACATAATGGACCTCGGTACGACCCTATGATGACTGTGAAATCCTATTGACGAGGCTATCCGACATGGGCAGGTGTTGATGGGAATGGACTGTGGCACGACGACATGTGGATTAGATGTCAAAGCTTAACAAGACCATTTGGATGGACATACGTTCATGGGGGAGACAAAACTCTTCTTTTCTAGGGATCGCTTCAAGTGTTTGAGATAGACTGGTTTTATTCGGGACCATGTGAAGGATTTTTCATCCTTGTTGCTGGACATCCAAAATATGTCGGATGAGGATAAATTGCACAATTTTCATTTTCGGAATGCAAGACTGGGCACAAAACGAAATTCGTAGCAGAAAGTTAAAGATCTGCCTAGTGTAATTGCGACAGCGGATGCATTGATGGATTTTCTCCACAACCTCTACCAATTTCGAAGTGTCCGTGGGCTTCTGTTTTTATGGACTTTATCAGTGAGCTTCCAAAAGTTAATGGCATAGCATCAATTATGGTGGTGGTAGAGAGATTCTCAAAGTATGAAATTTTTGTTGTTGCTCCAACGTTTTGTTCTTCTGAAGTAGCTGTTGAATTATTCTACAAGCATGTTGTGAAACACTTTGGGTTCTAAGGGATATTGTGAGTGATCGGTATCCGAGATTTACAGGCCGATATTGGATTGATTTATTCAAATTCTTGGGGACTAATTTGAAATTCTCGATTGCAAATCACCCACAAAACCGATGGGCAGACCGAGCGTATCAATCATCTACTTGAAAAGTACCTGAGGCATCATGTGACTGCTAATCAGAGGAATTGGGTTGAGTTACTAGACAGTG
Organism: Nicotiana tabacum; assembly: GCF_000715075.1. Classification (NCBI taxonomy): domain Eukaryota; kingdom Viridiplantae; phylum Streptophyta; class Magnoliopsida; order Solanales; family Solanaceae; genus Nicotiana; species Nicotiana tabacum. The sequence goes on from NC_134095.1 coordinate 41,820,083, forward strand.
CACAGTTGTGTTACAACTTGCACAAGTCTTGGGCAACTGAAATGAGTCCATTTGAGATTGTGTTGGGAAGACGGCCTGACACGCCACTGGAAGTTGCTCAGTTGAAATCAGGGGCCAAGTGTCTTGCTGCCTATAGATATGTTCGAGACAAGCATGAGTTACTAGCTGAGGTGAGAGACAACTTGAGAAGAATGGCTAAAAATGAAAAGGAATGCTGACATAAATAGGCAGCCTTTGGAGTTCAATGTTGGTGACAAGGTGTTGCTGAAGCTTACTCTACAGATTTAGAAGAAAATCAGTAGCAAGACGCGTCATCATGGAATGATTCCAAAGTATGACAACCCGTTTGAAGTTGTAAAGAAGGTGGGTGAAATGTCCTACCGGCTGAATCTGCTGGAACGTTTCAAAATTCACCCAACTTTTCATGTGAATTTCTTGAAACGGTTCCATGAAGATGTTGAGGATCCAACAAGGGCGGTGCCAAAGTGTGCTCCTCCAGTAGAGTGCAAGCAATTTGAGGAGACTATTGAGAAGATTTTGGATCACCATACGCTAGGTCAAACTAAAAATAACAGGCCGATAGAGTTCCTGGTTCAATGGACAAGAAAGCAGGAGTGTGATGCAACTTGGGAGAAAGGACCGTTTCTATGGCAATTCCAGGATCAAAGGAAGGCGTATCTGGACTCTGCCTCGTCGAGGTTAACGAGCTCATCTGGTGGGGGAAGTTTGTTAGTCCCTCGGCTTGATCGATCGAACATGGCATGGGCGTGATGAGGGATTTACATGATGGACCTCAGCACGACCCTATGATGACTGTGGCATCCTATTGATAAGGTTGTCCGACATGGGCAGGTGTTGATGGGCATGGACTATAGCACGACAGCATATGAATTAGGTTCCAAGGCATGACAAGACCATGGCATTGGCATGGTCATGGCAAGGCAAAGACAACGAGAAGCAAAAGCATAAGAAGGGCTGGAAAAACTAAGGCAAGCTAAGGCAGGGCGTGGCAAGGCAGATGAGGGCGGACAAGGCAGTGTTATAGGCGAGCTGTGCATGCGGCATTGGTAGAAATGCGCGCAAGGCAAGCTGCACATTGTCATGGCGCGAAGGCATGACAAGGTTGGGCTCGTTGGCGCCAAAATTCGAAGGCTGCACCCATGTGCCACGTGCATGTAAGGTAGTTGGCCAGTTGGACAATTTCCTGTTTTTCAGCATGAGTGGCTATGCGGGGCTTGGGCAGTTGTCTGTTTTGAAATTTGAAATTTGAAATCCTTTGCAGTTGGGGATGTCAACTGCTAGATTAGGATAAGGCTGTGAGCCAAAAACGTTTGCCTATATATGCTTAAGCTAGGCAGACTTGTCAAGGCAGAGTTTTGGCTTTCTTTGGCTATTTTTTTGTAAGGTTTTTGTATGTGTTTCTTTGTAGCATGTGTAATACAAAGTTGCGAAGTGATTCCTGTAAACTGTGTCTTGTCTGATTTCTGTTGCCTTTTATATTCTAATTATCAAACCAAAACGTAAGGGAAAAAGGAAGAGGGTTAATTCATTGTTGTGTGACTGTCGTGCAGTGTCAAAACGAAAAAAATGGACCCTGTAACGCCCTCCCCTTTTTGTAGTTGGATCTTCATGCCGATTATTTTCAAAAAATAAAACATTATGGAATTCAAATAATAAGAGGAGACCCGTGATTCTTTACTATTGAACGTAGCCTTTACAAAAAGTTTCAATTAAAGCAAAACAAAAATTAAGGAGCCACAAAAGCAGCTTCTTTTGCGTCAGTAATGAGGCATGTTAATTTACCTTTGCACCAAGTTTAGGAACTAAAAGAGAGTTGTATAAATTGAGTTTGGAAAGCGCATGAAAGAAAAGAGAGAAGGGGCGTTGCAATACTGGAGGAAGAGGCCCCTCCAATGTAACTAAAATCAGGGTTAAGTACACAAAATGATTAATCCTTTAAGTCATTAACATAGATCAAATTAAACAAAAATGTAATATTCCCTTTCACAATTAGACTACCCTCGCAAATGATTCTTGTTCTTTTTCTTCTTTTCCTATCAATTGTTACGTTGGCGTCTAGAATGGGCAAACTAATAAATTTCAAGACATAATTGTCAACCAAGTACCACTTTGCTCAAAATCTTCTCAATCAAGTACTATATATGTATGTACATCTGTATTTTGGGGGAGGGTTATAGCATCAAAAGTTGTCATCTCAACTACTTATTTCGTTACTTTTTTGAAAAATGTTTTTTTTTTATACCAAATACGCCCTAATGGGCAAAGAGAAGGGGGGAAAACAGTATAGTCGTATGGAGCAGGGTGGTCATGTTACAGTAGTTTAGTTATATATAATTATGGATATCGAGTTGGAGCTTAGGTATAAAGTTTTCATTATTACAAAGTGTTTTTTCTGACGCATATTCAAATTAATCAACCTTAAAACAGGTATCGGGAAACCAAAAAACAGAGCTATATAATTTTGGACATGGTGTGTACCCATTGATACAAAGGTCCAAAATATAACTGATTGGCATCACATGCTAAAAGAGTTGGAACACCAAAAGTATTCGGCCCCTCCATGTGCACTGCCTCCTTCATCTTCACTCCTCACTCATCGCCAGCTTATATATATTTTACTTAACAAAAAGATGCACCTTTTTAATTTCTTCTACACTATAACTCAGCCTTTAAAATTAAATCACTTCTGAAAAACAGAAATTAGTGACAGAAAGATTTAGTAGCTAAACAAAAAAATTCGTTGTATCAAGAAATTATATATGTTAGCTACAAGCTATTTAACGACAAAATTCATAGGTAGTTTCAGTGTTGAACCAACTCAATCAAGAACATATGCATGAAGTTAATTATTCTATCATATTGAAGCAACTTATACAGTGTGGAAATTATACAACTTCTGAGATAAAAACTAAGGCAACTACTACAAACACTGCAATGTTGAGATAAACTGTTAGAGAAAGAGCAGAAGAAACAGGTGAAAAAGCAGAAGGTGCAAGAGCAGCAGAATCAGGGCCAATAGGGAACATTTCATCATCTGGATTTTTGCTAGGATTTGAAGGAATAGTTGGCACAGAAGAAACAGAAGAAGCAGGAGGTACAACCCCACCAGGAGAAGGCAAGAGAGGTGCAATATCTGGAGATATCTCTGAAAATGGAGATGAGGCCACTTCCACTGGTGGATTTGCAATAAACTCTACTGGGGTTGCTGATATTAATCTGGCCATAATAAATATTGCTGCTACAACAACAAAGCAAAAGTTGCTGCCCATTCTCACACCTTGAATTCAATTCAATTCTTTTCTCTTACTAATGATGAAGAAATCAATATCACATAACCTTTTTTTTCTCTTTCTTTCTTTCTTGGAGAAAGATTTGAGAAAGTAGGGTTATGGGGGGCTATGATTAAAGGTGACCAAAAGGTTTGACAATTTATATGAATTGTGTGAGTGGTATGATTTATGTGTACAGGTTGGCATGTTAGGAAGTAGACAAAAATTCTCTTGGTGATTATGATATTTTATTCTTTTAACTGCTTTGTTTAAATTATTACATGCTTTTATCTAAAGGGTCTTTTATATAGGTTCTGATCTGGGATCCTCTCAAAGTTAATTATTGGGCAGTGGGCTATATTGCTTTTCTATTGCCCTAGTTGCAAATCACTGTTGGACTTCTGCTGTCTCAAGTACATGAACTAGCAAAATATTACTGTAGTTTCAAATAGTTAATAAATTTGTTTCAAATATATAGTTGATGTTTTATAAAAACAAAAACATTCAGTTTGAAGTATTACTTTTTTTTTTTTTCTTTCCAATCCGTCCTTACTGCTCTAATAGGTAAATATTAATTAAGTAAAACGTTTAAAAGATAAAAATAACAATTTAGACATATATTCTTATTATTAAGACTATGAAAGACGTGCAAGATCCTTAAATGATACTCTCTCCGTTTCAAATTAAATGAGCTATTTTCGTTTTTAGTCTGTTTTAAAATAAATGACACATTTATAAACTTGGAAATAATTCAACTTTAAAGTTTTCATTTTACTCATGTTATCCTTAGGGTCTATTTGAAAAGTCACCCGGTAATTGAAATCGATGTAGTTACTAGGATAGTAATTACATAATATGGTAATTACAACGACCTATTTGTTTGTCATAACGTAATTACAGTTTAATTACAAGTGTACTGTTTGGTTGCACAAGTGTAATTGCACAGTTAGATTAAATTTTAAATAAAGTAATTATCAAAACTTAAAAGTTAATATAATAACTATATACCTATAAATAATTTTTTATAAGTATAAATAATATTATATTTGGTATTTGAGATGCATATTTTTCTTGAATATACATTAATTGGTATATATTTATAACTAATATTATAAAAATAATTCATATAAATTTTCTAAATTAATAATATTTAGTTTATTAATTATAAAAACTAAAAACATAGATTTTGCAAGAACATCATGGAATTCATGTTTGGTACAATAAATTAATATTCATAAATATAATGTCATAACATTATTCAAATATTTGACAAAACTAATCTATCAATCCTAACTAAAAAATGAACAACATGTAGTGTGAAATAATAAGTCAATACTACTAAAATAAGTAAATTGAAATCATAAATATAAAACAATTTAAAATTCAAAAAAAATTAGTTTAACATATGTCAAATTTCAGCATAATAAAATAATTTCCAATACAACTTAAGTGTTACGATCCGGATTTTCCATCCTCGGGAGTCGTGATGGCGCCTACTTGTAAAAGCTAGGCAAGTCGAGTGTTACAGATTTTATTACCCCTTTTTCCCTAACCTTTTAATAATTCAAATTAATTCTCTGAATAATAATAATAATAATAATAATAATAATAATAATAATAATAATAATAATAATAATAATAATAATAATAATAATAATAATAATAATAATAATAATAATAATAATAATAATAAGGAATGTGGAAGAAGAAATCTCGTAATTTAACTTAATACAAATATGATTCCATAGAAATAATCCACCCAGAACTGGTGTCACAATCTCACGGGCCATCTAGGAATACTACGAATAGGGTCTGAACAAAGAAAATACATGTATGTCTCTGAAATAAGTAAGAGCAGAAGGAAATAGGATAGAAGGGGACGCCAAGTCCTGCGGATGTCTGCAGGACTACCTCGGGTCTCCGTTGGACTAAAGGCAGCAACCTCACTATGGTCCAAATGCTCCAGCATCGGGATCTGCATACAGTGTAGAGTGTAGTATCAGCACAACCGATCTCATGTGCTGGTAAGTGTCGAGCCTAACCTCAGCGAAGTAGTGACGAGGTTAGGACAAGACTACCAAATAAACTTGTGCAGTTAAATTATATACGGCAAATAATGATAACAAAAACTAGCAGTTAAAGATGGGAAGGGGGAACATGTTGCGAGGAATATCAAGTACTAACAAAATTTCAGTAGAGAAGCATAAAGAACACCATAAATTTCATATCAGCAAGAATAAGGAAAGCAGTAACAAGTGCACGGCATCACCCTTCGTGATTTTACTCTCGTTCTCACCATAAGAATCAATATTCACGTTTATTCTTTCTTATTGCGGTGTGCAACTCGATCCCAATCATATAATACTGTTGCGGCGTGCAATCCGATCTCAATCATATAATATTATTGCAGCGTGCAACCCGACCCCACCTGGCCACCCTTATTACTCCTTGTTGCGGCGTGTAACCCGATCCCATATAATATTATTGCGGCGTGCAACCCGATTCCAATATACAAATCAACACCAATCACAAAAGAATTCTGGCAAGGGAACAATAGTATAACAACAATATTCCGACAAGGGAAACAATATCATAAGTAATAACATCCCGGCAAGGGAAACAATATCATAAACAATAATATCCCGGCAAGGGATTCAACAATATCTCATCTCGTTTCCACAATCACTTCACAACATAAGTCTCAACTTGAGCCAATGCTCAACAATGGTCAATTACCAAGAATACTTTCATAAGCCTTGTTCAACATTTATAATCATCATATTAAGCGTGGACAATACATAACAGAGTCACAACAATCATAGTATAAGACTCACGGGCATGCTTGAAATCAACGTATAGATACTCGTCACCATACCTATACGTCGTACTCAACACTTAGCACGTAGCAAGTAAGACCACAACTCCTATTCCCTCAAGTTAAGCTTAGACCAAACACTTACCTCAAATTCCACGGCCAAACTCAAGCCTCAAGCACCATTGTTCCTTTAGATTTTGCCTCCAATTTACTTGTATCTAACCCAAATTAATTTAACAACATCAATAAATGCTAAAGAATTCAACCCCAATGCTAAATTATAGGTTTTCTATCATTTTCCTCAAAAAGTCAAAAATCGACCCCGAGCTCGCTTGGTCAAAGACCGAGGTTCGGACCAAAATCCAATTACCCATTCACCCATGAGCCCAAATATTCAATTAGTTTTGAAATCCGACCCCAAATCGAGGTCTTAATTCCAATTACACAAAAAGCCCTAATTCCACCCAAAATCCCTAATTCTACCATGGAAGAACAAGATTTAGGCCTAGAAATCTAATGGGTGTTGATGAAAAATGAAGGATATGGGTTTAAGAGCACATACCTATGATTTGATATTGAAACTCTTCTTCAAAAATCGCCCAAGGTCTGATTTTAGGGAAGGAGATATGAAAATATGGCTTATTCTCGCTTTGGTTCTATTTTTAATTCATTGGACAGACCTTCTTCGCGTTCCCGAAGCTTTGACTAGAAGAGCATTCGCGTTCGCGAGGTACTGTATGCGTTTGCAAAAGTTCACCCCCCCTGACCTTCGCATTCGCGAGCCAATCGCCGCGTTCGCGTAGAGCATTTTCCCTACCCCCAGTTCCCTGCAAAATGGCCTTCGCGTTCGCGATAGCCAGGTCGTGTTCGTGAAGGGTAACACTCCTAATGCTTCGTGTTCGCGACTTGTGCCTCACGTTCGCGTGGAAGGAATTTCCTTCAGACAACTTTTACTCTTCGCGTTCGCGAGAGTCCCTTCGCGAACGCGAAGAACAAAATACCAGCACACCAGAAGCAGTAATACAGCAGAAAATCTTAAGTCCAAAACACCCCGGAACCTATTTGAAACTCACCCGAGCCCTCGGGGCTCCAAATCAAATATGCACACAAGCCTATAAACATCATATGGACTTACTCGTGTGATCAATCGTCAAAATAATATCTTTAACAACGAATTTAGCATCAAAATCAAAGAAAAATCTCAAGAACTCTTATGTTTCAAATTTCACAACCGAGGGTCCGATTCACGTCATATGAATTTCGTTTCTTACCAAATTTTACAGGCACAACTTAAATACCATATTAGACCTGTACCGGGCTCCGAAAGCAAAATACGGGCCCGATACCATCAAATTCAAACATCTTTAAATTTCCAAAAACTCATATAATTTCAGTTAAATAATTTCTTTCAGAAATTCATTTCTCGGGCTTGGAACCTCGGAATTCAATTTCGGGTATACGCTCAAGTCCCATATTTTTCTACGGACCCTCCGGAATCGTCAAATCACAGGTTCGGGTCCGTTTACCCAAAATGTTGGCCGAAGTCAGCTTAAATTCAATTTTAAAGGCAAAATTAGCATTTTCCTCAATTTTTCACATAAAAGCTTTTCGGATATACGCCCGGACTGTGCATGCAAATCGAGGTGAGACAAAAGGAGGTTTTCAAGGCCTCAGAACACAGTTTGACTTTTAAAACAAGTGATGACCTTTAAGGTCATCACATTCTCCACCTCTAAAACAACTGTTCGTCCTCGAACGGACATAAGAAGAGTACCTGAGCTGGGAAAAAGATAGGGATAACGGCTCCGCATATTGGACTCGGACTCCCAAGTAGCTGCCTTGACAGGCTGACCTCTCCATTGAACACGAACCGAAGGAAAACTCTTTGATCTTAACTGACGAACCTGCCAGTCTAGAATAGCTACCAGCTCCTCCTCATAGGACAAGTCCTTGTCCAACTGGACAGTACTGAAGTCTAACATGAGATGGATCGACGTGATACTTCTGAAGCATGGACACATGAAACACTGGGTGCACAGCTGATAAACTTGGTGGCAACACAAGTCTATAAGCCACCTCTCCCACTCGATCAAGAATCTCAAAAGGACCAATGAACCTAGGGCTTTGCTTGCCCTTCTTCCCAAATCTCATCATGCCATTCATGGGCGACACCCAAAGTAACACCCGCTCTCCGACCATGAATGCCACATCACGAACCTTACGGTCGGCATAACTCTTTTGCCTAGACTGAGCTGTACGAAGCCTATCCTGAATGATCTTAACAATGTCCAAGGCATCCTGTACTAGATCCGTACCCAAAAACTGAGCCTCTCTCGGCTCAAACAACCCAACCGGCGATTGACACCGCCTACCATATAATGCCTCATAGGGAGCTATCTGGATGCTCGACTAATAGCTGTTGTGGTAGGCAAACTCCGCTAAAGGCAAGAACTGATCCCAAGAGTCTCCAAAGTCAATAAAACAAGCTCAGAGCATATCCTCCAAAATGTGAATAGTACGCTCGGACTGTCCATCCATCTGAGGATGAAATGTTGTGCTCAACTCGACTTGTGTGCCCAACTCACACTGAACTGCCCTCCAAAAATGTGAGGTAAACTGCGTACCTCGGTCAAAAATGATAGACACGGGCACACCATGAAGACGAACAATCTCCCAGATATAGATCTCAGCTAACCTCTCTAAAGAATAGGAGACTACCATAGGAATGAAATGTGTTGACTTGGTTAGCCTATCAACAATAACCCACACTGCATCGAACTTCCTCTGAGTCCGTGGAAGTCCAACAATGAAGTTCATAGTGATACGCTCCCACTTCCACTCAGGAATCTCAATCCTCTGAAACAAACCACCAGGACTCTGATGCTCGTACTTTACCTGCTAACAATTCAAACACCGAGCCACATATGCGACAATATCCTTCTTCATCCTCCTCCACTAGTAATACTGCCGCAAGTCCTGATACATCTTAGTGGCCTGGATGAATAGAGTACCGGAAACTATGGGCCTCCTCTAGAATCAACTCTCAAAGTCCATCCACATTAGGCACACAAACTCGACTCCGCATCCTCAAAACTCCATCATCTCCTACTGTAACCTACTTGGCACCATCGTGTCGCGCTGCGTCCCTAAGGACACATAAATAAGGATCATCATACTTTCGATCTCTGATACGCTCAAATAATGAAGAACGAGTGACTATACAAGCTAACACATGGCTGGGCTCAGAACATCCAACCTCACAAACTGATTTGCTAAAGCCTGAACATCCAAAGCAAGTGGTCTCTCACTGACCGGAATGTACGCAAGACTGCCCATACTGACTGACTTTTTACTCAAAGCATCGGCCACTATATTTGCTTTCCCTGAATGATATAAGATGGTGATATCATAGTCTTTCAATAGCTCCAACCACTTTTTCTGCCTCAAATTTAGCTCCTTCTGCTTGAACAAATACTACAGACTCTTGTGATTCATGAACACCTCACATGACACGCTATATAAATAGTGCCTCCAAATCTTCAGCGCGTGAACAATGACTGCTAGCTCCAAATCATGAACTAGAGAATTCTTCTCGTGAATCTTCAACTGTCGCGAAGCATATGCAATAACCTTGCCATTCTGCATCAACACCACACCGAGTCCAATACGAGATGTGTCACAATATATTGTATATGGCCCTAAACCTGTAGGCAATACCAATACTGACGTCGTGGTCAAGGCTGTCTTGAGATTCTGAAAGTTCGCTTCACACTCGTCCGGCCACCTAAACTGGGCACCCTTCTGGGTCAACCTGGTCATCGGGGCTGCAATAGATGAAAACCCCTCCACAAACTGACGGTAATAGCCCGCCAAACCCAAGAAACTCCGGATCTCTATAGTTGATGCGGGTCTAGGCCAGTCTTTGACTGCCTCTATCTTCTTCAGATCCACCTGAATAGCCTCTGCTGATACAATGTGACCCAAGAATACAACTAAACTCAACCAGAACTCACATTTCAAAAACTTAGCATATAACTGACTATCCCTCAAAGTCTGGAGAACGGCTCGAAGATGTTGCTCATACTCCTCTCAGTTGCGGGAATAGATCAAAATATCATCAATGAAGACTATCACGAAGGAATCCAAGTAAGGCTTGAACATTCGGTTCATCAAGTCCATAAAAGTTGCTAGGGCATTCGTCAATCTAAATGACATCACCAAGAACTCATAATGCCCGTATCGAGTGCAAAAAGCTGTCTTAGGGACATTGGATGCCCTGATCCTCAACTGATGGTAGCCAAATCTCAAATCAATCTTCGAAAACACTTTGGCACCCTGAAGCTGATTAAACAAATCATTAATCCTCGGCAATGGGTATTTGTTCTTGATTGTGACCTTGTTCAACTACCGATAATATATACACATCCTCATCAACCCATCCTTCTTCTTCACAAACAACATTGTTGCACCCTAGGGCGAGACACTAGGTCTAATAAAGCCCTTATCAAGAAAGTCTTGCAGCTGCTTCTTCAATTCTTTCAACTCTTGCGGGGCCATACGATATGGCGGAATAGAAATGGGCTGAGTGCCCGGAGCCAAATCAATGCAAAAGTCAATATCCCTATCGGATGGCATCCCCGACAGGTCTGAAGGAAATACCTCAGGAAACTTACGAACAACAGGCACAGAATCCATAGAAGGAACCTCGGCACTAGAATCCCGAACATACCCCAAATAGGCCAACCATCCCTTATCAACCATATGTCGAACCTTCATATATGAGATAACCTTACCGGTGGAATGACCAGGAGTCCCTCTCCACTCTAAATGAGGTAAACCCGGCAAGGCTAAGGTCACGGTCTTGGCATGATAATCCAAGATAGCGTGGTAAGGTGAAAACCAGTCCATCCCCAATATGACATCAAAATCAACCATATCCAAAAGTAACAGATCTACTCGAGTCTCAAGACCCCCAATCACAACTATACATGAATGATGGACACGATTTACCACAATAGAATCACCCACCGGTGTAGACACATATATAGGAGTACTCAAAGAATCACTAGGCATAACCAAATACGGGGCAAAATAAGATGACACATAGGAATATGTAGACCCTGGATCAAATAGAACTGAAGCATCTCTACTACAAACCAGAACAGTACCTATGATAATTGCATCGGAGGCCTCAGCCTCGGTCTTGGATGGAAGAGCATAACATCGGGGCGGGGCCCCATCACTCTGAACTACATCTCTGGGACGGCCTCCTGCTGGTTGGCCTCCACCTCTAGCGGCCTGACCTCCACCTCTAATACCTCTACCTCTAGCTCTAGCACCTCTACCTCCACCTCTAGCTGGCTAAGTGGGCGGTGGAATACCCGGTGCCTGAACTATAGCACGGGAACCCTGATGCTGCGGCTGAACACCCACTAATCTCGGACAAGCCCTCCGGATATGACCATACTTACCGCACTCAAAGCATCCACCTGAGTGTTGCGGTTGAGGAAATTGAGACTGACCCTGGGGGCTGGCTGACCATGATAATAGCTCTGAAGAGGAGATGCTCTAATAGGAGCTGGTTGTCCTGAAGGAGGTACATAAGAACCATGCCCTCTTGAAGCTCCATGAGATGCCAGTAGTGCTGAATGAAATGGCCTGGAAGGATAGCCCCTACCAAAAGAATCCCTGCCTCCAGACAAGGCATCACTGAACCTGCCAGAATGATGGGGCCTCTTGTCAGACCCCTGACCACTCCCCTGTGATAGAACCATCTCAACTCTCCTGGCTACATTGGTCGTATCCTGAAAAGAAATCTCGCTCACCGTCTCTTTAGCCATATGCAATCGAATAGGTTGAACGAGTCCCTCAATCTCTCTCTCTTGGTGGGAAGTATAAGAAGAGCATTACGGGCCAAGTCAATAAATCTGGTCTCGTACTGAGTGATGTTCATAGAACCCTGCTAGAGACGCTCAAACTGCCTCCGATAGTTCTCCCTCTGAGTGATAGGAAGAAACTTCTACAGAAATAGCTGAGAGAACTGATCCCAAGTCAAAGTCGGTGACCCCATTGGTCTCCACTATCCCCATGTTCCATAGAACCTCATGACAGTTGTCCAAATAATCCTGGGGATCCTCAGAAGACGTACCGCCAAAAGTGGTAGTAAAAAGCTTGGTGAACCTGTCCAACCTCCACAAGGCATCAACAGACATAGATGGCCCCTCACTGGTCTGTGCCACAATACCCGAATGAACTACCCCAACTGGCTGAGCTGCTGGAGTCTGAAAGTGGGGATCCATATGCTCTGGAGTGCGAGTAGCAGAAGTTTGGGCTCCTCCTCCAGCATGAGAGACAGTTGGTGCTACAATGTCTGAGAGACACCTCCATAAGGTCAACTAGACAGACCAGAGCATCCTGAAGTACCGGGGTGGCGATGAACCCCTCTAGAACCTGAGTTGGTCCTGTTGGAACTGACTGGGTTGGAACCTCATCGTCGAACTCACCTTGAGGCTCCGCCGCTGGTGCTGCTGCTCGAGCTCTTAGTTGAGCTCTGCCTCTGCCTCGAGCCCTAGCACGGCATCGACCTCTACCCCTCGCAGGAGCTGCTGGTCAGCTGATGAAGCAGTACGTATTCTCACCATCTGCAAAAGAACAGAGTGAAAGTTCAGTTAGTATTGAGAAATCAAGTCGCACGATAGGAAAGAATAGATATGAAGTTTTTCCTAACTCTGTAGCCTCTTGGGACAAACATAGACGTCTCCGTACCGATCCCTCAGACTCTACTAAGCTTGTCCGTGAATTGTGAGACCTAAGCAACCTAGAGCTCTGATACCAACTTGTCACGACCCGGATTTCCCACCTTTGGGAGTCGTAATGGTGCCTACTCATGAAAGCTAGGCAAGTCGAGTGTTACAGATTTTATTATCCCTTTTTTCTTACCGCTTTTAAGAATTTCAAATTAACATATGATCAAAAACGTAATAATAATAATAAAAAGGAATGTGGAAGACGAAATCTAGTAATTTAACTTAATACAAATATGATTCCATAGAAATAATCCACCCAAAACTGATGTCACAATCTCACGAACTATCTAGGAATACTACAAATAGGGTCTGAACAAAGAAAGTACATGTCTATCTCTGAAATAAGTAAGAATAGAAGGAAATAGGATAGAAGGGGATGCCAAGGCCTGCGGATGTCTGCAGGACTACCTCGGGTCTCCGTTGGACTGACGGCAGCAACCTCATTGTGGTCCAAATGCTTCACCATCGGGATCTGCACACAGTGTACAGTGTAGTATCAGCACAACCGACCCCATATGTTGGTAAGTGTTGAGCCTAACCTCGGTGAAGTAGTGACGAGGCTAGGACAAGACTACCAAATAAACATGTGCAGTTAAATCATATACGACAAATAATGATAACAGAAACTAGCAGTTAAAGATGGGAAGGGGGAACATGTGGCGGGGAATATCAAGTACTAACAGAATTTCAGTAGAGAAGCATAAAGACACCATAATTTCATATCAGCAAGAATAAGGAAAACAGTAACAAGTGCACGACATCACCCTTTGTGCTTTTACTCTCGTTCTCACCATAAGAATCAATATTCACTTTTATTCTTTCTTGTTGCGGCGTGCAACCCAATCCCAATCATATAATACTATTGCGGCGTGCAACCCGATCCCAATCATATAATGATGTTGCGGCATGCAACCCAACCCCACATGTCCACCCTTATTACTCCTTGTTGCGGCGTGCAACCCGATCCCATATAATATTGTTGCAGCGTGCAACCCGATCCCAATATACAAATCAACACCAATCATAAAAGAATCTCGGCAATGGAACAATAGTATAACAACAATATCCCGACAAGGGAAATAATATCATAAGCAATAACATCCCGGCAAAGAAAACAATATCATAAACAATAACATCCCGGCAATGAATTCAACAATATATCTCATCTCGTTTCCACAATCACTTCACAACATAAGTCTCAACTTGAGCCAATGCTCAACAATGGTCAATTACCAAGAATACTTTCATAAGCCTTGTTCAACATTTTTAATCATCATATTAAGCATGGACAATACATAACGGAGTCACAACAATCATAGTATAAAACTCACGGGCATGCTTAACAACAACGTATAGATATTCGTCACCACACCTATACATCGTACTCAACACTTAGCACGTAGCAAGTAAGACCACAACTCATATTCCCTCAAGCTAAGGTTAGACCAAACACTTACCCCAAATTTTACGGCCAAACTCAAGCCTCAAGCACCGCCTTCCCTTTAGATTTTGCCTCCAATTTACTTGTATCTAACCCAAATTGATTTAACAATATCAATAAATGCTAAAGAATTTAACCCCAATGCTAAATTATAGGTTTTCTATCATTTTCCCCAAAAAGTCAAAAATCGACCCCGAGCCCGCTTGGTCAAAACAAGAGATTTGGACCAAAACCCGATTGCCCATTCACCCACGAGCCCAAATATGCAATTAGTTTCGAAATCCGACCTCAAATCGAGGTTTAAATTTTAATTACACAAAAATCCCTAATTCTACCCAAAATCCCTAATTCTACCATGGAAGAACAAGATTTAGGCCTAGAAATCTAATGGGTGTTGATGAAAATGAAGGAGATGGATTTAAGAACACATACCTATGATTTGGTGTTGAAACTTTTCTTCAAAAATCGCCCAAGGTCTGATTTTAGGGAAGGAGATATGAAAATATGGCTTATTCCCATTTTGGTTCTGTTTTTAATTCACTGGACAGACCTTCTTCGTGTTCGCGAAGGGTCTGTCGTGTTCGCGAAGGGTTTGTCACGTTCGCGAAGCTTTGGCTAGAAGATCCTTCGCATTAGCGAGGTACTGTATGCGTTCGTGAAGGTTCACCCCCTGACATTCGCGTTCGCGAGCCAATCGTCGCGTTCGCATAGAGCATTTTCCATTTGCCCCAGTTCCCTGCCAAATGGCCTTCGCGTTTGCGAAAGGTAACACCCCCAATGCTTTGCGTTCGCGACCTGTGCCCCGCGTTCACGTAGAAGGAATTTCCTTCAGACAACTTTTACTCTTCGCGTTCGCGAAGCATTAATACAACAGAAAATCTTAAGTCCAAAACACCCCGAAACCTATCCGAAACTCACCCGAGCCCTCGGGGCCCCAAACCAAACATGTGCACAAACCTATAAACATCATATGGACTTACTCGTGCGTTCAAATCGCCAAAATACATCTTTAACAATGAATTTAGCATCAAAATCAAAGAAAAATCTCAAGAACTCTTAAGTTTCAAATTTCACAACCGAGGGTCTTATTCACGCCTTATGAATTCCTTTTCTCACCAAATTTTACAGGCACAACTTAAATACTATATTAGACCTGTACCAGGCTCCGAAACCAAAATACGGGCCTGATACCATCAAATTCAAACATCTTTAAATTTCCAAAAACTCTTATAATTTCAGTTAAACAGATTCTTTCAAAAATTCATTTCTTGGCTTGGGACCTCAAAATTCAATTTCAGGTATACGCTCAAGTCCCATTTTTTTACGGACCCTTCGGGACCGTCAAATCACGTGTCCGGGTCCGTTTACCCAAGATATTGACCGAAGTCAACTTATATTCAATTTTAAAGGTAAAATTAGCATTTTCCTCAAATTTTCACATAAAAGTTTTCCGGATATACGCCTGGGCTGCGTACGCAAATTGAGGTAAGACAAAAGGAGGTTTACAAGGCCTCGGAACACAGTTTAACTTTTAAAACAAGTGATGACCTTTAGGGTCATCATATTAAGATTATGAAGCATAATAAGTTTATAACCTCATTCAACAAAGAAATTTACTTTAGTGATATCACTTATTATATGACCAAGTTTGTTAATGACTCACTATTTTAAATATTAGGAGGTGTAGTTTCACTAAATGAAGAAAATAAAATAAATAAGAACTAAAATATAAGAGCAATTGCATGGTATCACAAGATGTAAAGATAGAGAAATAAAAGATAAATAATATACAAAGAAAAATATATTTTAAAATTTAAAAAGAAATTAAAAGGTAAAAATAAAATAAAAATAATAAGAAATTAAAATAATGGAAATAAAAAGTTATGAAGAAAATAAATTAAAATAAAAACAAAAAAATAAAGAAATTAAAAAGTAATCATGTAATTACACAATGTAATTACCATCAATTCTCACCCCCTAGAGAATTGGAGAGTGTAGTTATACCTCTCCAACTACACTCAATTTCATGTTGACCAAATAATTACTTGGCCAGAGAAATATGTCAACTGTGTAATTACATCCAATTACATCCAAATACATCCAAATCCAATTCATATGTTGCTTTCCAAATAGACTCTTAATGAGAACTTTTATAATTACACAAATATTATGGCCCAACGAAGCTTTTACCCTTTAAATTTTTAAAACCATAAATTTTAAAAGTCTTTTTATTTTTTCTTAAACCTCGTGTCAATGCAAACCATCACATCTAAATTGAAATGGAGGCAATAAATATTACTATGATTATTTAAAATAAGTTGGCGAAAAAGCTGAGTGATTGGTGGCAAAAAGTGTGGAGTGCTGACCCCCCCCCCCCCAAAAAAAAATAAACCAAAACCAAAAAAAAAAAAAAAAAAAAAGGCAATCCAAATTACCTAGGGAATGGTACGAACATGAAAGTCTAATAGCAGTATGTTACTTTTAAAAACTTTTGCATTATTTATCCTATCTTGGGATAGTTTTATTTTTTAGCTGAAGTTCTTAAAAAGTATTTCAAAGATACTGTCTATATCTTTTATATGGTTACTTATTTATTCAAAAATAGAACTTGCTGCTTGGCGCTTGCCCATTAGAGCCAATGTAATATGGAAAATGACAAAATCAAGGATTAATACGCCTTCCAACTTTCTACCTTTTACGAAGTGCCTTTCGCATCTCTTTTTAGTGCGATTACCTATAACTTTAGTTTTAATAATTAACCTTTGCTACTGTATTGAACATTAAAATTTTTGTGAAATTGACATTAGAGTTTGATTTTAATAAAGCTAGCTCTCAAAGCAAGAAGTCAACAACCTACAGATACATAGAAATTAGCCTTTAGTTGTAAGTCTAATAAGTTCATGCTGGTATATCTAAAAAGTCTATCGGAAAGTCTTTCTATTATCCTCACAAGGTAGAAATAAGGTTTGCGTACATTTCATCCTTCTCAAACCTTACTTGTAAGATTACATTGAATTTTTTATTATTATTGTTATTGTTATTATTGGTACAATACAAAAATAGTGCAAAAGGCATACTAGGTATGAATAGATTCTAATTATTAAGTTATTTGTATAATTTAAATGCAGGGAACATGGTAAAAGACATGTGACTGATTTCGAACATTCAAAGATAACAAAAATGAAAGAGAGCAATTGTAAATTTTGTACTTTATGCACGGTGGAGTGTGGGTACTCACGATTTGGTTTCGTTGGTCTCTTATACTGTATATATATATTTTTAAGTACCAAATCGATGTTGGTGATTTTCCAAAGTCAAGGCCTAAAATTAAGTTCCCGTTTGCACATAAATGTTATTTAATACTTTTAAAAAAAAATAATTGAAAAAATTGTTTGTTCATGAAATTTGATTAGTTTTTTAAAAAAATTGAAAATAAATTTTCAAGTTCCAAAAATTGGTTTGGGCCAGTTTTGTGATATTTTTCTTTCATTCATAAAATTTTAAATCTTTTCCAAGTAAAATGTATGTCCAAACACAATTTCAAACTTTCAAAAACTATTTTTCAACACAACTTCAAAAAAAAAAATCGTCAAGTTACAATCAAATCCATGTCCAAACGCTTGGTAAACCAATGTACTTTGAAGCCGCTACTTTTGGCTTTCCGGACTTCGGTTCACTTTGAATCAATTACCTATCATAGACTATGTGTTTTCTTCTATTCTTAATTTTCATGCACTTAAGTTAATAATGATCTGCGAACAACATAATACTCTTAATTGATAAAGTCAAAATCTACTCGTTAAAGGTATACCACATCTCATTTCGTTCCATTTTGTGTTTAGATGTGAGGATTTTCCCTTACTATCTATATATACTGCAAGTAAAGCTTACAGACGATCTCAAGCGGAGAATTTCATTGTGCAGAAAATCAGTTACGAAGGTTTTGAGCTGAAGAGCTTCTTCTTCTTAGCTAGAGAGAAAATGAATTTTACCGTACTAGTAATAACTCCTACTCTACTGTTATATGCCTAATTAACCGACTAACTAATAGATAGTTACTAACTTCTAGTTATTACACATACGCCTATCACTTTTAAGTTAACTTTACCCTACTATCCTAATTCAACTCACTACTTTTAACACTCCCCTTTTAAGCTGGAGGGTGCGAACACATTCAGCAATCCCAGCTTGAAAAACTGATATTCAAGCTGCTACCTTCCAAGTCCTTTAATCAAAATGTCTGCTTGTTGTTGTCACATAGCAATTCCACTGTAGCTTCAGTTGTATCCTCAGTTCTCCATATAATCTGATCAACCATATTATCTCTGACATCACTGAAGCCATGCTCATGTACTCAGCTTCAGCTGAGCTCTCAGAAAATGTAGTTTGCTTCTTGGACTTCCATGATATCAAGGATTCCTTCTTGTCACCAATCTCCTAATATTTGGGCATGAAGCCTAATTTGCATCACAGTATGCTTTGATTTCTTTTGCTGGTTTACTTGACAGTAGCACTCCCAAGCCAGGTTCTCTCTTGATGTACCTGATAATTCTCATGGCTGCTTCCATATGAGACCTTTTAGGGTGTTGCGGGAACTGGCTCAAGGTTTTAACAGCAAAACTTATATCTGGCCTAGGCATTGTATGATACAATAACTTACCTATTAGTCTTTGATAAGCTCTTATATCATCCAATGGTGCATCACCTATGTGTCCAACATGATCATCATACTCTGCACTAGTTAACTTTTGATTGCTCTCTAAAGAAGTCAAGCAGGTTTTGCTCCCCCTAAGCCTAAGTCTAAAATCAACTGCAGAGCATATTTCTTTTGATTCATAAGTACTCCATGTCTACACCTTGAAAACTCTATTTCTAAGAAGAACTTCAACTTTCCTAGATCCTTTGTTTTGAAGGCTTGTTGCTGTGTATTCTTAGTGTCACAGACCAGCTCATCATCATTCTCAGTAATGAGAAAATCATCAACATAGACTAAAACAACTGCAATCTTGGACCCTACCCTTTTGATTAATAAAGAATGATCCAACTGACTCTGCAAAAAACCAGACTTCATCAATGCATCTACTAACTTCACATTTCACTATCGAGATGCTTGTTTAAGACCATATAAGGACTTAATAAGCTTACATACTAGGCCTGACTCCTCCTTGCTGTGAAGGCCTTGAGGAAGTTGCATATAAACTCCATCATGAAGGTCTCCTTGTAAGAAGGCATTATAGACATTCATTTTGGTGGATATGTCAGTCTTGAGCTATATCAATGGATAACATCACCCTCACTGTCACCGTCTTCACAACTGGTGAAAAAGTGTCTTGATAATCAAGACCTTCCCTTTGGTTTTACTCCTTGGCTGCTAGTCTTACTTTGGACCTTTCAACTTCACCATTTGCCTTGTATTTGATCTTGTATATCCACCTGCAACCAATTGCTTTCTTGTTTAGTGGCAGTGGCACAATTTCCCAAGTTTTGTTGTCTGCAAGAGTTGTGAGTTCAGCCTTCACTACATCTAGCCATCTGGGATCTTTACAAGTTTCATCAAAGGAAACAGGTTCAATTGTTGTGGAAAATGTTGTTAGATTATCCTGATAAGCATGGGAAAGGCTTCTGTAACCTAAATAGTTGCTTATGGGGTAATGACAAGAGCTACTAGCCTGAGCAGTCAATATTCATGCATCCACAGTGGCGGTCCTTTATCTCTAGTTGACTTTCTCGGAGAAACCTCATGGTTATCCTCTGCAGGCATAATGTCATGATGCACACTTGCATCTTCAAGTGTGTCAACACCTTCATCTGTAACTGCAGGTCATGCATCTCCAGGTTCACTTATTGTTTCTTCTTCTAAGTAAAGATCTCATATTCCAATCCCTTGCTCCTCAATACGATCTTTAAGCTGAGGATCAGTTGTGTTTGTAAGAGTAGGATCAGTTATGTTTGTAGGAGTAGTTGCATCTTGTGTGATCAGGGAAGGATCGGGTGGAAACATAGCAGTTTCTCTGGTCTTCATGTCCTTGAAAGGGAATAATGTCTCCCTAAAAGTCACATTTCTGCTAACAAAGAATCTTTTATTAGTTAAATCAAACAGTAAATATCCCTTTTGCACAGCTGAATACCCGTTAGGACATAACTTACAACTCTTGGTTGAAATTTGTCCCCAATGACTGATGGTGTATCATAGCAAAGACATCCTGTAACCTTCATATGCTTCATGGATGGACTTCTTTTATGAAATAATTCTTAAGGAGACTTCCCTGCAAACACTGGTGTAGGCATTCTGTATATCAAGTAGACTGCCAGCAGCACACATTTATCCCAAAATTTTATTGGAATATGCCCCTGAAACCTGACTACTCTAGTTACCTCTAATATGTGTTTATGCCTTCTTTCAACCACCCTATTCTGTTGGCGTGTGTAGGGGCAGGACCCTCGAGATAAACTATGCCAAGGCTATTGAACAGATTTGTATATTCAGAATTAAGGAATTATGTCCCATTGTCTGTCCTAATCACCTTGACCTTACTGTTAAACTAAGTTTAAGCCATTAGAAGAAAGTTTCTAATAACAACAATTGCATCAGAATTCAACTTTAACAAATAAATCCATGTAACTCTAGAATGATCATCAACTATTGTCAAAAAGTATTTATTTCTATCATGTGTTGAAATTCGAAATGGTCCCCATACATCTATATGCAATAATTCAAACACACTTTCTATTCTACTACTACTAGCAGGAAAAGGCAGTTTTGCCTGTTTGGCCAAGGGGAAAACTTCACAACTATTTATTACACTTCTACATAGTTCTTCATTAACATTCAAAATATGCTTAATACTCTTGATGATGGGTGACTCATTCTTCTTTGCCAAAGTTGTAAGGTATTCTGATCTAGCTGCACATTCATAGACTAGGGAACTAACTCGTGTCCTCTACTTGAAGTTGCAGGAGTAAGTAGATAGAGCCCATTAGCTTCTCTACTGATCCCTTTTAGTTTCCAAGTATAGATGTCCTGAAGCACACAAAAGCCAGGAAAAAATGCAGCCATACATCTCAGTTCTCTAGTTAGTTTGGATACAGAAAAATGATTGTACTTGAAATCTAAGATATACAGTACATTCTTAATCTCTTGCCCTTCTCCTATTTTGCATTTACCAATATGTGAAACTATTGCCTTAGTTCCATTAGGTAATTTCATTATTTTTTCATTTTGAGATTTTATATTGTATATATCAGAAAAAGAACTAAAATATGAGGCCATGTGGTTGGTCGCACGTGTATATATGATCCACGCATGAGTGCAACCTTCCTTGTTTACTAAATAGACGGTAGAATGAGATATACATACCATATTAGTTTTAGTCTCCTGCACTTCTTCTTTGTTGAGTAGCTTCAGGATCTGATTGAATTATTCCTCTATGAACATAGGCCCCATTACATATCCTGAAGAATTACCCTTCTCAACATGACTGTACATGTTATGCACATTCATGTTGCCCTGCATCTGTGGATTAGCTTCTCCAATCATAACATAATTAGCTGAACTATATCCTCATTTTTTTGGTTTTGAAATCAGCTGGGTAACCTACTATCTTGTAACAATTCTCCCCTAGTGTAGCCTTTTATTTTACAAAAATCACATTAGAGATTGTAATTCTTCTTAGGTTGAAATTGACTACAAGCAGTCCTAGTAGACATCAAGTCAGTAACATCATTTCCTTCAGTTGAGTCATGGTGATTGGACATAGCTCTTTTATTCTCACGTTTCATTAACATGGAATATGCCTTGTTCACTGTAGGAACTAGGATCATCATAAGCATCTGGCTACGAGCTTGTTCATATGATTCATTGAGTCCCATCAGAAACTATAGTAACTTCAAATGTTCCGTAAATGCAACAGACTCACTAGATTTTGCACTGTCGCAACCTGGAGCTGGGGACAAACTATCAAACTCTGTCCAAAGTAGTCACATCTTCGAAAAATATGAAGAAATTGAGTTAGTACCTTGGATAATTGTTGCAATTTTTTTATGAATTTGGAAGATTCTCGAACAATCGATCTTATCAAATCGCTACATTTAGGTCATTCCAAATTGTACTAGCATTTGAGGAATAGACTATGCCACTAAGCAATTCCGGTGAAAAACAGTTCATTATCCATGACAAAACAATCACGTTACATCACTCCTAGATATCTACGAGATTTGTACGAAAATTTTCCCTTTTGCATGTGTCATCAATGAACCCTAGCTTATTCCAACCTAGGATTACAATTCTCATCGCCCGGATCTATACGGAACAATTTTCGGGTCCTCGTAACTGGAGAGAGATCAATATAGCTCCCGAATTGTCATTTGAATTGACAAATAGT
Source organism: Nicotiana tabacum (assembly GCF_000715075.1). Classification (NCBI taxonomy): domain Eukaryota; kingdom Viridiplantae; phylum Streptophyta; class Magnoliopsida; order Solanales; family Solanaceae; genus Nicotiana; species Nicotiana tabacum. Next base: position 41,842,816 of record NC_134095.1, read on the forward strand.
GGGTGATTGTGGCTTAATTCGTTGTCGACGACCGCCATGGCTGAGCTCGTCATAGTTCTTCGACGAAGAAATAAAGACGAATTAACAGATAGAAGAATTAGTCGAAACGACCACACTCATGGCCAATTGGCTCTAATGCCATGTTGAATTTAGCACAGAGAATCAGTAATGGAGGTTTTGAGCTGAAGAGTTTCTTCTTCTTAGCTAGAGAGAAAATGAATTTTACGGTACCTGTAATAACTCCTACTATACTGTTATATACCTAACTAATCGGCTAACCACTAGGTAGTTACTAACTTCTAGTTATTACACACTAGTGATATAGCCCGTGCTTCGCGCGGTTGTAAACGACATTAGTAACATTATCGTAATTGACATTGTTGTTGAGATAAAATAGATTAAATGTTTCTTGTATATGCATATAGTAACTTTTAATATCTCAATAAATTATTAAAAGCTCATATATATATATATATCACAAATTAAAGTCCATTTAAAATGTTTTACAAATTAAAGTCCATTTAAAACGGTTAAAAGAAGTAAAAAACGTAACAAAAGTTGGAGACATACTCGGCAAGACCGTAAAGTATGAGTGAAGTGACAACAATTAAACATGTCTCTTTGATAGTCCCAATCACAATGAACAGTTGTACAAGCGGTGACTAAAATAACAATTTATAAAATACAATAGCTGATACTCTAAATCATCAACTAAGAGTGTAATAAACGCTAATCTTGATATATCAGTACTATCCTCTCGCATGAGACAAATCAAGAAAAATATTTTAAAAAAACAGGAATTCAAGCAAACTTATTAAACATAGTGATTATAAAGAAGAAAAGATGAGTACATTAGACTACAACGGAAAAGGAAAAGAGGATGATGAAGCTTATAATGCTACTCTAGAGGAGGCAATAAGTCATTATGCCACTAGTAAACGATTGTTCCAAGTTGAATAGGAATAAGATTTGTACTAAGAGTCTTTCAGTACAATTTGACTGTTGTTTTTCTTAATAGATCTGATGAACTAAATTTTCCTCTAAACACACTTCATAACTCTGAAATCCAAACTCTAGCTACTTCTGTTAGTATGATGCAACACAATCCAATGGATTGAATAATTTGAAGTTGTCACAAAATTCATGAACAATTATAGCCGAAAACTCAGGAGCAATACCATAAGTTTGCTCTGATTGAAAATCCTTGGAGAGAAGACATTCCATATTGAAGTCCATTCTTGGATTCAGATCTAACTTCATTGAGAGGAACTACATGAAGCACATGTACAGAATTCAATCACCTTTCTAAAGTTTAACTCCCATCATTTGGAACATAAATTGCAACTAATGACTAATATTTAAGTTTTTGAAAGATTTGAAAAACTAAGGTTGAAAATATTTTGAATTTTACTCTTTTTTGGGGGAAAATGAATAAAAAAACACTTGACTATGTATGCCAAGTTCGATTTTGCACACTCTAAACAAATGTCATCTAAGTAATTTACTTCAACTTGGCGGTGGAGGGATTGCACCTGGTTAATGATCTCATCAAGCATCAATAGTTTTTCCAGACATCTATTTAAGAAACCTACAAACTTACCATATCAAAATTTTATATATTTTTCTCTTAAAAATAACAGACTTCTTGATAAACTCGTAGCGATAACAGAAGCTAATAATTGTATCTCTAAAACTTGATATAGCATTGCATCAAATTCTTCTTGCTTCTAGAAAAGAAAGCACTGAGTGGGCAAACACGTAAAATTATTTAAAAATTAAAACAGGTATAAACTACAATCTCCAATACTCTATGAGAACATATTTTTGAAGTTATTGAGCTAACCTTTATTCTACTAACAATAATTTAATTTCAGCTTAAGATATTGAAGACAAAATTAGATAACGCTGGTTTTGACCCTCCCTTATTAGTAATGTGGCATAACTAGTTTACAACATTTTGCAAGTCAATTAAGCTCTATATATAGTGTATACAAAATACAGTAATGAATCTGGGAAGGTACAAGGATTAGTACAAATTCATTACTCATTTTTTTAATAGAGAACATTAGAAACTGAAAAGGATGAGAAGATAAATTGAAGACACTTAATTACTCACAATAATTATTACGACCAAATGGATGTGATAACTTGATGTGATTTAACAATTATAAGAGCAGGGGAAAATCCGCAACATTAATGCAGAAAAAAGGCATTAAATTGAAAATATAAAGTTAACAAATTGGATTGAAAGAAAGCGAGAGAAAAAAGTGAAAGAACATATATTCTTGCGCAAGGTGCTATGCCACATCAGTTAGCTTAATTTCAAGAGAACTTAATCTCTAAGTATGCCAAAGAAAAAAAGGAAGAAAACATGGAAATTAGTCCACTTTTGACAAAAAGAAGTAGACTAATCGCATCTATAATGTTCTAGGAAGGAGGCAATATCATACAAAATTACTTGTACCTGAGTGAAATTAATCAGAATAATTTTCAAAAGTTTTATTAACTATGTCAAGCAAGCGAGGAATCTGTCGTGGTCCCTCAAAACAATTTTCACAAGTGAATTCCTTATTAACATATTTGCTATATCTGTTGTATTTTATTAGATCCATTATATCCCATAAGAAATTTGCACAAATATAAAGCAGCACGAAGAAAGAAAAAAAAAAATTCAATCATGCTTGCTTGATTAATAAAGAGTTAAAAAAGATTCATCATTAAAAATTAAAAGCAAAAGAGAAGAATGCAATAGGTATGTCACTATGAAATGTATAAAATATCGAGCTTCAAGAAAGGGACAAGAAAACTTTGAGGAGCCGAATAAGATAAGAAGCTTGATGTGTTTGAATACCATATGTAACGAAAATACTTAATAAGAGTAGTGGTGATGTACTACATATCGTAGTGGTAGCGATCAAACTATTGTTTTGTGAAGAACCAAATGTTATGATTTTGACAACAATTGCTATTAATATCTGGTATGTGAAAAAATTCCAAATGTAACTTTTATTGGCTGGCAATTATATAACCAAGATTGAAGAACTTCAACACCTCTATCAATACCAAGAAGAAAATAAATCCTAGGTGCCCTAAACAAAAGGAAGGAGCATACAACAACACGATAAAAATACTAAATGTCCATTCCACAAATATAATCAGAAGTGAAGCAAACTATAAAATATCACCACCGCACAGTGAACCGCATTTTGCACTTTGGTTTCAAAATATTGTATTATTATGGAATAGTTGTGAGTTGCTAGTGATATTTTAAATTAAAAGCAGAGATAAGACCAAAAAATCTACTTTGTAGATGGATCATATATAAAAGAAGTAGGGTTGTACAAAGAAACCCGACAAACTGCACCAACCCGATAATTCGAGTCAAATCGGAAAAAAAAACTCCGACTATGATTTGGTTTGATTTGGTTTGGTGTTGGAAAAAAACCAACCATAATTGATTTGGTTTTGTCACGACCCGGATTTCTCAACCTCGGGAGTCGTGATGGCGCCTACTAATGTGAGCTAGGGAAGCCAAACATTTAATCTAATTACTTCACTAACCAATTTATTTTTTTTAACAAATATAAGATGATAACGTGATAACAGCGGAAATTCAAATTTAAGCGGAAGACAACAATAAGATTTATGAAAACTGTATCTATTACAAATACTTAAGCCTTAACCACCCAAAACCTGATGTCACGGTGTCACAGACTGTCTAAGATTGCTACATACAAAGTCTGAAGAAATAACAGTACACTGTTTCTGAATAAAAGGAAAATAAAACAGGAAATAGGGATAGAGGGAGATGCTAGGGCCTGCGGACGCCTGCAGGTCTACCTTGGGTCTCCGGATGGACTGAAGGAAGCCTCCAAGCTACTGTCCAAAAGCTGCTCCGGGATCTGCACATAGTGCAGAGTGTAGTATCAGCACAACCGACCCCATGTGCTAGCAAGTGTCCAGCCTAACCCCGGCGAAGTAGTGACGAGGCTAGGACCAGACTACCAAATAAACCTGTGTAGTTCAAATATATATACATCGCAAAAGAAATACAAAAATAAACAAATAAAGATAGGAGGGGGAAACATGCTTCGGGGAATAACGGTTAAAACAGAATATCAAGAGAATTATAAAGGAATCAAAATCAACTACTAAAAAGAATAAGGAAAACAAAGGCAGATTTCACTTTCTTTTTACATCTTGTTGCAGGCGTGCAACCCGATCCCATTTCCTGTGTCTCGTGGCAGGCGTGTCACCCGCTCCCATTTCATGTATCTCGTGGCAGGCGTGCCACCCGCTCCAATTTCATTTACCTCGTGGTATGCGTGTCACCCGCTCCCATTTCATCTATCTCGTTGTAGGCGTACCACCGACTCCCATTTCATTATATCTTGTGTTAGGCGTACCACCCGCTCCCATTTCATTATATCTTGTGGTAGGCGTACCACCCGCTCCCATTTCATTATATCTTGTGGTAGGCGTACCACCCGCTCCCAATTACAAGCCAACAAAAATCACAAGGAATCCCGGCAAAGGAACAAGAACAATATAACAACTTTCCGACAAGGGCACAATGATATTTCAACAACATCCCGACAAGAGAACAATAATATCAACAAACATCCCGGCAAGGGAACAATACTATCAAAACAAACATCCCGGCAAGGGATCATTAATATCAAACAAGCATCCTGGCAAGGGAACAATGGTGATAATAACATATGAAGCACAATAAACCACAACAGAGTCATAACAATTATAATACAAGGCTCACGAGCATGCTTGACACAAACGTATAGATACTCGTCACCATGCCTATACGTCGTACTCTACAATTAACATGTAGCAAATAAGACATAACTCCTAATCCCTCAAGCTAAGGTTAGACCAAACACTTACCTCAAATTCCACGGTCAACTCAAGCCTCAAACACCGCTTTTCCTTTTGAATTCGGCTCCAAATCAATTGTATCCAAGAGGTTACGGTGAAGAAGTTCTTCAAAAATCGCAAGAGGTGTGGAGAAGAAGAAATTTGTGAAAAATGGGTTAAATCCCGTAATGCATTCTGTTTCTGGACTTTTAAAATAACCGGGCGAAATTGGTCTTCGCATAGCTCAACACGTTCGCGATGCGTTAGGCCTGACAGACCTTCGCGTTCGCGATAATCGGCTCGCGTTCGCGGAGAAGTAACTCCTCGAGCCTTCGCGTTCACGCCCAGGTGGTCGCGTTCACGTAGGTATAAGTTTCCTTCCCCCCTGACCAGGTGATAAGCCTTCGCGTTCGCGATACCAGACCCGTGTTCGCGAAGGGAAAACCCCCCAAAGCTTCGCGTTCGCGACCTGGGTCTCGCGTTCCTGTAGAAGGAATTTTCCTTCAGCACAATTAACACATTGCGTTCGCGAGGGTCCTCCCACGAACGCGAAGAAGAAAATACCAGAATACCAGCAACTGAAAACCTGCAACTTCTAAAGAGCTTAAAACCTTCCGAAACTCACCCCGAGCTCTCGGGGCTCCAAACCAAACATACGTACTAACTCAAGAACATCATATGAGTTTATCCGTACGATTAAATCGCCAAAATAACATCATTAACATCGAATTAAACCTCAAAATCAATGAATTATTTCAAAACTTCTTAAAACATCAAAGTTTGCTTTTAAGGTCCGAATCCCGTCAAACGGATTCCATTTTTTACCAAACTTCACAGAATTATCTTAAATCACATATAAGACCTGTACCGGACGCCGAAACCAAAATACGAGCTCGATACCAACATGTTCTAATCAAAATTCATTTCCAATTCCTTTAAACAATTTCAGAAAATAATTTCCTTCAAAAATTCATTTCTCGGGCTTGGGACATAGGAATTCGATTCCGGGCATACGGCCAAATCCCATATTTTCCTACAGACCCTCCGGGACCGTCAAATCACAGGTCCGGGTTCGTTTACCCAAAACGTTGACCGAAGTCAAATTAATTCATTTTTATAGTCAAAATTTATCATTTTTCACAGATTTTCACATATAAGCTTTCCGGCTGCGCACCTGAACTGCGCACGCAAATCGAGATAATGCTAATAGAGGTTTTTAAGGCCTCGGAACGCAGAATTTTATTTAAAAACAAGTGATGACCTAAGATGTTAGGTCATCACAGGTTTGGTTTTAACTAAAGAAAGTCAAACCGAAATCAAACCAACCGACATTACATATATAGAAATTTTAGATATATTTATAAATATACTTATTGTGATGTAATTTATAAATATTTCTTAAAGAATTTCATAATTTTATCTTTTAAGGTATTATTTCAAGGTTGGACTTAGAACTTTTGAATGTTTCAATAAATTTTATAGCCATTAATATTAGTTAACTAAATAATGCTAACAAAAGTCCAAACCAAAATCAAATCAATACTAATGCTAACAAAATACATTCAATTCAATATTACGAACGAGAATGTATTAAATATCTATTTTTTGTTTTGCAACAATTTAGATAAAAATGCATAACCTATTTTTATTTTTCTTTAGCATTTAGTCATGTAATTAATAGTCCCTTATTAGTCTATTTATTTTAGCATGACTTAGTACTTTTAGATTATGTTTATTTTTATTATGGCTTTTTAATTAGCAATATTTATATTACATAATTTTATTGTCTTTATTGTTAAATATTTTAGGATAATGTCATGACACATATCATATTTTATATTATTTTCTTGGAAAATACCTTTTATCTTACTAGGATTAAAGAAATATTTTGAGCAAATGTTATATGTTTTGTTCTACGAAGATTTTACCGGAAAAAAACCCGAATAATCCGAAAACCCGAGAAAAACCGAGATTGAAAAACCCGAATTTTATTTGTTTGGTTTGGTCTTTAGATTTAATAACCCGACACAATTGATTTGGTTTGGTAATTATCAAATCCGAACCAACCTGGCATATGTACACCCCTACACAGAAGTAATGAAACCTTCAAACCTCTTCATTGCAACATCAATTATTTGGAGTTTCGGCAAGCCCCAAAATCCCCCATAAATCACACTGAAAAGTGATTCTTACTAACCCAAAAATGTTCAATTGATGAACGGGTTGAGATGACTGGTACACTCAATAACTGTTGTAGAAAATAGAAAAATATGTATGTTTTCTACTGAGTAGATTAAACAATGACTTAGAATGAATTGATAAAGATTAATGACTTCAAAGAGAGCATGAGAGTAGATGTAGATACCATCTTTAGTCCGGGAACATTTTGTGGTGAAATGATAGGAGGAAGAGATGCCAGCAGTACCTGGCCGTTAAGCACGTCCAGTAAGCAGCTAGCCGGCATAAATTTTTGCGACAAAATTAAAGATCAGACCAAACGTCGTATATTTTCTCGACAAAAAACTGCCATATATGCAAAACACATACACAAATCGCACTGAAATGCTAGTTTCCCAACAATAATTGCATAAATAATGAATGAATTAGAACTGAATAAAACTTCCTTACCTTTTTCATGGCATTGCTTTCTGTCGTTGTTATCATCGTCACTGTTAAAGTGTACAAAAATGTTTAGATGTTAATGCTAAAACAAAAGAAGGCAAAATTGAAGTCGGGAACAAAAAAAATAAAAAAAGGTCATCACTTGGGTTGCAAGTGAATTCAGTGTTCCGAGGCCTAAAAACCTTCCTTTTACCCCACCTTGATTTACGTGTGTGGTCCGGGCCTATATCCGGAAAGCCTTCTATGTGAAAATATGAGAAACAGAAATTTTAGAGTTAAAAATTTTGATTATGGTTGACTTTGGTCAATATTTTGAGCAAATGGATCCGGATTCGTGTTCCGACAATCCCGAGAGGTCCGCATGGGACTTAGGTGTATGCCTGGAAATTAATTCCGAGGTCCCAAGCCTTAGAAATCAATTTTTGAAAGAAATTGTTTTACTGAATTATCTAAAAAATAAAGAAAAGAATTAATATTTGAAACCATTGTTATCGGGCCCGTATTTTGGTTCCGGAGCCCGGTACAAACTTGTTATAGTATTTTAAAGATAACTGTGAAGTTTGGTGAAAAAACGGAGTTTATTTGACGTGAGTTGGACTTCCGGTTGAAGAGTTATGAACTTTGAGAGTTCTTGATGAAAATGTTGAGTTTTGAGGTTTAATTCATGATTTTACATGTTACTTTGATGATGTGATCGCACGAGTAGGTCCATATGATGTCTTTGAGTTAGTATACACATTTGGTTTGGAGTCCCGAGGGCTCGGGTGAGTTGCGGGGTGTCTTAGGCTTAAAACATAGCTATTGGAGGTTCAGAGAAGTGCAACTCTCTGAACCTGTTTTTGTGTTGTCCGCACTGGTGACTGTGCGGCCGCAGTTGATTTTGTACGGTCCGCACAGGTTCACTGGTGACTGTGCGGCCACAGTTGATTTTGTGCGGTCCGCACAGGTTCACTGGTGACTGTGCGGCCGCAGTTGATTTTGTGCGGTCCGCATAGGGCATCTGAGAGTAGTATATTAAGACGAGATTTTCAATTATTTTTCATTTTTCAAAACCCCAAAAACATAAGAGGCGATTTTTCAAATAACTTTTCTTCTCCAAAACATTGGTAAGTGATTTCTAACTCGTTTTCTTCAATCATTAACATTTTTTCACATGATTTCAACTCAAAATCAATGATTTTCATGGGGGAAATTGAGTGTTTTGGGTAGAACCTAGGTTTTTCAAAAATTAGGGATTTGGGCCTCTATTTCTGGTCTGATTTCAAAATAAATCATATATTTGGGTTCGTGGGGGAATGGGTAATTGGGTTTTGACCGTGTGGGCCCGGGGGTAATTTTTAACTTTTTGGGTAAAACTTTAGAAAACTCATTTTTTTCATGCATTGGGGTTGATTCATTTAGCGTTTATTGATGTAATTAAGTAACTTGTGACTAGATACGAGCGAATTGGTGGTGGAATCAAGGGGTAAAGCTGTAATTGAATCGTGAATTGTGTTCGTAGCATCGAGGTAAGTGTTTGGTCTAACCTTAGCTTGAGGGATTAGGAGTTGAGTCCTATTTGCTATGTGTTAATTGTTGAGTACGATGTATAGGCATGGTGACGAGTATCTATACGTTGGTGTCTAGCATGCCCGTGAGTTTTTATATTGTGATTACATGACTTCGTTGTATCTTTCATGCCATGGTGATGGTTTCTATTTGTTGTATAATGTTTGTGGAAAGAATTATGACATATGAACATTGAAGAGTGTTGGCTCAAGTTGTGTAACGAATTGTGAAAGTATAAGTGACAATTGAACCTTTAGAGCATTGGCTCGAGTTGTGAAGGCATAAGTAATAATTGAAACTCTAGAGCATTGGCTCGAGTTGTGAAGTGAATCATGAAATAAAGAAAATGAGAAAGAGAAGAGATCATTATGTTGTCACCCTTGCCGGGATATTGTTGATTTATTCGTTATCTCCCTTGCCAGGATGTTAAGGTTATTGATAATGTTCCCTTGCCGGGATTTATTTGTTGAATTGTTGTTCCCTTGCCGGAATCTTTATTGCAATTTCATTTATTCCCTTGCCCGATTGTTTGTGATTGTTGTTTGGGTGAGGAAGAGAGTTAAAGCACGAAGGGTGATGTCGTGCATTGTTTGTTTTGTGAGGAAGGAGTGTAAAGCTCGAACGGTGATACCGTGTATTATTGTGAGGAAATAGTGTAAAGTATGAAGGGTGATGTCATGTCGCACGAAGTACCATTCCGTGCTGATTTTATTAATTATATGGTGAGGAAAGAGAGTAAAAGCACGAAGGGTGATGCCATGCACATTTTTATTATATGATTGCTTTGGAGAGGACGAGAGTAAAAGCATGAAAGGTGATGTCGTGCATTTGTTGATTTCTGATTCTTTGTTGATATCTGAGTTATTGTTTCTTTCATTACTTGATGTCTTTCTATTCAGAATTGTTATCTCCCCCACAGCATGTTCCCCCTCCTATATTGACTGGTTATGTCTGTATTTCTTTCTGATGTATATGTATTTGAACTACACAGATTATTTGGTAGTCTGGTCCTAGCCTAGTCACTACTTCGCCGAGGTTAGGCTAGACACTTACCAGCACATGGGGTCGGTTGTGTTGATACTACACTCTGCACCATGTGCAAATCCCGTAGCATCTTTTGGACCGTAGTGTGGAGGCTACCTTCAGTCCATGCGGAGATCCAAGGTAGACCTGTAGGTGTCCCGCAGGCCCTGGTGTCTCCCTCTATCCCTATTTCCGTTTCATTTTCCTTTTATTCATAAATAGTGTACTGTTATTTCTTCAGACTTTGTATGTAGCAATCTTACACAGTCTGTGACATTGTGACATAAGGTTTTGGGTGGTTAAGGCTTAAGTATTTGTAATAGATATAGTTTTTATATATTTTATTGTTGCCTTCCGCTTAAATTTGAATTTCCGTTTTGTAACACCCCATAAGTTTTAATCAATTGTGGATGCATTAAATGAGTATTCATGTGATGGTTATCAATTGGTTATAATAATAAGTGTACGAGGTATATAATAAGTGATTTGAGGTCCAAGGAGAGGCCTAAGTCTAAGCCAAGTTGGAAATTACATGATAGACTAAAAATTCCAAATGAGTAGGCACAAGACCTCACTTTGGACGAGCATATCTACATGTATATTAGGAGTTGTGTGATATACAACCTATCAAATTAAATCTCTTTGAGTCTAGTTTCCAACGCATCAAACCGTTCGTCATTTGTAGGTGTACACAGAAAGTTATGATGATTTCCGTGTCCCTTCTATTGCCAGCGTCCTGGGTAGCGCCGGGCACAAACTGTGGCGCCGAGAATTTTTGAGATACTGGAAACTGCGCTACCTGTGGTGCCCGAACACTATATACTCAATTCGGGGTTCATTTTTACCCATTTATCTTGGCCGAACTTTGGGATCTTCCTTCACCCTCTCAAGAGCACCAACTCCTACCATCTTCAAGTAAGCAATCTCCATTAACTTGGTGTGAAATTCCATCATTCTTACATTAGTATTGATGAAATCTACTCATAAAACACATAGATCTTCAAGAAATTCCTTCAAGAACTCAAAGGAGGGTTTTGCAAGATTTCTTCCAAAAGGTAATCCTACACCCTTAGACTTACATGTATGAATTTATTATGGGTATATGAGTGTGAATTAAGTATTGGGACTCTTGGTGTGGTGATTAGAAGTCATAAGTTCCCAATATAAATACATAATTATTGCAGAGATTGGAAGGTGATTATTTGATGGAATTTTGTTGGTTGGGTGTAGATGAATTGTCATACATGTGATGTTGGAAGTTATAAATTGGTTAATCATGATGGTGGGATAAATTGTTTATGAATGGTGGTAGTTAGATGAACTAATTATATGACGATGAGATGTAGAGATTTATGCCTACAAGATGTTTGATAATATGCCTAAATGGCTTAAGTTATGGAATTGTTACTAATATTGGGTTCCATTGGATGTTGCTATTGTAGATTGAAGGTTCTTAGTATTGTGGATCATTGTAGTATCACTAAGGCGTGAAATTGAGGTATGTAAGGCTAAATCTTTACGTTGGGAATGTCTATGATTCTCCCTACGTCCCATTTATTATGACCATTACCAGTTTCCTCAGAAAGTAATTATGCCTTAGTTCCCTGAATAGTAGTAGAACTTCTATTCTCTAGATGGCATAGTCTCATAATCATTCGATATTCTATGAGTTTCAGTTATGACCAATCAACTTATTATGAATACTCATTGTGAGCACGTGATTTTTGCCCTATGTGAGTATTACTCCTAAAAATTCAAAATAAAACAATTTTCCTTTGTGCGCAATTTTGAGAATTTTCGTGGCATTTTTGGATAATTATTTGTATTTGTCCGTGCATGTTTATTTGTTAAATTAATAAAAAAATACAAAAATGTTTGCACTTGCATTTAGGATTCGATTCTACAATTAGGAATGATTAAGTTTGTTTTTACAAAAAAAAACAAAAATCATAAAAATAATGTACTTTGCATTTTTAGCATTTAATGTCCGAATTGTGTGATTTTATCGTAATTGCTATTTAATTGTGTGTTAATTGTTATTAAGAGTTAATTAGCACTTTTATAAATTAATTTAGTTCTATAGGCTAATTTAGGATTTTTAGAATTTTAGTTTTATATAAAGAAAAATAAAAGAAGAAAAAGAAGCAATGGAAATAAGAAGAAAATCGGACTGGGCCACCTTTTAAATTAAATCAACCAGGCCCAAACCAAATAACCCCTTATCCAACCCAAAAACCCACTGACCCGGTCCGCCCCATAACCCAAGCTAACTACCCCACTTCTATTCTTCATTCCCTAACAACAACAAAAACCCTAAAACCACCCGCCCCCCCCTCTCCTTTTCATCTTCTCCAAACCACCCCCTTCCCCCTCACCTCCATGGCTGCCCTTCTGCGTTTTCTTCGTCCCCATCGTCCCTCGCGTCTAACAGCAGACCTGGCGGCAAGCAGCGCTGCTGCTGCTGCTGCTTCACCTCTCGTCCCAAATGACCATCTGCTGCTTCCCCCCTCGTCCTAAACGACCCCTCCATCTCCAGCTCCCATGGCTGCCCTTCTCATCTTCATCTTCCCCAAATGACCCCTTCAACACCCAAAACAAACCAGTCGTGAACCTCATGTCGACCAACAGCCCCACCCCTTCATTCCCGTCGACGAACCACCATAACCCAACGTCCATCTCCACCATGACCATGTCCCTCTCCAAAACTGAGCTTCATCTTCAACACCCTCACGACCAGCAGCTCCGTCACACGCACACATACAGTTTGTCGACGAACCACCAAGCCGGCGACGAAACCAACCAGCCTCACCATCGTTACCACCCCAGCTCCCCCACGACCTGAAACAGTCGTCTCCCAGACCGTCTCCAAACACCAACCATCCGAGGTCATGCTCAGTCATACGTCGAGGTAGTACGTCGAGGTTCCGTTCGAGTCCGTGTCTGTTAGTCAAGCGTCGAAATAGTGTTGCGAACGAAGTTGTGTTCCATCGGAAGTTCAACATTGTTCGACGTTGGATCGTTAGCATAAAGGTCAGCCATAGTTCGTTCACGGATTTTTGTTGTTTTTTCTTTGGTTTCGTTTTAATATGTGGTTTCATTTTTGATAAAATTTTCGTATGATATTCCTACTGCATATTCGTTGAAATTGTGTGTGTGTGCATTTTGACGACTTTCCTACTGTTTTGAGTTCGATTGATGCTCAAGTTTAGTGATTGAAATCTACTCGTTTGTTCCGTTAAGTTTGTTCTGATATGAATCTGACTCTGTTGTTAATTCATGAACGTTGTCGATTAGGAGTTTGTTTGGCGAGTTTGTTTATTCAGAGTTTGATTATTAATTGGAAATTGATTAGATGAATTGGTTATAGCTGATATGGTTTGTAATACAGATCAAAGGGGATGGGGTAGAATGGTAATTTCAGTAGTTTCAGGGGTAATATGGGAAATGAGTCTTAAAAATGATTAATTTGAGTGCTCCGTCCACTAGGCATTAATAATATTAAAATAATACCTAGTGGGGGACAAGACATGTGGTAGTGGGCAATAATGCATTTGTTTAATATAGTGGGGAACAAGACATGTGGTAGTGGGAATTAATACATTTGTTTAATATAGTGGGGAACAAGGCATGCAAGAGTGGGGAACAAAACATAATGGTATGAAAAGATTAAAAAAGGATTGATTAAAATATGTTGCCCATACCTGTTTTGGGTTATAAATAGGGTCATTTCAAGACAGAAAGGGGCTGGTTTTTGAGAGGAGAAAAAAGATTCTGAAAATCTTAAAAGAGTGCTGGAGAGTTTAAAAAGAGGAAAACAAAAAGAAAGAGAAGGTTTTTCATTGCATCTATATGAGTAACTCGAATTCATGACAGTGAACCTGATTCCTTTTTGAATGCTTAATTGGTTCAGTGGTCCACGAGTTCAGTTTTGGGTTTAATACACGCGTGATTGAGTCTGTTTGTAGTGATGTTGTTTGTTGTTGTTTAGTCTTTTACAAACTTTGGGGGCTGTTCTATCGAGCTTGTTTGGTTTTCTTCAAATTTTTCTGAGCCTCGAATTTGGTTTGAACTGCTGCTGTTGCGTTGCTGTGTTACTACTGTTGCTGACTGCTCCTTCATCTTCTTGTATTTCCATTGTCCAGGTACATGTTCTAAAGCTCTCAAATTTAATGGAAAGGAAGTAAAGAGTTGTTGGAATGGATTTCTGAATTTCTCCTGTTTCTTTGTGTTTAATTTAATGTATAAGCAGTAGTTCACTTGATATCGCATAGCATGTATTAGAATGACTTTGGAATGCATAAACTGGACTGTTGAATCTATTTCTACAAACATGTGAATATCAATTGTAATTAATCTTAGTTTGTGATTACTAGTTATGAAATATAGTGTAGTTAATTCTTTTTTCAATAGTCGTGTAATGGTCTCAAATAGGTTATGCCACGAAACAGGTTCAAATAGTTCATGGAAATCAGCATGTTGGTTTAATAGGGTTAGTTCCGAAATTGCGAGTTCGCTTGAGTAAGCAACATCATTTTAAATAGCAATGTGAATAATGTTAGTAACTAATATTCTCAAATGTTAGTGATTGATGTTGGCCTGATGTCAGTTTTTAAGCATTGACGCATTTCTTCGACAAGTCGTAAAAAGAGTTTAAAAAAAGGCTTTGTATTGCACATAGTTAATTCCAATAGTTCAATTCATCTAATAATGTTAGTTTAAATTAATTAAAGAATAGTTAGTTTGTTTTGATATTATTGGGTGTCAATCTCGTGTTCTATTCATAATCTCAACTTTAGTGTTATTAACTAATAGAATAAGGAACGATACAATCTCCCTTGAGTAAGCTCTGTTGCAGTTTTCCGTTTGCATTTGTCTTAATCTAATAAACAATAAGAGGCACGAGCTTATAAACATGTACCTAACTAGGACTTCTGTCTCTTTTATTTTAGAGACGAACTTAATAGAAAATGTAGTCACTTTAGGATTGTCTTTTCAAAATAAACGAGATGAGCCTCGCCTAGTGAAACTCACCGATTGCGGGGCCCTCACGATTGTATATATATTAATGACTTAGAACTCGGGATCGGCCGCTTAGCGAATTTCACGGCCTTTTTCCCCAAAGTAATAACGCGTTAGTCACTGTTAGGCGCATACTTTTAATAATTTACTTTCTTAAACTCGGGTGCACATTTATGTGACCCAAATCCAAATCTCAACGAAGTCGAAATGTGTCGTTAATCACGGGTACATTGATTGTGACGTGGTTTGAGATGCATTTCCATGACGTTGCAAATTCCTTTAAAAAATAATGAATGAGATGAGCCTCGACAAACAAGAATACACAAACTGCGGGGCCCTCAACGGACAGTTATTTCAAATGCTTAAATAATAACAAAAGTGGTAAACAGTTAAAATTTGCACGTAGGTTCATAATTATATAAAATCAGATAATCAAGCCGAATATGACAGTTGAGCGACCGTGCTAGAACCACGGAACTTGGGAATGCCTAACACCTTCTCCCGGGTTAACAGAATTCCTTATCCGGATTTCTAGTGCGCAGACTGTTAAACAGAGTCATTCTTTTCCTCGATTCGGGATTCAACCGGTGACTTGGGACACCACAAATCTCCCAAGTGGCGACTCTGAATCTTTAAATAAAATCTCGTTTCGATTGTCCTTTAATTGAAAAAACTCCTTTTTACGTCCCTTTGCGCGGCGTGGGTGAAAAAGGAGGTGTGACACTCATCTTAGTCTAATCCTATTCACTATTCCAGTATCATGTAACTCAGTATGACTCATTATTTCAGTATCATGTATTGCAATATGATTCTCAGTTCCTGATTTTATATTCTTGAATGTTGAACACCTATATTTGGGCCTGAGGCCGCAGTTTATGCTTTATGCATCTTTGGGCCTGAGGCTGCAGTTATGTATACGTATACTTGGGCCCGAGGCCGCATATATATATATATATATTATATTTGTGAAAATCCTACTCGGTACTCTCTCTCTTTTATTCTATAGACTTGTAAAGTTAACATATTAGCTAAATTATTAACTGATATTACCCCGTAACTCTTTTTTTTTACTCTGTAAAAATAAATTAGAATGTTTTACTTGTGGTAGTGTCGAACATCTGGCGAATACATGTCCAAAGAGAATTAATAATAAAACAAGGAATTCACAGTTAATAGAAGATTTTCAAGAAACTTTAATAAATGTAGATGAATATATGTCAGATAATGAAAGCATATACTCAATAGTAAGTGTAGAAATAGAAGAAAAAACCCAGATTGACACCTCAGAATCAGAAGAAGACGATCTAATAAATGAAGTGGGATTAGAAAGACTAAATCTAGAAGAAAATAATTTTGCAAATATATCAGACGAATGTGCCCATAATTTCGAAAGAAATAAAGGGTTAGATAGTAACCAATGTTTTATATGTAAATGGTACCCAAGTAGAAATAAAAGAGCTAAATGTAAGCTATGTTATTTAGAAGGATGTATAACTTGTATAGAAAAAGATTTTGAAACTAAAATAAATAAAGAAGAAAAATATCAAGAGACAAGTAATCCTACAATAAACTTAAGAATAATGACATTAGAAGCCAGAATAAATGAATTAGAAAAAAGAATACAAAAAATGGAAAAAGGAAAAGAAAAATTAAAAGATATAAAAGAAAGCATAACAACAGTAGAAGAAGAACTAATGAGTATAGAAAATTATGATGCACTTATATGTAATGAAGATAAAAGGTTAAGTACAATAAAAATCTTAACAAGAATCAAAATAGAAGATTATGAAATAGAAACTTTAGCTCTAGTAGATTCTGGATGCACAAGATGCATAATAAATAAAAGAATAGTTCCCCCAAATCTGATAAAAACTTTAGACAAACCAGTTGCAGCCATGCAAATGGATGGAACTCATAATAAATATAAGCATTATATAGAGAAATCACAGATTAATTTTATAAATATATGCTTAGATTTTTATAAACCAAGCTATAAAGTAGATAAAATTTGGGTAAGAGATTTAAATATAAACATAGATTTTGTAATAGGATTAAGTTTTATATTACATAATAATGGTAGTTGTCTAATAAGTAGGGATGGAGTAATATTCTTTAAAAATCTTACACAAACACCAGTACAAACAATAGAAACTGCAACCAAAATAAGAACAAGATTAAATACAAGCCAGAACAACTTAGAAAACCAAGAAGAATGTTGTAAAGATTGCAAAGATAAAAATACATGCTGTAAAGACTTAAAAGAATCTAAAACCTTAATATTAGAAGAAGATGAAAATAGAGATATATTAGAAAAAGATTATACCTTAATAGACATAGAAACAGAACTATACAATTTTAAAACAGGACTACAAAAAATAGGAATAATAAAAAATGAAAAAGATTTAGACAATATAAAAAAGATATTAGATGAAATAGAAATAATAGGAGAAAAACCTTTAAAACATTGGAAAAATAATAAAGTAATGTGTAAATTAGATATAATTAATCCAGAATATACAATAAAAACAGCATCAATAGAAGCTACAAACCAAGATTTAGAAGATTTTAAAATCCAGATTAAAGAACTTATGAATTTGGGAGTAATAAGAAGATCTACCTCTAAGCATAGGTCGGCAGCTTTTATGGTCAGAAATCATAGCGAAATAATAAGGGGAAAAGCAAGAATGGTAATAAATTACAAAAGACTTAATGATAACACTAGAACAGATGGATATAAGCTACCAGATAAGACAGAATTAATAAATCGAATACAAGAAAAAAAGATATTTAGTAAATTTGACTGTAAATCAGGATATTGGCAAGTAAAAATGCACGAAGAAAGCATTGAATGGACATCATTTACTTGTCCAGAAGGACATTTTGAATGGTTAGTAATGCCATTTGGATTAAAGACAGCTCCACCAATTTTCCAACGAAAGATGGATAATATATTTGGAGAATATAAGAGATTTGTCTTGGTATATGTAGATGATATATTAGTATTTAGTAAAGATATTAAAGAACATTTAGGACATCTACAGACTGTATTTAGATTATTTGTGGACAATGAAATAATAATTAGTAAAAAGAAAATGGAATTATGCAAAAATTATATAAACTTTCTAGGAGTAATTTTAGGGGATGGAAAAATAAAATTACAACCTCATATTGCTAAAAAGGCCCTAGAAATGCCAGATAAACTAGATAAGACCAAAGAATTACAAAAATTCTTAGGTATAGTGAACTATGCGAGAAATTTTATAAAAGATTTAAGAAAAATAGCGGGGCCATTATATGCTAAGATAGGCTCTACAGGACAAAAATACTTTAACACAGAGGACATTAAACTAGTACAAAAAGTTAAAGAAAAGATAAGGAATATCCCCGACTTAAACATGCCATTAGAAACAGACTATTTAATTATAGAAACAGACGGTAGTTTTGAAGGATGGGGAGCAGTTTTAAAAGCAAAACCAAATAAATATAGTGACAAAAATACAGAAAAAATATGTGCTTATCAAAGTGGAAAATATAAAGAAAATGGAAATATGAGTAGCACAGATGCAGAAATATTAGCAGTAATCTATGGATCGAATGGTTCTTCTTTTTTCGAATGAATCCTTTTCTCTTTCCTCTTCTCCTTTTATAGATAGAGAGTTTGAGTCGGACTTGAAAATTGGATTTCAAAATGTGTTAGGAATCCGTCTATCAAGCTTCGCAGGGTTCTGGGTTGGGTTGAATTCTTTCTGTAAGTTTTAATGCTTCTTCATATATTGGGTCTAATTCTATATCACTCATGAAAGAGCGATTTCCTTTATTTTGTCTATTTCTTCCTTTAAAACACTTATCTCACTTTTTAATACTTCTACTTGATCTGTTATTCTTTCTATTAGCCTAGTCGTTTGTGTTTCTAATTCCTGAGGTTTTTCCGTAATAGCTTTAATTAATTTTTCTATTTCGTTTTTCGTAGGTATTTTTTCTAGATTAAACTTATTATTTAAATATTGTATTTTTCTGTCTATTTCTAGTTCTTGTGATTTTATGAAGTCTAAATTTTGTTCTAGTTTCTCTAGAGTCTTTTTCTGTTTAATTTGTAATGCTTCTACTAGTTCTAGTGTTCTTATTAAATTTTTATTATTTTCTTGTATTTTTTCTCCAAAATTTATTATTAAATCTACTATTGTATTGTATTGTTTGTCTTCGCTATGTAATATATGTTCTCCACTGCTAAAATTACACTTAATTACCGTATTATCTTTTACTATTCTATACTTCTTTTCTGGATATATTTTTAAATCTAAATATTCTAGGTTTTTTAATGTAGCTATATTGTCTATCCTAAGGGTATCCAAATTTTTCTTTTCTTAAAGAATTTTATTCATTGATTTTGTGAATATATTTCTCCTTCTATACTTTGTATTTCCCACTCTAAAGTTGATATGGTTTCTAAGCTAATACTTCTTTTAACTATATAACTTTGTTCTCTATTTATTTTGGAATCTGATGCTTCTATTTGTTTAGCTAGTTCTAGAGTTGATGATAGTAGTGTTTTAGTTCCTTTTAGTATTTTCTTTAGCTCTTCTTTTCTGACTATATCTCTTCTTAAAAGCCAATAGTTAAAGGCTATTTCTTTGGCTATAGGATGTTGTCTTAACATATGGTTTACCCTAGTGGAATATATTTTATCTTATTTCTAGTTGTTAGAATATAACTTTTTTCCTCTTGTATTTCAATACTTGTTCTTTCTATTTCATGAAAAAGGAAATTCTGAAAATCCTCGGTATTAAAAATATTTAATTCTAATTCTAATATTCTTATATATTTTTTTATAATTTCTAATGGTCTTATAGCTAATATATATCAGATGGTGATGGTAACAATAATTGTTTCATAAACTGTTTGGTCCAAAAATCTTCTTGCTCTGATACCAGAATAAAGGGGGATTACAAAATAATAAAATATAAAGATGTTGTCTAGTAATATATTTAATAAAGGGTGATTACAAAATAATAAAATATAAAGATGTTGTCTAGTAATATATTCTCCTCCTTCTTTGAAACCTTCTTCTCTGATAGTGGGAGTAGATTGACTGATGATATCTGAATATTTCTGATAATAGGTATAATTGTTTTCTATATTTATCTAAACAGATTCTGTTATTTTGTTCTAGGTAGATAAAATGTACTGCTAGATCTATTATAGAATAGAATCCACTATCTATGTCTATTATAAATTCTTCTGAATTTTGGGTAAGGCTTCTAGCAAAACCTTCTGGATAGGTGTAGTTGTTGCGGTTATTGGACATTAATAGTAAAAATTCTTTGCAGTTAAATCTTATATTTGTGAAAATCCTACTCGGTACTCTCTCTCTTTTATTCTATAGACTTGTAAAGTTAACATATTAGCTAAATTATGAACTGATAGTACCTCGTACCTCCTTTTTTTGTTTAACTCTGTTCATCTCTTCTTCCCAATCGTTTAAAGATTTTACTCTTTTCTTAACTTCTATTTCTTTAACCTCACCCCGGCCATGGTTAAACACTTATACCCATTCTTTAACAATTGGGTTTTTTAACCAGTTTTTCCTAGGAATTTACAGGTTAATCCATCATATTTGTTAAGAAATTGGGAAGCTAACCATATATTAAGAGTGTTATATAATAATTTAATGTACAGACATAGTGTTAACTAACTAATAATCATAAGAACAGTAAAATACAAACTAATTAACAATAATAAATTTAGTAAAATACAAACTAGGGTAATGTTTATCAGAAACATAATTTAGATAAAGATGAATAACTTACATGCTTATAGGAGAGAGATTTCCCTTTCGGGAAACCCGAAAACCTTACTGAAAACTTTGAAAATTACTTCGTACAAGTTGATGAACTTATTTTTCTTACAAGCTTAGAGGAGGAGGAAAATTACTATATTATACATAGAGGTACTTTACAAAGATGGTTGAGAGTTTTTTGGATAATTTTTGATGAGAGGATGGATATATATATATTGGGCCTGAGGTCGCAGTTTCATATTCAGAGAAACATGTTGTTCATCATTTGGAAGAGGGAGTATTCATATCCTTACTTCCTTGTTTAGTTATTAGTTTATCAGCTAGCAGTTCAGTTTCAGTTTCAGTATTTATAGTTCTTTTCTTCAGCTGTTTTACACACCAGTGCAATTCAAATGTACTGACGTCCCTTTTTGC
This sequence comes from Nicotiana tabacum, assembly GCF_000715075.1. Taxonomy (NCBI): domain Eukaryota; kingdom Viridiplantae; phylum Streptophyta; class Magnoliopsida; order Solanales; family Solanaceae; genus Nicotiana; species Nicotiana tabacum. The sequence goes on from NC_134095.1 coordinate 41,864,108, forward strand.
CGGGGTCCTACATCTCGCGATGCAGGTAACGATTTTCAGATTGACGATTCTGCTTGCTTGGACATCTCGTATTAGCTGTTGGTGAGCCTTAGTCTTTCGGGGCCTTACCTCTCTTTTGTTTTAGTCATTATAGTATATCAGTTAATAAGGTATACCGGGGACCTTGTCCCGGTAAACAGTTAGCATTTTCAGTGTTCTTTAGAGGCTTCGTAGCCTATAACCCAGTCAGTCAGATATTAGCAGTCTTTCATGTGTTAGCCTTGTCGGCTACTTGTTTATACTTGCAGAGCTTTTTAGTATTTTCTGCATCTATGATATTTCAGTCAGACTCTTTAGTAGATTTTCATGTTTTATATTTACCTCTAGCTCATAGTTATACCACATCTTGATCCAGCCATACAGTTGGTTCACTCGGTCACATGCAGTCAGGCACCGAGTGTCGTGTTACACCCAGACCATGGTTTGGGGCGTGACAAAGCTTGGTATCAGAGCCTAGGTTCAAGAGTCCTAGGGAGTCTATGAATTCGTGTCCAGTGGGGTCTCTTTTATGTGTGTGTGCGCGCCACACATGTAAACAGTTGACCACCAAGACATCTAGGATTGTTCCATTTCCTTCATACTCTAGATTGTGCAGTTAGAGCTATGCTTCCAGGAATCTTTCTAACCCGTGCAAATTGCGTATTTTAGAAAAATTTCTGCAAAAAGAAAGTACACCAGGAGGGCCTCAGCTACTAGCCAGGGGGCACAACTAATGCTGCTCAGGAGGAGGACACTCTGGCCTAGGGGTTTGAACCGGGCTCAATGCCCAGTGCTTCAGACATGGATGTTAGGGAGCTATCCAGTTGCTCACCCAGATTGTTGCTACTCAGGCTCAAAGGCAGGGAACAAGCGATGTTCATGGGACGGGTATTTCCAGGTCTAGGGAATTCCTCAACATGAAACCTCCCATCTTCACAGGGTCTAAACAGGATGAGGATCCGCAAAACTTCATTGATGAGGTTCAGAAGATATTTCGAGTAATGCATACTACAGACACTGAGGCAGCAGAGCTTGATGCGTACCAGCTGAAGGATGTTGCCAACACTTGTTATGAAACCTGGGAAGAGTCCCGAGGGGAGGATGCGGATCCTGCAACTTGGAAGGAGTTTGCAGATGCGTTCCTTGAGCACTTTCTACCCATTGAGGTCTTGGAAGCTAAGGCTTTGGAGTTTGAGAGACTCAGACAGAATGATATGAATGTGAATGAGTACTACCTCAAGTTCGTCTCTCTGGCCAAGTATGCTCCAGAAATGGTACGTGATATGAGGGCCAGAGTTAGGCGGTTTGTGTTGGGGCTTTCAGATGATTTGTTTGCTGATGCTAATATAGCTGCTCAGAATAATGACATGACCATCACTAAGATGGTTGCCTTTGTTCAAGGGAACGAAGACAGGTTGAAGGAAGAAGAGAGGCTACGGAGAGAGAACGAGAGGGAATTCAGCAAGAGAGCTAAGTCTGTAGGAAATTTCAACCATGGGGGATCTCAAACAGGAGACAATCGCCAGTTTTTCAAGAAATCAAAATCAGGACCTGCTCCATCTTCAGCTAGTGCACTGGTTCAGAGGTCAAAGTTTAACAAGAAAAACCAGAATTTCAGAACAGCAGACTCACAGTCACAGGCTAGTGTGGGCTACAGAGTCCCTGGTTACCCTATTTGCAACACGTGTGGTAAGAGGCACCCAGGGCTGTGTCATTTGGGCACAAATGGTTGCTTTGGGTGCGGTCAGCAGGGCCACTTATTGAGGGATTGTCCATCGGCAGAGCAGAATAATGGAGGCAATGCAGCTTAGTCCACTAATTTAGCAGCCCATCATAACTCTCAGGCCTAACAAGGGCGCGGTGCAGCAAAGTCTAATAATGCAGGCGTTGGTCAAAACCGCTTGTATGCACTGGCAGACCGTCAGGATACAGAGGCTCATGGAGATGTTGTCACAGGTATGCTAACAATATTCACTTTTGATGTCTATGCTCTTATAGATCCGGGGTCCACCCTATATTATGTAACCCCATATATTGCAAAGAAATTTGGGATAGAACCAGAAAAGTTGTGTGAACCCTTTGAAGTGTCCACTCCAGTTGGAGAATCAATTATAGCAAGGTGTATCTATAGGGGATGTCCAGTAAAAGTGCATTATCGACTTACTGCAGCAGACTTAGTAGAATTGGAGATGGTAGACTTCGTTGTAATCATGGGAATGGATTGGTTAAAGTCATGTTATGCCACAGTGGGTTGTAGAACCAAAATAGTAAGTTTTGAATTTCCTCGTGAACCGGTCTAAGAATGGAAGGGTGAGGTAGTAACACCTAGGGGTAAGTTTATTTCCTATCTTAAAGCCAGAAAGATGATCTCCAATGGATATATCAATCACCTGGTTCGAGTTAAGGATGCAGATGCTTAGATCCCACTCTCCAGTCGGTACCAATTGTAAATGAGTTTCCAGAAGTGTTTCCCGAAGATCTCTCTAGAATCCCTCCCGATAGAGAGATTGACTTTGGAATCGATCTACTTCCAGGCACTAAGCCGATATCTATTCCGCCTTACAGAATGGCTCCAGCAGAGTTGAAAGAGTTAAAAGTCCAGTTGAAAGATCTTCTAGATAAGGGATTCATAAGGCCAAGTGTCTCACCTTGGGGAGCACCGGTCTTGTTTGTCCGAAAGAAGGATGGGTCTTTGCGTATGTGCATTGACTATCGTCAGTTGAATAAAGTCACCATCAAGAACAAGTACCCTCTTCCCAGAATAGATGATTTATTTGATCAACTTCAGGGTGCCTAGTATTATTCCAAGATTGACCTCAGATCGTGATACCATCAGTTGAAGGTTAAGGAAGTTGATATTCCAAAAATAGCTTTTAGGACTCGATATGGGCATTTCGAATTTTTGGTAATATCATTCGGTTTAACGAATGCACCAGCAACTTTCGTGGACCTTATGAATAGGGTCTTTAAGCCTTATCTTGAATTGTTTGTTATCGTGTTTATTGATGACATCTTGATTTATTCCCGTAGCAAGACTAGCCATGCTGAACATCTCAAAATTGTATTGCAGATACTGCAGGATCACAAGTTATATGCAAAATTTTCTAAATGTGAATTCTGGTTGAAATCAGTAGCGTTTTTGGGCCATGTCATCTCAGGGAAGGAGTGAAGGTGGACTCTCAAAAAATAGAGGCAGTGAAGAATTGGCCTAGACCCACCTCAGTATCCAATATAAGAAGTTTCTTGGGTCTAGCAGGCTATTATAGGTGTTTCGTAGAGGGATTTTCTTCTATCTCATACCCTTTGACTAGATTAACTCAGAAGAAAGTCAAGTTTCAATAGTCGGACGCATGCGAGAAATGTTTTGAGGAGTTAAAGAAGAGGTTGACTTCACCTCCAGTCCTGACACTACCGGAAGGAACCGAAGGGTTCGTTATTTATTGTGATGCTTCAGGGGTTGGCCTTGGGTGTGTATTAATGCAGCATGGTAAAGTCATAGCCTACGCGTCGAGTCAACTCAAGGCTCACGAGAAGAATTATCCGACTCATGATCTTGAATTAGTAGTTGTGGTGTTTGCGCTTAAGATCTGGTGCCATTATTTGTATGGGGTACATGTTGACATTTTTACAGATCACAAGAGTCTCCAGTACATCTTCAAGAAAAAAGAATTAGATCTACGTCAGGGAAGGTGGCTCGAATTACTTAAAGATTATGATGTTGATATCCTCTATCATCCGGGGAAAGCAAATGTTGTAGCCGATGCTCCCAGTCGGCGTTCTATGGGAAGCTTTAGCTCATATTGAGGCAGACAAGAGAACTATGATGAAGGAAGTCCACCGCTTAGCAAGTCTAGGAGTTTGACTTTTGGACTCCGAAGATGGTGGCGTTATTCTCCAGAACAGGGCTGAATCCTCCTTAGTAGCCGAAGTAAAAGAAAAACAATTCAGTAATCCTTACTTATTGTAGCTGAAGGAAGGAATTCACAAACAGAAGACTATGGCTTTTGAACAAGGGGGAGATGATGGTACTTTGAGATACAGAGGCAGACTATGCGTTCCAGACGTAGATGGGTTCAGAGAGCAGATTATGTCAGAAGCCCACAATTCCAGGTATTCTATTCACCCAGGTTTCACAAAGATGTATCATGACCTTAAGGAGGTTTATTGGTGGAACGATATGAAAAAGGATATAGCAGATTTCGTGGCTAAGTGTCCAAATTGCCAGCAGGTGAAAGTCGAACACCAGAGGCCTGGCGGTTTAACTCAGAATATAGAAATTCCCATTTGGAAATGGGAGATGATAAACATGGACTTCATAACAAGTCTACCTCGCTCATTCCGGAAGCATGATTCGATTTGGGTGATTGTAGACCGACTTACCAAGTCAGCTCACTTCTTGCCAGTGAAGACTACAGATTCGGCCGAGGATTATGCCAAGTTGTATATCAAAGAAATTGTCCGATTGCATGGGACTCCTTTGTCCATTATCTCAGATCGTGGTGCTCAGTTCACAACAAACTTTTGGAAATCCTTTCAGAAGGGATTGGGCATAAGGGTGAACCTCAGCACCGCTTTTCATCCTAAGACAGATGGCCAGGCGGAACGTACCATTCAGACTCTTGAGGATTTGTTGAGGGCGTGTGTTATTGATTTTAAAGGTAATTGGGACGATCATCTACCTCTCATTGAGTTTGCTTACAATAACAGCTATCACTCTAGTATCAAGATGGCACTGTACGAAGCTCTGTATGGGCGAAGGTGTAGATCACTAATTGGTTGGTTCGAAGTCGGAGAAGCAGAGTTGTTAGGACCCTATTTGGTCTATCAGGCTATGGAGAAAGTCAACTTGATACAAAGGCATTTAAAGATGGCTCAAAGTCGCCAAAAGTCCTATTCGGGCGTGCGGCGTAGAGACTTAGAGTTCCAAGTTGATGATTGGGTGTTTCTAAAGGTATCGCCTATGAAAGGCGTTATGAGGTTTGGGAAGAAGGGGAAGCTTAGTCCCCGCTATATTGGTCCATATAGAATCCTCCGAAGGATCAAACAAGTGGCTTATGAGTTAGAATTGCCACAAGAACTAGCTGCTGTACACCCAGTGTTTCATGTGTCCATGTTGAAGAAATTCATGGGAGACCCGTCTCTTGTGGTTCCTACAGAGATTATAGGGGTTAGATAGCATGTCTTACGAAGAAATTCCAGTGGCTATCCTTGATAGTCAAATCCGCAAGCTCAGAACTAAGGAAATTGCTTCAGTAAAAGTGGTTTGGAGGAATCAAAAGGTTGAAGAGGGTACATGGGAAGCCGAGGAGGACATGAAGTCCAGATATCCCCATCTTTTTGAAGAGCAAAAGGAAAATGTGGAAGGTAATTAACCTTTCCATTCAGGTCTTATATTATAATCTCCATATCCTTCAATATTTACTCAGCTTAGTATTTAGTGATCACGTGCCCGTTCAGTTTGATATACATGTATTCATGATAATTTAGTATTCTCATATCTCCATAACACCTGTTTAATGTCCATAGATAGCCGCAGTTGCATCCAGGACCATCATTCGAGGACGAATGATCCCAAGGGGGAGATAATGTAACACCCCATAAGTTTGAATCAGTTGTGGATGCATTAAATGAGTATTCATGTGATGGTTATCAATTGGTTATAATAATAAGTGTACAAGTCATATCATAAGTGATTTGGGGTCCAAGGAGAGGCCTAAGTCTAAGCCAAGTTGGAATTTACATAATAGACTAAAAATTTCAAATGAGTACGCACAAGACCTCACTTTGGACGAGCATATATACATGTATATTAGGACTTGTGTGATACACAACCTATTAAATTAAAGCTCTTTGAGTCTAGTTTCCAACACATCAAACAATTCATCATTTGGAGGTATAAACAGAAAGTTATGACCATTTTTGTGTCCCTTCCGTCGTCAACGTCCTAGGTAGCACCGGGCACTAACCGTGGCGCCGAGAATTTTTGAGATACTGGAAACTGTGCCACAGGCAGCGCCCAGCACCACTTGTGGAGCCCGAAACACTATATACTCAATTCGGGGTTCATTTTTACCCATTTATCATTCTTGGCCGAACTTTGGGGTCTTCCTTCACCCTCTCAAGAGCACCAACTCCTACCATCTTCAAGGTAAGCAATCTCCATTAACTTGGTGTGAAATTCCATCATTCTTACATTAGTATTGATGAAATCTACTCATAAAATACATAGATCTTCAAGAAATTCCTTCAAGAACTCAAAGGAGGGTTTTGCAAGATTTCTTCCAATAGGTAATCCTACACCCTTAGACTTACATGTATGAATTTATTATGGGTATATGAGTGTGAATTAAGTATTAGGACTCTTGGTATGGTGATTAGAAGCCATAAGTTCTCAATATAAATACATAATTATTGTAGAGATTGGAAGGTAATTATTTGATGGAATTTTGTTGGTTGGGTGTATATGGATTGTCATACATGTGATGCTGGAAGTTATAAATTGGTTAATCATGATGGTGGGATAAATTGTTGATAAATGGTGGTAGTTAGATGAACTAATTAGGCAAAATACATAGGTTACCCCCCTGAGCTATGGACCAAATCCCTGTTACACACTTTTTGCGGACAAAAATTACCTTACACACTCAACCTTTCCAGAGTGTCCCTAAGACACACCACTTTTTTCTTGACCAGTTTTTCAAAACATGTGTAATATCACACACCAGTCATACAACGACACGTGTCATTGACTTAAAAGTGAAAAAGAAAAAGAAAAACAAACCCCACCCATTTTTTTTTTAAAAAAATTAAAGCAAAAATGGAAAGGAACCCATCTCCTTCAGGCTTCATCGTGCCTTCAATTATAGATTTTCAGCTCATATCTCTTTCTTCATCAATATTTCTCTTTCATCTTTCATCCATTAACATACACATATTCAAGAAAAAATTATAAATAGATGAAAAACATAACCTAGTTTTCACCGTCCCACCACCATTACTCACCTTCCATAGCCTTCTCGTTATATCCATTGCCGCCGACCACCAAAGAACCCAGACCTCCACCTTACAATTCAAACAAAAGAAATAGAAACCCTAAACAACTGCTCCTACCTTCTAATAAAAAAAATTTGTAGAAAATTTTTCAGATATAACAAGTGGGTTTTCTCCATGGCTGCTCCATTGAAAAGGAAAAAAAGAAGAGAAGATTCTTCTACATTGTTCTTCTAATCTCACTTGAAGATTTCATTACAAATTCTTCTACACTGTTAAAAAATTCTTCCTGAATCGATTTTTTCAGATATTTTTCCTCGATCTATTACAATTTTAACAGATTTCTTAATTGAAAGTGGATAAAATGGATAGTAAACATCTATATTATCTCCAATTTGAACCAAATTATTTTAGAAAAATAAAAAAAGGAAAATATTGGAAAAGGACAAAAAGAAAATTCATTTAACTGTTGGATAAGTTTTATTAAATCTGGACCCTTTAAATAAAGCATCAGATGTACAATTTTTACAGTTTAGACGCCTTATTTTGTTTGTAAAACACGCACCTGCCACTTAGACAAAGAGGTGTGTCTTAGGAACAATCTGGAAAGGTTGAGTGTGTAAAGTAATTTTCGTCCACAAAAAGTGTGTAACAGGGATTTGGTCCATAGTTCAGGAGTAACTTATGTATTTTGCCAACTAATTATATGGCGATGAGATGCAGAGATTTATGCCTACAAGGTGTTTGATAATATGCCTAAATGGCTTAAGTTATGGAATTGGTACTAATATTGGGTTCCATTGGATGTTGCTATTGTAGATTGAAGGTTCTTAGTATTGTGGATCATTGTAGTATCACTAAGGCGTAAAATTGAGGTATGTAAGGCTAACTCTTTACGTTGGGAATGTCTATGATTCTCCCTACGTCCCATTCATTATGACCATTACCAGTTTCCTCAAAAAGAAATTATGCCTTAGTTCCCTGAATAGTAGTAGAACTTCTATTCTCTAGATGGCATAGTCTCATAATCATTCGATATTCTATTAGTTTCAGTTATGACCAATCAACTTATTATGAATACTCATCTCAGTCTAATCCTATTCACTATTCCAATATCATGTAACTCGGTATGACTCATTATTTTAGTATCATGTATTGTAATATGATTCTTAGTTCCTAATTTTATATTCTTGAATATTGAACACCTGTATTTGGGCCTGAGGCCGCAGTTTATGCTTTATGCATCTTTGGGCCTGAGGCTGCAGTTATGTATACGTATACTTGGGCCCGAGGCCGCATATATATATATATATATTATATGTGTGCGCGCACACACACACACACACATATATATATTGGGCCTGAGGCCGCAGTTTCATATTCAGAGAAACAGGTTGTTCATCATTCAGAAGAGGGAGTATTTATATCCTTACTTCCTTGTTTAGTTATCAATTTATCAGCTAGTAGTTCAGTTTCAGTATTTATAGTTCTTTTCTTCAGTCTTTTTACATACCAATGCAATTCAAATGTACTGACGTCCTTTTTCGCCCGGGGCCTGCATCTCGCGATGCAGGTAACGATTTTCAGGTTGACGATTCTGCTTGCTTGGACATCTCGTATTAGCTATTGGTGAGCCCCAGTCTTTCGGGGCCTTACCTCTCTTTTGTTTTAGTCATTATAGTATATCAGTTAATAAGGTATACCGGGGACCTTGTCCCGGTAAACAGTTAGCATTTTCATGTTCTTTAGAGGCTTCATAGACTATAACCCAGTCAGTCAGATATTAATAGTCTTTCATGTGTTAGCCTTGTCGGCTACTTGTTTATACTTGCAGAGCTTTTTAGTATTTTCTGCATCTATGATATTTTAGTCAGACTCTTTAGTAGATTTTCATGTTTTATATTTACCTCTAGCTCATAGTTATACCACATGTTGATCCAGCCATACAGTTGGTTTGCTCGGTCACATGCAGTCAGGCACCGAGTGTCGTGTTATGCCCAGACCATGGTTCGGGGCGTGACACCGTTGTTATCACGTTATCGCATTATAATTTTTAACCAGAAATAATTGGATAATTAGGTAAGTAGTTAAAGGTTTGGCTTGCCTAGCTCACGTTACTAAGCGCCATCATGACCCCCGAGGGTGGGAAAAATCCGGGTCGTGACAAGTTGGTATCAGAACTTTAGATTACATGGGTCTCACAGTTCACAGACAAGCTTAGTAGAGTCTGAGGGATCGGTACGGAGATGTCTGTATTTTTCCCCAGAAGCTGCAGAGTTAGGAACAACTTCACATTTATTCTCTCCTGTCGTGTGGTTTGGATTCTCAATACTAGTTGAATTTCTACTCAGTTCTTTCGCAGATGGCGAGAACACGTGCTTCCTCATCTACTGACCAGCAGCCCGAGCCCCATAGTAACAGCTCCCATGAGGGGTAGAAGGCGAGGCCGAGGCCGTGCTAGAGGCCGAGGTAGGGGCAGAGCTCAGCCCCGAGCAGCAGCACCAACGACGGAGCCTCAGGTTGACTTTGATGATGAGGTTCCGGCCCCAGTAGTTCCGGTGGGCCCCGCTCAGGTCCTAGAGGGATTTATTGCTACCCCAGTTCTTCAGGATGCTCTAGTCCATTTAGTGGGCCTCATGGAGAGTGTCACCCGAGCAGGCTTGCTCCTTATAGCACCAACAGTCTCTCAGGCTGGAGGAGGAGCCCAGACTCCTGCTACTCACACTCCGGAGTAGGTAGCTCCCCAGATTCAGACTCTAGCGGTTCAGCCAGTTGGAGCAGTTCAGCCGGGTGTGGTAGCTTCGACCGGCGATGGAGCACTTATGTCTGTCGATGCTTTGTGGAGGTTGGATAGGTTCACCAAGCTCTTCACTACTACTTTTAGCGGTGCATCTACTGAGGAACCCCAGGATTATCTAGACAGCTATCACGAGGTTCTTAGGAACATGGGGATAATTGAGACCAATGGGGTCGATTTTGCTACTTTTCGCTTATCTGGATCCGCCAAGACTTGGTGGAGAGATTATTGCTTCGCTAGACCAGTCGGATCGCCAGCCTTGACTTGGGAGCAGTTTATGCAGCTATTTCTAGAGAAGTTTCTCCCCATCACTCAAAGAGAGGCCTATCAGAGGCAGTTTGAGCGCCTCCAGCAGGGTTCTATGACTGTTACCCACTATGAGACCAGATTCATCGACTTGGCTCTTCATGCTCTTATCATACTTCCCACCGAGATAAAGAGGGTGAGGAGGTTCATTTATGGACTTATTCAGCCGATTCGTCTTCAGATGGCTAGGGAGGCAGGGAGTGAGATATCTTTCTAGGAGGCGGCCAATGTGGCCTAGAGAGTTGAGATAGTTCTATCATAGGGAGGTGGTCATGGATCAGATAAGAGGCTCCGTCATTCAAGCCGATTCAGTGGTACCTCATCTGGAGGTAGGGATTCATATGGTAGAGGCCATCCTCCTAGGCCTTTTTAGTCGGCACTTCAGGTTTCTCACGGTGCTTCAGGTGGCCGTGGTCCTCAGATGCAGTATTCTGATCAGCAGTCCTACAGTGCACCACCTATTCCTATCAGTGCACCGTCGCTTTAGAGTTTCCGAGGTGGTCATTCAGGTCGTCAGGGCCAGCAATCTCAGTAGCCGAGGGCTTGCTACACTTGTGGTGATATGGGTCACATTGCTAGGTTTTGCCCTCGAGCATCGAGTAGCTCTAAACATCAAGGTTCTCGTGCTATGGTTCAGGCACCAGGTGTTCCACAGCTCGCCCAGCCAGCTAGAGGTGCTAGAGGTAAAGGTAAAGGTATTAGAGGTGGAGCTCAGGCCGCTAGAGGTGGAGGCCAACCAGCAGCAGGCCGTCCCAGAGATGTAGTTCAGGGTGGTAGGGCCCAACCCCGATGTTATGCTCTTCCAGCCAGGCCCGAGGTTGAGGCTTCCGATGCAATTATTATAGGTACAGCTCTGGTTTGTGATAGAGATGCTTCAGTGTTATTTGATCTAGGGTCTACATACTCGTATGTGTCATCTTATTTTGCACCGTATCTGGTCATGCTTAGTGATTCTTCGAGTGCTCCTGTTTATGTGTCTACACAGGTGGGTGATTCTATTGTGGTAGATCGAGTCCATCGTTCATGTATAGTTGTGATTGAGGGTCTTGAGACTCGTGTAGATTTGCTTATTCTAGATATGGTTGATTTTGATGTCATATTGGGGATGGACTGGTTATCACCTTACCACGCTATCTTGGATTGTCATGCCAAGACTGTGACCTTAGCCTTGCCAGGTTTACCTCGTTTAGAGTGGAGAGGGACTCCTAGTCATTCTACCCGTAGTGTTATCTTTTATGTGAAGGCTCGGCGTATGGTCGAGAAGGGGTGTTTGGCCTATTTGGCATATGTTCGTGATTCTAGTGCTGAGGTTCCTTCTATTGATTCTGTGCCCGTTGTTCGTAAGTTTCCTAAGGTATTTCCTTCAGACCTGCCATGTATGTCACCCGACAGGGATATTGACTTTTGCATTGATTTGGCTCTGGGCACTCAGCCCATTTCTATCCCGTCGTATCGTATGGCCCCGCCTGAGTTGAAATAGTTGAAGGAGCAGTTGCAAGACTTGCTTGAAAAAGGTTTCATTAGGCCTAGTGTTTCGCCTTAGGGTGCGCAGGTGTTGTTTGTTAAGAAGAAGGATGGATCGATGAGAATGTGTATTGATTATCGGCAGTTGAACAAGGTTACAATCAAGAACAAGTATCCATTGCCGAAGATTGATGATTTGTTTGATCAGCTTCAGGGTGTCAAGGTATTTTCGAAGATTGACTTGAGATTTGGCTACCATCAGTTGAAGATTAGGGCATCGATGTCCCTAAGGCAGCTTTCCGCACTCGGTACGGGCATTATGAGTTCTTGGTGATGTCATTCGAGTTGACAAATGCCCCAGTAGCTTTTATGGATTTGATGAACCGAGTGTTCAGGCCTTACTTGGATTTGTTCGTAATAGTCTTCATTGATGATATTTAGATATATTCCCGCAGCTAGGAGGAGCACGAGCAGCATCTTAGAGTGGTTCTTCAGATCTTGAGGGATAGTCAGTTATATGCTAAGTTCTCGAAGTGTGATTTCTGGTTGAGTTCAGTGGCATTCTTGGGTCATGTTATATCAGCGGAGGGTATTCAGGTTGATCCGAAGAAGATTGAGGCAGTCAAGAACTGGCCTAGACCAGCATCAGCTACAGAAATTCGAAGTTTCTTGGGATTGGTAGGCTACTATCGTCGGTTTGTGGAGGGGTTTTCATCTATCGCAGCCCGATGACTAGGTTGACCCAGAAGGGTGCCCAGTTCAAATGGTTGGATGAGTGTGAGACGAGCTTTCAGAAGCTCAAGACAGCTCTGACTACGGCACCGGTATTGGTTTTGCCCATAGGTTCAGGGCCTTATACAGTTTATTGTGACACATCTCGCATTGAACTTGGTGCGGTGTTGATGCAGGATGTCAAGGTTATTGCTTATGCTTCGTGGCAGTTGAAGATTCATGAGAAGAATTATTTGGTTCATGATTTGGAGTTGGCAGCCATTGTTCATGCGTTGAAGATTTGGAGGCATTATCTGCATGGCGTGGCATGTGAGGTGTTCACGGATCACAAGAGTCTGCAGTACTTGTTCAAGCAGAAGGAGTTGAATTTGAGGTAGAGAAGGTGGTTGGAGCTAATAAAGGACTATGATATCACCATCTTATATCATCCGGGAAAGGCAAATGTGGTGGCCGATGCTTTGAGTAGGAAGTCAGCCAGTATGGGCAGTCTTGCTTATATTCCGGTCGATGAGAGACCGCTTGCTTTGGATGTTCAGGCTTTGGCCAATCAGTTCGTGAGGTTGGATGTTTCTGAGCCCAGTCGTGTGTTGGCATGCACGGTCACTCATTCTTATTTATTGGAGTGTATCCGTGATCGACAGTATGATGATCCCCATTTGTGTATCCTTAGAGACACGGTGCAGCACGGAGGTGCCAAGCAGGTTACCTTAGGTGATGATGGGGTTTTGAGATTGCAGGGTCGAGTTTGTGTGCCAAATGTAGATGGCCTTTGGGAGTTGATTTTAGAGGAGGCCCACAGCTCCCGGTACTCTATTCATCCGGGCGCCGCAAAGATGTATCAGGATTTGCGGCAGCATTACTGGTGGCGGAGAATGAAGAAGGACATCGTTGCATATGTGGCTCGGTGGTTGAATTGTCAGCAGGTTAAGTACGAGCATCAAAGGCCCGGTGGTTCATTTCAAAAGATTGAGATTCCTGAGTGGAAATGGAAACATATCACTATGGACTTCATTGTTGGTCTCCTACGGACTCAGAGGAAGCTCGATGCAGTGTAGGTTATTGTTGATAGGCTGACAAGTCAGCGCATTTTATTCCTGTGGCAGTCTCCTACTCTTCCGAGAGGTTAGCTGAGATTTATATCCGGGAGATTGTTCGCCTTCATGGTGTGACCGAGTCTATCATTTCGGATTGAGGTACGCAGTTTACCTCCCATTTCTAGAGAGTAGTTCAGCGAGAGTTGGGCACACGGGTTGAGTTGAGCATAGCGTTTGATCCTCAGACGGACGGGTTGTCCGAGCAGACTATTCAGATTTTGGAGGATATGCTCCAAGCTTGTGTCATTGACTTTGGAGGCTCGTGGGATCAGTTTTTGCCTTTAGCAGAGTTTGCTTACAACAACAGCTACCAGTCGAGTATCCAGATGGCTTCTTATGAGGCTTTATATGGTAGGCGGTGTCGGTCTCCAGTTGGATGGTTTGAGCCGGGAGAGACTAGGTTGTTGGGTACGGATCTGGTTTAGGATGCCTTGGACAAGGCCAGGATTATTCAGGATAGGCTTCGTATAGCTCAGTCCAGGCAAAAGAGCTATGCCGACCGCAAGGTTCGTGATTTGGCATTCATGGCGGTGAGCGAGTATTGCTTCGAGTGTCGCCTATTAAGGGCGTGATGAGATTTGGGAAAAATGGCAAGCTTAGCCCTAGGTTCATTGGCCCGTTTGAGATTCTTGATCGAGTGGGAGAGGTGGCTTATAGACTTGCATTGCCCCCGAGCTTGTCAGCCGTGCATCCAGTGTTTCATGTGTCCATGCTTCGGAAGTATCACGGCGATCCATCCCACGTGTTAGATTTCAGCGTTGTCCAGTTGGACAAGGACTTGTCTTATGAGGAGGAGCCGGTAGCTATTCTAGACTGGCAAGTTCGTCAGTTGAGATTGAAGAGTTTTTCTTCTGTCCGTGTTCAGTGGAGAGGTCAGCTCGCTGAGGTATCAACCTGGGAGTCCGAGTCCGATATGCGGAGCCGTTATCCCCATCTTTTTTCCGACTCAGGTACTTCCTTCTTATGTCTGTTCGAGGACGAACAGTTGTTTTATAGGTGGAGAATGTGATGACCCAAAAGGTCATCACTTGTGTTGCAAGTGAATTCAGTGTTCCGAGGTCTAAAAACCTCCCTTTTACCCCACCTTGATTTACGTACGTGGTCCGGACCTATATCCGGAAAGCCTTTTATGTGAAAATATGAGAAATAGAAATTTTAGAGTTAAAATTTTGATTATGGTTGACTTTGGTCAACATTTTGAGCAAACAGACCCGGATCTGTGTTCCGACGATCCCGGGAGGTCCGCAGTAAAATATGGGACTTGGGCGTATGCCCGAAAATGAATTCCGATGTCCCAATCCTTAGAAATCAATTTTTGAAAATTATTTTACTGAATTATCTAAGAAATAAAGAAAAGAATTAATGTTTGAAACCATTGTTATCGGGCCCATATTTTGGTTCCCGAGCCCGGTACAAACTTGTTATAGTATTTGAAAGATAACTGTGAAGTTTGGTGAAAATGGAGTTTATTTGACGTGAGTTGGACTTCTAATTGAAGAGTAATGAACTTTGAGAGTTCTTGATGAAAATGTTGAGTTTTGAGGTTTACTTCATGATTTTACATGTTATTTTGATGATGTGATCGCACGAGTAGGTTCATATGATGTCTTTGAGTTAGTATGCACATTTGGTTTGGAGTCCCGAAGGCTCGGGTGAGTTTCGGATAGGTTCCGGGGTGTCTTAGGCTTAAAACATGGCTATTGGAGGTTCAAAAAAGTGCAACTCTCTGAACCTGCTAGTGCGGTCCGCACTGGTTTTTGTGTCGTCCGCACTGGTGACTGTGCGGGCGCAGTTGATTTTGTGCGGTCCGCACAGGTTCACTGATGACTGTGCGGCCGCAGTTGATTTTGTGCGGTTCGCACAAGGCATTTGAGAGTAGTATATTAAGACGGGATTTTCAGTTATTTTTCATTTTTCAAAACCCCAAAAATATAAGAGGCGATTTTTCAAATAACTTTTCTTCTCTAAAACATTGGTAAGTGATTTCTAACTCGTTTTTTTCAATCATTAACATCTTTTCACATGATTTCAACTCAAAATCAATGATTTTCATGGAGAAAATTGGGTGTTTTGGATAGGACCTAGGTTTTTCAAAAGTTGGGGATTTGGACCTTGATTTGTGGTCCGATTTCAAAACAAATCATATATTTGGGTTCGTGGGGGAATGGGTAATCGGGTTTTGGTTCGAACCTCGGATTTTGACCATGTGGGCCCGGGGGCAATTTTTGACTTTTTGGATAAAACTTTAGAAAACTTTTTTTTTCATGCATTGGGGTAGATTCATTTAGCGTTTATTGATATAATTAAGTAACTTGTGACTAGATACGAGCAAATTGGTGGTGGAATCAAGGGGTAAAGCTATAATTAAATCGTGAATTGTATTCGTGGCATCGAGGTAAGTGTTTGGTCTAACCTTAGCTTGAGGGATTAAGAGTTGAGTCCTACTTGCTATGTGTTAATTATTGAGTACGATGTATAGGCATGGTGACAAGTATCTATACGTTGGTGTCTAGCATGCCCGTGAGTCTTTATATTGTGATTATCATGACTTCGTTGTATCTTTCATGCCTTGGTGATGGTTTCTATTTGTTGTATAAAGTTTGTGGAAAGAATTGTGACCTATGAACATTGAGGAGCGTTGGCTCAAGTTGTGTAACGAATTGTGAAAGTATAAGTGACAATTGAACCTTTAGAGCATTGGCTCGAGTTGTGAAATGAGTTGTTAAAACATAAGTGATAATTGAACCTCTAGAGCATTGGCTTGAGTTGTGAAGTGAATCGTGAAGTAAAGAAAATGAGAAAGAGAAGAGATCATTATGTTGTCACCCTTGCCGGGCTATTGTTGATTTATTCGTTATCTCCCTTGCCAGGATGTTGAGGTTATTGATGATGTTCCCTTGCCGGGATTTATTTGTTGAATTGTTGTTCCCTTGCCGGGATCTTTATTACAATTTCATTTATTCCATTGCTCTATTGTTTGTGATTGTTGTTTGGGTGAGGAAGAGAGTTAAAGCACGAAGGGTGATGTCGTGCATTGTTTGTTTTGTGAGGAAGGAGTATAAAGCACGAAGGATGATGTCGTGTATTATTGTGAGGAAAGAGTGTAAAGCACGAAGGGTGATGTCATGCCGCACGATGTACCATTCAGTGCTGATTTTATTGATTATATGGTGAGGAAAGAGAGCAAAAGCGCGAAGGGTGATGACGTGCACATTTTTATTATATGATTGCTTTGGTGAGGACGAGAGTAAAAGCACGAAGGGTGATGCCGTGCATTTGTTGATTTCTGATTCTTTGTTGATATCCGAGTTATATTGTTTCTTTCATTACTTGAACTATTCAGAATTGTTATCTCCCCCACAGCATGCTCCCCCTCCCATATTGACTGGTTATTTCTGTATTTCTTTCCGTTGTATATGTATTTGAAATGCACAGGTTATTTGGTAGTCTGGTCCTAGCCTCGTCACTACTTCGCCGAGGTTAGGCTAGACATTTATCAGCACATGGGGTTGGTTGTGCTGATACTATACTCTGCACTATGTGCAGATCCCGGAGCAGCTTTTGGACCGTAGTGTGGAGGCTACCTTCAGTCCACGCGGAGATCCAAGGTAGACCTGCAAGCGTCCGCAGGCCCTGGCGTCTCTCTCTATCCCTATTTCCTGTTTCATTTTCCTTTTATTCAGAAACAATGTACTGTTATTTTTTCAGACTTTGTATGTAGCAATCTTAGACAGTCTGTGACACTGTGACACCAGGTTTTGGGTGGTTAAGGCTTAAGTATTTGTAATAGATATAATTTTTATATATTTATTGTTGCCTTCCGCTTAAATTTGAATTTCCGTTGTTATCACGTTATCGCCTTATAATTGTTAACCAGAAATAATTGGATAATGAGGTAAGTAGTTAAAGGTTTGGCTTGCCTAGCTCACATTAGTAGGCGCCATCACGACCCCGAGGGTGGGAAAAATCCGGATCGTAACAGATTGCATCTCAACTGCTCCAAACCCACATCAAAAGGACGAGAAAAGAATACCAGAACCCCTGCAAATTTGAAGAAAAGGGACGAAGAAGAAAAAAAGGTACTGATATTTGTTGATTTCGTGGGTAAAGAAATCATGAATGGATAAAGATTAAAAAATCTATACAAACTTTAGAGAGGATATACGTTACATCTGGGAGATTAATTAATAAGAATTGAAAGAGAAGTAACTATTCACGGGATGGGAAGAGGCGTTTTCTTTCACGGTGAATTGTTAAAAGAAAAGGAAGAAATCCATCTATCTATACTATATTAAAAGTGGTAAGCCTTAAGTCAAAAGTTAAATTACTTCTTTATCCTTTTTAAAAATGTAATTATCCTACTTATTTTTAAAAAAATTATAATATTTAAATAAAAAGTGGGACAAAATTATTCTGAAAGGTTGTGTATGTTACAACGTTTCACATTACTACGAAAAGTCTTTTTAACCGTGCCTTTTCATGCACTCATTTACAATGAACAAAATTCATTTACATTACTATCCTTGGCAAAAGTGCTGCCTGCATTCCTTCACATTCTAATTAAAATTCTTTACAAATTTTACTTTTTAGATATTTTTCAATATTGGCAAGTGGTGGTGGAAACGTGGATGTTGTTTAGCAGTAACATATTGGTAATATTATCCACTAATCACTACTATTTTAATTCGGAAGAGACATTACGGCTTCGGAAAGAAATATTTGACCTATATTTATTTTTTGAGGTAAGATACTTTTACTGCCTTGATAAATAACTTTAAAAGCCTCTTGAAGAGTTATAAAATTATTTATTCCACTTTGAAGAGAGAGTGTGGCAATTTTGATTTTGAATTGATAATATTTTAGTCCTTTAACAAAAGTTTTTAGTCTTTCTTTGGTACATAAATTTTGAATAATTTATTTTTTTAGATAATATTGGTTTAAATTTAAAAAAATCAATATTTGAAGTTAAAGTTGAAGTTGGAAAGAAGTTTGAAATTTTGTTTGACTTAAATTTTACTTCAATAAGAAGTCAAACTTTTGTGAGTGAAACACTAGATATGAGATAATCAAACAAAATTTTAGCTTCAAAATTTTCTATTTAAAAGTGAAGTTGAAATAATAGATAAAATTATAAAATAACTATTAGTTTGCAATTTAGGTGTGCTCAAAATACCTTTATAAATCAAAAAGAAATTCTAAGTCTGCATATGATAAAAATTCAATATTTTGCAATACAAAGTTTATGAAAATGATATGAGATAAACGTGCAACGCACGTTCAGAGAGACTAGTGTCAAAAAAAGGAGATAAAAGAAAAATACTGGTTTTAGAGGTATGCCACATCAGCTTCGCGCAGGCATACAAGACATCATTAAATTTATAAAATGATATTTTTGACTTCTTGTGAAAGGAAGAAATGAAAAAATTTCATGTAACCTTGACCGATATATAACTAATGTGAATTATTTATTTGTTTTTCACTTTGAGTTATAAGTTTGACTTTAATATACATTCCATCCAATATAATTTGAATTATTTAGCTGTTTTTTTTTGTTGTTTTTTTTTTGTTTATTTTGAAGGCTACTTTACTATTTAAAACAAACTTACTCGTATTTCTTCCACAACTACCTTAAAGACGAATTTTCTGGCCAAGATATATTATTTTTCATATTGATAAAATGTCTAGTTTTATTTCTCAAAATAATAGGAAGCTGGTTTTTTCTCTTTGATCAATCAGAACTATTCAATTGGATTATCAAGTTCATTTTCAAGAGAAAAAAGTTCTCTAAAACTTTGAAGAACAATTAATAATATAGATGCTTGTCTTAGGTCTATATAGAGTTAAACTAAAAAAACGAAAATCAAAATCAATAAGATAGTGACAACAACTAAACTAATGACAATAACATGTAAAATATTCTTATGAACATAAAATAACTCAAGAAACTTATGATAATTAAAGTGATTTTATGAGATAAATTTCATATATGACCTACTACCTTTGGAATTTTTATATGAAGAATTAACCTAAATAGACATTTACTAATCGCTTAACCTTAAAATAGTCCGTGAATGTATAATATGTAAATAATCCATGTATAATCATCATCCAAAAAAAGGGGAAAGAGAACAAAAGAAAAAAATGTAAAAGAGAAAGGAAAAAACAAATAAATCCCACAAACTAGACATTAGCAAAAAAGACGAAAAAGTGAGAAATTGAGAATACAAAAGATTAAAGAACGTTAAGGTATTCAATAATCCATATAGTAGTAGAGAAAGCATCAAATATCAAATATTGCTCAAATTATAAAACAAAATGTATGCAACATCTAGTACCAATGCAATATTATTAAAAATAAAAAAGAGGAGTAAAAGATCCCTATATCAGTGGTGGAAAATGACAAAAAAATAAGTTAGCCATTATCACAAAGAAATCAATAATAGAGATTGAAAAACAAAAAAGTGAGAAAGCAAGACATTCTAGGAAGAAGGAATTCCGAAAGCTACAAGTTTAAAGTGGAAAATCAAAAGGCAGAAGAGGTAATAACAAATATATGGTTTCTTTTCCTCCGCTGCTCCCTTCATAGCTATTGTTGTCTTCCTGCAACTCACATCTTCATATCATCATACTCAATTTGTTCATCGTGTCATAATATAGATTGCAAGATCACTATTAATGTCCTTCATTTACTACCGGCTAATGAAAAGGTATGAGAAACGAAAGGTTTTAGAAACTGAAAATGGGGCAGCAGATAGTTAAGGGACTTTCCGTAACTGAAATATATATAATGAGATGTAATAAATACAATAGAAAATGATCAATTTTTAATTATTGAACAAATTAAATTAAATGAATGAAGGGGGAAAGGCAAAAAAGGAGAAAAAAGATAAATAGGGTCATTGGCCAAAGAGAGGTGCCAAATCACCTTGTCCATTCCCTCTTTTATATATATACTAGAGAATTTATTCACGCTTCGCGCGGTGACAAAAGGCATATTAATAAAATAAATTTTAATTAAATCAATTGACATAACATTGAAAAATATTTTCATGTATCAGTAACAAAAATTAATTCTATATAAATGAAGAAAAAATGTCTACTTTCTTGGCACCTTCGCACGTACTTACACATTTAAAGTTGTTGATATACATTTCACTTTTAAAAATAAAATAAGGATATATTAGCTGAATATTCTTTGAAATAATTCTTTCTTATACCGTTATTAAAAGCATCTACTATAGGAAAGAATTCAACACAACTTTTAGTTTTCTGTACCGATTTAGTTTTGGTATTTTTCACATCGTTTCTTCACCACAGTAATATTGAGTAATGGGACATGCAATTTTAGGCTTTTTAAAATAAACTAAGTAAACAAACTCATCTAAGACTTAGTAATTTTCTTATTTTCTTTTCCTTTGCTGTTTCTCCCAGCTTCGGATCTTCCCCTTTGCCCTTACAGATATGTTTAATTGTTCTCTTCACAATTTTTGTCCATGTTCCTCCACATATTTCCTTCTCTTCTTCATCATTTGATCATCGAGTTTCTTCAATGAAATTCCTCCTCTATTTTCTTCTGTCACCCTTCCTATTAACTAAAACATGGAGGCTTTGAAGTAGTTTGGCAGATTAACTGAATAGACCCTTTCATGAAAACTTTAATATCAGGGGGGAAAACGGCACATGTTCCATTAACACACCTCTACTCAAATCTGACATATTCTTAAGTTGAAGTTTAACCTTTTAGGCTTAAATGTTGGCTCTGCCGCTTCCCTTGCCCGCTTTAATTATTTGCTTTAGATCTTTCTTCCAATCTCCCTAGCCTCTAAATGCATTATGTTGCATCTCCTTTTCAATGATTTTATTGTCTACTCCTGAAATATTATCTCAAGAAATAAGAAATATAGACATGATGATATTTAGGTAAAAGTTGTCCGTTCAAATTTAACTTCCAAATATACTCCAAAATAAACTCAATCTGTTCAAATTTAACTTCCAAATATACTCCAAAATAAACTCAATACTCTATGATATGTTATCATTTCGTACAACTATTTTTGGACTTGTCGATTTAATTGTTGTGCCTATGCTTGCTTTTCAGTGATCTAGTCAAATGATCTTTAATTTCTCAAATAGTGATAAGAAGAAGAAGTTGCATATAAATATCGAAGACTTAATTACATTAATATGCCTTATGGCCAAAATACTGAAAATCCATGTTACCTACAAAATACTTGGTGAATACAAATTTGGATTAGTTTTCTCAAATGCGTATCTTATGTAACCAACTAACCATGACAAATATTTCTTTAAGAATAAGAAGATGATAAATAAGAAAAAACAGAGGGATTTGAGAACTACTGCAGAACTAAATGGAAATCAGAAGAATCGATATTACCGAATTAGTCAGGATTGTGATTGGCACGAATCAACAAATTGTATTGAACCTTCTCTTGTTCTTTTTTCCAAGTTTTCCTCTTCCAGAGCCTGCTATCAAAATCATTCTATGCCCAAAACATAAATATAACAAATTCAATTTTCAGGTAAAAACCGACCAAAAACCCATGTTGCTATATCAGTTTTCCCCGTGGGTTTAGATTTAATAGTATCAAATGTATTAAGTCACTTCATTATCAGAACAAACCGTTGCATTTCCCAAAAGCAACGGTTACATACGTTACACTTACAAGAATTGATGAAACGTTGTAATTAGTACTAATAGAATCAATTCATGAATAGATGCAGTCATAACATGAATCGTTGGAGTAATACTTATTAAGCTTTAATGTTACAATAGGATATAAATAGGAAAATATAATTAAAAAGTCAAAAAATTGAGAAAAAAGTTAAATAGGATCATTGGTACTGGTTCTGAGTTTTGTCCCCAGCTGAGTCGCCAGAGCTGTCACACCTCCTTTTTCCGCCCCCGCGAGGGGTGAATGAGTTTTTCCAATTAAAGGACAATCGAAACGGGATTTGTTTATTTATTTCAGAGTCGTCACTTGGGAGATTTAGGGTGTCCCAAGTCACCGGTTTAATCCCGAATCGAGGAAAAGAAGGTGACGGGCCTGTTTGGTGTTTGGTGATGGCGGGGAGCTGTGGAGGGTCGTTTGAGCAGTGACGACGAAAGCGAAGCAGCAGGGCTCGTCGGATTTAATGGAGGAAGGAGGCGATGGTCGTTCGGACGTGTAGCTAAACCCATTAGCTAGGGTTGTGGCTCAACCCTAGTGTGGGTAATTGATGGGTGTTGCCTTCTAGTGTTAGATTGACTATGGGTGTTTGCTATTTAGGTTGATTTTATGTTTTAATCTAGAATTGGTGGTTGCAAACACCGATTCAAGCTTTGTGGCAGCCCAAGTTGCACCTTCTCGCGAATGAAATGACAGCCGATATCAATATATTTTGTGCGCTCATGAAACACTGGATTAGCAACAATTTGAATTGCTGACTTACTGTCACATAACAAAGAAACTGGTTGTTGAATATGCACCCCTAACTCCTCAGACAAGCCAGTCACCTATACTATTTTCTATTCCCACATATATATAGAGAGAGATACACTCATCACTTTAAGTTAACTTTACACTACTACCCTACTTCATTCTCACTACTCTTAACACATTTGTAGCTCTCTAACGTAGTTGGTCAATTCAATTATTCTTATTATCAAGAAGAGTGTGAAATGATGCAGTAAAGAGGGGACAACTTACACACACAAAAAAAAATGGAGTGGACGAGTTAGCTACTAACTTAATTTGGATCATAACCGTGATAGTTGTAATGCTAATGAAGATAATGTTCAACAACGAAGAGATGAGATCTGCAAGCTACTACTTAATTTGGACTCTTTAATTAGATGTCTTAGTGTCTTTCAAGCTTAATTCAGGCGAAAGATAAGAAATAACGTTCTAGATATGATTATTGAATTTTCTTGGCCACTTAGGAATCTGGCCCCTAATTTCCGTGACAAAAGAAGATCTGTCAAAGTGATTTAAATTCGGGAAAATAACATTGTATAGCCGCACTCAAAATAATAGCTGAAAGAATATATATATTTAGTGTATTTAACTTGCAAACTATACCATGTAAATCGAAAGTATTGGGGAAATTGTCTAAAATAGGATCAAATTGTTTTTATAGAATTCAGATTAATTGCCAGTTTATTTGGCAGGATAAGAAGTGTACAAATGTAGCAACTCAGAAATGCAGTCGAAATATGCTTTAAATGCAGTCTCAACCAACTCCCTCGTTTAGCTATATCCAGCAATAAACACCCTTTTATCAGCCGGTATGTTCCACAGCAATATCTTATCTCCTCTGTAAAAAATCATCTTCTTCTTCCTCCTCTTATTCTTTGCCTTACGCAATAACTGCAGTGAGAAATACTCAAGACAGAGCTAAAAGTAGTACTTAGTAGAAACACATGTCGCAATTCTGCCTGTTCGGTTAAGCAAGCACTAAAAGGTGATGGTGTAGTGCCAAAGGTTGCTTTACTAAGTAAGATAAGGCAAGAAGCAAGAGCATAGCAATTGCAAGAAAAGCCGACACGCCTTAGCGCAACTGTTTTCTAGCTCGTTACCGTTGTTTTGTGAAAGAAGGGGCGGAGCTTGAAGTATTTAGCATGACGAACAACGAGACCATTTTTCGGGCACCGGTAAGCTGCTTGGCAGCAATTATAGTGTTGATTGGTCTCTACACTCGGTCTTTCGACAAAATGGTGGCGACTTACTTGTTTGGAATGCTGGCTATATGTGCTGTTATTTTACCTGATTGGGAATTCTTCGATCGTAGTGTCTCACATTGGTGCACCCCTGTCACTGTGAATGACTTCACCAACAAATCTCCCGGACCCTTCACTTCTACTAGGTGATACATTCTCCCTTTCTGTTATGTATTCTCTGTAAAAGATAAGTATTATTTTTGCCCTCTAGAGGTACTTATGAAAGTATAAAAATTTTAAACTTATTGGAGTTATAATTTGAGGGCATGCTCAAATTTGATCTGTTAAGTAAGAGATTATGAGTTAATTAATAAAAGATCAATCACTTTACCATGGACCAAATCTGGGGAAAAATTTGAGGCCCATGCATCTGAGATAGGTCCTTGGAAGTGAAGTATGGGTGTGGTCTGATAGTGTTTTCCTTAATATTATTCTCTGTTGCGTAATAACACGTGTTGTTGATTAAATACGATTAAAAAAAATATTGGCCTAAATTAACCCTAAAAGTTTAGTTCTTGGGATTAAGTTAAACTCCGATATCCGTTTCTTATCATGATATTTTTGGTTTATATCTAATATCGAGCCCCAAACATGATGGGGAGGAGGTTTAGAGTATCCCCCTTAGACCCATTTTTATCTTCTTGACATGATATAATAGCCAAACCTAATCATATTCTTGGTTTACTCAAGCCTTGTGCGCGAGGGAGGTGTTAAATATCTTTGGGTTAGAGAATGGGTTATCTCCTTATATATGCTCGGACAATCTTTACCTTATATGCTAGCTCAGAGGGTTGCATTAGGTCCAAATTCCGTTATATGACAACTACAGAACTGTCCACCCTGAAAAAGAGTAAATAGAAATACAAGTTACCCTGCTGCATGACCTCTAAGTTATGATATCACACTTTTTTGCAATTCGATCGAAATTCATTCGCTGTAACACATTTTCTTAACTGCTGAATCTTGACTATCTGCAGGTTTAAATTCTACCCAGTCAGATCGGTGGTTTACGCAATAGTTTATGGATTCGGTCTTTACAGGTGGTGGATTTATATATCAAGCTATAATGAAAGCAAGCAGCAATGAATTGTCATTGTAGCAGCTGTGGCATACTGCATCACATATTAACTCAGAAATCGTCTATGTCCGTCTTACTGTATTGTGTGTGTGTGTGCGTGCGCATCTTCGCCATACAAAAATTGTATGTTCATAATATTTGCATTTCATCCAAATAAAAAGACGTGATATTTGCACTCGTATTTTTCAATTTATTCTGTATGCAACATTATGAAAGTGCTAGGAAACTAGTAGTATCTTTTGAAGTTTGAACAGGGACCATGAATCTCAAGGAAAATCCAGATTTGATTCGGCACTCTAGATTACTAACTCTAACGATTCAGTCAGGATTACATTATTTGGGTTCCTTAGAATCACATAATCCAAGCCAATACACCTCATAACCACCAACGAGCCAAGACCAATATCTTTTGGTTCAGTGCTTCCACAAATTCATCCCAGGTTCTTACAACCTGAAGACAAGAATCTTGCTTTTGTTTTCCAACATCAAATAGATTTTATTCGACTAGATTAGCCACACAAATATCTGTTTTGGCTGCATTGTAGTGTCGAACAGCTCTTACCTGTGAAAGTTATTACAAACCATAAGTAAATATATAGCATCAAGTTCGGTATCCAAAAATAACAATCTAACAACAAAAAACGAATTATTTCTGATCTCCTGTCTTATTTGACTTTCTTAAACAACTGGCAAGTAGAAAGAAAGGGCAGAAACTACAACTCCTACCTGGTAGTTTGCAAGGCCGTTTTGTCCAAGTTCAATCATCTTAAGAGGAATCCCCCATCATTCTACCAGTGAATATTTCCATCCAGTTTAAGAGTTGTCTCTTAAATCTGCGTCAGCATGAATACCTGATACATTCAAGTTTTTAACCATGGCAACACAAGCATCAAAGATCCCTTTAGTATCAGCATCCTTTGAAGGGAATAGGAGCAACAATTACTTGAGTTGCTGCTACTATACGAGGTAAGACCAGGCTTTTATCATCCCCATGATCACTATGCCAATCTGTGATCACACCAGAAAAGAAGCGAAAATTAGCTTGAACACCAAAGTTGAAAACTATAAAGACAGTCTATAAATAGCTCCGTACTCCTAACGTTCTGGTCGTATAGGCCCATGAGTTCTGCGAGACCATAGACTTCTCTCCCTTCTCATTTTATTTTTTTAAACTTTTTGCAAATTTCTGGCCTAAAAAATGTGAAGGAGCACCTTGGATGCCACGGGCAGTATCAGGAATAAAAGCGAGGCGAAGAAAGCCAATAATGAACGACAGATAGAAACACCAAGAATGTTCAGAGAAAACACCGTTAAGAACTGCCAAACCACGTGTATGACTGAAACAGTCTAGGATACCTCAACTGTAGTCGTATTGAGTCCCCCAGCAAATTTCTGAAACTCATGTTTATCTCCCTTGGTGATGGGAACAGCTAAGAACTCCTCATCTATGCATCTAGACAATTCCAAGATTTCAAGAACCTAAAATAGTAATATGATCAATTCTTATAGAAAGATATTAATTCATATGAGCAAATATATTCTACGAGCTTGAACGAAAAAGCTGGAAGCTGACAGCTGCAAGTCTTTTCTGGGCTAAATCAAGGCATCTCAGATTCAAACAGCAAAATCTCGGAAAAGCCCTTCTAAGTTCTAATGGGATGTGCTTAGAAAATAATGCAATAAGAGTAGAAGAAAAACATTGCTACAAGAAGATGCACAAGCCAGAAAGAAGCCAATAAATAGTTTTAACTGATATTAAAGTGGGTGGCTAAAAAATAAAAAACTAACCTCACAGCAGTTCTCCAACTGCTATAATAACTATCTAGACCCCTGAACCTATGCGCTTCTTATATATCACTCCAACTTCGACCATAACTCTTATAGATTTTCTTTTCTATCATCAGCCTCCGGACAAAAGCAGATCTTTCCCAGTCCTCAGATGAAGCAAATATGTTTGATAATTGCACGAAAGCACCTGAATTCTCAGGATCAAGCTCTATAATGCGTTTGGCCACCAGCTCTCCTAGTATCTTATTACCATGAGCTACACATCCTCTCAGAATGGATAACCACATGCTTGAATCTGCCTCAAATGGCATCTTTTCAATTAGCTTTACTGCTTCTTCAGGACATCCTGCTCGTGCATAAAGATCTACCATACAGGAGTAATGTTCAATCCCTGGATCAATGTGGTAATCATAAATCATTGAATAAAACCACCTTTTTCCCTCTTCCAGTAGACCACAATGATCACAGGCAGACAAGACTCCAATAAATGTGATATTTGTTGGCAAAACACCCGCACTTCTCATTTCGCGGAATAGATTTAATGCTTCATTTCCATAACCATTTGTAGCATAACCCATCAACATAGAATTCCAAGAAACCTCGTCGGATTTCATCATTTGTTTAAAGAGCTTCCTGGCATCAGTAACAAAACCACACTTGCAGTAAAGATCAATTAAGGAGGTAGAAATTATTTGATCACAATCAATACCGATCATAACAGCTCTTGCAAAAATCTGTTCACCAAGTTCAACTGATGCAATGCTTGCACAGGCACTGATCACACTTGAAAAACTAAATTTGTCCATCCTAAAATCCAACCTATTCATCCTGCAGAAAAGATCCAGTGCTTCAACTGGACAACCATTTTGACTAAGACCAATTAACATGGAATTCCAAGATATTAAGCTCTTATAGGGCATTGACTCAAATAATTGTCTCGCGTATTCAATTCTGTTGCAACTAAAATAAATGGTAATCATAGAATTTAGCAAGACTGTGTCATGTATTTTGAGTTCATTAAAAACATTGGCAGCTTCGTGAGGACGTCCACATTTAGCATATGTGTCAACTAGAGCACTAGCAACGATAAGGTCATCTAGCAGTCCAAGCTTACAACCATAAGCATGCATTTGCAAACAA
The DNA here is from genome assembly GCF_000715075.1 of Nicotiana tabacum. NCBI lineage: Eukaryota > Viridiplantae > Streptophyta > Magnoliopsida > Solanales > Solanaceae > Nicotiana > Nicotiana tabacum. Next base: position 41,892,232 of record NC_134095.1, read on the forward strand.
TTTTTAAGGGAATGTGCACTAGCACATGCATTCAATACACTAGCTAATGTAGAGGAATCCGCTATAACTCCCTCTCTGTGCATCTCCTCAAAAAGCAATAATGCCTCGGACACTTTATCGCTTGCCACATACCCTGCTATCATGGAATTCCATAATACAATACAAGGATCAGTTACAAGATTGAAGATCTTTCTAGCATCATCCATTCTACCACAGTTTGAATATGCTGATATCAATGCTGACAAGGAAAAGTTATCAGGGTTCTGCTTTCTGTTCAAAATGTAACTCGCGCTATCCAAATCACCACCCTTTCCATACATATTAACTAAAGAACTTGCCAGCACAGAATCAACTTCAACTTCATCGACTATAGTACGAGCATGAATTTGCTTCCCTAAATCGACAGCTCTCGTGTCAGCACAAGCCCCTAATGCAGTTGCCAAAACAAACGAATCTATACGTGATGCACCACGCATTTCAAGAAAATCCCAGTCTATAAACTCCTTAAATAAGCATAAAGCCACTCCTGGGAAGCCCGTTTTAGCATACCCATGAATAAGTGAATTCCAAACTATTTCGTTCTTACGTGGCATTTCATGCAAAAGTCTTCTAGCAACACCCAACTCCTCAGCTTTGACAAGGCCAAGAATGACTACATTCCAAGAAAATTCATTCTTGGAAGGCATCGAACGAAACAAGTACAGAGAATTGTTTGTATTTCCCCATTTCATGTACCCTTCAATCATGGTATTCCAAGTGAAGCAATTTCTCTGAGACATTTCGTCGAACAGTAATTTTGCATCGCTTATTTGTCCACACTTAGCGTACATCTGCAGAAGGCGATTGGCTATTGTGAGAGCAGAGTTGAGGATGCCTCTTTTGAGGAAAACAAGATGGAGTTGCTTCCCCTTTGGAAGAGATTGGCGGGTGTTGAATGTATTGAGCAGTCGAGCGCAGGATTGCAAGTCTAGCTCCATCTATGGACATGAGATTCTTTATCATTCTTTCTTCCTTTGGAGGTGCATCAAAATTTTCATCCCAAATACTAATCCTCTCAAAGATGTCATATAAACATCCGAATTTTTTTACGAAAATGTTTACTTTTTGCTTAAACAATTCCAGGTGTGTGTAGTTTTTATGGAAATTCCAGAAATGTGCAAAACAAACTGGGGTAACTGACGGTTAGCAACACGGGTTGAGAGTTAACGGAACGAGCTGACGGGCGTTAAGGGCCAGTTAACTATACATCGCATCAAAAAGTATGCCGGGTACATTCAATAAAGCGACCAGGTTGAGATGCAACGTCGATCACATCGTGTGGGCCATTCTCCTAAAGTAGAGCTTGAAGCAAGAGTCAGAACTTTAGGCAGGACCTCTATCGATAGAAGTAAAGCAGTCATTCATTAATCCCCTCGACATATTAAAGAAAACGGCTGATCCAAACAAATACAGACATAAATATAAAAAAAATACGGCACAGAGCGCCCGCTCTAAAAAGCTGCTTCCAGCATTCGTCCTTTAAATTACCTATCAATCATCCAACACAACCAACTATTCATAAAAGAGAAATGAAAAACGTTAGCTAGCTAGGCTAGCGGGCAGTTCAATCTATTTGTGTACTTGAGTTTGGTCGAAACTCAAACGTACATATTTTGATATTTATTAAAAAAAAATCATAAATATCCCGTAAGCAGTTAAGTAACAAATACAAAGCTGTTTTAAAAATTAAAAAAAAAAATACATAAGCTAGCTACAGTAGTCCTAATAGACAAGGACAATAGTTCAACGAAAAAATACTTCAAAGTTCAATGGCTTTTGAACATTATTTTTATTAAAAGAATGTTTTTTAATTATATCATTGTTCATTTAAACTACTCTTCAAATCAGTTTCTCAACTCCAAAATTTTCTATGTCAAACTAACTTAAAACAACATATCAAATAATAAATATTGTTTTATAAATATTTCAAGTTGAAGTTAAAATAATAAAATAATTTTCAAATTTATTTTCTATTTCCAAATCCCAACTTCAAACTCTGGTAAGATATTGATAATATTTCATTCTTTGGGCATATCACTCTCATTCTAGAAAATGAATTATTTATTCATGTGACAGATGAGATTTATAAATATAGATTCTCTTTCAATTGAATAATAAATCAACTGAAATAATTTGAGAAACATAAAAGGACAATTAGATTATAAATTCAATTAGAGAAACATAAAAGGAAAAACTGGTGCGCTAAGCTTCTGTATGCACAGGATTTGAAGAAAGACTAGAACATAATGAAACCAATTAGCTTGCACTTATGCAAATTACTATTTCGGCAGCTTGAACATGTGAGAGGAAAGGCAGTTGGTCACAGTCACACTATGCTATGAGCTAATTGGTCACTTCAACAATTTTGTAGAGATTTGAAGGAATTTTGTTATACCAAAGTTGAAATTAGAGTTTGCGTAAAAAGGAAACGCTGGGGCACAAGGACTGTTACAAATAAAAACTTCCAAGGTGGCAATGTGGTTCGTCTTAATTTTGACAAACCGTTTTTTTACGTAAAAATCACTCTCGATTACTGGAAAATTAGAAGGACAAAAGACTCCTCACTCATAATCGCTTCCTCTATAGCTTTTTTTTATTATTGGATGTCTCCGAATGGACAAAATTTGAACTCTTAGTCCATATAACTTGTTTAGATTAATCTTAAGACATTTCATCAATTTTTAATGCTAAAGGATTTCATTAAACAACTTCAACTTAAGTGATACTATTAGTAATTCTTTATTCTTTTAAAAAGATATTCCCATGAATAATCTAACTCTAGAAAATAAGTGAAGTAAGTAGTCATTTTTTTTTTTTAGAAATTTTCATAAAGCACTATCTTCTTTTAGTTGTAATTAGCTATCTATAGATACCATTTGCTATATTACGGATTGTAGATACATTTTCTGTTGTTATAAGATGTATTAGATATATTTAAGCTACTGTATTCATGAATACAGTAGCAAAAATAGGCGTGAATCAGGGAAGTCCAGCTAATCAGTTGTTGTATTCGAGTGTATTCGACTGTATTCATGGCGTGAAACATGGGATTACAGCTGGACAGATTATTGTATTCGACTGTATTCACGGCGTGAAACAGGGGATTACACTATTTTTAAATGGAAAGTGAATCAATTAACATAATAGACTCCTAATATAACTCAACAAACTCAATTATAACACACAAAATTTGTATTTCCAGTTATAAAAAAAATTCTCAACCGAAAAATACCCCAAAAATATAGCAATCTTCAGAGAAATTATATAATACATATGAATACATAAATTATATTAATTAAAAAAAGCATATGAATACATTCATGGCATATAGTGAGACAGTGAATACAATGAAATATATAGAATGCAGCGGGATACATTGAAATACAATTAAAAAAAAGACAGTGAATACAATGAAATACATAGAATATAGCGAGATACATTGAATTACAATGAAAAAAAAGACAATGAATACAATGAAATACATGAAAATACGGCGTGATACATTGAAAACATTAAAATATATTAACAGAAATTCAAGTTGCTCAGCCCCAAACTCTATCGTCTTTGTTAACCCTAATTTCTGAAGAATCCGCCGTCGAGCAAAAACCCTGAATCTCACTGTTCCCACGCATCCTGTACAGTAGCCAAGCAAAAATCATGGCAAGACGTTGCGTATCATTTTCGAGGATTCGTCTCTCTACCAGCGATGGACTAGTTCTTCAACTTCTGTGCTTTGCATTATCTTTGACTGGTTCCCCTTTTTATATACGGTCAGATTGATATATTTGAACTTGTGGGTTTTTCTGAGTCTCGCTATTGTAGAAGTGTTCTAAGATTGTCTTTTTCCTTTTCCTTTCCTATTAAAGTTACAGCCAAAAATAAAAATGGGGAGTTAGAGGAATTTGTTGGGAAGTCTGAAGAAGAAACTGTGGGAGGAATTGTGGAGAATTTTGATCTTTCAGAGAAAAAACTTATGAATATAGGTGAGAATTTTGATCTTTCAGAGAATGGCGTGTATCAAATTAGAGAGAGATAAAACGTGGAGTGAGAAGTTTACATCAAATACAGTAATTATGTGAGAGAAAAATCTGAAAAAGGAGAGAGAAAGATAATAAATAGCGTATATAGTGGCTTAAGGGTAGGAGGTAACCATAAATAAAATTTTTGCTATAAACCTTAAAAGGTAGCTATAAAATATAATTTTTTTAAATGGTATTTATTTAAAATAAATAAGGTGTTAACATTTGTTATAGGAGGTAAAATTCTTTTTTTTTGTTGAAAAATATTGTTCTTAGAAATATAGATTGGCCCTGACCCTGGCCCTAGCCCAACCGTAAACTTCTCTTTTTTGCCATGCCATGAAATACTTTAGTACAATTACATTACAGCTGATAGAGCAGAGACGACTGCGACACAAGTTCCTAGTGGCGACTAACAACATATGGTCAATATCGTTTAAGAGTGAGCATAAAAATCGAAAAATTGGACCGGGACTGAATTAATTCGATATTCGGTATCGATTTTTCAGTATTAATTCGATACATAATTTTCAATTATTCGATACTTCGGCATGAATCTCGATATTTAATTTTTAATTTTTTGATATTTCGGTATACTGAAACCGAAATACCGAAGTATTTCCTATTAACCGTAATAATTTACCCAAGTCAAGTCCAAGTGTCCAACCATAATGCATAATCCAATTTCTCTTATATATAAGAAGCCATAGTTGAGCTTCTTGAAGAGCCTGTGTCATCATCATGTATGCTTGGCATTTAAAGGCTAATCTGGTCATTTCAGTTGACTTCTGTGCATTATTTGTTTGTTTTATCTGCTTTAATGCTTTATTATGGACCACAAATGACGAAAAGGCTAGCATGCCTGGCCTTTTGTAATGTGGGCCCACAGGTATTTTCGTGCCAACTCATTGTCTATTTTGTCATCCTAATAAATGTTTGGAACTTTGGATCCATGTGGCTTTTTCCAGGGAAAAGACCGTTTGGCTAGACCATAATCTATCTCTTCCCAGGGAAAAACAACAAAATTACATATATGTTATAAATATATTATATTATGGATGTTCATTTAGTACTCCGTTGTAAATAAGCTTCCTGAAGAAGCTTATCCATATGGGACTCCACCGTAAATATATTTATCTATTTAAGTACTCTATTGGAAATAAGCTTCCTGAAGAAGCTTATCACTTCGATACCCGGTTATGGATAAACACTACCCCCGGTAGAAGATTATCCATACCGGGTATAATAAGCTTATCATTTCAGTACCCAGTTATGGATAAACATTATCCCCGGTAGAAGATTATCCATATCGGGTATAATAAGTTTATCCTTTCAGTACTCCGTTATGGATAAACATTGCTCTCAGTAGAAGATTATCCATATCTGGTATAGTAGCAACTTACACAACAGCTTCCTTTCTTCTATAAATAGAAGAGATTTCAGTTCATTATGTACATCAGTTTGAATTCGAATAATATATCAGTTTCTCTCTATACTTGTCTTTACTTTATAGTCTTTATTTTATAACATGTTATCAGCACGAGACTCTGTCATCTCGAGCAAATATTTTGAAAGTATCTGAGGTAAGAACTTTCTTTTCCTAGATAATGTCAAATCTTTCTAAACTTGAATTTGTAGCCCTGGATATATCGGGCAAAAGCTACATGTCTTGGGTGCTTGATGCTGAAATTCATCTTGATGCGATGGGTCTGGCAGACACCATCAAAGACAAAAATCAGGCATCAAACCAAGACCGTGCCAAAGCAATGATATTCCTACGCCATCACCTTGATGAGGGCCTGAAAATGGAATATCTTACTGTTAAAGATCCAGTCATACTGTGGAATAATTTGAAAGATAGATATGACCACCTGAAGATGGTCGTTCTTCCACAGGCACGATATGATTTGACTCATCTAAGGCTACAATATTTTAAATCTATCAGTGAGTATAATTCTGCTATGTTCAAAATTATTTCCCAATTGAAGTTATGTGGTGATAATATTACTGATCATGATATGTTGGAGAAAACTTTCACCACTTTTCATGCCTCGAATATGCTCCTGCAGCAACAATATCGAGAGATGGGATTTAAAAAGTATTCTGAACTTATCTCACATCTTCTTATAGCCGAGCAACATAATGGGCTATTAATGAAAAATCATGAAAGCCGACCTACTGGTTCTTGCTCATTCCCTGAAGTGAATGAGACTAACTTCCACCATGCTAAACGTGGAAAAGGTCGTGGCCCCAGTCGTGGTCATGGTCGTGGTCGGGAAAGAAACTCTAATCATGGTAATAATAATGCACCAAAGAACACTCCTCACCACCAGCAGTGGAAAAGGAAGGAACAAAAGCATGAAACGGTGCAAGCACCAAATGCAGAAAATGCATGCTATAGATGTGGAGAAAAAGGGCACTGGTCACGTACCTGTCGTACGCCAAAGCACCTGGTTGAGCTTTATCAAGCCTCCCTAAAGAAGACATAGAAAAATGTTGAAGCAAATTTTATTTCTGAAGATAATTTAGACTTCATGCATTTGGATGTAACTGATTACCTTGCATTCCCAGAAGGAGAAACAAGTCATGTAATCGGTGGTGAATCTGTAGAAATGTAAATATTTTAATTTTTGTTATTTGTAATAGATAGTATGGTTATGTAATTGTTGTACATACAGAAAAATTATGATTTCATAATGATGTTTACTATAATATATCTTGTTTATGTCATTTTGAAGAATATGGATAACATTATTAGATCAACTTAAACTCTAGCAGAGTTTGCAAAAAATATACAACCACAAGAAGTGGTTATATTTCGTATATCTCATTGTAATTATATTTTGTTAACTACCAGAAGTGGTATACGCCTATGATCACCAGAAGTGATAATTTAGGCTTTCTATGGTTACAATTGAAGATAAGCTACAGAAATATTCTCTATATTAAATGCACGCCTCGATTTGCTCCTGAAGTAGTAAATATTTTAAAAGAGGTTGAGGCATCACAATTTGATGTGATTAATGCGCATTCAGATAATTATGTTCGATTTCCTGAAGGATGAGAACTTTTGATAATATTAATCCATTCCCTGAAGTGAATGTGACAATACTAATAAGTCGGGTAAATATGAACGCGCTCTTGATGTGAATACATTACAATTCACCTCCAGAAGAGTTAATATAATTGAGAGAATATATACTCAATATTTCGTATTTTAAATTTGCTCCTGAAGAAGTAACACAATTGAAATTGCCTCCTGAAGTGGAAAAATATTATGAAGAGGAGTTTTCGTGTGCTTAAACAATTGTTTTACATTGTTTATTTGATTGTGATTTTCTCTCATGACACCAGCAGTGTCTGAGCAATATTTGATAGTACAAAATGTATCAACAACTCCTGAAGAGCTAAATGTTTGCCTAAAGAATACATGACACCAGTAGTGCCAGATAAATATAAGATTGTGGATAATAAATGAAGGCTCTCGAAGAGCTTATATACAAATATGTCATTCATATTATATGATTATGGTCAAAACATATGTTGTAGTAAACTTGAAGTTTACTAATACAGATGGCTATCATATTGAGACTACAAATGATTGGAAGATTGATAATCTTCATGTTTCCACAATCATAGGGGGTAAAATAATATGTATGTAAGAAGTTACCCGCCTTATTCTTTAATTTGTACTATATCATGTATCACAGTAAACTAGAAGTTTACTAAAGCAAAAGTTTATGCCATAGTAAACCAGAAGTTTACTAAGAGATAGCACGTGACATGATAAACTTGAAGTTTTCATTTGTCATTTTTAAATGAGCTATTTGAGAATTCAGATAAGCATATACTAAAGAACTAGAAGATTCTTCACGAATTCTCATGTGTTGCTTGTTCTCATAATGAATTGATTATACCAGCTAAAGTTGGGACTAAGACCCGTGATTCTGAGATATATAAAAGGTGAATATGGGCTCGTTCACCTATCATGTGAACCACTTATAGGTGCATATATGAGATGGTTACATGTGTAATTATTGTCAACCTGCAGTTTGGCATTTGGAATTGCTTTTCTCGATTAAGAGCATAATTTTCAGATTATGAAATCAAGACAGTTCATCTTGATAATGTTGGTTTATATCCAAGCTGGTTTAGCATTGAATACTTCCTATTAATGGCTAAACCATCGCTTATGAGAACAAAGCTTCATGTGCTGGTCTAAGATTTTCTAAACTGCATATAGCAGCACTTGTATGCATCAGATCAACAATATATGATAAGTCCTCCCTTCACAATTGGTTTAGGATCAGAAACCAAATATTTTTACTATCTTTTGTTGCGTGGTATATGATTAATTTCTCTACCATAATACACAAAGATATGTTTCCCAAAGATGATTGGGGATATATGTTAGTTTTTCTAACATTTGGGGGATGGAATAAACAGTTGAAAAATATGAATCGAATTATTATGATCCTCATTAAGAAGATAATTCAAGTCGAATGCCAGAAGCATTTGCTAATCCAAAATTAAATATCATATTTCAGCTGCAAATGCTCCTATTAAAATTAATGTCCCTGAAGGATAGAGTTTACTGTACGCATGAAGCGTGGTAGACCAATCGGTTCCAAAGGTAACAATCCTTGAAAAATAGTAGGAGCTAATGATCAAAATGATCATAATGAGGAGGAAATAAGCTCTAGAAGAGCCCACTACATAACATTTAATGAAACTCTCGAAAAAGTTCAGGTACCTGAAAATAAAGAAAGTGATGAGATCTCCACAAGTTATGTCGCTTCGGAACTGACACAAAATGATCGTCGACGATATATTTAATACAATATAGTGCACAATATTGTAAAAGATTGTGAGGATCGGACTAGCAGTCCAGACACTTGAAGATGTCATACCATTTAGATACAAGTCTTAACCTATATGACTTATTTGGCTAAATCTATATGAAGATCCTTGAAGGATTGAAAATGCCCGAAGCATATAATTCAAAGTCTTGAAAAATGTACTCGATCAAATTATAAAGATCTTTGTACGGTTTAAAGCAATCTGTGCGCGTGTGGTATAATCGCCTCAGTAAATATTTGCTGAAAGAAAGTTACATAAATTATGTTATTTGTCCATGTATTTTTATAAAGAAAATGTCATCAAAATTTGTTACACTTGTTGTTTATGTTGGTGACATAAATCTTATTGGAACTCCGGAAGAGCTCCAAGAGGGTCTTAAAAATACTTTTACATGGACAAAGTGTACCCATTAAGTACACCAATGAATATTCAATCACTTGAAGTGAATAAGGATCCGTTCCAACCTCTAGAAGAGGATGAGGAGCTCCTTGGTCCTGAAATACTCTATCTCGGTGTAGATGGTGCACTTATTTATCTTGTTAATGCTAACAAAAGTGGTGCAGATCGTATTGGTAATGCAGATGCAGGTTATTTATCCGATACCCATAAAGCTCGATTTCAAACCGGCAAGTAGGGAGTGCATATGATTGAGATCAGTGATTCATTCGAGAAACATGTGGGTTGGAATGTGATAAAAGACCCACAATATTATACGGAGACAATGTTTCATGCATAGCACTATTAAAGGGAGGATTTATAAAAGGAGATAGAACGAAGAACATTTCACCAGAATTATTCTACATACATGATCTTCAGGAAAATTGTGACATTGGTGTGCATCAAATTAGTTCAAGTGACAATCCAACAGATTGTCTTTACCAACATCAATTTTTGAGAATATGGTATACAAGATTGGAATGCGGAGACTCAAATCTTTGAAATAAGGTTTTCTTCAGGGGGAGTAAAATGCGCGCTGTACTCTTTTTCCCTTACTAAGGTTTTACCCACAGGGTTTTCCTTATAAGGTTTTTAATGAGGCAGCCAGCAATGCGTATTACTAAATATGTGTACTCTTTTTCCTTCACTAGGATTTTTTCCCACGTGGTTTTTCCTAGTAAGGTTTTAATGAGGTACATTATCTTTTAATGAACATCCAAGGGGGAATGTTATAAATATATTATATTATATTATGGATGTTCATTTAGTACTCCGTTGTAAATAAGCTTTCTGAAGAAGCTTATCCATATGGGACTCCACCGTAAATATGTTTATCTATTTAAGTACTCTATTGGAAATAAACTTCCTGAAGAAGCTTATCACTTCGATACCCGGTTATGGATAAACATTACCCCCGGTAGAAGATTATCCATACCGGATATAATAAGCTTATCCTTTCAGTACCCAGTTATGGATAAGCATTATCCCCGGTAGAAGATTATCCATACCGGGTATAATAAGCTTATCCTTTCAATACCCAGTTATGGATAAACATTATCCCCGATAGAAGATTATCCATATCGGGTATAATAAGCTTATCCTTTCAGTACTTCGTTATATATAAATATTGCTCTTAGTAGAAGATCATCCATATCTGGTATAGTAGCAGCTTACACAACAACTTCCTTTCTTCTATAAATAGAAGATATTTCAGTTCATTATGTACATCAGTTTGAATTCGAGTAATATATCAGTTTCTCTCTATACTTGTCTTTACTTTATAGTCTTTATTTTATAACAAGTTAATTATAGTTTAAAATGTTAAGTATCATTTAGTTGAGTCCGAAACCTAAATGCCAATATTTTGGACTCAAACATGTTTCTATAATGTAAAAAAAAGTTACTTTTCTACTTAAAATGCAGTATTATACTGCGTTTTACTTTAACAGAATTTTAGTCGTTAATACCGCATTTTGCTTATTAAAAGTTAAAAACCCCCTTCTTCCCCATGACAAAACACTGGTTTCAACTTTCACCCTCCATTAAATTATTCCAACAGCGGTCCCCCCCTCCCCCCGATTCTAAAAAAGAAATTCGAGTGGACCTCACCCGTCACACAAAAAGTGAAGATTGTAGGTCCCGCATACAACCCAAGCCTTCGATTGTTGTGATTTTCTCGTTTCGGGCTCAAAATTTCAATTTTCTGACTTTTCTATAAACATAAATCGAGGTACTCCGATTTAGTTTATATCGAAACTCGTATAATAATGCATATTAGTTGTCTTGAATGTGTTTCCACGTTGTTTGCGATTAAATTTGTATGTTATTTTTATCCGGACTAAATTATTAGTGTTTAAAAAAATAGTTAAAAGTTGAGAAATAATTTTTCTTGTTAATAAAAATGTTCATAAATTTCTTTTACTGTTTTATATGTAATTTTGTGAATGTTATGTTATTAAAATATATTTGTTGTTTTTATTTAGTTTAAATTAAATATTTGCTTAAAGAATAGTGACCTTATAGCGTAGTAAAATATAGAGCCTTTTAGCGTAGTAAAATATAGAACCTTTTAGCGTAGTAAAATATAGAGCCTTTTAACGTAGAATCTCTCTAGTTTAAGTATCTACTAACTACAAATTCTATCCAATTACACTTTACAAAAAATAATTATTTAATTTATAAAACAAACACACATAACTAACAAATTAATATATGCTGTCAAATTAAATATCAAGCATGGAACTCATAGATATATACTTTGTCCAATTAAAAATTAATTATTTAATTTATAAAACTAACAAAATTCTAAAAATATTGAAATTGGCACACATAAGAATTCAGGATAGCTTGGTGCTACTGGGCCTCAAATATCGAGTCTGGAACCAATAGATATTTACTCTGTCAAATTAAATAATTAAATATTAATTATTATAACCCAAACAACATTCTAAAAATATTAAAATTGACACACATAAGAACTCGAATAGCTTGATGCTACTGGGCCTCAAATATCGAGCCTGGAGCCCATAGATATATACTCTATCTAATTAAATAATTAAATATTTAATTTATAAACTAACAAAATTCTAAAAATATTGAAATTGACACACATAAGAATTCAGGATAGCTTGGTGCTATTGGGCCTCAAATATTGAGCCTGGATCCCATAGATATATACTCTGTCCAATTAAATAATTAAATATTTAATTTATAAAATTAACAAAATTCTAAAAATATTGAAATTGACACACATAAGAATTCTGGATAGCTTAGTGCTACTGGGCCCCAAATATCGAGCCTGGAACCCATAGATATATACTCTATCCAATTAAAAATTTAAATATTAATTATTATAACACAAACACACAATTAATATTGTTTAATTTACAGTAGACGACATGGACGTGCCGCATGTGCATCCTGGACCTTTCTCGGATAAGATATTAGTGTTACAGGGCGATCATAGGTCCGCCTACGTATGGGAGGGAGAGCTAGTGGAGCAGACTCTCCGCGCCAGGAGAGTGGACGATGTGTGGGACTTTATGGGGGAGAGAGTTTTCCATCCCCGCGTAGTCCAGCGCCTGCGTGATACAGGCTTCTATAGGATTTTTGAGATTGGGCTGCTGCAACTCGACTGGTCTCTGATCACAGCATTGATAGAGCGGTGGCGATCGGAGACGCACACTTTCCACCTGCCCATTGGCGAGGCCACCATCACGCTTCGGGATGTTCAGGTTTTATATGGGCTGTCTGCTGATGGATTGGTCGTTGCACTACCTCAGTATATGAGATCTATGATGTGTGCCTAGTATTTGGACTTGATGTAGCAGTTCACTGGTTTCAGGCCACAGGGTGAGGCTATAGCTTCAGGGGGCAGTCGCATTTCTGTGATAGCTATTAGACAGCATTTGGAGGTATTGCACCCCGACATCACCAGCGAGACAGATGATCTACATATTCACCGGTACACGAGGTTGGCGTTGCTCCTTCTTTTTGGGGGTGTCTTGTTCCCGAACACTTCGGGAAATCTAGTGAATATGCGATTTATACATCATCTTCAGCAGCTAGATGAGTTACCCCAGTGCAGCTGGGGTGTTGTTGTTCTCGTTTACTTGTACAGGAGTATGTGCCGGGCTAGCATGGGCACCCAGAGCGACGTATGTGGTCTTCTGCCGCTTCTACAAATGACAACATATTCGAATACTCTGTTCATTACTTCCAATTCTATATAGTCAAAATGACTCATAAATTTTACGTCGACCTTGTATGTTAAGTTTGGGCCTGAGAGCGGTTCCTGCGGTTGCAGCCACCTCTACCACCATTACCTCTAGATGTAGCACCTCCGTTTCTCCCTCTAGCTAGGAGGTGGGTTCTCCGGCGTGGAAATTACCGAGCCATTGTACTCATCATAATCTCCCCCTTGTCAGGGATGTATTGGATATGCTGGAAGCCGCACAGGTAAATATGTACCTAAACTTACTTGTTATAAATTCACTTGTGTTGCGCATACTCACTTGTATGTTATTATTTGATAGTTCATCTGGACGCCATACAACGGCGACTTGATAGCTGGCCTGCCCGATTATTGCTCGGTCGGCCGACTAATTTGGAGCACTTCCGTCCCGCTGATGTGCCTCGACATTGTGGAGCATCATGTCATAGAGCGGGTACTTCGCCAGCTTGACTATCTGCAGACTATACCGAGGAAGCCTACATGGGAGGCTACACATTATCAGCGGGATGATCGTTCGAGGGCGGACGATGCATTTGTAGCATGGCTAGAGACGCAGGTCCATACTTGGGACCAGCGAGAGTACCTGATTCCGCCCCCCACCTTCACAGATCCAGGCGGCGACTACTGAGATTTATACATCCTGGTACCTCCGCATTACCCGACTGATGATCGGGAACCCCGTTCATCAAGCTGGCGGTCGGTACAGACCATACGCCGGGAGGCACGAGGCACTGGTATGTTTTTTTGGAACACATGCTTATAACTGTGATATAGTGTTTTGTATTAATATTTTAAATGTTGTGCAGGCTATTGGTCATCATTTATTCTACCAGTTGGACTGCAGATGCAGCAGCATGTAGATAATCCTGTAGTCACTGAGTATGGTCGGCAGGTGGTAGAGCTAGCTCTTCAGACACTACAAGCCAGAGAGGACGAGAGGTTATATCACACTGCTGAGTATGTGGAGCCAGAGCACCACCATCGGGGTAGGCATGTCGCACGCCCGAGGGGATGGGCAAGATCCAGGGCTTCCCCACGAGGCAGGGTTGTCCCACGAGGCAGGGGTGCCCCACGGGGTCGTGGGGGACGGCGAGGAGGTGGTCCCCAGAAAGGGGGGTTGAGGCACCTGTTGAGCCACCTGTTGAGGCACCTGATGAGGATCTTGGAGATGATCAGTCGGGTTACATCCCTCAGCAAGACGATCCTTCCAGCAGCATGTCGTCGTACAGCCTTCAGCTGAAGCTGCCAGCATCGCAGGTCATCCCGTCAGATCCATTGTTGATCACGGGTACATTCGACGAAGATGTAGAGCAGTTCTTTTCAGGACCATCTACCGCAACTAAGGATCGGCCGACCCGAGACGTGGATGGTGGGTGCAGGTTGAGTTTTGGCTCATCCCCGACGGTTATGGAGGATCTATCACAGGCGCAGGTATGTTAGTATTACTATTAAATTTTAATTTGTTGTTTTTCCTTAATGATTTGCCATAAATTAATTTTTAATTTTCTTATTAAGGCTTCGTCCCAGCCCATCATGGAGCCCACTTTATGCGATGATGAGGACACCACGGATGCTTATATTCAGGAGCCCGACGAGACCATGGTAAGAAAATATTTTTGACTTAACGTACATTACTAATTGTTTTGTAGGTTGCTGACGGACCGACGACCCCTTCTACCGTCCTTCCAGCTCTACTGATGATCATACTGCAGCGCATCCTCACATAAAGAGGCGATGTGATAAGGATGATCCTGATAGTGTATCCGGGCGACAAGGGATACGCCTCAGGCCAGCGGCTGCATTGAAGCACACATGCTGTAGGACACATTGATTTTTTTTGTATTTTATGTAAATAATACATTATGTAAATAATGGCAAGAATTTTAGTTTAATAACAATATTATTTTAACACAATTTGAATAACAATTTTATTTTAACATTACAATACAAACACAAACATAGCAAACCTAACATAAATAAATTCAGTACAACTAATGAAAACGCATGACACTGGAAACATAAAGATACACTACTACGCTCAACACATACATGTCATTGTTTAGTCACGACCGCCTAGTATTCTCTGCTCCAGCCACTTAAATTTGTCTTCCACCTTATTTTTTTTATTCTTCCACCTCCTTGAGTTTTTCCTTCAACTCCGCAACTTCTCGTTTGGATTGTCGCTCTCTTTCCCACTGCTTCAAACACAAACAATGAGGAGAACACAACTTTTCTTTGTAGTATTCCTACTGACAGGGTTCATCAATCCATGCCTCAAAATTGCAAACAGGTTCGTCGGGAACCCTATAAAACTTATTCATACACGCCCAGTAGCGGCGTCCACCTTCTTCCCAACAATCGTGCATCATGCATTTTTTGTCGCACTCGCACCTTGGGACATAAAGGGGTTGAGACATTTGTTAAAGCATAAAGAAAAACCTTTCTTTTATGGAAATATTTGTTATTGGTTATTGTCAAGCGCAGAAAATAACTAGAATGCGCCCGTTATTTATAGGCAAGAGAACACACAAAACGTAGTATTGTATCGCGCTATACATATTCAATTTTTATGAAATGAAACAGCTTTTGCACAGTCGGTTCAGCTTTACAAAACGACAAAAGAACACATAAAATGTAGTATTGTACCGCACTATACATATTCAATTTTTCTGAAATGAAATAGCTTTTGCGCAGTCGGTTCAGCTTTACAGAACGACAAGACAACACAAAAATGTAGTATTGTACCGCGCTACACATATTCAATTTTTCTGAAACAAAATAGCTTTTGCACAGTCAGTTCAGCTTTACAGAACGACAAGACAACACACAAAATGTAGTATTGTACCGCGCTATACATATTTAATTTTTCTGAAATGAAACAGCTTTTGCGCAGTTGGTTCAGCTTTACAGAACGACAAGACAACACACAAAACGTAATATTGTACCGCGCTATACATATTCAATTTTTTAAAAATGAAACAGCAATGTCTTGATTTATCCTTTATTATCTTTTATTTTCATGTATGTTGCTTTAATTATGGTTTTTGTGCTTTTATCTCTTCGAATATTATGTTATGAAATTTCAATCTTCAAATTGGTCTTTTTTATTAACACCAATAAGTTGAATGTTGGAACTACCATATCATCATCCTAATTCAAAAATTCATGTTAAAAAATAAGATGTAACAAGATTGTAGAACATAATTTTATTTGATAGATATTGAAGCATACACAAGTACATACACTTATTACAAAAAATATTACGAAAACAAAACACAAGGTGTATTCTTGATAGTTGGGTACATTCGACGAATTTGAACCAGGAGCTGGATTACCACCGCCACCCACACCAGCTAAAGGACATTTACGACGGTCGTGTCCTATTTGCGAGCATATACCACATTTACGCGCATAAACGGTATCACCAACATCCATTTAGTTCCGTATATGCGTTCTTTGTTGCACTTGCAGCTTGCGCAAATAGTCCTTGTTACACACCATTTTAAATAGTTCCGGCGGCTAATAATGCTCAGCACCCAATGGCTGCAACTGCCCACCATATGTGTTTACGTATACAGCAACACTGTATTGCCTATCAACATAGTTGGTTTCCCCTAAACCAACTTGTTGAAAGCACTTCATGGCATGTGCATACGACATGTGGTAGATGGTCCATTTCCCACATGAACACAATCTGCTGGCTTCATTCACCATCTGTAAATTATTCCCCCGGTGTCCGCGGATAGCGGTGTGAACTTCAAAAACACCCCGATCGTGATCGTATTGTAAATATGAATGCCAATGTGCTCGCCTCATGTACTTCTCAAATCTTCTCATCGGTATTGGCATAAATTGAACATCCATGTCCATCAATTCTGATGCAGCTCTATGCCTTTCAACAAACCTCTCTGCAATCTGTTTGAATGTCATCCGGACCATGGCAGTGACAAGCAATCCACGTGCAGACTTCAATAAGTCGTTGAATGACTCTGACACATTTGTAGTCAGGGCTCCCCATCGTCTTCCACCATCAGCATGCAATGTCCACATATGAAGCTCATGTCCCATCAGCCAAGTATAGGCTCGTGGATCTAACTACCGGATCACTTCCATGCGCCTCGTGAATTTGCACTCCTAGTGCTCAGTTGTAGCCATCCACATTAAATCATGCAAGGCCTTGTCGCGATATTTCTTCTAGAAATTGAAATTGGCCTTCAGGTTCCTCACACAGTAATGGTGGTATGCATAGGGTTCCTACCATTCAGGCAAATACCGTACATAACTTAAAATACTACCATGTTGATTAGATATTAGACAAGTACCTGAATGCTGTTTGACAACGTGCTGCTTCAAGTGGTTCAAAAAAAACGTCCACGTCTCTTCGCTTTCATTGGCACAAATGGCAAAATCTAGTAGAAATATTTGTCTATTGGCATCTACTGCAACTGCGATCAAAAGCTTAATATCATATTTTCCATAGACATGAGTACTGTCTATGGAAATTACTAGACGACAATGCACAAAATTATCAATGCTGGTTTAAATGACCAGAACACATAGTTGAAAATATATTTCGGTCTTTCCGGACTCTGCTCGTGCCTCTATTTAACAACAGTCCCGGGGTAAAAGTATTTTAGTGTGGCCATGTACTTGGGTAGAGATAAAAATGACTTATCCCAGTCACCATAAATAATTTCAAAAGCACGTTTGCGCCCGAGATATGCCTTTCTTTTGGTTATAGTACACTCATATTCCTGGTGGACTAATGTAATACACTCTTTAATCTTGTACCTAATGGACACTTACAAGTGTGGAATCAAGACAAGAGAAATCAAGTCTACATCCAAGTTGAAGTGATTCTCATTGAATGTGTCCATTTCACATATGTGGGTGCTAATATATTTACCCACTTTCCACAACCCTGATTTCTTCTTGCTGGCACGCAACATCCAATGACAACCCATAAAGTCTCTACGGCAAAGAGCCTTGTATGCCTCCGTAGTTGACTCTCTTACCGTCATCTCAAGGCAATCTCTTACGCTGTAGATTTTTACAACCCTGATTAGGCGAGCTTTATTGGGAAAATACATGCCCTTTTGCTAGCACCGCTAGTCTAGACTCATCCCACATTGCTGAATGAAATTCGTCAGCATCCCTTGTGAGGGCATCCACATCCGGCATACTTGGCAAATTATCAAGGTAGGGAATATTCCGCTCATGAAACGGCACATGAGACTCGTACACTCTTAGTCTAACAGGAGGTGGAGGAGCATGCTCCCTCGTCAGCTCAGGTTCGACATTCACTTCCTCCTACTCCTCATCACCCTCATTAGGGAAGGGTGTGTCATATCCAGACTCATTGGCATTATTATCATAATCACTATCATCTTCCTGACTCTGCGCATCTGCCAAATCATGAGTCAATACATCATCTATGGGCAACTGTGTGAGGTCAGGAATATCAAGTTGCTCATTTTCATTGCACAAAAAGAACAAAATGATAAGCTACTCAAATTGATAAATACTTTACATATTGATATATCACTTCACTTACAAGTCGTACTGTGTTGGCGTTCCATGATGGACATTTTCTTGTTGGTGATGACTCTCGGATGGACCACTGTGGTCCAACACGCCAGAACTATGCATATTCCAACTAGGAGCGGGGTCATAACTTGTAAAATTCATATCCGGACCGTACCCCCTATGAAAAATATAAGTGTTAATACAAATCCAATTCAAACATAAAATAAACATCGCTAAAGCATAGAAAAATTAAAGTATTCCAGTTGTCTTGTGGATTATATAAAGTCAAAAAATTATTTCCTTGCTGCTCAATCGCCGGTGGTGATAAGTTTAAATCAAGGCGAACTCTTTCATCACGAATCTGTCCGGCAAAAACTGCTCCAGAATAACCACCCGGTGACTGGGGGTTATCCCTGCTATGCACAACCTTATTATTGGGAACGTCTTCAATCTTGACGTACATTTCCAACAATTTTATTACAATAAATTCCCTGTATTCATCCGGAATCCGCAAAAAATCTCTAAGAGTTTTATCATCTCCGATGTTAAAGTCAAAATAATAAGCAAACCCCTGCGGAGTCACAGAATACGGAAATCTACCGGTTACTTTAAGGTTCACCGAACGTTTCCTCACACTCATTTTTTTACGTAACAACGATACCAATTTATCGTAATCCATTGTAAGAGGCAATATAACATGATACCGTGGAGGTGAACTATACCTCACAAAGTTATTCTCCATTACAACCTCACCCCTCCCCCCCTCCCCCCCAATATAATGAAACCCTTATTTTTGGCTCTTCAGACATTATAAAAAAATGCTTGATAACAAGAAGAAAAGTATGAACGGAAGTTTGAAGGTAAGTTTTGAATGGATTTTCATAAAATCCTAACGCCTTTAAATAAGGCAAGTCCTAGCTCGGGTGCAGAATTTTTTTATGTAAAACGCAGTATAATACCGCGCTTTATATATTTGAATTATTGTTATGTCAGTTAACCGCAGAACACTTATTGGTGGACCCAAAAAATAAGTAAAATATGGTATAATACCGCGCTATATGTAAAACACGGTATTATACTGCGCTTTACTTTAACGACTAAAATTCTGTTAAAGTAAAACGCAGTATAATATTGTGTTTTATGTAGAAAAGTAACTTTTTGTAACACTGTAAAAACATATTTTGAGTCCAAAAAAGTTGGCATTTAAGTTTTGGACTCTCATTTAGTTACCTCGTGGGTTATATCACAGGAAGTGCAGGTTTAGTTGTAAAAGTTATTAAAATAAGCAAATAAAAAGCAGCATACTATAGCTAACAATTTTAGTTGTAAATAGTTTAATAAAACAAAACAAAAAAGCAAATAAAAAAGGTTGTATGCTTATAGCTAGCAAGTTTTAATTGTTAAGAGTATAACGAAAAGTAAATAAAATAGGTAATAAACTATAGCTAACCAATTTTACATAATAATGTAAATAAACAAAAATGTAGCAATTATTTAACGAATCTAATGTAGAACAAAATATAATAGTATTTTGTTTGATATTAGAATAAACATGCCAAGTCCAACAATTTAAAAATATATAGTGATCATCTTTTTTTTAAAAAGGAAAAAAGTAATCCAAAAACTTTTTTTAGAACACTTTTTTAAAAAAAAAAAAATTATTGCTAGCACAGTAACATATTGAACAATCACATTTACTGCAAATCAATCCTCAAAATTGAGAAGAGCTATAGAAAGATCAGCGCTAAAGAAAAATCCTCGAAATGGGTATCTTACTTTTACCGGCACCATATTCCATACTTTTAGTACTTATGGGTCAAAATCTGACTAAGGATACTCGGCACGGAGAGGTATTATTAGAAGTAATTTGGCCGAGGTCGACTAAAGACTAATAGAACTCACCGCTGAGTAGTCGATCACAGTCGAGGTCGAATATCAAGAGCAACAGTAACAACTAGTTTTGTAATAGGATCTTTAGGAGAATACTTCATCGAATATTCTCCGTACTTATATTTTTAGGGTTGATTAGGGGTATGTCACATATAAATAGAAAGAGAGAGATAAGGTGAGGGGCATGTAAGATTCTCTGATAATCTCTTGAAAAGCATCTAGATAAATACAAATATCATCTTTCCAAAGAGATTCATTTTGTTGATTATTCTATACTTTTTCCATAAGATCAGAGAAAGTCTCCAATATTCTCATAGTTATTTATCATTCATCATTGTCAAAAAGAAGAATCATCCGCCTAATTCAATAATGGGTGAAGCATTCTCCTTATTTAAATTTAGTGCCATTTATTGTTATTTAAGGCTTGTTATTCTTATTCCATTATTGGCCTCGAAACATTAAATACATGTTATATTAAACGTATCCCGACACTGTCCTACATCATCTATGTAGGCTGATTTTAGATCTGAAGTTATTGTCTTTAACTAGGATTAACCTCTTATATATCAAATCAATTAGTTTGACCAAAGGTTCATATTTTTTGGCCAAACAATTTACCGCCGTCTGTGGGGACTTCCTAGTTAAAATTTTAGTTTCTTCTAGATCTATAACTAACCAAATAAAAACACAAAACCCGATATTTTCTTATGCACACAGATCTAACATGGCAGGTAACAGAGAAGAAAGGATAAAGGCCGGTTTGTCGAGCAGCCGTATAGTGATGAGGCTGTACCACATGCCATACCTAAAACCTTCAAAATGCTTTCATAACTAAAAATATACAATGGTTCGACAGACCCTAAGGATCATGTGACTCACTATGTCATCGCAATAAAAGGCAACGACCTCGCCAAAGAGCAAGTATCCTCCGTCTTATTGAAAAAGTTTGGAAAACCCCTTACTGGGGGCGCATTAACCTGGTATTCACAACTGCCTGCGCACTCCATTAAAGCATTTCAAGAGATGCCCAACAAATTCGTAACGGCCCATGCCGGAGCTAAGAAGGCATAGGCAAGAGTAAATGATATATTTGCCATCAAACAATTAGAGAAGGACTGAGGGACTTCCTCGCTCGATTCAACCGTGTAAGGATGACCTTACCGAATGTATCAGAAGGAATGGTTGTGGTAGCTTTCCAGAACGGGTTGAACAGAAGTGGTTCAAGGGCGACCAAAACGCTGCTGAGTCGGCTCATGAAATATCCCCCGACCACTTGGGACGAAATACACAATGTCTATTGTGTCGAGGTCCGAGCCGAAGAAGACGACCTAAATGGACCAACCCAACGGTTGACCTCAGTACAAGCCGAGTCCAAAAAAGACCGGAGAAACGAAAATAGAAAGGATATAGCAGGTCCACGACCCAACCGAGAAAGGAATGAACTGTATGTCAAAGGCGCCATCATGCCGCCTTCCCGCCACGACGAAGGCCCATCTAGGCCAAGAACAGGGACTCACTGAAGCGAGAGAGGTATGCCTCGCTTACTATCTATTTACAATTTTTGTGTTTCACCCTCAGATATAGTCTATGCATTGGAGAAGCTCGACCCAAAAGTGAAGTGGCCACAGAAGATGAGGTCTGACCTGAACACCGGAAGTCAAACGCCTTCTGCGAATTCCACCAGGAACAAGGTCACAAAACCAAGGACTGCATTGCTCTAAGTCAAGAGGTCGTGAACATGCTTCACCAAGGGCACTTGAAAGAGCTGTTGAGCGACCAAGGAAGGGTCAACTTTGCTCGAGGACGTGAACAGCACCAGAGCCCACCAAAACCACCTTTTCTAACTCGAACCATTCAAATGATCATCAGAGGAGGCGATGACGCATCGATCAACAGAGTAAAGTTTAACACCACCCACAAACTCAAACGGTCGATCACTCATGAATGGTATGATGAACTCGAAGAAAGTATCATCTTTGATAAGTCAGATACCCACAGTTTGGTTTTTCCTCACTATGACGCTCTTGTTATCACTTTACGCATATTAGATACAGATGTGAGATGCATTATGGTGGACAACGGGATCAGTGCGTGCATTATCTATCCTCGAGTACTTGAACAGATGAAACTCGAGGATAAGATAGTACCACACTACATCACACTAACCGATTTTAACAATGCAGTTGAACGAACATCTAGAGAAATCACACTCCCCATCCTGGCCGATGGCGTCTCTCTGGAAACCATATTCCACATCATGGACCAGGACACAGCATACGATGCCATAATAGGTCAGCCTCGGATACACTCCATGAAGGCCATCTCCTCTAGCTTGTACCAAGTTATCAATTTTCCCACCCCATGGGGAGTATTCAGCATCCGAGGAGAACAATGCACTTCCCAAGAATGTTATCGCATTGCCCAGGATTATACATACACCCAACAAATGAAGGGCAAAGCCAAAAAGGCATAGCAATTAACAGGGTCGAGATCGAGCGGTGATGAAAGGAAGGACGTCATCAAAGAACCCGAAATCATAGAGGCTACGGGATCGACAGTAAAAGACCCCGATCCCGTCCAACATGATGATAACGGCCACAACAAGAAAGCTTACATCGGCCACAAGCTTCAGGAACCAGGTAAATTCTGTCATTTCTTAACGAATAATGCAAACTTGTTTCCCTTTTCCCATGCAGACATGCCAAGTATCCCAAAGGAGATAGCGATGCACAAGTTGAACGTCAATCCATTTTACCCCCGGGAGGCAAGTTAGGTGGAAGTTCAATTCTGCAATAAATGATGCAGTCTGCGAAGAGGTTGAAAAATTTCTAGAAAATGGCTTCATCAGAAAATCAAAATATCCCCAATGGGTCGCCAGTGTGGTCATGGTGAAAAAGAAGAACGAAAAATGGCGGATGTGCGCAGACTTCACAGATTTGAATAAAGCATGCCTAAAAGACTCATTCCCGCTCCCCCAAATCGACCAGCTCATTGACGCAACAGCCGTGCATGAGTTGTTAAGCTTACTAGACGCATACTCAGGTTATAAACAGATCCTCATGGAGGAATAAGACCAGGAGAAGACCACCTTCATCACCCACCAAGGAACGTATTGCTACAGGGTGATGCCATTCGGACTAAAAAATGCGGGGGCGATGTATCAAAGGTTGGTGACAAATATGTTCAAAGACCAACTCGGCAAAACCATGAAGGTGTATATAGACGATATATTGGTCAAGTCCACAAGGAAAGAGGATCCCATCGATCACTTGAAAGAAGCCTTCGATATACTCAGACGATACGGAATGAAACTGAATCCTGAAAAGTGCGCATTTGGCATGACCTCAGGGAAATTCCTGGGCTTCCTAGTGTCACAATGAGGCATCAAGGTCAACCCCGACCAAATCAAAGCTATAGAGGGTATACCGGAGAGCATAACCAATAAAAAACAAGTTCAGAGACTGACCGGCCATATAGTCGCCTAGTCAAGATTCATCTCACGGTCAACCGACAGATGCCACAAGTTTTTTGGCGTACTCAAGAAAGATAATGGCCTCCAATGGACCTCCGAGTGTGTCGACACCCTGAAGGAGTTAAAGTCTTACCTATCATCACTGCCACTACTGTCCAAAGTAGAGCGCGGAGAACGCCTCCTCGTCAACCTAGCCGTATCCGAAGTGGCAGTGAATGCAGTCCTGGTCCGAGAAAACAAAGGTGCGCAATCTCCCGTCTATTACATTAGCAAAACCTTAGTCGAAGTCGAGATAAGGTACCCCCACCTCAAAAAATTGGCCCTAGCCTTGGTCATAGCTTCACAAAAGCTTAGACCCTACTTCTAGTGCCACCCCATCTCGGTTGTCATGAGTTTTCCCTTGAGAAGTATTTTGGATAAGCCCGAACTATCGGGTAGATTGGCCAAATGGGCCATAGAATTAAACGAATATGATATCACATATCAACCGTGAATGGCGATAAAGTCTCAAGTACTTGCAGACTTCGCTGCCAACTTCAGCGCAAAAATAATGCTTGAAGTCGAAAGAGAAGCTGCCAACACCTTTCCTCAAATACAAGATCTATGGATTTTGGAGATGGCACCTCTAATGCATCAGGGTACAGACTGGGACTCGTACTCGAGGTCCCGACTGGCGAAGTAATTTGCTAGTCCATAAGATGCCCTGACATGACTAACAATGATGCCGAGTATAAGGTCGTGATTGCAGGATTAAGGCTGGCACTCAAGTACAGAGCGAGGCGATTCGTCCTACATTGCGACTCTCAACTCGTCATCAACCAAGTCATAGGGACTTTCCAGATCAAAGATCAAAGGTTACAAAAGTATCAGGCTGAGATCTGCAAGCTGCTGCCCGAATTCGATGAATGCCAACTTGACCAGATCCCTCAAGTGCAAAATATCAAAGCATACAACTTCGCCAAACTAGCAGCGACCACTAAAAGCAGAACCGGAGAAGGAAACATGGTCACCTTCCTCCACTCATCAATTGATCAAATCGAGGTAAGGACTACAAACCTAACTTGGGACTGGTGCAACCGTATTGTTAAATACTTGCAAGACGGTGTTGATGTCGTCCAAATTCACACCACTAAATGGGATTGTGAAGCGGTCGATGCAATTATAATTACCCAACATGAATCAGGGTCGATTCCACAAAGAACTTATATTGGATAAGGTATATATCTGGACTAAGTGTATGATGTGCCCAAAATGCACTTCCACATTTTTAGTTGATTCTTTCTACTTCTAATTTTTATGCTAA
Source organism: Nicotiana tabacum (assembly GCF_000715075.1). Classification (NCBI taxonomy): domain Eukaryota; kingdom Viridiplantae; phylum Streptophyta; class Magnoliopsida; order Solanales; family Solanaceae; genus Nicotiana; species Nicotiana tabacum. Next base: position 41,917,512 of record NC_134095.1, read on the forward strand.
TAGTTGTAATGAAAAGCTAAAGAACGATATTTTCGGTGTTGTTATTTTTCAAGTTGATAAAAGATCTAGGGTCGCAACTTCCACCAAGGTAGTTACCTAACGGGTTGTAGGATTTAGGGCAAGTTTGATTGGTTGGGGTATAATATAGCAATCACACACAATTACCTACTCGATACCTCTGGGTAGTTAGAGTAGTTTTTCCCAATTTGGCTTTCTCAAGTCCAAATGGTTAATTCACAAAACAAGTGATATATGCTCAAGTCGGGTCTTACTATCTCTAGATTCAACCCTTTAATTGGGGCTATCAATTTCTTGAGTTCACCCCAATTCCTTGTTAGCCAAGTCTTCCTAGACTTAGTCTCTTTTTCTCAAGTAGAGACTAAGTCAATTAGGCATGAATCAATGTTTGCAACCATTAATTCTTAAATTCAAACAAGAACCAGGCTAAATATCACTAACCCAATTACAAACAAGCCCTAAATTAAATACCCATTAGGTACCCACACTAGGGTTAAGTCACAACCCTAGCTAAAAAATTAGCTACTCATAGAGGAACTTGAAGAAAATAAGATTACACTCATAATAAATGATAAAGGGAAGAAAATCCAATGTTAAAATGATAAACTATTACAAAGTCACCCAAAGCAGTAAAGGAAAAATGGCTATCTATGTTCTGATGTTCAAAACTTAACCTAAATTTGACAAAAAGAACTATTTATACCCAACTAAAATTATCGGACAAAATTACCCCTGCAGAGGTTTTGCGGCCGCACAATTCTGTGCGATCCGCACTTTGGTATTGGTTTGCCAGGATGGACTTTTGCGGCCACACAATTCTGGGTTGCGACCTCACTTCTTCAGATTTTGCGGACCGCACAATTATGAGTGCGGACGCACTCTTGAGTTAGATCTTTGACATGGAAAGCTTCTACGGACCGCACATTTATGAGTGCGGTTGCACTTTTGATTCTGTGGCCGCACAATAATGGTACGGTCCGCACTTCTTCGTGGACCAAAATCAGATCTCTCGGAACCTCATCTTCTGCAGCCGCACTATAATTGTGCGGTCCGCACTATAATTGTGCGGTCCGTCCGCACTTTGCATAGAAAATCTGATAGAGGAGTCTTCATAGTCTGCGGCCGCACACAATATTATGCGGTCCACACTTTACTCTTTTTTGCTTTGTTTTAGTCCTTGTCCAAAATTACTCCTTCTTGAGTTGATTTTCATCTCTTTGGCTCATTTTCCAGTAATCCTGCAATTAAGCACATTTTATCAGTTGTCGGGAATACCTTTAAGCATTTTTGAGTTAAAACTCAAGTAAAAGAGTGCAAATAAGTAGTCAAAATCCCTACTTATCAACTCCCCCAAACTTAAGTTTTTATTTGCCCTCAAACAAATAAGGTAGTTCTCACCTCCACAAGAAAATATCTATTTCAGCTAGCCTAAGGTGTACAAACACACATTAATTGGGACCAACAATTACCCACAACACTTACGAATTATCAACAAGGCAATGATTTGACTTTTCAAGTACAATAGTTCAAATGTGACACTAGAGCATCAAGAGTTGGCGTTATTCATCAAGGAAGCTCGCTCTTTCATGTAGGCCATTGTCGATCACAAACTCCTCATCTTTTACTCACTGCTAGAATATCTCACTTTAGAATGTAACACTCAATTCAAGAATTGTGAAAAGTTTGCTCATCTCTCTCAAAAAAATATCACAAGTACGGATCTAAGTTCCATATGCTTGCCCCTCATGTACCACTAATGTAAGCTCACTCGACTTGAAATTATGTACGGTTTTTTTGGGATGTAACGAAGGCTTTTAGACTAAGGTAAGATTTGTTGGAATAGAATGTGTTCATCTTTTCTTAAGCACTCCATTTTCTCTTTTTGGCTCATACTTTGTCGACTCTTTGAGTCATTTTCTTTTTCCTCGAGGGAACTAGAGAGACGTAACGTCACTCTTTCTTGGCCATGATATTCATTTTCTCCTTCTTTGTTTACTCCATGCCTTTCATCCTTGTTTTTTTTCTTTTAATCCTTTCAACTCTTTACTTTGTTCACTTTCTTTTTGGCATTTTTGTTTTTGTTCTTTCTTTCTTTTCTTTGCCTTCTCATTTCTTCATTTCTTTCCTCTTCTTTGTACCTTTATATCACTTTCAAGCTCCTCGTCTCTCCCCCAAACTTATGTTTTAGCCAATTGTTTCTAAAAAATGCTAAGGAAAGATTGGGTGCCAAAAGAAGGTCATTACAAAATGGATAAAGGCTTGTAACGTAGTTATTAAATGAAAAAGGGCTTAGGCTCAAATGAGTTGACTAGGAATATCACATTGGTAGGCTATGAAAAATTTCAAATTGAATCAATGAGAGCCTATAATCATTTCTCAAGCCAAGCAAAACTTAGAATTTCGCCTAGGAAAATATTCGGGGCAAGTTCTGGACTATTAGCACAGGTACCTGGACTTGCAACAAAAATCTCACTTCTCACACAATTGGATTGTTAAAGAGTGTCGCGCCCCTTTTTCCCTCCCCTTTTAACGGGGAAGAGGTCCGGGTTTCGACATTCATGGGGTGTAATGACTCATTTCTTTTTTTGGGAATTGGGTATTTGAAGAGTCGTCACCTAACGAATTATGGTGCGTTAGGGCACCTAGAGCGATTAACTCTTGGGTTGGTTTGCATTACTAGAGATTAGGGTAAGGGCTCAAAGTAACCTCGAGGGGAAGGTGTTAGGCAACTCTCTTGGTCCATAACTGTAGGTCCCGGCCGAACTTATATTCACAAATTAGTCCATATAAACAGTTGAATCAAATAAGTTGTAAGTGAAGCACATTGGATAACTCAAGAAGTGAGATAAAGGTTTGAACAAGTTGCAAAACAAAGGTTTAAATAAAGAAAGTATTTGGGTAAAGATGGGTCCTAGGTTGGATATCCTATAGGATCACCCCACGCAATGTCCAGTAAACACTCCTCAATGAGGGGATACACGTGACATTAATGCGTAGTCATCATATCCCATGTCTACCCTTCCCATCCCCTTATTGGTCATGCAAAGCGAGTGTTTGGTCAATAATTCCTATTGCGTGCTGCTACCCATCCCTTCTTAATGGTCCTTGAGGGAGTTAGAACCTCTACCTATAGGTGGTTCTAGACGTACCCCTAAGGTTTTAAAAGGCAAAAATTCTAAGGCGACAGTCAAAAGCATTTAGGACTTTCACACATAATGGGAGCAATTAAGAGGCTCAGAGTTTCCTCCTCAAACAAACACATAAGTAGCACGACTCAAATACAGTTAAGGTCTTTTATTAGACAATGTCCTAAAGCAGGATATCTAAGTGAATATGCAGAAACAGACAATCCCTTTTAGACTCAGAAGTTACACCCCAGTAGTTGTCTAGGGACTCTTTTTTAAAAGCATGTTAGGGTAACGTTAAGCAATAGAGACCGTTTCAGAGAATGCAGTTTTGAAAACGCCCTAAAAGCTTACCTATACGTAGAAGACTGATGTCTATATTAATACAGAAACAAAGCAGGTTTTGAAATAGAAACCTATAGGCATGATATCTAATGAGATGGAGACATTTTGAAGGAACTTGTTTCAGGAAATACTTGATACTAAGTAAAAACCAATTCAAAAATGAACTAGGCGTAATCAAGTTGATTCATTTAGGCTAAATTAGATTAATAGACAGAATTGCGAGTAGAGCTCCCTATAGGCATGATATCTAGGCGTATTACTGATTTTAATCGATTTGCAGGTATGGCAACATACAGAAATACTCGTTATAACTAAATCTGAATCAAGTCCTATAGGCATGGCATCTATTATTAAACTGATTTTAAGACATGATTGTTTGGAACCTATATGCATTGTTTCTAAAAATGACAGAATGTAAAACCTTACAGACATGATTTCTATTTGGCAAAGCAATCAGATTCGAAAGAGTAAAGTCCTATGAGCGTGCTTTGTATTTAGTAGAGCAGGCAGACTTTAAAAGTAAGGTCCTAAGAGTATGATTTCTACCTGTATTACCCCATAAATTGTGCATCTACCCACCCCTTGTTTACTAAATACCCCAATATCTGTTTACCAAATTATTACAGGCCAATGAATGAATTACATAAGTATAAATAGAAAATCAAGAAGCTATTCTATAGGGAGCCTTCAATTAGGCCCAGGTTTCCCAAAGCCTCCAATGGCCTCATATGCCTCAGATCCATAGACAAATCAGAGTCTAGGTGCATCAAAGTTCCCTAAGGGTCTCAAGGATCCCGGACAGTGCTTACACCTAGACTTAGTAACCAAGAATTGAACAAGTGCAGTGTGGAAAGGCCAGCCTCAGTATGCCAGAGTTCAGAGGGCTCTTAAAAGGATACCAAGGTAGTACACATACTAAAGGGGGCAGAATTTATTGACTAAGAGTGGAGTGAGAAGTTATGGACACAAGTTGAAAAGGTTTTAGTAAGAAACTGTATTTAACAAAAGTCTTTTTCCTTTTGAAAATAATGTAGTAAAACAACAGAGACTTGTTTGAAGAGTTGAATAGAAAAACACCTTAGGACGGGTTTATACATAGCTAGTTCACAGAACCAAGTAAATTCAGTAGTCACACTCAGGGGTCAAGGGGTTTGGGATACATAGAACATTTGACTGCAAACACATAACCCAGCAAAGGTCTAGGACTGGTTTGGACATGCTCAGAAATAGCTGACACTGGCATAGTCACAAAACCAGACATGAAGAACACAACCACATAGAGGGGTGATAGGGTTTGGGGATTCATGGGATATATGATGGTAAGTACACAACAAGTAAGAGATAAGACATGCTCAGAAACACACATAAAGGGGAATATACTGATCTAAAGGAAAAGGGAAGACATAATAACATGCTGATAATGTAACTCTTAACTACAAATTTCACAAGAAAACCATAAATAGAAGCAAACTAGAAACAAGAGGAACTGAAACAATAAGAGAATCATGTTGTTGTTTTTAAATTGAAACTAGGACATACCAGTGAAGAGGAGAGTAGGCAGAATGAAAGAACAAGAGAGCACAAATAGTTAGCCTTGGCTTGCAGCTGGCTAACTTAGAACAGTAGCAAATAGCACAAGAGAGAGAGTAGAGATTTTTAGTATGAGAGATAGTTTTGAACCCAAGTGTTCGTGTGTTGTGCTAACGAAAGACTAGAGTATTTATAGTTTAAAAACAGGTAGTAAATAAGATAAGAATTATAGTAGCATGGTAATTAAGGAACTAAGAATAAGTCAGTCAGAAAATCAAGACAAGTACTCTCTTAAGTTAAGGAAACTAATTCAAATGGTAAGAACCAGTAGCATATAAGGCAAGAAAAAAAATCAGTACATGACTAATAAGGAAAGAATCAAAGTTCAGTAAGCATAGGGTAGTCAATTAGGACTAAGTTCAGAAAACTCCAATTAAGGAAAGGATTCAGTAAGAATAAAGTACCACAACAAATAAGGTAGGGGATCAGTCAGTTTAAACAGACGAGGTAGAATTTTAGGGTATTAAAAGAAAATCTTTCAATCAAACCATCAAATAAGGAAATCAGAATCAATCAAGAGGGAGTTATGATCCTATATTTCAACATATAAATAAAGAGGAGTAAACAGACGTAGCAAACAGGCAAGGACAACAATATCGACAGAAAGAGACAAGTCTTGAACAATCAAGATGAATACAATCACATAGAAGTGATATACGTAGGCTAAGGACTCAGAAAAACCTACTCGAAGCATGGTAACCACAAAAACTTAACAAGAATCAAGTCGTCATGCTAACACACAGAACCAAAACAAAGAAGATCTAAAAAAAATTAGGGCTTTTAACATAGGTGCGTTGAAAAAGCAGTAAGAACATAGAATCAGTCAAGATATGCAAGGATAGAAGTTTCAAACATAAAGAATCAGTTTAAACAAAGTGTAGAAGAAGTTCCGAAAAACCCTAATTTTTAAAAGAAAGTTAAACAGCTTAAAGTTGATGATTTTTCAGAAGAGGTTTGAGAAAAACGTAGAACATAAAAAAACAGGCTTGAATCGTTTAAAAATGGACCAGATCTAAGAGATACAAACGAAATTAGGGTTTCAAAGGAAACCCAAGTAGAGATAGAAGAACCTGCTTAGAACTTCATAGATCGTAACAAATATGGTGTGATTTTGCCCAAAATCACACCGGAGAAGCCATGAACAACCAAAACAGCAACCCTAGATGCAAGTCGGCATGGCCCAGGGACTTGAAGGCCTCAGAGATGATGAGCAAGGCGATGGAGGAACCATTGGAGGCTTGGGGTTAAAAGGTGGTCAGCGGAGATCACCGGAGAGGTTGAAGAGAGATTAGGGTTAGATTGAGAGCAGAGAAGAGATGAGAGCATCTGAAGGTGGCGGGGGTTTGGAAATGATTAGGGCTAGGGGGTTGTTTGGAATTAAAAAGGAAAGAACAAATGTGGGCCGTTGATCTTTTAAATCAATGGCCAGGATCTGATGGGTTTTAGGTCGGGTAGGAAATGTTTGGGGCCTGGGTCGGGTTATTTAATAGGAAATTGGGTTGGGGAGTGGGTTCGATTTGGGCTATAATTGAAAGTCAAATCTGGCTATAATTTAAATAGCCAATTTTCCATATTTTAATTTATAATAAATAATAAGTAGTTTTCTGAAAATGATTTAAAATATGTAATTATCATTTTAAAAATATAGGGACTAATTTCACGCATATAAAATGTAATTATATACTAAATGGGCTAACATTACAATTATATGCAATTTAGCTTAAAAATATCAAACGCAATTATAAAAATGCATACAAATTATATTAACCATATTTGGGCATAAGTATAGAGATTAAATGAATAAATCATCCTAACAATATTTTAGGAAATAATTATTGGGGATTTTATGGATAAAAAGGGAGAAAATAAATTAATTTAAATCCTTAAAATTATGGAAAATTTATAAAAACCCTGGGCATGCTTATATATGCATATATATGCTATTTTGAAGGTATTTATGCCTATTTAAAAATATATAGGGAAAAATTGGGTATCAACAAAGAGGATAAAGTCAAGGTCCCACAAAAACCATATTCAAGATTGAAAATCACTAACGGTTCAACTAAACCGCTCAATGACTGCTCAAGTCAACACAAGAGTCTAAAGGTCACTAAATAGAGGTATTTTTTGCCAAGAACTTGTTTTTAACCATAATGCCTTAGGCAAATATGTTGGTACCAAGTGAAGCATGCTCGAGACCCTTTTATTCATTACTACTATTTTTACCTAAACATAAAAAACGGACTCAATCCCTTAAGAAGGTTGTCACGCCATCCATCGTTGGGAAGAGCCGCCCGGTTCACACAAAACCCACCTTTGGAAAGAACCAGGACATTAAGAAAACCAAAGGCTTATTGCCCACTTAAACATAACAAGAAGCTACCAAATCAAAAAGAAGCTATTAAAGTAAATAAGAAGTTATACTACTAAGAAAAACAAACTAAAAAAGCTATAAATAAACTACAGAAAGTAAGACAAATGAATATACAAACTAAGGGAAAACGAATATATACATCAAGGGAAGGGAAGGAATATATACATAATGAAAGAGAGAATAAAGATAAAATAAAAAGGGTATTAAAATTATTACAGGCCAATGTCAATGTCACAATAAACTAACCAAAATAGACCACCCCCTGAATAAAAATAAGCATTGTCCTCAATGTTTAACAAAAATTAGAATAAGGAAGGGTAGAGAGTTAAGAAAACTCCCTATGTGGTCTTAGTGTGCATGGGATCATCAGCATCCTGGGGCTCCGCTAACTGGATCTCATTATCCTCCGACCGGGGAATAACGGGGTTGGAGAACATCTGAAGCATCTTTCAACAGTGTGGGGAGCAAGGTCTGGCACTTCAGACTGGCCAGCTGCTGCCTCTGATGCCTCAGGTACTGATGGTGCTGTTGGTGGTGACTCCATCAGCAAATCAAGTGGTATCTCTAGCAGATGCAATCTTGGCAACTTCTTTTCTTAATCTATCCACTGACTTCTTTGAAGCCTGAGATTTCCGCATATTCTTCACCTCTTTGCCCAACTCCTCAATGACTATCACATGTGCCACCAGAGTATCCATAATGGTCTTCTGATTTTCCAGGATCTTTGACAATGTTTCCTCCACTGACGGAGGTACCTATGATGTTGTTGGGGTAGAAGACTGTGCTGCAATACCACTGGATATGATAGACATCTTTGAACTAGTTGTTTGTATCCAGTTGTTGAGACTCACCAATATCTGGGAGACTCGCAACCCAGTGAGTGGATATGTGGATGAGGCAGGCACTGGTACTGATGTTGATCATCTAGAAGTTGGAGGTGGTGGTATGTCAGTTGTCTTGGTGGAAGGACCGGCTGTTGTGGAAGGCATGGCAACTGTCGAAGGCTTAGCATCAGAATTTGTCACCACCGTTAGCTCATCAGACTGGCCATCGGTGGCAGTTGTTTTACCCTTAAACTTTAGGTTCCCCCGATCCTTGCAGAGAGTACTATGAGAAGGGCTTTTTGGCCCGCATCTGTGTATCAAATCTCCTTGGCTCCCCCTTGGCATCCTTAAAGTATTCAGTGAGGCTGTTTGGATATGGATAGGAGCTTTCACATTTTTGGACCACCAATGACATATTAGACGACATGATGGTACCTATATTGATTGGGTACCCGACTATGATGGATGCCACCAAAACTGCTCGGGGAAGTGGAAGATTGTTCTCATTTCTGCTCATGTCTATCCTGCTGCACACGAAAGTTTGCCACCCTTTTGCTTCAAAATTGAGGGTATCCCGTGCAATGGGAACCCCTGCTGTGATCCATGGTGGTAGTGGTCCTGGAGCTGCCAATATCTCTACTAGCCAAGGGCGAACTGCATCACCCATAGAGAGCTTTTCCAAGTACTGGACTGGTTTTAACTCCTCGAATCTCAAGTACTGGTTCAGAGTGCACTGATCGAATTTGACTTTCAAATTCCGCAATTTGGTAACTTTGGTACCCTTCTTGATATGTGCCACATTGGCATAGAATTCACGTACCAATTGCTCCTTGGCATTCTTGACGCTCTGGGTGAACCACATCCACCCCTAACACTCCCTGAACTGCCTAAGGACATTTGAATTATATTTATCCAAATCCTTCAGTAAAATTTGCCGCTCAACTGTGAGCGACCTTTGGGGCCACCATTCTCTAAACCTATTGAAGGCTGTCAAACTCATAAATCGATCTTCCAATATTTCCTTCTTCTTCTTCGACCTCTTTAGGCCACCCACTCTAGTGTCACCCCCTCTACCATCATCAGGAGTAGCATCATCATCATCATCAACGGGGATTGGTGCTACCGGGGCATGTGAGGAAGAGGGCTCAGAATCTTGGCTACCCTCTTCCGAACCCTCAGAAGAACTAGTAGAGGAGGAGGGTTCATCTCTCAATTGAAGTCTGTCCGGAAACTGCTTGGGGTTGAGATTGGGCATTAGGTTGTGCTTGCACAGAGTTGCCCTCTAGAGTTTCCCTAGACGGGATATACTCACTGTATTTTGAGGGTTCAGGGACTTTGTTGGTAGTTTCCTTCTTGTTTATTGCTTTTTGGACTGAGAGTGGGGGTTTCCCCTGCCTGGGCCTTGGGAGGGTTCACCCCTCCCTTTAGAAGTGTCACCTCGACCTCGTGATCAAACCATTATCTGTAATACGAGGCACATGAGTCAGTTACAGGTAAAAGATAGTGTTAACAGGTGCTTTAAAACAATATTCGAAAGAGACAATGCGACTGCCAAGTGCAAACTGCACAATTTCAAAGTGCGGTCGCACATCCAGAAGAGCAGACCGCACAATTTTGAGTGTGGCCGCACAACCCCAGGTTCAGACTACTGGTTCTCTGATCTTTCAACAGTGCGGTCGCACACATTTTTCCACGAACCGCATAATTTTCTGCGGACCGCACAATTTTAAGTGTGGTCCGCACTTTTCATGCAACACTTTTGCCCTAATTTTACGATCTGTGGACCACACAATTTCGTGTGCGGTCGCACAATTTGAAATCACACTGCACTGTGTTTAAGTTTTGCAATTTTGACACAATTTAGACATGGTATTTGCAAACATGATTAATGATCTACCCAATGCCCCAATGAATACATATGATATTACTCATATGATTTTATGCACACACGACTAACGTTTGACATTTTAGGCCTGAAAATAATGAGAATACTAAAGAACAAAATTAAGAAAAATTGAAAAAGTCTAAGCATGAATTGAACATACCAGTGATGAAGGATGTAAGGAAGAATCTAGACTGATGAAATGAGTGTGAAGTGTGAAACAATTTGACGTGCACTGTGCTTGCTTAGGTCTCAAGAACTCAGAGTGTGTAAAGTTGTGAATAGTTCACTAAGGTCCTATTTATAGGTTGACCAAGTCGTTGAAGAGTGAAGATGAGTGTGGCCGCACAATTTTGAGTGTTGTCTGCACTCTTTACCTGGACCTTGAAGAAACTTTGTGGTCCACACAAAAGTAAGTGCGGCCGCAGAATTTGTGTGGACCACACAATTTTATGTACGGCCGCAAAATTTGTGTGGACTGCACAATTTTATGTGCAGCCGCAGATTGGCTATGAATTTTGACAGGACAACTTCAGAGAGCTTGCACTTTTGGTCTTCTAGTTGTGCGACCGCACACAAAATTGTGCATCCGTAGAATGATTTCTGCTGCTGCCTTTAGAATTGTGCGGTCCGCACAATTAATGTGTGGTCTGCACTTTTGCAACACTTAGCCAATTTTTATGACTCAGCCCCTGCAATGCACACACATTCCTGTATACACTTCAAAACTAGTTAGCACAAAACAAAGCCTATCTAATGAAGAAGAAAAAGACATATGGGTTGCCTCCCAAGAAGTGCCTGATGCGGCACGATGCAGATTAATCATTTGAAATTAAGAACCGCCACGACGTGGCCATCATCAACTTTACCGAGATAGTATTTTACCCAGAGCCCATTGACTCTAAACACCTCATCATTTTTATTTTTCAAGTCCAAATCACCAAAGGGGGTAACATTCACCACTTAAAATGAGCCACTCCATTTAGACTTCAACTTGCCCGGAAACATCCGTAACCGGGAATTGAACAATAACACGAGATCACCTTCTTTGAACTCCTTATTTCGGATGTTCTTGTCATGGAGGTACTTCATCTTAACCTTGTATAGGGACGAGCTTGTGTAGGCATGGTACCAGAATTCATCTAGCTCATTCAATTGTACCACCCTTAAGTTTGTGGCGACATCCCACTCAAGTTTTAACTTTTTCAAAGCCCACATGGCCTTATGCTCAAGTTTCACTGGAAGATAACACGCCTTCCCAGACACCAACCGGTATGGAGACATCCCGATCAGTATTTTATAGGCCGTCCTATAAGCCCATAGAGAATCATCAAGTTTTCTCGACCAATCTGTCCGGTTGGCATTCACTGTCTTTGACAAAATACTTTTGATCTCCCAGTTGGAGACTTCAAATTGTCCGCTTGCTTGAGGATGATAGGGGGTTGATACTTTGTGAGTGACATCATACTTTGTGAGTAAGGTATCAAAATCCTTATTGAGAAAATGAGAACCCTTATCACTTATGATAGCCTTTGGAGTACCGAATCTTGTAAAGATGTTCTTCTTCAAGAATGTCGCCATACTCCTCGCTTCATTGTTGGGCAAAGAAACAACCTCGACCACTTAGACATATAATCAACTGCGACTAAAATGTCAGTGTTCCCACAAGAGTTAACAAACAGACCCATAAAATCAATACCCCACACATCGAAAATATCTATCTCCAAATTTGTGGTGAGAGACATTTCATTTTTCTTTGATATTCCACCGGACCTTTGGCATTCATCACAACGCTTGAAAAGCTCACTAGTATCCTTGTAGAGAGTAGGCCAATAGAATCCACAACTCAACACTTTTGCCGTTGTTCTTTCTCCACCATGGTGACCACCATATGGTGAAGAGTGGCAAGCCTCAAGAATTCCCACTTGTTCCTCCTCCGGCACACATCGTCGAATCACACCATCAGTACAAATCCGGAAGAGGTATGGCTCATCCTAATAATAGTCAAGGCAATCCCGTTTGAGCTTCTTCCTTTGGTTTGAAGAGAACTCATTCGGTACAATGCCACTCACATGATAATTTTCTAAGTCGGTGAACCATGACATGTTTGTCATTGAAATGGCTAAAATCTGCTTATCGGGAAAGGAATCATTGATCTCAAGGCCGTCATGTAGCGTCCCTTCCTCCTCCAACCGAGACAAGTGGTCCGCCACTTGATATTCACTACCTTTGCGGTCTTGGATCTCTAAATCGAAATCTTGCAATAGAATCACCCACCGCATTAACCTCGCCTTTGAATCCTTCTTGCTCATTAAGTACCGAAGTGCCGCATGATCAGTGTGGACAATCACCTTTGTACCCATCAAGTACGGGCGGGACTTCTCCATAGCAAAGACAATATCAAGGAGCTCTTTCTCGGTCACCGTGTAATTGACTTAGGCATCATTTATGGTCTTACTAGCATAGTAGACCGGATGAAAGATTTTGTTGATTCGTTGCCCCAAAACTAATCCAACTGCCACATCACTTGCGTCACACAAGAGCTCAAAAGGCAAGCTCCAATCTGGTGCGGTAATAATAGGAGTAGTAGTCAACTAGAACTTAAGCAACTCGAATGACTTCATGCAATCTTCGTTGAAATAGAACTTGGCATCCTTCTCCAAAAGCTTACACAAGGGGTTCACCACTTTGGAAAAATACTTGATGAATTGGCGATAGAACCCCGCATGACCCAAGAATCTCCTTACTCCCTTCACGGATGTAGGGGGTGGGAGTTTAGAAATCACCTCTATTTTGGCCTTGTCGACCTTAATACCATTCTTTGAAATTTTATGGCCAAGGACAATGCCTTCCTCGACCATGAACTGACATTTCTCCCAATTCAATACCAAGTTCGTTTCTTCACATCTTGCCAAGACCTTATTCAAAATTTTCAAGCAATCATCAAAAGAAATCTCGACCACGAAAAAATCATCCATAAATACCTCAAGAAAATCCTCCACCATGTCGGTGAAGATAGTCATCATACACCGTCGAAAAGTCGTCGGTGCATTGCATTGGCATCCGCTAGAGTGCGAAAGTGCCATAGGGACATGTGAAAGTAGTTTTTTCTTGATCATCCAGAACAATAAGAATTTGATTGTAGCCGGAATACCCATCGAGGAAACAATAGAAAGCATGGTCGGCCAACCTATCAAGCATTTGATCAAGGAAGGGAAGTGGGAAATGATCTTTCCTTGTGACTTTGTTGAGTTTGCGATAGTTCATACACACTCTCCACTTGGTCGTCGTTCTTGTAGGAATCAACTCGTTCCTGTCATTAGTAACCACAATCATGCCTTCTTTCTTTAGGACACACTGCACCGGAGAAGTCCATGAACTATCGAAAATGGGGTAAACAACCCCGACATCCAACCACTTTATGATCTCCTTTTTGACCACCTCCTGCATTGCTTCATTTAGCCTCCTTTAATGTTCAACAGAGGGTTTGGAACCCTCCTCCAAAATAATCTTGTGTATGCAAAAGGCGGGGCTTATGCCCCAAATATCTGCCAATGTCCATCCTATAGATTTCTTCCTCTTTTGTAGCACCGCCAATGTGGAGTATACCTGCACCTTAGTCAAACAAGAGGAAAGAATAACTGGTAAAGTATAACAAGGGCCAAGGAATTCATACGTGAGATGTGGAGGTAATGGCTTTAACTCCAAGGTGGGAGGCTCCTCGATTGAGGACTTTGTTGGAGGAGTTTTCCGGTATTCAAGATCCAAGGATAAATTGCGGGTTCATAAGTGTACGACCCCATTCCTTGCAAAGCATTCACACATTCCACATAGTCATCCTTCTCCTCATCATCATAAAGGTTGAGCAAAACGGTCTCCAAAGTATCCTCAATATTAATTGTGGCATTAGCATCATCAATAATCATATCGGTCACCAAGTCCACGAACGAACAAACTTCATTGCTATTTGGTTACCTCATAGATTTGCACACATGGAAGACCACATTTTCATCACCCACCCAAAAGGTGAGCTCACCGGCTTCCATATCAACAAGAGCCATCCCCGTATCAAGGAAAGGTCTAACCAAAATAATAGTCACCTCATAGTCCACTTCACAATTAAGAATCACAAAGTCCGCCGTGAGGATGAACTTGTCAACACGAACCAACACATCATCAATAATACCCAATGGTCTCTTCATAGTACGATCCGCCATTTGTAATCTCATGTATGTGGGTCTTGGTTGCCTAATTCCCAAAGTTTTGAACACCGAATAGGGCATCAAGTTGATACTTGCCCCAAGATCGCATAAATGTTTGGCAAAGTCGGCGCTTCCAATGGTACAAGGGATTGTGAAAGTGCCCAGATCTTCCAATTTAGGAGCCATTGAGTGCACAATTGCACTCACTTGATGTGTCATCTTTATAGTCTCACAATTCATCGACCTCTCTACTTGGTCACCAAGTCCTTCATGAACTTTGCATAACCCGGCATTTGCTCCAAGGCCTCAACAAATGGTACATTAATAGACAAACTCTTCACCATGTCAATAAACTTTTTCAATTGGTTCTCACTATTTTGCTTGGCAAGACTTTGAGAGTATGAAGGAGGAGGCCTTGGCATTGATGCCTTAGCCTTTGGCACTACCTGTTCTAGTATGTCAACAATGTGCTCCCTATACGGGTTCACTTCTTCTTGAATCTCCTCCACATTGTCTTCAATATCAATTCTCACCTCATCATTTGCTTGCACTTTATTGCTTGGTATCTCATCTTCTTGTACCAATTGTTCCCCATCCACAATTTTCTTTTGGCTTGAGGTGGTTGCAACCCCACATTTTCCACTCCTTGTAGTAACAGCCATGATATGTCTTGTGTTGTTCCCACCCTTTGTGTTCACCATCGTATCACTTGGTAGTGCCCCCTTAGGACGAGTGTTCAGAGCTTGCGAAATTTGGCCCAATTGAACTTACGAATTGCGGATAGAAGTGTTGTGAGAGGCTAGTTGAGCATCAGAGTCGGCATTATTCTCAATCATTTGTTTAAACATGTTCTCGATTTGTCCCATCTCATTGTTGGAAGAGCTCGGACCTAAAGAAGGATAAGGAGGCGGGTTGCTCGGTTGTTGAAATATCGGGGGCCTTTGAAAACCCGACCCCCGATTGTTGTTGTTGTTCCACCCTCCTTGGTTATTACCTCCCTAATAGCCTTGATTATTGCCACTCCAATTGCCTTGGTTATTTTGAACATTCCAATTTTCTTGATTGCCTTGATTGTTCCAATTCCCTTGGTTGTTTTGATTGTTCCAACCACCTTGATTGCTTCAATTCCAATTTCCTTGATTTCCTTGCGGTCTCCATTGTTGTTGACTTGGGCCTTGATTGTTGTTTCTTTGCCCTTGGAAGTTGTTCATATATTGCACTTCCTCCTCTTGCTCATTGTATTGTCCGTCTTGATCAAATCCACTATCATCTTGCTCATAATTTTCAACCTGATTTTACACTTGAGTACTTTTTTGCCTTCTCTTGTTTACTATCATATTAACTCCCTCCAATGCATTTACTTGTTTGGGACCTTGACCTTTTTGAAGTTGATCTTTGCCTAGTTGATTCATTGTTGTGGTCAACTCGGCAATTGCTTGCCCATGATCATGTAATTCTTTATGCAAGTGAATCATATTTGGATCACCTTGAGGAACGTTTGCTCTACTTTGCCAATGCCAATGAAGTATCCGCCATTTGATCTAAGATCTCACAAGCTTTCGCATACGGCATTGTCATGAAATTTCCATCAGCAAGTTGGTTGACCACGCATTGATTGGTAGTTGATCCCCCTATAGAAATTTTGTTGAATCATAGCCTCCGTCATGTCATATTGGGGCACTCTTTGACCATTGTTCGGTATCGCTCCCATATCTTATGCAAAGGCTCGTTGGGTTCTTGTTTGAAAGCTAGAATCTCATCCCTAATAGTTACCATATGCCTAGGAGAAAAGAACTTGGAAACGAATTTCTCGGCCAATTCATCCCATGTATGGATCTAATGATTTGACAACCTTTCTAACCAATCCAAGGCCTTCCCCCGTAGAGAGAAAGGGAATATCCTCAATCGTAAAGCGTCCTCGGATACGTTGGTCTATTTACTCCCCCAACAAGTATCAACAAACCCTTTTTAAATGCTTGTATGCATTTTGACTCGGAGCACCGATGAAGAATCCCCGTTGTTCCAATAGTGTAAGCATAATATTTGTGAATTGAAAGTTTCCCGCCCTAATGCGAAGTGGGACTATGGCACTTGTGTATCCTTCATTTGGCAACACTCGGTGGGCCACCACTCTTAGAGGAGGTGGGGTGGAATGGGAACATTGTCATGAAGCTGGAGGCCTTTTCTATTTGCTTGAGGTTCAAGAGAAACCTCATTAACTTGGTCATCATCCACGTCCTCCCCCAATGGCACGTTTCCAAGAGGATCGTTGTTGTTGAGAGCCATTGTATCATCTATAGTTGTTTCACAAAGAGATTAGTAACCGGAAGGAAAAGAAGAAAAATCACACGCAAAACCAAATATATAGTTAAATCCATTTTTAGCTCCCCGGCAACGGCGCCCAAAAATTAATGTCTCCCAAATTCACACCACTAATTGGGATTGTGAAGAAGTCGATGCAATTACAAATACCCAACGTGAGTCGGGGTCGATTCCACAGAGAGCTTATATTGGATTAGGTATATATCTAGACTAAGTGTATGATGTGCCCAAAATGCACTTCCACATATTTGGTTGTTTCTTTCTACTTCTAATTTTTATGCTAATAGTTGTAAATGAAAAGCTAGAAAACGGTATTTTTGGTGTTGTTTTTTCAAGTTGATAAAAGATCTAGGATCGTGACTTCCACCTAGGTGGTTACCTAATGGGTTGTAGGCTTTAGGACAAGTTTGATTGGTTGGTGGTGTAATATAGCAATCACAAAAACTTACCCACTCGATACCTCTCAATAGTTAGAGTAATTCTGCCCAATTTGGCTTTCTCAAGTCCAAATGGGTAATTTACAAAATAAGTGATATATGCTCCAGTCGGGTCTTACTATCTTAAGATTCAACCCTTTAATTGGGGCTATCAATTTTTTGAGTTCATCGCAATTTCTTGTTAGCCAAGTTTTCCTAGACTTAGTCTCTCTTTCTCAAGTAGAAACCAAGTCAATTAGGCATGAATCAATGTTTGTAACCATTAATTCTTAAATTCAAACAAGAACTAGGCTAAATATCATAACCCAATCACAAATAATCCCTAAATTAAACACTCATTAGGTACCCACACTAGGGTTGGGTCACAACCCTAGCTAAGAAATTAGCTACTCATAGAGGAAATTGAAGAAACTAAAGAAGAAAATAAGATGAAAAAAGGAAGAAAATCCAATGTTAAAATGATAAACTATTACAGTTACCCAAAGCAGTAAAGGAAAAACGACTATCCATGTTCTGATGTTCAAAACATAACCTAAATTTGACAAAAAGAACTATTTATATCCAGCTGAAATTATCAGGCAAAATTGCCCCTACGGAGGTTCTGCGGCCGCACAATTTTGTGTACGGTCCGCACTTTGGTGTTGGATTGACATGGTGGACTTTTGCAGCCACAAAATTCTAGGTTGCGGCCGCACTTCTTCAGATTTTGCAGACCGCACAATTATGAGTGCGTCCGCACTCTTGAGTTAGAGCTTTGACATGGAAGGCTTCTGCGGACCGGACATTTTTTAGTGCGGCCGTACTTTTGATTCCGCGGCCGCACAATAATGGTGTGGTCCGCACTTCTTTATGGACCAAAATCACATCTCTCTGAACCTCATCTTCTGCGACCACACTATAATTGTGCGGTTCGCATTTTGCACAGAAAATCTGACAGAGGAGTCTTTATAGTCTGCGGTCGCACACAATATTGTGCGGTCCACACTTTACTCTTTTTTGCTTTGTTTTAGTCTTTGTCCAAAATTACTCCTTCTTGAGTTGATTTTCATCTCTTTGGCTCACTTTCCAATAATCCTGCAAATAAGCACATTTTATCAGTTCTCAGGAATACCTTTAAGCATTTTCGAGCTAAAATGCAAGTAAAAGAGTGCAAATAAGTAGTCAAAATCCCTACTTATCAGATGTGCTCCAGATGATAAAAAAGTCAAGAAGCTTCGAATGCAAGAGTCCAGGTACAACATCATAGACAACGACCTATACAAAAGGACGTATGGCGGCCCCCTAACAAAATGCTTAGGCCCAAATCAAACGTGCTACGGAGCTCATTTCGGCAATCGGGCTCTGGTCAGATGTCTCATACGAGCAGGCTACTACTGGCCCACCATGAAAAAAGAGGCTGCTGACTTCGTGAGAAAATGCGAGCAGTGCCAAAAATATGCCCCTATGATCTACCAAGCGGGCGAGCACCTCCACTTGGTCGCCTCACCTTGGCCTTTCATCAAGTGGGGGATGGACTTCGTCGGCCCCCTCCCAGTGGGGCGAGGTAACATACGATTTCTTTTGATTTTAACTGAGTATTTTTCTAAGTGGGTAGAAGCAGGAGCATTCGCTCATATACGCGAGCAAGAAGTGATCGCCTTCATATGGAAGAATATTGTGTGTCGCTCCGGCCTCCCCAAAGAGATCAGTTGTGACAATAGGCCCCAATTCACCAAGAAAAGGATCACAGAGATCTTTGAGAAGTGGCATATCAAAAGAATACTCTCCACCCCATATCATCCTGTAGGCAATGGGCAAGAGGAGTCCTCCAATAAATCAATTCTAAACATCATGAAGAAAAACTCGAGAACGCCAAGGGACTATGGCCGGAACTACTACCAGAAGTGCTATGGCCATACCACTCATTAGTCTATAGGATTGATGTAGTAATACTAGTCGAGGTCGAAGAACCAAGTCTGAGATACTCCCATAAGAGCAGGTTGAGGAACGACGAAAGTAGAAGGCAGGACCTCGACGAAGCCGAAGAGCGGAGAGATATGGCTTACATAAGGATGATCGCCCAAAAACAACAGGCAGAACGCTACTACAACAAAAAAGCCAAGGTCAGACAATTCAAAGTCGGGGACTACGTACTCAAGGCCAAAACACAGGCAAGCAAAGACCCGCAGGAGGGCAAACTGGGAATGAATTAGGACGACCCATACAAAATCACGGCAACAGCAAACAAAGGGTCATTTCAACTAGAAACCATGGAAGGAAAACTACTACCAAACAACTGGAACATCGCCCACCTCAAGTACTTTAACTTCTAAGGAAAAATGTTCTTCGAGCCGTAGTCCTTTTCCCTCACCTGAGTTTTGTCCCAATTGGGTTTTCTCGGGAAGGTTTTTAATGGGACGGCAAGGAGGACATTTCAAGCTAAAGTACAAATAGATAAGGACGCAAACCGATTAGTTCATTGCCTAACCTCTTAATACTTCTCCAGGTCGACCAATGAAGGGACTAGATAGACTGGGACTGGAATGCCGGCCCAAAACATGTAAATTTCTCCAATATATATAAGCACAACACAAGTACATAAAGCTCACTCGTGTTTCCGCCAAAACAACGCTGCATCAATTAAGCAAAAGTTACATTCGACCTCGTTCAAATTAAAAATCATTTGACCTCGTTCGAATTAACTCACATTCAACCTCGTGCAAATTAACTCAACATTCGACCTCATTCGAACTAGCTAAACATTCGACCTCGTTCGAATTAAAAAACATTCAACCTCGTTCGAATTAAAAAACATTCAACCTCGTTCGAAGTAAAAGACATTCGACCTTGTTCGAATTCACATTCAACTTCGTTTAGATCAACTGCGCCTTATAGTTAAGCTCATACGGTCCTTGATCATTGTTGGGTTTAGGTTACGTTCGACCTCGTCTATATCAAATAAGTTATGTTTCAAATTAAGCTCCGACAATGTTTGACTTCGTTCAACAACAGTTATTAGCCCCAGGTCAAGACTACCTAGTTCGGCATTTGAACTCGATCAACATACAAACTGAGCTTTTATGACTAAAAGCGGCCAAACGGTAGAATAAAGGAAAGAAGCATACAAGACCAAACAGAGAAAAGATGCAGAAACAAACAAAATAACATTTCATACTCCAAAAATATTCTTTACAAAGGCTAAACAGATGCCCATAAACGTATGCACAAAAATTACAAGGGAATAACTACTCAGCAGCACCATCTCCACCATCGCCCCACCATCAGAGTATGTGTCCTCGTACCAGGCACCTTATTCAATCTCGTCCAAATCCTCTTCGCTATCACTAGTCCCTGATGTTGCAGGGTCATAACCATAGGCGACCCGAGTTGCACGCGCCTTACATGAGCATCCTCAAAATCAGCCTCAGGAACTCTCCTCGCCGTCATCAAATTCCTGAATATGTCTAACTGGGCCTCGAAGTGGATCCACTTCTCATACAAATCCCACAGAACATCGGGATAAACAGAAGTGTGAGAAAAGGATGGCTGAGCCAACAACTGCATCTTCTCAACCTCGAGAGTGGCAATTTGATCGCCAAGGGTCGAGACCTCTTTCTCCAGCCCCCCCAATTTTTTCATCAAGTCGTGCTTCCTTGAGCATGGTCGTCTCCATATCATTCGCCCGTTCGGACCAGAGGATACAGATTGCATCCTCCAATGCCACCACTTTTGCCAAAGCCGCCAACTCAGCCTTCTACAATTCTGCCGTCTCGATGACTTCATCACTCAAACCGTCAGCCTGATCGAACACCGCTTGAGCTCGGACCGCAAAGATGCCACTTCGGTCTGAAGGTCCGCACACTCAGTCTCAACTCTCTTGCTCACTTCGAGCTCTTCTTCTTTGTCTCTAAGCGCCCCCTCGAGCTCGCTGCATTTACTGATGACTTTCATAAGCTCATCATCTTTCTACTTCAGCTCGTCTCTGATAGCTTGGAAATTACCACTCACCGAACCACATGCAAATCTCGCGGTGCTTGTTGCGGTACTCGTGGTACTTCCTTTCCATTTTCTTAAAAGTGGCTCTATGCCTCTCCTCTCGACGAGCACTCTCAATCTCCAAGATAATGTTCTATGAAAAAAGAGCAAAAGAGAAAGAAAGTCAGTCTAAAAAAAGACAGAGCAAAAGAGAAAGAAAGTCAGTCTAAAAAAAAGAGAAAGAGAGAGAAAAATGCAAGGGATAGAAACTAGGAAGATCGAAAAACTTACCCTCAAGGCGAGGCCGGCTATGCCCGATGACAGGGCGGCATCATTGAACGTCGCTAGGGTCCTGCCCTCCGTATTAGAATAAAGGGGACCCAAGGAGGAGACCACGTCCTCCGTGTTCACCAACAGGTCACGGTCCATGGGGATTACGATGGTACGAGTAGACCCCCCCCAACCTCACCTCCACCAGAGTGAATCCTTCATTGAACATCCACACCTCCTCGAGATCAACGTCAGAACCGATTTCATAACCATCCTCGGCAATGCCCTTTCCTCTCTCCTCAGCCGATGAAGGGATACCACCCGGTCCCGAGGATGACGGCTCATTTCTCAGCACAACATCCGCAGCCTCAAACAACCCTCCAACTTCAACCTCAACCTCGGGTAAAGGAACATCTTCCACGACCCTCGTAGGCAACAGAGTTTTGGTTGATAGATTTTCATCGCTCTGTCGCAGCCACGGCGGGCTCACGGTCGCTCCTTGTAGGGTCCACCGCTCTAAATGTCCCATTGCCGACATCCACCGCCCTCCTCTTGAGCGGAACAAGTCCTTCTCGCTCTAGGAAGACTCGTCAACCAAATGTAGCACATTAAGAGGCAGAGTCTCAGATATTGGAGTTGATGATGGTTGAGTTGGTCTAGCTGAGGTCAAAGGTCGAGCTGAGGCAGATGACTGGGTAGACCCAGCTGCGGTCACAATCGAGGTAGATCCCTTCGCATTAGTCGCTTGTCGAAACGCGGGAGTAGGGGCCCTTGACCTCCTCTAACCTCTCCGGGTTGAATACAAAATAAAGGAACAAAATCAGTACCCGCAAAGATACAATCAAAAAGACAACGACAAATACCTAAGGTAAGCAGACTTACCGGGTGGAGGATCCGAATTTCTCGCGGAAGGCCGACCACTCGCGGATACCCATTGTATAAGTAAGGACCCGACTAACCCAGTCATGAATATCCTCAACCAAAGGAGGGGGTTCGACCTCGGCTACGTTTAGAAAAGAGTCAATATAACAAAAGTCGGCCAGCAAAAAGTACAATGAAGGGAAAAGGAAGGGTACTTACGGGCATAGTTCCAAAGCTCAGGGAACCCGCTTGCATTAATCACTACATCTTCGGTTCTGACTTAGAAGTAATTGAGACTGTGAGCACGTGATTTTTGTTTCGCGCGACAATCGCTCCAAAAGAAATAAAAAATAATAACAATTGGTCCTGTTGTACAATTTTTGGATTTTTACATGGCACTTTGTTAATTATTTACGATTTTTGCCCATTTTATTTTATTAAAACAAAATACAAAAAATGTATGTGTCATGCATAATTTGAACCGTAATCCGGTTGTTAAATAGAAAATCATAAATAGGCATCTTGGTCCGTAATTTTTGTTTTGTTTGATTTACCTGCTTCAAATATTTTGATATGTGTGTAAATATTTGTATTAAGTGTCTATTTAATTTTAATTTGATTTACTTGGGTTTGTTTTAAAAAATAAAATAAAAATATATGTAAGAAAATATAAAAGAGAATGCAGAATTTGTTTAAAAAATCTGCTTGGGCTCATTTTTATCAAATTTGAGGCCCAAATCAAGCCCAGAGAGTGAGCCTGCCCCGGTCCAGACCAGCTGATACCCAGATCTTCCAAACGACACCGTTTTAACTTGGTCTTGTAAGCACGTGATTTTTGCTTCACGGACAGTCACTCCAAAAGAAAAATAGTGACAAAGGACCTCGCTGTACAATTTTCAATTTTCCGTAACGTGTGCTGCTAGTCATGTGTGGTTCTGTCCATTTTTGCTATTTTTTTACATTATTAAACAAAATACGAAATGTGTATGTCATGGTAATTAGACCATAATTCGTTCAGTAAAAGAAAATTCACAAAAAATATTCTAGGGTGCGATTTAACCTTTTTAATATTTTGATAATTATGTTAGGTGTTAAATTAATGTTTGTTTGAACTTCATTTTTATTTTTAGTTTTAAAAAATTAGAAGAAAAAAAAAAGAAAAAAGAAAAAAAGAGAAGAAAAGAATGAAGAAAACGGTTTGGGCCAAGAAAATAAACCAAAAATAGGCCCAAACCAATTCGATCCGACCCAGTCCAAACCAGGCCTCAGGCAAACCCCCCAAACGACGCCGTATAAAGGCGTTTGATCTGAGCCGTCCGTCCAGGCCGATCCAACGGCTCAAGACCTTTTTCAACAACCCGTTTTCAAAACCCGACCCAATAACCGGTCTGACCCAACCCCTCACTTAAACCAAATGACCCCGTTTAACTACCAAACGACCCCGTCTCATTTCTCACCATCAGATCCAAGCCGTTGAGATCATCTGATCTAACGGCTCAGATCCAATCCCCTACCCTGTATATAAACCCTCTATCACTCCCCACGCCCCCTATCCGAACCCCCCCTTCATCGTCCCCAAGCTCAAACCTGAAACCCCAAACCCTAGCAAGCCGCCCTAGCTTCCCTTTCACCAGAACCCGGCGGCACGAACGCCGGTGACCACCTCCTGAACACCCTAAGTCCCCCTCACTCTCCTGAACATGGATCTGCTATCCATTTGCCTCGAATCACTTTCCTTCGTCTCGAATCTTCATTTGAAAATTTGAGTCGAACCCGGACCTATGCCAAATTACCCCATCTTCATACCACACATTCCCCTGACCCTCCTCGTGACCAAACCAAGCTTGGTTTGGTCCGAATCTACCCACGACTCCTAAAAAACCAGATCTGAAAATCCGGACCTTAGAACACATGCACCTGGGGAATCCGGCCAGTCTTAACAGGGGTTTGAGGTCTAATAGACCTTAGTCAAGGTGTTCTCATGTGAGAACACCCTGATTAAAGTTTGTTCGGCCTCAAGAGTTCGAAGTTGAGTCAGATTTGGGTCGTTTTGATTTCAAACTTTTTCGGTAAGTTTTCGTTTCTCTTTGTTTAGTTCTAATTAAGTTGTCAGCATGCTTCGTTGTGTTTGTTTGTTATTTTGTTATTTTTCATTCGGATTTCTTCCATCTCTGTCAAAGGCCTCTTATTTGGTCAATTGTTTTCTGTTTGTGTTCTGAATGTACCCCATGATAAACGTGATCGTCAATTAGATTAGTCGTCAAATGAGTTAATTCATATAGGCCCCCAGTAATTGAACAAAAGTTGTTTGATGCCCTTTAGGTCCCTGAATGTATTGTTTATATGAGCGACTGATTATTACCTGTTATAATTAGTATAGTCGACCTGATAAATGTCGTCGATTAATTTCCTACGACTGAATGTGCAAATATTCTAATATGTACAACCTCACTTGACTGGATGGACCTGTATTGTGATTTGAGTGTTGGACATTACCTATGAATGTTAGTTTGTAACTACATTGTAAACAATTAAAAGAACCAGGCTGGGGCAGTTCTGAAATTGAATGATCAAAGCCCAAAGTGCCCTGATGCTGCAATAGGCAGGGCAGTAATAATCAAGGTTAAACAGGGGTAATCTGGGGTTTGAAAAGGGCAGAAAAGATTAGTTTAAATGAAGCTGACAAGTAGGGTACTAATTAAGATTAAACTAATGCCAATAGGGAACAAGACATAAGAGTATGGGGCTTAAAATGAATAATAAAATGAGCCCATAACTCTTGATTAAAGAAAACCAGGCGTGGGGAACCAATGGCTGGCATCAAAAGATGCTTAAGCATGGGTTTAAAGGAGTATGGGCAGTCTGCAAGTAGGGGAGGAGGCAGCTTAGCTGCACTGGGTCATTTGGCATATAAATAAGCCATTTGAGAACTTAAAAAGGGGCTGGAATTTTTAGTCTTGAGGCTAGAACTTTTAGTCTGAAGAGAAGTCTAGTGAGTTCAAAAGAAAACTGAAAAAAAACTTAAGGTAGTTTCTAGTAAACATTGCAACCACACACTGTCTGAAAGCTATATAAGAATCCATATTGGTCAAGCTGCCTTGGCCAAGTTCTGTTGTTTGCATTGACTGAGCTGTTTGTGGTTGTTGAACTGTTGGTGTTGCTGCATTGAACACTCTTTTACTTCTGGTGTTTCATTACTCTTTTCTGGGATTACTGGTTTGGCACTCGACTATTTGCTGGTCCTCTTTGTTCTGGGAGATATTGTTGGTTGTCTGAGGGTTGTGGAAAACATTTGGTTTGGTTTGTTGCTGTGTTGTTGCTGTGAATCTACTGTTGCTGTTGTTTGCTGCGTATTACTCAGTTGATCCTTTTCCTTCTTCTTCTGTTCCTCTACATCAGGTACACAAATCAGGCACTATCAAATGTAATTGGAACATTGAGCATGAATGCGAAAAGAAAAGACCTGAAGTTGATTTTCATACATAGATTGTTATATTAGATATCATGTACTGTATGATAATTTTCATTCTTGTGTTGACAATAGAAGCAGTCTGTATGCCCAGTGTATATCAATATAGGTTAGCTAAATGATAGCTTATATACGTATGCTGATAGGTGATAATATGCTCAATGAAATAGGTTGCATCTCAGATTTAGTTTACTTTGCAGTATATGCTGTAATGTATGCCAAGTATGAAAACTGTACATCACGGGTTAAGTTCTTCCTTTTCTGATTAATGGTCTCATACAACTAATAAACTCCCTGTTAAGACAAAGAACACAAAACTTGCAATCTCAACCTCGTGAAGGTCGAGTTCGGGTCAAAACAGGCCAAGCAGGCCTGCTTCGAGCAAGCAGTGGCCCAGATTTGACCCATCACGCATGGGTTGGATTTGGGCCCGTGATTATTTATTCGACTGACTGTGCACGCAGCTTCGTTCCTGATTTTTAAGCATTTTCGAATTCCGTTACAAATAACTTGCAAGCATGTAATTAATTAGGACTATCTACTGTTTTCAATTGATAGAGACAAACATGACAAGAAACGTAGTTGTTATAGGATACCCCTTTAAGATAAGAACGAGATGAGCCTCGACGAAAATAAACAAAACGCGCAGATGCGGGGCCCTTGTTAAATGTATATTATCGAAGCATTTAGTTTCCAGGACGGGTTGTTTAGCTAATCTCACAACCCTTCTAAAATAACAATACGTTAGACTCTTTAGGATGCGCCCTAATAAATCTTATCTTCTTAAATCCGGGTGCACATTTATGTGACCCAAATCCAATTCTCAACGGAGTCGAAACGTGTTTCTAACCACGGGTACATTGATTGTGGCGTGGTTCGAGGTGCGTGTCCATGACGTTGCAAATTCATTTTTAAAATAAGAATGAGATGAGCCTCACCAAATAAAATACAAATTACGGGGCCCTCAGTAAATATTCGTTTTAAAAATTGTTTAGATTTCAGGAAGGACTGTTTAGTAAAATTCCACGGTCCTACCCAAAATAAATGCGCTAGTCGCTTTAGGCGCGCCTTTAATAATTTAATTTCCTTAAACTCGGGTGCACATTGATGTGACCCAAATCCAAATCTCAACGGAGTCAAAGTATGTTGACGACCACGGGTACATTGATTGTAACGCGGTTCGAGATACATTTTCACAACGTTGCAATTCTTGATAAACACAGTAAATGATAAAAGCGGTTAAAAGTTAAATTTTGCACATAAGTTCACACTTGTACAAAATCAGATAATCAAGCCGAATATAACAGTTGAGCGACCGTGTTAGAACCATGGAACTCGGGAATGCCTAACACCTTCTCCCGGGTTAACAGAATTCCTTATCCGGATTTCTGGTATGCAGACTTTAATATAGAGTCATTATTTTCCTCGATTCAGGATTAAAATTGGTGACTTGGGACACCCTAAATCTCCCAAGTGGCGACTCTGAAATAAATAAGCAAATCCCGTTTCGATTGTCCTTTAATTGGAAAAACTCCCTTGCGCCCTCTCGGGGGCGGAAAAAGGAGGTGTGACAGCTCTGGCGACTCTGCTGGGGATTCCTTAACCCAGAACCACTGGTTCAGGGTTAATAATTCGAGCTTAGTGTAATTGTTATTATTTGACTTTATTTATTATCTGATTTTATTGCATGTTTTGAGCCTAATGTGCTAAATGCTGCTTTTACTGCTTTGATATTGTTGGAACTGTACATATAAACTGTGCTGAAACCCTTCTCTTCTCTCTTGAGGAGTGCACGCTGGTCGTGACTTCTTTCTGTTAGTGTCATATACCAAAATAGAACGAGGATTCGGAGGAGTTGCAAAATCGGATGGCCTTTTGGTTACCGGTACACAGCTCCCATCCTTGGCCCGAGTTGTCCGCTCGGGTAAGCCAGGTCTAGAACAAATACCCAGGTTATGAACTTAGTATAACAAAGCCACATGCCGGATCCCTAGTAAGAACGTTTATTTGTATCATGTGCATTTGACTTAGGGGACTCAACACAGGGGTTGGGTCCGTCTAGGGCTAGCAACCTGATATGAAAAGACCATCCTACTGCATCTTGCTTGCTTTATGCATTTACTTGTTTCAAAGCTTGCATGCCGACCGGTTTCTGAATAACGGATAAGGAGATAATTATTTTTGAAAGATCAATACCCAGAAAATGGTTAAAACTCTGCCAGAATTTTGAAAAAAAAAGAAAAGAAAATGTGTGTCTTATTAATTTGTTTTAGTAAGGGTCTTTGATTTATTTCTAAGAGAAAAATAGTGTGTCTCAAAATTCGGCTTATGCCTGAACTACGTCAGTTTGATTCTCGCAGGGTGCAAGATATGTAGGCAACCCCCATCGGGCTCAACTTGTTTTTCAAAATATAGGTACAATCCAAATAACGAAAGTTTTTAACATCGTGCTTTTTCGGAAACAACCAAAATTTCGTTTTTCCAGAAAAAATAGTGTGTCAATTTGTGTATTTGAGTCCAATGAGTCTGGATCTTCGCTTAATCACCCCAATAAACATGCAGAATGAGCATGAGTCCAAGTTTGCCGGTAACAGTTAGAAGCAAAATCCCCTGGAGGTGCGATTATGGTGGGAGGATTTGGAAAAGTCAGAGCAAGACAAGGTCAAACTGCACCTGGGAGGTCTGGTTGATTTGTTGAAGGTCAGGCCTCGGTGCGACATCATAAAGGCTTTGGTTACATTTTGGGATCCGGCCCACAACGTGTTCCGTTTCTCAGATTTTGAACTCACCCCAACCTTAGAAGAAATGGCGGGTTACATGGACGTCACTGAAGGTTTGAGACACAAATACCTGATCGCTCCAAGGGCTGTGAATTCACACAAATTCATGGATCTGTTGAAGATAAGCAAGGGAGTCCCATACGCTGAACTGGATAGAGGTTTTTCTACCCTACAATTCATATACCAGAGGTACGGGAGCAAGGGGGGATTTAATGATCCAGAAAGTGGTATTTGCAGCAGGGGAAATCTGGTAAAATAGAAGGAGCATAGGCGGTTCGCTTTTATGGTGGCATTTTTGGGCCTTGTGGTGTTTCCCCGAAAAGATAGAAATATCGACCTGAAGGTGGTTGGAATCGTCAAAATACTGATTACCAACGATAAAAGCATCCTTGCTCCTATGATAATGTCAGAAATATACCGAGCCCTCACGGCTTGTAAGGCCGGAGCAGACTTCTTCGAAGGGTGCAACTTGTTGTTACAAATGTGGATGTTCGAACACTTGTGTCACCATCCTTAGTATATGTGCTACATGTCTACAAATGGGGGCTGCATCGAGGGTTATAGCCTAAGGGTTTCAGGTTTCCGATCACCGGGAGGGTTTGAAGAATGGATATCCTATCTCCGGGTCATCACCGCAGACCAAATAAACTGGACTTTGGGTTGGCTTTCTGTGGAAGAAATCATATACATGCCCGCCACTGGTCCTCATTTCCTCTTGATGGGACTTAGGGGTATTCAACCTTATGCCCCTTACAGGGTAATGAGACAGTTGGGAAGATGTCAAGTACTACACCCGGACGAAGATCTCAGCACTTATGCAGTCGAGGTCAGCAGTGACGGCCAATTTCCTGAAAAGACAGTTCGTTGCATATGGAGTGAATGCCAGTACTTGACGGCAAATACCCGGGTAAATGATGTGTCTAGGGGTGAAGTCTCGCCGGCCTATCTCACTTGGCATAACAAGAAGAACATTGTGAAACGGCCCACCAAACGGCCTCACCTCCAAGAATTTGTTGAGTCATCGCAAGAACAATGGGACTGACTCGCAAGAGAAGAAGGTTACCTGGTTGAAATCAGGAGGCTGAAGCGACAAGTTGAAAGGATTGTATTCGAAAACAACGTGCAAGTCGCCCAAGATCAGGCTGAAAAAGACAAGCTAGCCCAAGAGAACCAAACCCTGAAGGCCCGCCTTCGACAAGCCAGTAAGAACAACATCGACCGACAGAAGCGCTGCTCCGACGAAAGATTGATAGCCAGTTTGAGAAATCAGGTCATCCGGAGCCAAGAAGAATTAGACCAATCAGAGGCTTGCATAGCAAGGATGAGGGTCAAATGGGCAGAAGGTACAATGGCCCGGAGGAAGCGCCTACAGCAAATCATGAGGAATTGTGAACTGAGCGCCAGAGCAGCAAAGGAAACAAATTCCGCCCTGCAAGGGCGGATCTTCAAGCAAACACAAGATGCCCAAGCCGACAGGAGACGCTATTACAATGCAATGACAAAGATGGAAAGGCAAATGGATATGTTCCAGGATCAGCTCGCCACCAATGCACAGACGCTAGGATTAAAGAGCCAACAGATAAGGCAGTTGTTCGCAGAAAGGGACAACATTCGAGCAAGAATTGACGAAATCGGGCATTACATCTACCTAAAATGTTTGGCATGCGAGCAAACACCTCGGGAAACCCTCATTGCTTCCATCATGGGCTGCGTCCACCGGATTATGAACGAGTTGAAGAGCTTGCAAAGAGACCTTACACCTAGGGCCGCGAAAGGGCCGAAAGATGCCTCGTAGGTCCCTAAGTTGGAAAATTAGTTGTTGATCGAGTCCTGGTCATTTTGTTTGTTGTTTCCCCATATGTTGTTTTCTTTTCCTCAAACCAAGTTTAAAACCGTGGGGTCTGTACTGTTGCTATTTTGTTTGAAGCGATGTGTAATAGCAAATTTTGATAATGAAATTAAGCGACTCCGGAAGAATTTCTATGTGTCTTTACTTCGAGGCAGAACTACGCCTGGTCTGATTCACGCGGGGACGTGATACGTAGGCAATCCCCATAAGATTCGACCGCTTTTAATAAAGAAAGAAAAGAGAATACAAAAACGAATAAAAAAGGGACAACTGAGCAAGCCGGGATGACGCATGTTGTTTGAGGCAAAGCATGTAGAAACGATTAACTGCCTAGGTGCATTGCATCCTCTATGTGTTATGATCAAATCTGTTAAAATCTAACGCTAACAAAGTTTGTTGTTTTCTACATCAGACAAGTTAGTTGTTAAAGAACTCTGGCAACACACTCCTACCAAACCAGATCCAAAGGACCGGTAGCAACAAGCATGACTACTTCAGAGAATAGTAATGAGGAAGAAAGGCCAATGAGCCAGTTGCTAAAAGAAGCGATGGAAAAAATCGAAAGGATGGGACTAGAGATGAATGCAATGCAGCTAGCCCTAGCCAAAACACAAAAAAGCCCTGAAACACTGGGACACATGCCGGAATACCCTCACTCTGGCCCTTCCACAAGCCGTCCAAATCCCCTTTATCATCAAGAAAGAAGCCCTCATGATTCCCAAGCTCCACCAACACATCAACCTCTCCCAACACCCAATATTCCCATTTTTGTGGGACCAACCTCAGCCCCTTTGCAAAGAACGACCAGTGAGCCATTGTTTCAGGCTCACGATACACAATACTATCCCCCCGAGCCTACGTTTCATGCACCCAAACCACAGGCTTACAATCCACATTTGGAAGTACCGGCAGAGGTTGAGAAGCCGGTTAAGGCCCCTGAACAGGATGAAGTGTTGAGAAAGTTCAAAAGCCTGGAGCAGTCCTTCAGGAACTTGCACGGTTTGGGCAATCAAATCAGTGTAGCATACAAAGATCTGTGTCCTTTCCCAGACGTCCAACTCCCGGCTGGTTTTAAGATGCCTAAGTTTGATTTATATGAAGGGCACGGTGATCCCATGGCACATTTGCGGGGATTCTGCAGCAAAATGAGAGGGGCAGGCGGCAAGGATGAGTTGTTGATAGCTTATTTCGGCCAAAGTCTGAGCGGATCTGCACTGGAATGGTATACCAGGCAGGATTTCAGCAGGTGGTACACGTGGGATGATCTGGCGCAGGCTTTTGCAGGTCATTTCCAGTACAATCTAGAGATAGTCCCTGACCGTCTCACGTTATTGAGAACTGGGAAGAAGCCCGGGGAAAGTTTTCGCGAGTTCGGGTTCCGCTGGAGAGAGCAAGCAGCTAGAGTCGATCCTCCCATGAGAGAGGGAGAGATGGTGGACTATTTTTTGCAGACATTGGATCCAACCTACTTTGGTCACTTGGTGACAACGGTTGGAATATCTTTCAACGAGGTGGTCAAGATAGGGGTCATGATAGAAGAGGGTTTGAGGTCTGACAAGATCTTGAACTATTCGGCACTCAAGGCCACAACCCAGGCCATTCAAAACGGCACGGGAGGTGCGTTGAGAAGAAAGAAAGAAGAGGTTGCCACGATCGAGGCAGGCAGTTGGTCCAGGGCTGGCAGGCCACACTACAACCAACCCAGACCTCACAGGTCAGAATACCCATACAGCCCACCACAAAATTTCTATCCACCTCGAGAACCACATTGTTCCGTACACCAAGCCCAGGCATACACTCAGCCTCCGGTTCGCCCACAATGGCGCGCACCGGCCCCCCACAACACATACCCAGCTCCACATAATAACTACCCACCGCAAAACACCTACCCTCCACCAAGGGCATATAGAAACCCTTCAGGGATAGGCTTTCGGGGAAATCCAGATGCTAGTAATGACAGGTTGCGGAAGCAGAGAACTTTCACGGAGCTGGGAGAAACCTACACCGCTTTGTTCCACAAACTGAGGCAATTGGGTTTGGTTAGTCCTGTCCAGACTCGAGAACCAAATCCCCCACCTCAGAACTTGGATCGATCAATCAGTTGTGAATACTGTTCAGGGATGCTCGGGCATGATACCGAGAAGTGCTGGAAATTAAGGCATGCCATACAAGATCTTATTGACACCAATAAGATCGAGGTCCAGACACCAGAAGCTCCTAACATCAACCAAAACCCACTGCCAGCGCACCAAGAAACTCACATGATTGAGTTGGTGTGTGAGGGAGGAGAATTGAGAAAACCCTCACAAACAGTGATGATGATCCAAGCCGCCCCGAAAGAAGTCTCAACCAGTGGAGGAACGAGTGTACAGTCGCAGGGAGAAGGCGTCAAACCGGTAGTGATATTAGGAAAGAGCCCATCCGCCATAACAAGCAAACCCGAGCCAAGCAAGTTGGTAATACCAGGGATCTCGCCCACACCGACGGTCGTGTTGAAAGGGGTATGTAGAGAACGGGTGACCATAAAGCCTGTGGTCCAGCTGCCGATGATTGACAGCAGGGCTGTGCCTTGGAAATATGAAAAGGCGGTGGTGATGTACAAAGGAAAACCGGTGGAAGAGGTCAGTTGTGAAGCGCAAGGGCTGACTCGATCAGGTCGATGTTTTGCTCCGGTGGAGCTAAGAAGAACCAACCCAGTTGCAACCAAGAAACCTGTGTCCGAAGAAGAGGCTGAAGAATTCTTGAGGAAGATGAAAGTACAAGACTATTTTGTGGTCGAGCAGCTGAGAAAACACCGGCCCAGATCTCACTGTTGTCATTGCTGATCCATTCTGAGGAGCATCGTCGGGCCCTGTTGAAGATATTGAACGAGGCTCATGTACCCAGTGAGATTTCTGTAAACCACCTGGAAACCATTGCCAGCAAGATTTTCGAGGTGAACAGGGTAACATTCTCAGATGATGACCTGCCAGTGGAAGGTACGGAGCACAACAAAGCTCTATACCTAGCCGTCAAATGTGAAGACTCGGTGGTGACTCGAGTATTGGTGGATAACGGCTCAAGCGCCAATATTTGTCCATTATCCACTCTGGACCAGTTAAAGATCGACCGCGGAAGAATCCGGAAGAATAGCATCTGTGTCCGGGGGTTTGACGGAAACGGAACAGCCACTATGGTGGATGTTGTACTTGAACTGACTATTGGTCCAGTCCTGTTTACCATGGAATTCCAGGTGTTAGATGCCACAGTTTCTTATAACCTGCTGTTAGGACGACCCTGGATTCACGCAGCCAAAGCGGTGCCTTCCACCCTACATCAGACGGTGAAGTTCGAGTGGGAAAGACAAGAGGTCGTGTTACACGGTGAGGATACAACATGCACCATGGGCGGAACCATTGTACCATTCATAGAGACCGCCGATGACAAAGGTCCTTGGGTCTACCAGATTTTCGATACAGGGTTGGCCAACAAAATTTCTGAAGGAGAAATCATCCCACACCCGAAGATAGCTGCCGCTACAGTCATGATGGTCTCGGAAATGCTGGGTAATGGATTTGTGCCAGGAAAAGGCCTGGGAGTCGAGCTTCAAGGGATTGTCCAACCTGTATCCCTTCCTAAAAATCTGGAAACTTTCGGATTGGGGTTCAAGCCAACCGCAGCAGATAGGAAGCAAGCGCGAAAAATGAAGAAGAGGGTCTGGTTTCTGCATAAACCAGTGCCACGCCTCTCAAGGTCTTTTGTCAAAGCAAGTGCCAAGGGGTCACCGGTCCCAAAGATTCTAGGACCTTTGATCGGTATAAAGGAAGACCTGAATCAGAGTTTTGAGAGGTTATTCGCGGATGTCAGTATGGTGGAAGCTGGAGAAGGTTCCAGCAGAGCAGAGATACAGTTTGTGGGGCCTGAGGCCAGGACCAACAATTGGACGGTTACTCCTCTTCCTGTACGAGGGGAGTCTTGGTAGTAGGCTTTGATTTATGTTTTGTGTGTTTTGTTTTGTTCGGATTATTCAAGGGTGTAATCCAAATTTTAATTTCGTTTTTGTAAAAGTGTGAACCCTTTTATCCCGCAAGTTTAATAAAGTTCTTTTCTTTTGTCCCATCTTAATTTTGTTTTGTTCTTTTTCTTTCTGAACAGTTCTCTTTTTACTGGTTCTAATGACATGGCATGCACAGCGGATCTTCGACCTAGTCTAATAAATCAATCTGAAACCGACTCAATGATGCAAAAGGTCGTTTGTGACGATGAATCGGAATGTGACGAAGGTGAAGCCTTCGAAGAAATAAACCGAGAATTGTGCCAATTTGAAGAGAAACCCAAGCCTAACCTAAATGACACTGAGGCTGTGAATCTAGGGGGCGTTGATAACGTCCAAGAGACCAAAATTAGCATCCACATCGAGCCGAATGTCAGAGCAGAATTGATCAAAACTCTCATGGAATTCAAAGATGTTTTTGCATGGTCATATGATGATATGCCTGGATTAAGCACCAATTTAGTGGTTCACAAATTGCCCACTGACCCAGCATACCCGCCGGTCAAGCAAAAACTAAGGAAATTTAAAACAGAAATGAGTGTAAAGATCAAAGAAGAAGTGATTAAGCAGTTGCAATCGAAGGTCATTCGGGTCACTCGATATCCCGAGTGGTTGGCCAATGTGGTACCAGTCCCAAAGAAGGATGGAAAAATCAGGGTGTGCGTTGACTACCGCAACCTCAACAAAGCAAGTCCCAAGGACAATTTTCCGCTACCCAACATTCATATCCTGATCGATAATTGCGCTGGGCGCGAGATCGGATCCTTTGTGGATTGCTATGCGGGTTATCATCAGATCCTAATGGACGAGGAGGATGCTGAGAAGACAGCGTTTATTACGCCATGGGGAACCTACTGCTATCGGGTAATGCCGTTCGGATTAAAGAACGTCGGGGCAACGTACATGCGAGCAATGACTGCCGTGTTTCATGACATGATACACAAAGAAATCGAGGTGTACGTCGATGATGTGATCATCAAATCTTGGCGTCAGGAGGACCATGTGGCAGACCTAAGGAGATTTTTCCAAAGACTCCGAAGGTATGATATCAAGCTTAACCCGGCCAAATGCGCATTCGGGGTGCCATCAGGAAAGTTGCTAGGATTCATCGTCAGTCGACGGGGGATTGAGTTAGACCCATCCAAAATTGAATCCATCCGAGATTTGCCACCGCCGAGGAACAAAACAGAGGTAATGAGTTTGCTGGGTAGGCTCAATTACATCAGCAGGTTTATCGCTCAACTCACAGCAACTTGTGAGCCCATATTTCGGCTGCTGAGAAAGGATGCTGCAGTAGGTTGGACGGCAGAGTGTCAGGAGGCTTTCGACCAAATCAAAGGGTATCTGTCTAATCCACCCGTATTGGTCCCGCCTAAGCCCGGGAAGCCCCTAATTCTTTACCTAACGGTCTTGGAAAATTCATTTGGTTGTGTATTGGGGCAACACGATGACACAGGAAGGAAGGAGCAGGCCATCTACTATCTTAGCAAGAAATTCACAGTACATGAGGTCAAATACACTCAACTCGAGAAAACATGTTGTGCCTTAACTTGGGTAGCTCAGAAGTTGAAGCACTACCTGTCTTCGTATACTACTTATCTCATATCCCATTTGGACCCATTGAAGTATATCTTTCAGAAACCTATGCCCACGGGAAGGTTGGCAAAATGGCAAATTCTGCTCACAGAGTTTGATATCATCTATGTGACGAGGACGGCCATGAAAGCCCAGGCGCTGGCGGACCATTTGGCAGAGAATCCCGTTGATGAAAAATACGAGCCCTTAAGAACGTATTTTCCTGACGAAGAGGTGATGCATACGAATGAGTTGGAATTAGCTGAGGAACCGGGTTGGAAGCTTTTCTTCGATGGAGCTGCAAACGCAAAAGGGGTTGGAATAGGAGCAGTACTCATTTCTGAAACAGGACGGCATTATCCTGTTACGGCTCAACTACGCTTCTATTGCACCAACAATATGGCCGAGTATGAGGCTTGCATTCTGGGTCTGCGCTTGGCTGCTGACATGGATGTCCAAGACGTCTTGGTCTTGGGAGACTCGGACCTCTTGGTACATCAAATTCAGGGTGAATGGGAAACACGAGATCTAAAGCTCATACCATACCGACAATGCTTGCATGATCTGAGCAAGCAATTTCGATCGGTGAAGTTCAAACACATCCCGAGAGTTCACAATGAGGTTGCGGATGCCTTGGCCACCTTAGCATCAATGCTGCACCACCCTGACAAAATGTATGTTGATCCTCTACACATCCAGGTCCGTGATCAGCACGCCTACTGCAATGCCATAGAAGAAGAAGCAGATGGCGAACCCTGGTTTCATGATATCAAGGAATACCTCAAAATGGGGATATATCCAGAACATGCCTCTAGAGACCAAAAAGAGCCCTTCGGCGTTTGTCGAATGGTTTCTTCCTCAGTGGAGGAGTATTGTACAAAAGAACCCCGGATTTGGGATTGTTGAGATGCATAGATGCCAGTCAAGCAACGACAGTTATGGCAGAGGTACATGCTGGAGTTTGTGGGCCACACATGAGCGAATATATATTGGCAAGAAAGATCCTTCGAACAGGGTGTTATTGGCTCACCATGGAACACGACTGTATCACTTTTGTGAGGAAATGCCATCAGTGCCAGATACATGGAGATTTGATTCATTCTCCGCCAACAGAGTTACATACGATGTCAGCACCCTGGCCGTTTGTGGCATGGGGCATGGATATCATTGGGCCCATCGAGCCGGCAGCATCCAACGGTCATAGGTTCATTCTAGTGACCATTGATTACTTCACCAAATGGGTTGAGGCTAAAACCTTCAAATCAGTAACCAAGAAGGCAGTGGTGGACTTTGTTCACTCCCATATCATCTGCAGATTTGGGATCCCAAAAGTGATCATCACGGATAACGGTGCAAATCTTAATAGCAGCTTGATGAGAGAGGTATGCCAACAATTCAAGATTACACACCGCAATTCCACCCCATATCGTCCCAAGGCAAATGGAGCAGTCGAAGCAGCCAATAAGAATATCAAGAAGATACTGCGAAAAATGGTGGAAGGGTCCAGACAATGGCACGAGAGATTACCCTTTGCTTTGTTGGGTTACCGCACTACCGTCCGAACTTCCATAGGCACAACTCCTTATTTGTTGGTGTATGGAACTGAGGCCGTAATACCAGCGGAGGTCGAAATTCCGTCCCTCCGAATTGTCGTTGAAGCCGGGATTGATGATGATGAATGGGTAAAAGCTCGATTGGAACAGTTGAGCCTGATAGATGAGAAAAGATTGGCAGCAGTGTGTCATGGTCAGCTGTACCAGAAGAGAATGGCAAGAACATATAATAAGAAGGTGCGCCCCAGGAAGTTTGAAGTAGGGCAGCAGGTATTGAAGAAGATCCTCCCACATCAGGTCGAGGCAAAAGGCAAATTCGCCCCAAATTGGCAAGGGCCTTATATCGTGACCAGAGTATTGTCCAACGGTGCTTTGTGTTTGACAGATGTCGAAGGTAGATGTGTCGACATGGCTATCAATTCAGATGCAGTCAAGAGATATTATGCGTAATTTATTTAATTATGGCAATTTTTGGTTTACTTGTTTGTATTTGGCATTTATTGGATAATGAGATGACGGAGGCAATTCTTTCTTCTATCCAAACACTTTTTAACCCTTGTTTTCCCCTTTGAGCCTTAAGTTATTCTTTCATACCCCTCTTTTGGAATCACTAATGGAAAAGACATGAAAAAAAAAAGAAAGGAAAAGAAAAAGAAAAAGGAAAAGAAAAAGAAAAAGAAAAGAAAAAGAAAAGAAAATGAAAAGAAAGAAAAGAAAAAATAAAATCATAAGGAATATAAAACAGTGGGAACTACGTTTGACCTGATTCCTCAAAGAGGATACGTAGGCGCCTCACGGCTCGGTCATAGTATGCATCATAGCAAATATAGGATGCATAGTGTACATAGTGTGCATAATAGGCACAGTGTGCATAACGCACATAGCGCAACATAAGTGTAAAAAATAAATTCCCCAAGCAAGAAAACTGGGGCAGAGGTTATGTTTTAAGTTCCAACAAAGGTTTGATTCCAAAAGTTGTAGCACATCACCCATCAAATTATTTTCATTTTTATAGCCTTTCTTTAACCCCATACCAGTGCCAACATCAAACGTCCAAAAGACCTCCCGATCAATGTTCAAGAGATGTCGAGTCAGGCAAATACGGCCGAGGATAATACACCGATCCCCAGCAAAGAAGAGGATCGCAAGACTGGGAATGAATTGCTGGTCAAAGGAATCCCCAGAAGAGAGGATCGTATCTACAACGCCCCGATTCCTCGAAAGAAATAAAATGAGAGAGTCTTATCGGTGAAAACCTTCACGGGCACCGAGAGGCGATGTAAGATGAGGGATATGAAATGAGAGAGTCTTATTGGTGAAAACCCTCACAGGCACCATAAGGCGCCGGGAGATGAGAGAAAAGAGAGAGTCTCATTAGTGAAAACCCCTCGAAGGGCACTATGAGGCGACAAGATAGATCAGCAAAAGCTACCACATTCGCGACGAGATGGACAGCCATTTATCATCCCCAGCAAGTCAGACCATCGGGCAAATCGATTGATACAAATAGACTGGGTCGAGAATCTATGGTGCACATCATGATCACGGGGACCAGTCAGGTCCTCCAGATAAGTTCTTCTGAGTTTCTTCTCCCCACCAAATATGGGTTCAGAAAGATTTTCTTCTTCTAGCTTCTATCTTTTCTTCCTAAAATTTGTCTTGAAAAGAATTTTTCAAAGCTTACTACCAGAAAACGGAGGGGAATTCATCCAATGCAGAATAATACAAACAGTCTTAGAAGCCGATCCCAGGCAATGCAGTGATCGTCCCCGACAATTTTGGAGGAAGTAAGCTCCTAAAGGGAGTGGTGTCGGGAGTTAATTGAAGGCCAAGCACGTGTTTAAAGAGAAAGCAGAAAAGGGGATTAATTGAAGGCCAAGCCCCAGCAGGCTAGAGACCCCCAAAGGATGGATCACTAATCAATCACGGGACATAGAGCAAGAAAAGAGAAGAAAGGAAAAATCATCCGCCAGAAAGGCACCCTCTGCCACCACGATGAAAACTAACCAAATCCCTTTGTCTGCTGCAGGAAAACAAAGGATGGATGATGGCAGCAAGATGCAAAGCCAGGGAAGTCACCAAAAACCGGGGCAGAAAATTTTCTGCCAATTGTCGAAAATTTTCTCGGAAGAACGGGGAAGCAATTTCAATACATTTAAGTTCTAGGTTGCCCACCAGTATAATGCGGGAATACATTTAAGTTCTAGGTCGCCCACCAGTATAATGCGGGAATACATTTAAGTTCTAGGTCGCCCACCAGTATAATGCGGGAATACTTTTAAGTTCTAGGTCGCCCACTAGTATAATGCGGGAATACATTTAAGTTCTAGGTCGCCCACCAGTATAATGCGGGAATACATTTAAGTTCTAGGTTGCCCACCAGTATAATGCGGGAATACATTTAAGTTCTAGGTCGCCCACCAGTATAATGCGGGAATACATTTAAGTTCTAGGTTGCCCACCAGTATAATGCGGGAATACATTTAAGTTCTAGGTCGCCCACCAGTATAATGCGGGAATACATTTAAGTTCTAGGTTGCCCACCAGTATAATGCGGGAATACATTTAAGTTCTAGGTTGCCCACCAGTATAATGCGGGAATACATTTAAGTTCTAGGTCGCCCACC
Source organism: Nicotiana tabacum (assembly GCF_000715075.1). NCBI lineage: Eukaryota > Viridiplantae > Streptophyta > Magnoliopsida > Solanales > Solanaceae > Nicotiana > Nicotiana tabacum. The sequence continues at coordinate 41,957,602 of NC_134095.1, forward strand.
AGTATAATGCGGGAATACATTTAAGTTCTAGGTCGCCCACCAGTATAATGCGGGAATACATTTAAGTTCTAGGTTGCCCACCAGTATAATGCGGGAATACATTTAAGTTCTAGGTCGCCCACCAGTATAATGCGGGAATACATTTAAGTTCTAGGTTGCCCACCAGTATAATGCGGGAATACATTTAAGTTCTAGGTCGCCCACCAGTATAATGCGGGAATACATTTAAGTTCTAGGTCGCCCACCAGTATAATGCGGGAATACATTTAAGTTCTAGGTTGCCCACCAGTATAATGCGGGAATACATTTAAGTTCTAGGTCGCCCACCAGTATAATGCGGGAATACATTTAAGTTCTAGGTCGCCCACCAGTATAATGCGGGAATACATTTAAGTTCTAGGTTGCCCACCAGTATAATGCGGGAATACATTTAAGTTCTAGGTCGCCCACCAGTATAATGCGGGAATACATTTAAGTTCTAGGTTGCCCACCAGTATAATGCGGGAATACATTTAAGTTCTAGGTCGCCCACCAGTATAATGCGGGAATACATTTAAGTTCTAGGTCGCCCACCAGTATAATGCGGGAATACTTTTAAGTTCTAGGTCGCCCACCAGTATAATGCGGGAATACATTTAAGTTCTAGGTCGCCCACCAGTATAATGCGGGAATACATTTAAGTTCTAGGTTGCCCACCAGTATAATGCGGGAATACATTTAAGTTCTAGGTCGCCCACCAGTATAATGCGGGAATACATTTAAGTTCTAGGTTGCCCACCAGTATAATGCGGGAATACATTTAAGTTCTAGGTCGCCCACCAGTATAATGCGGGAATACATTTAAGTTCTAGGTCGCCCACCAGTATAATGCGGGAATACTTTTAAGTTCTAGGTCGCCCACCAGTATAATGCGGGAATACATTTAAGTTCTAGGTCGCCCACCAGTATAATGCGGGAATACATTTTAAGTTCTAGGTCGCCCACCAGTATAATGCGGGAATACATTTAGCTCTAGATTGTGGAATCAGTAGCCCCGCCTGAAGACGGAAGGTTACAACAGAGACCCCCAAACAGGAAACAACAAAATCCCCAGCGTCAAGAAGCAGAAGGCTGCCAAAGCAAGCGCACATTCAAAAGGAAGAAGGAACGCGTCTCAGAAGAAGCAGTTCGGAAACATTGTAGCATGCCCAGTATAACAATGTTGATGAAGAAACATACCACTGAAGAAACCATTCAAAGATTTAAAGAAGAAAGCCATGTTCCCAGCAAATCAAACAAAGTGATGAAGACTGGCATTCAGAAAAGGCGAAGGACCAGCATAATCTGCCAAGTTCACAAAATAAAGGCGTCAGAGGAAGGCATTAGCCGACAAGAAAGCAAGACAACAAGAACAAGTTGGAGATAGATGAGATCTCATACTCTAGCTTAGCTTCTTGTTTTTCCTTTCAAGATCAATGTAACAAGGAGATCAGTGAGCGGTAGCATCCTACAGCAGCATGCAACAGCGCACAACAGCAGCAAGCACTACAGTCACACAGTAGTCCCAGCCACCAAAATTTCCCGAACTACATTGACCTGATTCCTGTTCAGCCCAGGATATGTAGGAAACCTCTGAAGCAAAGGTTCGGTCAAATCTTTTTCTAAAAAATGCTTCACACGGAGTACTCAGATGAGCAAAAATCACCCGCTTTATCTTTACGCGAAAACCCTTCGTGTCTTCGGGCAAAGAGGGGCAGCTGTAAGCACGTGATTTTTGCTTCACGGACAGTCACTCCAAAAGAAAAATAGTGACAAAGGACCTCGCTGTACAATTTTCAATTTTCCGTAACGTGTGTTGCTAGTCATGTGTGGTTCTGTCCATTTTTGCTATTTTTTTACATTATTAAACAAAATACGAAATGTGTATGTCATGGTAATTAGACCATAATTCGTTCAGTAAAAGAAAATTCACAAAAAATATTCTAGGGTGCGATTTAACCTTTTTAATATTTTGATAATTATGTTAGGTGTTAAATTAATGTTTGTTTGAACTTCATTTTTATTTTTAGTTTTAAAAAAAATTAGAAAAAAAAAGAAAAAAAAAAGAGAGGAAAAGAATGAAGAAAACGGTTTGGGCCAAGAAAATAAACCAAAAATAGGCCCAAACCAATTCAATCTGACCCAGTCCAAACCAGGCCTCAGGCAAACCCCCCAAACGACGCCGTATAAAGACGTTTGATCTGAGCCGTCCGTCCAGGCCGATCCAACGGCTCAGGACCTTTTTCAGCAACCCGTTTTCAAAACCCGACCCAATAACCGGTCTGACCCAACCCCTCACTTAAACCAAACGACCCCGTTTAACTACCAAACGACCCCGTCTCATTTCTCACCATCAGTCCAAGCCGTTGAGATCATCTGATCTAACGGCTCAGATCCAATCCCCTACCCCGTATATAAACCCTCTATCACTCCCCACGCCCCCTATCCGAACCCCCCTTCATCGTCCCCAAGCTCAAACCTGAAACCCCAAACCCTAGCAAGCCGCCCTAGCTTCCCTTTCACCAGAACCCGGCGGCACGAACGCCGGTGACCACCTCCTGAACACCCTAAGTCCCCCTCACTCTCCTGAACATGGATCTGCTATCCATTTGCCTCGAATCACTTTCCTTCGTCTCGAATCTTCATTTGAAGATTTGAGTCGAACCCGGACCTATGCCAAATTACCCCATCTTCATACCAGACATTCCCCTGACCCTCCTCGTGACCAAACCAAGCTTGGTTTGGTCCGAATCTACCCACGACTCCTAAAAAACCAGATCTGAAAATCCGGACCTTAGAACACATGCACCTGGGGAATCCGGCCAGTCTTAACAGGGGTTTGAGGTCTAATAGACCTTAGTCAAGGTGTTCTCATGTGAGAACACCCTGATTAAAGTTTGTTCGGCCTCAAGAGTTCGAAGTTGAGTCAGATTTGGGTCGTTTTGATTTCAAACTTTTTTGGTAAGTTTTCGTTTCTCTTTGTTTAGTTCTAATTAAGTTGTCAGCATGCTTCGTTGTGTTTGTTTGTTATTTTGTTATTTTTCATTCGGATTTCTTCCATCTCTGTCAAAGGCCTCTTATTTGGTCAATTGTTTTCTGTTTGTGTTCTGAATGTACCCCATGATAAACGTGATCATCAATTAGATTAGTCGTCAAATGAGTTAATTCATATAGGCCCCCAGTAATTGAACAAAAGTTGTCTGATGCCCTTTAGGTCCCTGAATGTATTGTTTATATGAGCGACTGATTATTACCTGTTATAATTAGTATAGTCGACCTGATAAATGTCGTCGATTAATTTCCTACGACTGAATGTGCAAATATTCTAATATGTACAACCTCACTTGACTGGATGGACCTGTATTGTGATTTGAGTGTTGGACATTACCTATGAATGTTAGTTTGTAACTACATTGTAAACAATTAAAAGAACCAGGCTGGGGCAGTTCTGAAATTGAATGATCAAAGCCCAAAGTGCCCTGATGCTGCAATAGGCAGGGCAGTAATAATCAAGGTTAAACAGGGGTAATCTGGGGTTTGAAAAGGGCAGAAAAGATTAGTTTAAATGAAGATGACAAGTAGGGTACTAATTAAGATTAAACTAATGCCAATAGGGAACAAGACATAAGAGTATGGGGCTTAAAATGAATAATAAAATGAGCCCATAACTCTTGATTAAAGAAAACCAAGCGTGGGGAACCAATGGCTGGCATCAAAAGATGCTTAAGCATGGGTTTAAAGGAGTATGGGTAGTCTGCAAGTAGGGGAGGAGGCAGCTTAGCTGCACTGGGTCATTTGGCATATAAATAAGCCATTTAAGAACTTAAAAAGGGGCTGGAATTTTTAGTCTTGAGGCTGGAACTTTTAGTCTGAAGAGAAGTCTAGTGAGTTCAAAAGAAAACTGAAAAAAAACTTAAGGTAGTTTCCAGTAAACATGCAACCACACACTGTCTGAAAGCTATATAAGAATCCATATTGGTCAAGCTGCCTTGGCCAAGTTTTGTTGTTTGCATTGACTGAGCTGTTTGTGGTTGTTGAACTGTTGGTGTTGCTGCATTGAACACTCTATTACTTCTGGTGTTTCATTACTCTTTTCTGGGATTACTGGTTTGGCACTCGACTATTTGCTGGTCCTCTTTGTTCTGGGAGATATTGTTGGTTGTCGGAGGGTTGTGGAAAACATTTGGTTTGGTTTGTTGCTGTGTTGTTGCTGTGAATCTACTGTTGCTGTTGTTTGCTGCGTATTACTCAGTTGATCATTTTCCTTCTTCTTCTGTTCCTCTACATCAGGTACACAAATCAGGCACTATCAAATGTAATTGGAACATTGAGCATGAATGCGAAAAGAAAAGACCTGAAGTTGATTTTCATACATAGATTGTTATATTAGATATCATGTACTGTATGATAATTTTCATTCTTGTGTTGACAATAGAAGCAGTCTGTATGCCCAGTGTATATCAATATAGGTTAGCTAAATGATAGCTTATATACGTATGCTGATAGGTGATAATATGCTCAATGAAATAGGTTGCATCTCAGATTTAGTTTACTTTGCAGTATATGCTGTAATGTATGCCAAGTATGAAAACTGTACATCACGGGTTAAGTTCTTCCTTTTCTGATTAATGGTCTCATACAACTAATAAACTCCCTGTTAAGACAAAGAACACAAAACTTGCAATCTCAACCTCGTGAAGGTCGAGTTCGGGTCAAAACAGGCCAAGCAGGCCTGCTTCGAGCAAGCAGTGGCCCAGATTTGACCCATCACGCATGGGTTGGATTTGGGCCCATGATTATTTATTCGACTGACTGTGCACGCAGCTTCGTTCCTGATTTTTAAGCATTTTCGAATTCCGTTACAAATAACTTGCAAGCATGTAATTAATTAGGACTATCTACTGTTTTCAATTGATAGAGACAAACATGACAAGAAACGTAGTTGTTATAGGATACCCCTTTAAGATAAGAACGAGATGAGCCTCGACGAAAATAAACAAAACGCGCAGATGCGGGGCCCTTGTTAAATGTATATTATCGAAGCATTTAGTTTCCAGGACGGGTTGTTTAGCTAATCTCACAACCCTTCTAAAATAACAATACGTTAGACTCTTTAGGATGCGCCCTAATAAATCTTATCTTCTTAAATCCGGGTGCACATTTATGTGACCCAAATCCAATTCTCAACGGAGTCGAAACGTGTTTCTAACCACGGGTACATTGATTGTGGCGTGGTTCGAGGTGCGTGTCCATGACGTTGCAAATTCATTTTTAAAATAAGAATGAGATGAGCCTCACCAAATAAAATACAAATTACGGGGCCCTCAGTAAATATTCGTTTTAAAAATTGTTTAGATTTCAGGAAGGACCGTTTAGTAAAATTCCACGGTCCTACCAAAAATTAATACGCTAGTCGCTTTAGGCGCGCCTTTAATAATTTAATTTCCTTAAACTCGGGTGCACATTGATGTGACCCAAATCCAAATCTCAACGGAGTCAAAGTATGTTGACGACCACGGGTACATTGATTGTAACGCGGTTCGAGATACATTTTCACAACGTTGCAATTCTTGATAAACACAGTAAATGATAAAAGCGGTTAAAAGTTAAATTTTGCACATAAGTTCACACTTGTACAAAATCAGATAATCAAGCCGAATATAACAGTTGAGCGACCGTGTTAGAACCATGGAACTCGGGAATGCCTAACACCTTCTCCCGGGTTAACAGAATTCCTTATCCGGATTTCTGGTACGCAGACTTTAATATAGAGTCATTATTTTCCTCGATTCGGGATTAAAATTGGTGACTTGGGACACCCTAAATCTCCCAAGTGGCGACTCTGAAATAAATAAGCAAATCCCGTTTCGATTGTCCTTTAATTGGAAAAAACTCCCTTGCGCCCTATTGGGGTGCGGAAAAAGGAGGTGTGACAGCTCTGGCGACTCTGCTGGGGATTCCTTAACCCAGAACCACTGGTTCAGGGTTAAGAATTCGAGCTTAGTGTAATTGTTATTATTTGACTTTATTTATTATCTGATTTTATTACATGTTTTGAGCCTAATGTGCTAAATGCTGCTTTTACTGCTTTGATATTGTTGGAACTGTACATATAAACTGTGCTGAAACCCTTCTCTTCTCTCTTGAGGAGTGCACGCTGGTCGTAACTTCTTTCTGTTAGTGTCATATACCAAAATAGAACGAGGACTCGGAGGAGTTGCAAAATCGGATGGCCTTTTGGTTACCGGTACACAGCTCCCATCCTTGGCCCGAGTTGTCCGCTCGGGTAAGCCAGGTCTAGAACAAATACCCAGGTTATGAACTTAGTATAACAAAGCCACATGCTGGATCCCTAGTAAGAACGTTTATTTGTATCATGTGCATTTGACTTAGGGGACTCAACACAGGGGTTGGGTCCGTCTAGGGCTAGCAACCTGATATGAAAAGACCATCCTGCTGCATCTTGCTTGCTTTATGCATTTACTTGTTTCAAAGCTTGCATGCCGACCGGTTTCTGAATAACGGATAAGGAGATAATTATTTTTGAAAGATCAATACCCAGAAAATGGTTAAAACTCTGCCAGAATTTTGAAAAAAAAAAGAAAAGAAAATGTGTGTCTTATTAATTTGTTTTAGTAAGGGTCTTTGATTTATTTCTAAGAGAAAAATAGTGTGTCTCAAAATTCGGCTTATGCCTGAACTACGTCAGTTTGATTCTCGCAGGGTGCAAGATACGTAGGCAACCCCCATCGGGCTCAACTTGTTTTTCAAAATATAGGTACAATCCAAATAACGAAAGTTTTTAACATCGTGCTTTTTCGGAAACAACCAAAATTTCGTTTTTCCAGAAAAAATAGTGTGTCAATTTGTGTATTTGAGTCCAATGAGTCTGGATCTTCGCTTAATCACCCCAATAAACATGCAGAATGAGCATGAGTCCAAGTTTGCCGGTAACAGTTAGAAGCAAAATCTCCCTGGAGGTGCGATTATGGTGGGAGGATTTGGAAAAGTCAGAGCAAGACAAGGTCAAACTGCACCTGGGAGGTCTGGTTGATTTGTTGAAGGTCAGGCCTCGGTGCGACATCATAAAGGCTTTGGTTACATTTTGGGATCCGGCCCACAACGTGTTCCGTTTCTCAGATTTTGAACTCACCCCAACCTTAGAAGAAATGGCGGGTTACATGGACGTCACTGAAGGTTTGAGACACAAATACCTGATCGCTCCAAGGGCTGTGAATTCACACAAATTCATGGATCTGTTGAAGATAAGCAAGGGAGTCCCATACGCTGAACTGGATAGAGGTTTTTCTACCCTACAATTCATATACCAGAGGTACGGGAGCAAGGGGGGATTTAATGATCCAGAAAGTGGTATTTGCAGCAGGGGAAATCTGGTAAAATAGAAGGAGCATAGGCGGTTCGCTTTTATGGTGGCATTTTTGGGCCTTGTGGTGTTTCCCCGAAAAGATAGAAATATCGACCTGAAGGTGGTTGGAATCGTCAAAATACTGATTACCAACGATAAAAGCATCCTTGCTCCTATGATAATGTCAGAAATATACCGAGCCCTCACGGCTTGTAAGGCCGGAGCAGACTTCTTCGAAGGGTGCAACTTGTTGTTACAAATGTGGATGATCGAACACTTGTGTCACCATCCTCAGTATATGTGCTACATGTCTACAAATGGGGGCTGCATCGAGGGTTATAGCCTAAGGGTTTCAGGTTTCCGATCACCGGGAGGGTTTGAAGAATGGATATCCTATCTCCGGGTCATCACCGCAGACCAAATAAACTGGACTTTGGGTTGGCTTTCTGTGGAAGAAATCATATACATGCCCGCCACTGGTCCTCATTTCCTCTTGATGGGACTTAGGGGTATTCAACCTTATGCCCCTTACAGGGTAATGAGACAGTTGGGAAGATGTCAAGTACTACACCCGGACGAAGATCTCAGCACTTATGCAGTCGAGGTCAGCAGTGACGGCCAATTTCCTGAAAAGACAGTTCGTTGCATATGGAGTGAATGCCAGTACTTGACGGCAAATACCCGGGTAAATGATGTGTCTAGGGGTGAAGTCTCGCCGGCCTATCTCACTTGGCATAACAAGAAGAACATTGTGAAACGGCCCACCAAACGGCCTCACCTCCAAGAATTTGTTGAGTCATCGCAAGAACAATGGGACTGACTCGCAAGAGAAGAAGGTTACCTGGTTGAAATCAGGAGGCTGAAGCGACAAGTTGAAAGGATTGTATTCGAAAACAACGTGCAAGTCGCCCAAGATCAGGCTGAAAAAGACAAGCTAGCCCAAGAGAACCAAACCCTGAAGGCCCGCCTTCGACAAGCCAGTAAGAACAACATCGACCGACAGAAGCGCTGCTCCGACGAAAGATTGATAGCCAGTTTGAGAAATCAGGTCATCCGGAGCCAAGAAGAATTAGACCAATCAGAGGCTTGCATAGCAAGGATGAGGGTCAAATGGGCAGAAGGTACAATGGCCCGGAGGAAGCGCCTACAGCAAATCATGAGGAATTGTGAACTGAGCGTCAGAGCAGCAAAGGAAACAAATTCCGCCCTGCAAGGGCGGATCTTCAAGCAAACACAAGATGCCCAAGCCGACAGGAGACGCTATTACAATGCAATGACAAAGATGGAAAGGCAAATGGATATGTTCCAGGATCAGCTCGCCACCAATGCACAGACGCTAGGATTAAAGAGCCAACAGATAAGGCAGTTGTTCGCAGAAAGGGACAACATTCGAGCAAGAATTGACGAAATCGGGCATTACATCTACCTAAAATGTTTGGCATGCGAGCAAACACCTCGGGAAACCCTCATTGCTTCCATCATGGGCTGCGTCCACCGGATTATGAACGAGTTGAAGAGCTTGCAAAGAGACCTTACACCTAGGGCCGCGAAAGGGCCGAAAGATGCCTCGTAGGTCCCTAAGTTGGAAAATTAGTTGTTGATCGAGTCCTGGTCATTTTGTTTGTTGTTTCCCCATATGTTGTTTTCTTTTCCTCAAACCAAGTTTAAAACCGTGGGGTCTGTACTGTTGCTATTTTGTTTGAAGCGATGTGTAATAGCAAATTTTGATAATGAAATTAAGCGACTCCGGAAGAATTTCTATGTGTCTTTACTTCGAGGCAGAACTACGCCTGGTCTGATTCACGCGGGGACGTGATACGTAGGCAATCCCCATAAGATTCGACCGCTTTTAATAAAGAAAGAAAAGAGAATACAAAAACGAATAAAAAAGGGACAACTGAGCAAGCCGGGATGACGCATGTTGTTTGAGGCAAAGCATGTAGAAACGATTAACTGCCTAGGTGCATTGCATCCTCTATGTGTTATGATCAAATCTGTTAAAATCTAACGCTAACAAAGTTTGTTGTTTTCTACATCAGACAAGTTAGTTGTTAAAGAACTCTGGCAACACACTCCTACCAAACCAGATCCAAAGGACCGGTAGCAACAAGCATGACTACTTCAGAGAATAGTAATGAGGAAGAAAGGCCAATGAGCCAGTTGTTAAAAGAAGCGATGGAAAAAATCGAAAGGATGGGACTAGAGATGAATGCAATGCAGCTAGCCCTAGCCAAAACACAAAAAAGCCCTGAAACACTGGGACACATGCCGGAATACCCTCACTCTGGCCCTTCCACAAGCCGTCCAAATCCCCTTTATCATCAAGAAAGAAGCCCTCATGATTCCCAAGCTCCACCAACCCATCAACCTCTCCCAACACCCAATATTCCCATTTTTGTGGGACCAACCTCAGCCCCTTTGCAAAGAACGACCAGTGAGCCATTGTTTCAGGCTCACGATACACAATACTATCCCCCCGAGCCTACGTTTCATGCACCCAAACCACAGGCTTACAATCCACATTTGGAAGTACCGGCAGAGGTTGAGAAGCCGGTTAAGGCCCCTGAACAGGATGAAGTGTTGAGAAAGTTCAAAAGCCTGGAGCAGTCCTTCAGGAACTTGCACGGTTTGGGCAATCAAATCAGTGTAGCATACAAAGATCTGTGTCCTTTCCCAGACGTCCAACTCCCGGCTGGTTTTAAGATGCCTAAGTTTGATTTATATGAAGGGCACGGTGATCCCATGGCACATTTGCGGGGATTCTGCAGCAAAATGAGAGGGGCAGGCGGCAAGGATGAGTTGTTGATAGCTTATTTCGGCCAAAGTCTGAGCGGATCTGCACTGGAATGGTATACCAGGCAGGATTTCAGCAGGTGGTACACGTGGGATGATCTGGCGCAGGCTTTTGCAGGTCATTTCCAGTACAATCTAGAGATAGTCCCTGACCGTCTCACGTTATTGAGAACTGGGAAGAAGCCCGGGGAAAGTTTTCGCGAGTTCGGGTTCCGCTGGAGAGAGCAAGCAGCTAGAGTCGATCCTCCCATGAGAGAGGGAGAGATGGTGGACTATTTTTTGCAGACATTGGATCCAACCTACTTTGGTCACTTGGTGACAACGGTTGGAATATCTTTCAACGAGGTGGTCAAGATAGGGGTCATGATAGAAGAGGGTTTGAGGTCTGACAAGATCTTGAACTATTCGGCACTCAAGGCCACAACCCAGGCCATTCAAAACGGCACGGGAGGTGCGTTGAGAAGAAAGAAAGAAGAGGTTGCCACGATCGAGGCAGGCAGTTGGTCCAGGGCTGGCAGGCCACACTACAACCAACCCAGACCTCACAGGTCAGAATACCCATACAGCCCACCACAAAATTTCTATCCACCTCGAGAACCACATTGTTCCGTACACCAAGCCCAGGCATACACTCAGCCTCCGGTTCGCCCACAATGGCGCGCACCGGCCCCCCACAACACATACCCAGCTCCACATAATAACTACCCACCGCAAAACACCTACCCTCCACCAAGGGCATATAGAAACCCTTCAGGGATAGGCTTTCGGGGAAATCCAGATGCTAGTAATGACAGGTTGCGGAAGCAGAGAACTTTCACGGAGCTGGGAGAAACCTACACCGCTTTGTTCCACAAACTGAGGCAATTGGGTTTGGTTAGTCCTGTCCAGACTCGAGAACCAAATCCCCCACCTCAGAACTTGGATCGATCAATCAGTTGTGAATACTGTTCAGGGATGCTCGGGCATGATACCGAGAAGTGCTGGAAATTAAGGCATGCCATACAAGATCTTATTGACACCAATAAGATCGAGGTCCAGACACCAGAAGCTCCTAACATCAACTAAAACCCACTGCCAGCGCACCAAGAAACTCACATGATTGAGTTGGTGTGTGAGGGAGGAGAATTGAGAAAACCCTCACAAACAGTGATGATGATCCAAGCCGCCCCGAAAGAAGTCTCAACCAGTGGAGGAACGAGTGTACAGTCGCAGGGAGAAGGCGTCAAACCGGTAGTGATATTAGGAAAGAGCCCATCCGCCATAACAAGCAAACCCGAGCCAAGCAAGTTGGTAATACCAGGGATCTCGCCCACACCGACGGTCGTGTTGAAAGGGGTATGTAGAGAACGGGTGACCATAAAGCCTGTGGTCCAGCTGCCGATGATTGACAGCAGGGCTGTGCCTTGGAAATATGAAAAGGCGGTGGTGATGTACAAAGGAAAACCGGTGGAAGAGGTCAGTTGTGAAGCGCAAGGGCTGACTCGATCAGGTCGATGTTTTGCTCCGGTGGAGCTAAGAAGAACCAACCCAGTTGCAACCAAGAAACCTGTGTCCGAAGAAGAGGCTGAAGAATTCTTGAGGAAGATGAAAGTACAAGACTATTTTGTGGTCGAGCAGCTGAGAAAAACACCGGCCCAGATCTCACTGTTGTCATTGCTGATCCATTCTGAGGAGCATCGTCGGGCCCTGTTGAAGATATTGAACGAGGCTCATGTACCCAGTGAGATTTCTGTAAACCACCTGGAAACCATTGCCAGCAAGATTTTCGAGGTGAACAGGGTAACATTCTCAGATGATGACCTGCCAGTGGAAGGTACGGAGCACAACAAAGCTCTATACCTAGCCGTCAAATGTGAAGACTCGGTGGTGACTCGAGTATTGGTGGATAACGGCTCAAGCGCCAATATTTGTCCATTATCCACTCTGGACCAGTTAAAGATCGACCGCGGAAGAATCCGGAAGAATAGCATCTGTGTCCGGGGGTTTGACGGAAACGGAACAGCCACTGTGGGGGATGTTGTACTTGAACTGACTATTGGTCCAGTCCTGTTTACCATGGAATTCCAGGTGTTAGATGCCACAGTTTCTTATAACCTGCTGTTAGGACGACCCTGGATTCACGCAGCCAAAGCGGTGCCTTCCACCCTACATCAGACGGTGAAGTTCGAGTGGGAAAGACAAGAGGTCGTGTTACACGGTGAGGATACAACATGCACCATGGGCGGAACCATTGTACCATTCATAGAGACCGCCGATGACAAAGGTCCTTGGGTCTACCAGATTTTCGATACAGGGTTGGCCAACAAAATTTCTGAAGGAGAAATCATCCCACACCCGAAGATAGCTGCCGCTACAGTCATGATGGTCTCGGAAATGCTGGGTAATGGATTTGTGCCAGGAAAAGGCCTGGGAGTCGAGCTTCAAGGGATTGTCCAACCTGTATCCCTTCCTAAAAATCTGGAAACTTTCGGATTGGGGTTCAAGCCAACCGCAGCAGATAGGAAGCAAGCGCGAAAAATGAAGAAGAGTGTCTGGTTTCTGCATAAACTAGTGCCACGCCTCTCAAGGTCTTTTGTCAAAGCAAGTGCCAAGGGGTCACCGGTCCCAAAGATTCTAGGACCTTTGATCGGTATAAAGGAAGACCTGAATCAGAGTTTTGAGAGGTTATTCGCGGATGTCAGTATGGTGGAAGCTGGAGAAGGTTCCAGCAGAGCAGAGATACAGTTTGTGGGGCCTGAGGCCAGGACCAACAATTGGACGGTTACTCCTCTTCCTGTACGAGGGGAGTCTTGGTAGTAGGCTTTGATTTATGTTTTGTGTGTTTTGTTTTGTTCGGATTATTCAAGGGTGTAATCCAAATTTTAATTTCGTTTTTGTAAAAGTGTGAACCCTTTTATCCCGCAAGTTTAATAAAGTTCTTTTCTTTTGTCCCATCTTAATTTTGTTTTGTTCTTTTTCTTTCTGAACAGTTCTCTTTTTACTGGTTCTAATGACATGGCATGCACAGCGGATCTTCGACCTAGTCTAATAAATCAATCTGAAACCGACTCAATGATGCAAAAGGTCGTTTGTGACGATGAATCGGAATGTGACGAAGGTGAAGCCTTCGAAGAGATAAACCGAGAATTGTGCCAATTTGAAGAGAAACCCAAGCCTAACCTAAATGACACTGAGGCTGTGAATCTAGGGGACGTTGATAACGTCCAAGAGACCAAAATTAGCATCCACATCGAGCCGAATGTCAGAGCAGAATTGATCAAAACTCTCATGGAATTCAAAGATGTTTTTGCATGGTCATATGATGATATGCCTGGATTAAGCACCAATTTAGTGGTTCACAAATTGCCCACTGACCCAGCATACCCGCCGGTCAAGCAAAAACTAAGGAAATTTAAAACAGAAATGAGTGTAAAGATCAAAGAAGAAGTGATTAAGCAGTTGCAATCGAAGGTCATTCGGGTCACTCGATATCCCGAGTGGTTGGCCAATGTGGTACCAGTCCCAAAGAAGGATGGAAAAATCAGGGTGTGCGTTGACTACCGCAACCTCAACAAAGCAAGTCCCAAGGACAATTTTCCGCTACCCAACATTCATATCCTGATCGATAATTGCGCTGGGCGCGAGATCGGATCCTTTGTGGATTGCTATGCGGGTTATCATCAGATCCTAATGGACGAGGAGGATGCTGAGAAGACAGCGTTTATTACGCCATGGGGAACCTACTGCTATCGGGTAATGCCGTTCGGATTAAAGAACGTCGGGGCAACGTACATGCGAGCAATGACTGCCGTGTTTCATGACATGATACACAAAGAAATCGAGGTGTACGTCGATGATGTGATCATCAAATCTTGGCGTCAGGAGGACCATGTGGCAGACCTAAGGAGATTTTTCCAAAGACTCCGAAGGTATGATATCAAGCTTAACCCGGCCAAATGCGCATTCGGGGTGCCATCAGGAAAGTTGCTAGGATTCATCGTCAGTCGACGGGGGATTGAGTTAGACCCATCCAAAATTGAATCCATCCGAGATTTGCCACCGCCGAGGAACAAAACAGAGGTAATGAGTTTGCTGGGTAGGCTCAATTACATCAGCAGGTTTATCGCTCAACTCACAGCAACTTGTGAGCCCATATTTCGGCTGCTGAGAAAGGATGCTGCAGTAGGTTGGACGGCAGAGTGTCAGGAGGCTTTCGACCAAATCAAAGGGTATCTGTCTAATCCACCCGTATTGGTCCCGCCTAAGCCCGGGAAGCCCCTAATTCTTTACCTGACGGTCTTGGAAAATTCATTTGGTTGTGTATTGGGGCAACACGATGACACAGGAAGGAAGGAGCAGGCCATCTACTATCTTAGCAAGAAATTCACAGTACATGAGGTCAAATACACTCAACTCGAGAAAACATGTTGTGCCTTAACTTGGGTAGCTCAGAAGTTGAAGCACTACCTGTCTTCGTATACTACTTATCTCATATCCCGTTTGGACCCATTGAAGTATATCTTTCAGAAACCTATGCCCACGGGAAGGTTGGCAAAATGGCAAATTCTGCTCACAGAGTTTGATATCATCTATGTGACGAGGACGGCCATGAAAGCCCAGGCGCTGGCGGACCATTTGGCAGAGAATCCCGTTGATGAAAAATACGAGCCCTTAAGAACGTATTTTCCTGACGAAGAGGTGATGCATACGAATGAGTTGGAATTAGCTGAGGAACCGGGTTGGAAGCTTTTCTTCGATGGAGCTGCAAACGCAAAAGGGGTTGGAATAGGAGCAGTACTCATTTCTGAAACAGGGCGGCATTATCCTGTTACGGCTCAACTACGCTTCTATTGCACCAACAATATGGCCGAGTATGAGGCTTGCATTCTGGGTCTGCGCTTGGCTGCTGACATGGATGTCCAAGACGTCTTGGTCTTGGGAGACTCGGACCTCTTGGTACATCAAATTCAGGGTGAATGGGAAACACGAGATCTAAAGCTCATACCATACCGACAATGCTTGCATGATCTGAGCAAGCAATTTTGATCGGTGAAGTTCAAACACATCCCGAGAGTTCACAATGAGGTTGCGGATGCCTTGGCCACCTTAGCATCAATGCTGCACCACCCTGACAAAATGTATGTTGATCCTCTACACATCCAGGTCCGTGATCAGCACGCCTACTGCAATGCCATAGAAGAAGAAGCAGATGGCGAACCCTGGTTTCATGATATCAAGGAATACCTCAGAATGGGGATATATCCAGAACATACCTCTAGAGACCAAAAAAGAGCCCTTCGGCGTTTGTCGAATGGTTTCTTCCTCAGTGGAGGAGTATTGTACAAAAGAACCCCGGATTTGGGATTGTTGAGATGCATAGATGCCAGTCAAGCAACGACAGTTATGGCAGAGGTACATGCTGGAGTTTGTGGGCCACACATGAGCGGATATATATTGGCAAGAAAGATCCTTCGAACAGGGTGTTATTGGCTCACCATGGAACACGACTGTATCACTTTTGTGAGGAAATGCCATCAGTGCCAGATACATGGAGATTTGATTCATTCTCCGCCAACAGAGTTACATACGATGTCAGCACCCTGGCCGTTTGTGGCATGGGGCATGGATATCATTGGGCCCATCGAGCCGGCAGCATCCAACGGTCATAGGTTCATTCTAGTGACCATTGATTACTTCACCAAATGGGTTGAGGCTAAAACCTTCAAATCAGTAACCAAGAAGGCAGTGGTGGACTTTGTTCACTCCCATATCATCTGCAGATTTGGGATCCCAAAAGTGATCATCACGGATAACGGTGCAAATCTTAATAGCAGCTTGATGAGAGAGGTATGCCAACAATTCAAGATTACACACCGCAATTCCACCCCATATCGTCCCAAGGCAAATGGAGCAGTCGAAGCAGCCAATAAGAATATCAAGAAGATACTGCGAAAAATGGTGGAAGGGTCCAGACAATGGCACGAGAGATTACCCTTTGCTTTGTTGGGTTACCGCACTACCGTCCGAACTTCCATAGGCACAACTCCTTATTTGTTGGTGTATGGAACTGAGGCCGTAATACCAGCGGAGGTCGAAATTCCGTCCCTCCGAATTGTCGTTGAAGCCGGGATTGATGATGATGAATGGGTAAAAGCTCGATTGGAACAGTTGAGCCTGATAGATGAGAAAAGATTGGCAGCAGTGTGTCATGGTCAGCTGTACCAGAAGAGAATGGCAAGAACATATAATAAGAAGGTGCGCCCCAGGAAGTTTGAAGTAGGGCAGCAGGTATTGAAGAAGATCCTCCCACATCAGGTCGAGGCAAAAGGCAAATTCGCCCCAAATTGGCAAGGGCCTTATATCGTGACCAGAGTATTGTCCAACGGTGCTTTGTGTTTGACAGATGTCGAAGGTAGATGTGTCGACATGGCTATCAATTCAGATGCAGTCAAGAGATATTATGCGTAATTTATTTAATTATGGCAATTTTTGGTTTACTTGTTTGTATTTGGCATTTATTGGATAATGAGATGACGGAGGCAATTCTTTCTTCTATCCAAACACTTTTTAACCCTTGTTTTCCCCTTTGAGCCTTAAGTTATTCTTTCATACCCCTCTTTTGGAATCACTAATGGAAAAGACATGAAAAAAAAAAGGAAAAGAAAAAGAAAAAGAAAAAGAAAAGGAAAAGAAAAAGAAAAAGAAAAGAAAAATAAAAGAAAATGAAAAGAAAGAAAAGAAAAAATAAAATCATAAGGAATATAAAACAGTGGGAACTACGTTTGACCTGATTCCTCAAAGAGGATACGTAGGCGCCTCACGGCTCGGTCATAGTATGCATCATAGCAAATATAGGATGCATAGTGTACATAGTGTGCATAATAGGCACAGTGTGCATAACGCACATAGCGCAACATAAGTGTAAAAAATAAATTCCCCAAGCAAGAAAACTGGGGCAGAGGTTATGTTTTAAGTTCCAACAAAGGTTTGATTCCAAAAGTTGTAGCACATCACCCATCAAATTATTTTCATTTTTATAGCCTTTCTTTAACCCCATACCAGTGCCAACATCAAACGTCCAAAAGACCTCCCGATCAATGTTCAAGAGATGTCGAGTCAGGCAAATACGGCCGAGGATAATACACCGATCCCCAGCAAAGAAGAGGATCGCAAGACTGGGAATGAATTGCTGGTCAAAGGAATCCCCAGAAGAGAGGATCGTATCTACAACGCCCCGATTCCTCGAAAGAAATAAAATGAGAGAGTCTTATCGGTGAAAACCTTCACGGGCACCGAGAGGCGATGTAAGATGAGGGATATGAAATGAGAGAGTCTTATTGGTGAAAACCCTCACAGGCACCATAAGGCGCCGGGAGATGAGAGAAAAGAGAGAGTCTCATTAGTGAAAACCCCTCGAAGGGCACTATGAGGCGACAAGATAGATCAGCAAAAGCTACCACATTCGCGACGAGATGGACAGCCATTTATCATCCCCAGCAAGTCAGACCATCGGGCAAATCGATTGATACAAATAGACTGGGTCGGGAATCTATGGTGCACGTCATGATCACGGGGACCAGTCAGGTCCTCCAGATAAGTTCTTCTGAGTTTCTTCTCCCCACCAAATATGGGTTCAGAAAGATTTTCTTCTTCTAGCTTCTATCTTTTCTTCCTAAAATTTGTCTTGAAAAGAATTTTTCAAAGCTTACTACCAGAAAACGGAGGGGAATTCATCCAATGCAGAATAATACAAACAGTCTTAGAAGCCGATCCCAGGCAATGCAGTGATCGTCCCCGACAATTTTGGAGGAAGTAAGCTCCTAAAGGGAGTGGTGTCGGGAGTTAATTGAAGGCCAAGCACGTGTTTAAAGAGAAAGCAGAAAAGGGGATTAATTGAAGGCCAAGCCCCAGCAGGCTAGAGACCCCCAAAGGATGGATCACTAATCAATCACGGGACATAGAGCAAGAAAAGAGAAGAAAGGAAAAATCATCCGCCAGAAAGGCACCCTCTGCCACCACGATGAAAACTAACCAAATCCCTTTGTCTGCTGCAGGAAAACAAAGGATGGATGATGGCAGCAAGATGCAAAGCCAGGGAAGTCACCAAAAACCGGGGCAGAAAATTTTCTGCCAATTGTCGAAAATTTT